>NC_064640.1:999955424-1000604742 GCF_023864345.2 Schistocerca serialis cubense | reverse complement strand
GCCCTAGTCAGTTGAGCGAGGATTTTCGGCGCGCAGGAAACGCGGCCGGGGACAGAGAGTGCTGGTGCAGATGCGAAAGCGGACAGTTCGGCTGCAGACACCAAAGGGTACTGTTCGGATTGCGACGCGAAAGCGGACAGTCGGTCTTCAGGCAGCTAGGAAGTGAAACGAATTAGTAAATTTCGCGTTGTGTGGTATCGCAGGACTTATAGTCTGAGCGGTGAGCAGCCGCGCGTCTGTTGTGAACTCCAACTTTTCGCGTAGATAACTTGTATTTCGCGATGAGCTTGTGAATGAACGAACTGGGTCAAATGGATATGCGCTCGAGTGCAACAGTAACTCCCAATACGACTACTTTCGCTGTTAGTTTGCTTTCTGAATAAACATTATTCTAACCAAATAGCAACTTTGTGGCCTACTTCATTTATGGGTCGTTCATTTAGTTTCCGATATTATTATTACTGTTATTATACGTTATGTTAACTTTGTGTTTCACAAACTTGCCATCAGCCAGACAATTTAATCCAACGGTCACAAGTGTCTAATTTAGGGAGTGTAATGCGACACGTGCTGTTCAACCCCTAGACGAGTTTGAGCCAACACATTTCGAAGAAGAGGAAGCGCATGTGAGCCCGAACATCTTTGGGATGTTAGCTCACAGTTGTTGTCTTTTCCCACTTTCCACTGCCTCTTTACACCTTCGATCTATCTAATCCAAAACAAACGATTTCTAAATGAAAGACATAAATCTCTCTTCCTTGTTCCACGATTCTCTTGTCTCAACTGAAAAATCTACAGCTCTGTGGTAGAACCTCTTCTGATACTTAATTACCCTTCCTACAACAGTCGCACCAATGGCATACCTACCCAGATTCCAGTCATGTTTCTACCATACTGACTAACGTACGCCAACATTTAAAATACACATTTAAAATACAATAAAGTAAGAACTAGTGAGTACTTATCTTTCGATAGGTTGCGCAGCTAATTGCTGGACGGCAGGTGGAAGTAGAAACGAGAACGTAAGTTTGAGGTCGCAGAAAACACGAAGTGAATGAAAAGGAAAAAGCTAGATTTTAAAACTGAATTAAAAACACTCTTTATGGCAATAAAATATTTATTGGCAGTGCTAACCGGTTTCGGTCAAAATGTTGTAATATCACATTTTATTAGGGAAATAACTGTGTCAGATACTATGTTGTGTGTAGGAACCAGAGACGTTACTCTTTGGACAAGAAAAGGGAACATTATCATTGCGTTATCTCTGTTTTTTATTGTCTTTGTTGTTGAACGTAATGTTAATGACTCCGATTTTGTTCTTGCTCTGATAAACACGAAGAGAACTTATAACTGTGGATATTACTGTTACAACCCAATAGTAAGAGTAAAAGTTTTATTCAAGGAAGAAATACACGAGTGCTCATCTCTGATAAATACACTCATGTTCAAAGAAAATAGAACACCTTGAACAACTGGACACAGAACGTTCATATTCACAGGACATGTACACCAGTATATTCTGCAGAAATGATTAGCATTTCAGTCATCTCGATTCAGCGTATGTCCAGTTGCCTAGTAGGTACAGCGTCCGCCATGGGCATTGATAACTTATTCCATGCCTAATGGCATCGACGTGCATAAGGCGCGAATGGCGCTCTGTGGTGTAGCCATCCACGCTGCATTCACCTGGTTCCAGAATTCATGTGTGGTGGTTGGTATTGCGTCACAGCGCTGCACCCATCCTTTCACCATATCACACACATTGGGGACAAGTCTGGTGACCTAGCGGGTCCGGGCAAAAGCCTCACATCTTGTGACACCAAGAAGGTGGACACGCACCAACTGCGATTTGTGGTTATACCCAACAGCACCCCACACTATAAGGCCTTGAGTTGGCGCTGTATGTCTTGTGTCACTATGATACCGCTCCCATGTCTGCGGCAAAGTAAAACGCAGCCACCATTTTCAAACAAAGAGAACATGGTTCGTCCGAAAATACTATCTGACGCCATTCCTGTCCTCAATGACGTCATTCGATGCACCATTGCCGTCTAGTATGTTCCTGCACATTCGCAAAAGGTAGGCGGAGACGGGGACGACACACACGTAACCCGTGACGTAATAAACGGTGACGGGCTTTCGCCCCTGATAGTGTACTATGCGTTACTCTGTACACTGCTGGGCCAGAGCCAAGGAGGGCGCAGATCTGTCCTGCAACGCCATTCGGATGAGGTGCTCAACTTCTCGGGGAGTGATCTGGATGGTGCGACCTGACCCATCTCGTCGTGTTCTACGGCATTCCGTGAACTATTCTGCACCCACCCGTTGCACTGCAAAACACTTCGTCCCAAGCGAGCAGTAATTTCTAGGATGGATGCATCACATTCTCTCAAGCCAATAATGCGCCCTCTCTCAAACTCACTGATTTGATGGTACGGTTCGCACATACGCATGAGAGGCATCCTGCACCCCTGCTCAAGTCACTCTGATCCATTAACTTCGATTTATAGCGACAACGAGAGCCGCAGGCACATTTTAACGGTAGGTTGTCTTGCGCCATAATATCGATGTTGACCTCGAATCCACGGGCCGACATGTTTCAAATGCTAATTTTTTTTTTTTCAACGTGAGTGTTATTATGTGAGACCCGAATGTAAATATTACTCTTTCTAATCATTCTAATTGCTATAGAAAGTTTCAGCTACACTATGTCGACGTGGTATTGGACAGACGCTTTGGAGATTGGCGAACGAACCTGAAAATAAACACGATGACCTACAACGAACTCAAGAGAAAGCAAAAAGAAATCTGCCACAGATTACCACACGAAAAAACACATACACAAGGTGAGTTTAGTTTCAATGGACATTTCAATACATCATTTTAAAATCAAGAATACGTGCTAATCTGGGCTATAAAAGAACAAAGTACAATAAAAATAACAATATTACGTGACCATCTTCAGACCATGTTACACCACGATGAGAGGCGGTGGCGGTGAATGGAGCAGGTATCGTGGATCGACGAAAGTCAACTGCTTATCCACGATATTTGCTGCAGCCATAGCCACCGCATGCCGTTATGGTGTAATATGGTTTGAAGATGGTCACATTTTGACGGATTCGTGTTACCATTGCCAATAAATATTTTAATGCGGTCAAGACTGTTTTTAATTCAATTTTAAAATATTTTATCAAGACCGTCGATATTCTCCACGAGAAATGTTCTTAAGACTTACTAAAAAGCTCGATATTTTTAACAATGATCGTAAAGAGACACTATCACGAAATTATGAAAAACACTGTAAAGAATGCGTAGTGTTCTGCAACTGCTGGTGCTGGTAGCAGAGCGTATAGAGAGCACTTTGTGCTTCCTCCTCATGATGGCTTGACTGTCATGCTGACGCACTGTACATGATGAACTGTCCCATTATCTGTGGCAGCTGGAACGTTCTCTCTCCAACATGGCGTTTATCAATAATTCAGTTAACCATGAGGATAAAGTTTTGGAGAACAAGTGCATATTTTTGAAATAATTGAAGGCAAAGTATGCAGCCTGCTACACCTGAAACAACTTCGTTTGTGATATTTTCAGTACAGACGAGGATGGTAACAGTAATACTTCAGCTAAAATTATTTTCTACTTTGTTTAATAACACAATCTAACCCATTTTGTCCAAGACTCACCCATAGCTAAATATATTCCTAGATCATGTCCTCGAACTTCGAACCGTCCACAGTTTCTTTCAGGTGATCAACTGAGGTGGCGTAATGAAAGAATTACTGGAGATGTCTTTAATGCTTAAATTTTAATTCGACCACTAGATTTAAATTTTCCATAATTTCCCTATATTGCTTAGGATGAGTGCTACGATGGTTCCTTTAAAATGGACTCGGCAGATATCCTTCCCTATTCTTGCGCTCGGTCTCTAATGATCTCGTTCACCTAAAATCTACATAAAACTTATACGTTAACAAGTCGTTGGAAGTTCCATGTAGAAACAATTAGCCACGTTGCCTCTATGGCCGTTTTTAACTGCGAAAGTGTTGTACGTGCAGAATTTTGTGCATGAACTGACTTCACGATTATGTCCCATAGATGTTCGATGGGATTCATGTCGCGCACTCTAATTGTACAGAACTTCCTTCAAACCAATCGCGAACATCTATGACGTGATGTGATGGCGCATTGGCATCCATAAAAATTCCATAGTTGTTTGGGAACATTATGTCCATGAATGGCTGAAAATGGTCTCCAAGTAGCTGAACATAACCATTCCCAGTCAATTATCGGTTCAGTTGGACCAGAAGATCCATTCAATTTCATGTAAACACAGCCCGCACTATTATGCAGCCACCTGCAGCTAGCACAGGGCCTCGTTAACAATCTGCGTCCACGGTTTCGGAGGGTCTGCGGCACACTCGAACCCTACCACCAGCTCTTATCAACTGGAATCGGGACTTATCCGACGAGGCCACGGTCTTCCAGTC
This sequence comes from Schistocerca serialis cubense, assembly GCF_023864345.2. Taxonomy (NCBI): domain Eukaryota; kingdom Metazoa; phylum Arthropoda; class Insecta; order Orthoptera; family Acrididae; genus Schistocerca; species Schistocerca serialis. Next base: position 1,000,600,252 of record NC_064640.1, on the reverse strand, counting down.
CAACTGATATGGTCACAAGCCCAGGGGAGGCAATGCAGGCGATGTCGTGGAGTTAGCAAAGGCACTCGCGTCGGTCGTCTGCTGCCACATCCCATTAACGACATATTTCGCTGCACTGGCCTAATTGATACGTTCGTCTTACCTCCCACATTGTTTTCTGTGGTTATTTCACGCAGTATTGGTTGTCTGTTAGCACTCACAAATCTACGCAAGCGTCGCTGCTCTCAGTCGTTAGGTGATGGCCCTCGGCCACTGTATTGTCCGTGGTGAGAGGTAATGGCTGAAATTTGGTACTGTCGGCACGCTCTTGACACTGTGGATCTCGGAATATCGAATACCCTAACGATTTCCAAAGGTGAATGTCCCATGCATCTATCTCCAACCACTATTCCGTGTTCAGAGTCTGATAATTCTCGACGTGCAGTCATAATGAGGTCGGAAACATTTTCACATGAATCATCTGAGTACAAATGACAGCTCCGCCAATGTGCGACCCTTTCATACCTTGTGTACTTGATACCACCGCCATCTGTATGTACGTATATCGCTAGCCCAGGACCTGTGTTACCTCAGTGTATGATGGTGCTGATCAGATATGATCGTGCATAATTGATTTCTGTTTTTGATGGGTGTCGGATCTGCTAATCTGCTAATGTAGGTCGACATTTTTTTGTAACAGCTTTACTGTAATAGCTAGGTTAGTTATTTGAAATGTAACGTTTACGCGACTTGATAACAATACACATGCAGAGCTGTAAATACAGCCCTCACAAATGAGTACTTATAAACTTGTTATAATAATTGCAACTTCCAAGAGATTTGATAAAGAAAAAGGTATTTAAAACTCTTTTACTCGTTCATACTGCTAGAGTGAAATACTACCAGACAGTCTCCGTGTTTTCGGATTAGCTTTGCTACCTCAAGAAACGAAGGTAATGGGTTCTACCTGGGGTGAGGATGTGAATTTTAAATGTGCTTTTAGTATGTGTATAGTTTCTAGAGATAGGAGTTAATTATAAGTTTACTGACCGAAAAGGATAAATTGTGTTGTACGTAAATATAAACATTGTTGACCTCCTAACGGAAGAGCTAACCGTGTGGCCTAAGCAACAAACACCATTTGGAAACCAAGAGAGAGGAACCTACCAGACGTTGCAGCTGCTGTGGAGAAACAAACTCCAGAGTCTCAATGGCAATTTCCCGGCGCAGATCTCTGTCAGAGGCAGTTTCGTGTTGGCAGCCATTTCCCGTTCATTGTCTTCCGTTTTCTTTTCTGTCGAAATCTCTAATCCTGGGCCGTTGATTGACTTCTTCAGAAGCATCATAACTTCTCCTGCCACTATAATGATCACATATGACAGTAGGTATTTTGAATTTTACTGAGTCTGATTTATGACTTCAATGGATAATTGTCCATGACTTATAAAGCTTTATCGGGCCGCTGACTGACGATGCAGTTGTGTAATGTATTCGCAGTCGCTGATATGAACCACCTGCTGCTGCCTATCAGTATGACGACAATGGAAATTTGTGCCGGACAGGGACTCGAACTTTACGTGAGCGGATCACTTTAATCGCTTGGGCTACCTGTGCAAGAATCACAGTCAGACCCATTCTTCCATATGTCGTCGTCCTTATGAGACAACCTGCACTCGTACGTCCAGAAAAGATATATTTATCTGCAAGTTGTGACACAGTGCACAGGTAACCGAAACGCTTGAGGTTACAGCTCGCGTAAAGCGGGAAATCTGGTTTCGAGTCCCGGTCCGGCACAAATTTTCACTGTCGGCACTTTGATATACATCCCAAGGTGGTTCATACTCGCAACTGTGAATAGATTTCCTGTATTTCTTGATGGCCGTACTCGTTGCAGTGCCTGATCCTTCGGACATGGGTTGGGTTGTTTTCGGGGAGGAGACCAAACAGCGAGGTCATCGGTCTCATCGGATTAGGGAAGGATGGGGAAGGAAAACGGCCGTGCCCTTTCAGAGTAACCATCCCGGCATTTGCCTGGAGTCATTTAGAGAAATCACGGAAAACCTAAATCAGGATGGCCGGATGCGGGATTGAACCGTCGTCCTCCCGAATGCGAGTCCAGTGTGCTAACCACTGCGCCACCTCGCTCGGTACCTCGGACATGCATGCATGTTAGACGGAACATGGCATCGTACTTCTTAATAACGCAGGCACTGCGGTTACGTATTGCACATAATCAGCACGTGAAACAAAGAATGGCAATTTACTTTCAATATTAAAAAAAGTAGGTAGACGAAATGCCTTGTAACGCTTGACTACAAGGGCGGCGAACAGTATCTGGCATCCGTCAGACCTTTAAATATCCAATAGCAGCTGTTCGGAGTGATTTAACGACCTCGTCAGTCTGAATACAAATAAGGCAGGTTACTCAGATGTGTTGCAAGAAGATTCATACCCGAGAAAGATCACTTACGAAACGCGCGTTCGACCAGTTCTTGAGTACTGTTGGATGAAGAGGGAATCGTACCAGATTGGATTAACGGAGGAGATACAGAAAAAGCAAAGAATAACTGCGTGCTTCGACATGCTCAAATGGTTCAAATGGCTCTGAGCACTATGGGACTTAACATCTGAGGTCATCAGTCCCCTAGAACTTAGAACTACTTAAACCTTACTAACCTAAGGACATCACACATATCCATGCCCGTGGCAGGATTCAAACCTGCGACCGTGGCGGTCGCGCGTTTCCAGACTGAAGGGCCTAGAACCGCTCGGGAACATCGGCCGGCCTTCGACATGCTCAACAAAATATAGCGGGACGTGCTACACTAAGGTGTTGCGAATTGCGTGGAGCTTATCTCAAAATTCTACAAGATCTCATTCCACGGCGTGTGGAGAAACACGCATGTAATGTAATGGCACGACGTTAAACCAGGGTGGCGGACGAGGGCTGGGGGGCGGAATCGACAGCCTCTCTCTTCCCGTTTATCGTCCGAGAATACACTAGGAAGAGGTGGGACGGCAAAGGGAATGAGATGTTTAGTGTACCCTCTCACTTACACCGAACCGTCTCTACTAGAGTTTGGATACAGATGAAAAGGATTCACTTACTACAGGAGGTACGAAGATTCATTGAGCAGCTTTGCCATTACCGCCACCGTGCAATACGTGGTGGCTTCATTCTCCGCCGTAGACAACTGAATTAAGGTTGCTCAGCTGTCGCGTGACTTTCTTGTCACGCGACCGTTTGCTTTGACTGCTGTTCCATCTACTTGTTGAGCTTGCTTCTTGTAAGGATGCTTCGCTCCCTCGAGTTAAAGGACTCTATACGATACAGTTCCTAAAGACTTCCACTTCCAGTTCCCAACGACCCTTAATCTTTGCATATTGCAGCACAGGGATCATTCCAAATGAAGTCCGACTTCATAGCTGAGTGGTCAGCGCGTCTGAGTGTCATGCAGTGGATCTGGGTTCTATTCCCGGCCAGGTCGGAGATTTTCTCTGCTCGGGGATTGCGTATTGTGCTGTTCTCGTCATACTTTCATCATAATCGACACGTAAATTCCGCAATGTGGCGTAAACCGAAAAGGCATGTAACTCGGCAGTAGAACTTCCCCCAGGTGGGGACTCCAGGCCTTCAATGACATACGATCATCGTTTACCGTTGACACCATACCACAAACGACAGAGTCTTAAATGGTCCCTACTGGGACATAGAGTCATATTCTGTAGTGTACAGCGATGAGTTTCGCTTTTGCCTGTAGTGGTTCTACCAAAGCCAACGTGTCTGTAGACGACCTAGCGAAAGATAATAGAAGGCAGTCCGAGGCCTCTCCAATGCCTGGAATCATGGTAGGAGGAGCTATTGGATGAGACAACAGGACTGATTTTTTCCTGGAGGGTGATTGAATGCTTGCTAGTATCGGGTGAGAATGGTAAGCTCGGTTGACGTATCCCTCACGGACAGGATACCAAATGGCGAACTCCATTAGCATAATGCAAGATCACACTACAAATCAAAAATGCCTCGAGGAATGAATGCTTACTTAACTGGCTTACTCAGCCCCGACTCGTTACCGGTAGAGCATGTCTGGGATGTGATGGGCATATGTATACTTTCATTCCAGGCAGCAGTATTCATGAACTGAGGCAGCATGCGATTCAGGCACGGCTAGAAATTTCTCAAGATGACATTCAGGGAGTGTTTGTTTCCATAGCACAGTGAATACAACAGTGTACTGGTACCTGTGTGCTGGGCGAATATCCTGTATGGAAAGTAACTTTAATTATTTAATATGTTACGCTTTGAATACCTCTACCAAATCTGAGAGATTTTGGACTAGTACTTCAAATGGTTCAAATGGCTCTGAGCACTACGGGACTTAACATCTGTGGTCATCAGTCCCCTAGAACTTAGAACTACTTAAACCTAACTAACCTAAGGACATCACACACATCCATGCCCGAAGCAGGATTCGAACCTGCGACCGTAGCAGTCGCGCGGTTCCGGACCGAGAGCCTAGAACCGCTAGACCACCGCGGCCGCGACTAGTACTTCCCGGTGTTATATTTCCCATTTTCGCCACTGTTAATACTAAATCTAGGACAAGCCAAATCTTTCAGCATGTGATTCGTATGCAAGTTTCTAGACCTGTTGCTAGATTATTTCACAAAGGTTCCTCGTAAACTACATTGAAGTGTAGGGAAATATAAAAACGGCACACCGATTGAAACCATGAATACGAAGGAGGTTCATAGCCTTTGGACACGTCTGAGTGGAGACAGTGCGCTGCACATGCGATATTACAAACGAATAGAGTGCTTCAAAACTATAATGAACGGTTACGACGATAGGTTTATGGTTCATAGGAAAGGTACTCACTACCTGGAATTCGAGCGCTTGCTGGAGTCCTTCTTCCCCGCCTGGAGGTTGGGCAAGTCCTTTTGGCGTTTCTCCGTCTCCCTCCAGATCCGCCAGTACAGGATGCACATGACGGTGACAGGCACGTAGAAGGCGGCAATGGCGGTGCCGAACGTGATGTAGTGGTTGGTTTCGATGAACTGGATGTAGCACTCGTTGTCCGGCACGGTGCGTTCGCCCTCGATGTACGGCCACGAGTAGATCCAGGGCGGCCACAGGAGCAGCGAAATGCCCCACGCACAACCTGCACACACCACGCATTCACTCACCAACCGTCCGCACAAAAACAACACACGTTATAGTTTCGTACTCATTGAAGCCACAGTTTTTGTAAAATGTGATACAATCTTAAGTATATGCATGGAGAGAAGCAACTTTGACAAAGATCAGATTATTATTACTCAGAGCCTGTGAACGAATCTCTTGAAAACGGCGAAGCTGGTCGAATGCTCTCGTCGTGAGCATCTAAAGAAAGAGACAGAAGGACAGTGAAACTACCACTTGGTGCGGGAGCACACCGTTTATCGTACACTGTTTAAGATGGAGCTACGCCGTGTTGACATGTTGACCCAACGACATCGTCAGTTACGATTGCAGTGGGCGCGGGTCAATGGAAACGTGTCGGCTCTTCGGGTGAATCACATTTTTGCTACTCTACGTCGCCGGTCGTCTCCACCACTGAGGTGAGTGTCGGCTCGAATCGTGCAGCGCGCCACGGACGCAGACAGGTGGGAGCAGTCTTATCCCACGGGAGACAGTCGCCTGCGCTTGCACGGGACCTGTGGTAGTAATCGAAGACATGCTGGCAGCAGCGAACCACCTGCATCCCTTCATGCTTATGTCTTCTGTTCATGTCTCGGAGCCTGAACCGTACTACAGTGGTTTGAGGAGCATTATAGTAAACTCACGTTGAAGTCTCGCCGACCAAATTCGCCTGATGTAAGGTGTGTGGAAGCCATCTGATCGCTATCGGGCGCCATCACCGCTAACGCTAATCAGCGGCCCGTAATTTATTCGAATTACACGACCGGTGCGTAGACATCTAATACCACATACCTCCACAAATCTACCAAGAAACTGCAGCATCGCTGACTTGCAGAATCAGTGATGTATTTCGTTCCAAAGATGGACAAACAAGCTATTAAACAGGTGGTCATAATGTTTTGACTCATCAGTGTATATTGTGACAGACTAGTGTAAGCTGATTACATGCCGTAGTTAAATAATACTCAGAAAATTTCGTAGCCGTATAAATTTCACATTTCGTAACTTCTTTTTTGCATGGGATAAATGGTACAGTGCCTTCCATACTGACGGTTAGGGTCCTGCAGGTCCGAGTAAACGAGCACAATATCCGACGTGGGCAGAGCACAGGCTAAGTGAATAGGCTGTCCACACAATTTTGGCCCAAGCATAGAAGCCATGACCGAATCCTAAATAATGTTTGCCTCCAAAGAAGTTAAACCCGTCTTTATCCATGTACAACTACAGCCAGCACAGGCTTCGTATTCGTGATGTGTGTGTCTGTAACAATGCATCGTCTGCAAGTCTGTGCAGTAAGACTGAAAGCAACGCGTATACGCAGAGGAAACGAGAGCGTCTAACACGCGATGTATGAAATAAATTCCCTTTGTTGTAGACGATAACAGTAAGTCTACTGGGTACGTATCGTGCATAAATTGCTCTGCATTATTGGGTTTCCAGTCGGGAAGGAGTCATTTAAAGGCTAACAGTTGTAGAAAGTACCACAATGGCACAGCTCCTTCAGGAATAGCGGTAGTAATAGAAAATTGGATACCAGCAAAGTGTGTTGCAGTGTGTGCTAACGACATGAGACAGTTTAATGCTGTTTCTGGGGAGGATTTCAAAGGCTAGGCCTGGAATAAACAGATGTAGGTGCACAGCAAGGAGACGTCAGCGTGGAATGACGACAATGAAAATTGTGCCGGATCGTGATCGAACCTGGATTTACCGCGTACCGCTCGCGATAAGCGAGAAATTCGGTTTCGAGTCCCTGTGCGGCACACATTTTTACTGTCGTCATTCCATTCTGCAGCTAATGGTAGTCCTTAACCGCAATTGCGAATTCATTTGAAGTGTTTCGTAACGGCTGTGGTCCCGGAGGGCCTGTTCCTTTGGACATGCATGCATGTCGAAAGGAACTTTGCATCGTAATCAGAATAACAGAGGTACTTCAATATCGTATCGGAACTAAGTAATACCTTCTGTTATTACTGACGTTATTAATAAAACACGTGCTGTAACAGTTGACACGTGGATTGATTCGCACAACCAGGTACATTATCTAGCGCTTACAGCACATAAAGACAATTTGGTCTGTTGTGAGTAACGTTCTATTTACAACTAAATTCTGGACGTTAAAAAGCCAGGAGTAAATATTATGAAAGAAATAGGAGAAAGGCTGGCTGATTGGAACCTTTCGACGGACATGTTGCTTAGCTTTGCTGCCAATATAATAAAAGTTTGGAAACGGAAAAAACAACGATAATAAAAACCGTGGAAAATCACGAAATGCTTCGTTGTGCTCCTCACTGTATAAACACAGTATTTAGCTATACTTTCGACCAAGATACGTTTTTTTTTTAAATCATGCCTCGAACATGGCAACATCAATAAATACTGCAAAACGCACTGTACAGTACATGTAAAAAAGGATCCTCTGCTCATGTTTGAAACAACAACTAAGCACACGATGGAACACCGAGAGAGGTGGCGCAGTGGTTAGACACTGGACTCGCATTCGGGACGACGACGGTTCAATCCCGCGTCCGGCCATTCTGATTTAGGTTTGCTGTGATTTCCCTAAATCATTCCAGGCAAATGCCGGGATGGTTCCTCTGAAAGGGCACGGCCGACTTTCTTCCCCATCCTTCCCTGATCCGATGAGACCGATGGCCACCCTGTCTGGTCTCCTCCCCCAAACAACCACACGATGGAACAAACTGTACACTACGCTAGAGCCCTTACACACAGTATAACGAAGTTGCAGCTTTACTTACGGAAAAGAATTCCTCTTACAGATTACAGGGATGTCGTAATTAGCTCGCAGTAAGAATTTTGGATTTCCTTAAACCATTTAAAGAGACCACAGGTGAATTAGAAGACGAAGAAGAACCTACAATCCAGTTAGTTAGTACTTTGGTTTCACAAAATACTACAAATCTGGAATGTCAATGACAATGACAGTAAGGTGAGTTTAAATAGTGCAGTTACAAGAATTGGTTTCATTCTGATACGAGGGAAGGAAAGATTTTTAATGAAGTAGTGTTACTGATGTAAACTAGTAGATATATATTTTAAAAGGAGTTCAAGGAATTAAAAATCGAGTCCTGACTTTTCACGTGAGAAGGTTGTAATTATTTTCAAGCATAAAACTGCTACGTTCTTCTGATCGTTCTTCTCTAATCTCAGTATCCTTGATAGAAAGCCGGCTGGTGTGGCCGCGCGGTTGTAGGCGCTGTAGTCTGGAACCGTGAGACCGCTACGGTCGCAGGTTCGAATCCTGCCTTGGGCATGGATGTGTGTGATGTCCTTAGGTTAGTTAGGTTTAAGTAGTTCTAAGTTCTAGGGGAATGATGACCTCAGTAGTTAAGTCCCATAGTGCTCAGAGCCCTTTGAACCCTCTTGATAGAAATGAATAGAAAAACATTTATTTGTGTGCGAATAATGTGTGCAAGTTACGAATGATTAGTGTAATTGTGTATGTGTAGTTAGTGCACAGTTTTTTAGAGCCAAACGGAAGTATGAAGGCGTGCTGAAAAGTAATGCCTCCGTACTTTTCTTTTGTTTCAATATCGGCTGACGTATAACGTGTCATGTATACTGGCTGAAGTATAACGTGTCATGTATAACACTCGGTCGACTTCCCGCTTCGCATACGCGAGTTGCAACCTTCTGCCGCTACAGGGCTCCAAATTGTGGCTTGTAACACGAAATAAAATGGTTCAGATGGCTCTGAGCACTATGGGACTCAACTGCTGAGGTCATTAGTCCCCTATAACTTAGAACTAGTTAAACCTAACTAACCTAAGAACATCACAAACTTCCATGCCCGAGGCAGGATTCGAATTTGCGACCGTAGCGGTCTTGCGGTTCCAGACTGCAGCGCCTTTAACCGCACGGCCACTTCGGCCGGCTGCTTGTAACACGGAAGTGTGTAATGTAACTATGTCGGTGCCTGAGAAACAGCGTGCTATTATCGAGTTTCCAACCACAGAAAGACTTGATCGACATATGGAGCAGCCTCTCCTTCAGCATGACAAAGCGAGACCACACACGAGCCGTGCGACACCTACTACGAACCGACGCCTCGAGATCAGTATCATGATCATCCTCCATACAGCACCATCCGATTTTCATATGTTTCCAAAAGTGGAAGAATACCTTCGAGGATTTCACTTAGAAGGTGTAGAAAAGGTGTGGTCGTGGCTCTGTCAACAGTATCAAACATTCTAGAACGACGATGTCAACAAACTGGTCTCTCATTGGGAGAAATGTGTTCGTCGCCACGGTGACTGTATTGAGAAATAAATACATAGACATGAAGAACAATGATGTATAATTATTCAGAGGCATTATTTTTCTGCGCGGCCTTGTGTTATAAGTCGCGAAACACATATTTTCCTGGTACGACTCCATGCTTTCCAAATCAGTTCTGTATTACTTCTCTCTCTTCTTGTTATTAACAGAGAGCCTTGAAGTGTACTTTCATTGCCAACTAGAAAGAGAGATCGTTTCGAGGACTGAAAGAGTAACAAATCCTCCGCAGCAGATGAAGTAGATATTTTAATACACACCTGCAATAACAATGACATCTTAAAGTCGTGGAGCAGACATGAAAAAGATCTAGCAGGCCTGGCTGCAGTTGCAAGACGTATTTTACGAGGGGCGTTTGAAAAGTCCGTGCAAAGTCCGAGAGATGGCACCACCAGTGCCTATCGAGGTCATGTTTAGTTAGTAGCATCTTTGGAAAGAACGTACACCAAGTTTCAGCCATATTGGTGTATTTATTTGTGTTTGGCATTCGTGTGAATTAAGGAAGTTGAGTGATTGTCAAAAAATGGACGAAAAAGAATTTCCTGTAGTGATTAAACATTACTTTATGAAAGGCAAAACGACTCAGGAGACTAAAGAGAAGCTTGATAAACATTACGGTGAGTCTGCACCTTCGTTTAGAACAGTTTACAAGTGGTTTCAAAATTTTCGGAGTGGCCATATTGGCACAAGTGATGCAGAACGATCTGGACGCCCTGTAGAGGTTACGACTGCAGAAATCATTGATAAAATCCATAATATGGTGCTGCATGACAGAAGTGTTAAGGCGCGTGATATTTCTAGTGCTGTGGGCATCTCGAATGAATGGGTACATAATATTTTGCATAAACATTTGGACATGAGGAAGCTATCCACAAGATGGGTTCCGCGATTCCTCACGCTTGACCGAAACCGGAATCGTGTGAATTGTTGCAAGGATGGTTTCCAGCTGTTCAGGGAGAATCCGCAGAACTTTAAGCGTCGTTTAGTCACTATCGATGAAACATGGATACAGTACTGTACTCCTGAGACCAAACAACAATATAAAAAATGGGTCACCAAGGGAGAATCTGCACCAAAAAAGCCGAAGACCATTCCTTCGGCCGGAAAGGTTATGGCGACTGTATTTTGGGATTCGCAAGGGATAATCCTCATCGACTATCTGGAAAAAGGTAAAATTATTACAGATGCATATTATTCATCGTTATTGGACTGTTTGAAAACCGAGCTGCAAGAAAAACTCCGGCGATTTGATGCCAAAAAAGCCCTTTTCCATCACGAATGCACCAGCACACACCTCAGCAGTTGTGGTTTTTCAAAATTAATGGAAATACGATTACAACTCGTTTCACATCCCCCCTATTCTCCAGACCGGCTCCTTCGGTCTACTATTTGTTCCCCAAATTTAAGAAATGGCTGGCGGGACAAAGATTTTATTCAAACGAGGAGGTAATTGCAGCAACTAATAGCTATTTTGCACACTTTGACAATTCCTATTATTTGGAAGGGATCAACAAATTAGAACAGCGTTGGACGAAGTGTGTAAGTCTAAAAGGAGACTATGTCGAAAAATACAAAAGGTCTACCCCAAACACGTGAGTAGTTTTTATTTTTGCACGGACTTTTGAAACACCCCTCGTATGTATTCCAGTAACAAGTGCCCCGCGTGATCGGTGCTTTGGTAATTAAAAATTCGCGGCAGCCAATTAAATCCAGAACGCTTCAGCGATCTGCTGCTGATCAACAGTAACTATAAAATATCTTCTCTTGTAAATAAGTGAAAGGTCAAAAGTTACTGCTGTAAATATATATAGTTTCTCGTTTCTTTTCTTCCCAAAGACTTCCTAGATTTCAGAGGAGGTATTTATTTAAGGGGACACGCCCCTGAACGGGCTGTATTTTTAGTACTATCTTCACCCTCATAGTGCAATTGATCTATAAATAAGAGATTGCTCAAAATTCTTACACACAATAAGGGTCATTAGTCAAAGCATTTTCAAAAAATCATTGAGATATTTATTATATTTTGGTACTGACAGCAATATTTATAATAGTATAAAAAACGGAACACTGTTTTACTTCGGTACCATTTTCTTTGAAACCACTGACTGCACAGCTTGGAGAAAGAGTCATAGTACAGAAAACATTCACGTAAGTGTTTCATGCTTCCAATTTTCTTCCCTGATACTGATCTGTAAAAAGACAGGTAATTTGTTTTATTACAACAAAAATATTTAAAAATGTAGCTCAAATATCACCGACATCATAATCCTGTTATAAGTAGGCAAGGAAATAGTAGGCAAGAAGGGTAGAGGAGGTACTTCTAAATATCTGTACCAATTTTTGTGAGTTTAACTTCAGTCAGTTAGGAGAAAAGTGTACCTGAAAGATGAAAATTCAAGTTTTCGGTATATCGCAAAAGAAGATTTACAGATTTATTAACTATGCTCGTTTAGAGCATTCCAGCTGCATACTCCAGTTGTCCTCCTGTTCTTATCCACCATACTCTTTCTCTTCATTCTTTTCTTTATCCTTGACTCCTTGGTAGAAGCTTTTGCAGCTGTCTCTGCTTCGCTTACCCGCCGCTTATCAATTCCAGTCATAGCTGAAGCCATATCCCTTCCCGTCTGGATGTTCAGTTTCTTCATAACATTGATCCTTGAAATTGCATCATCATTGAATGTTATTATTGCATCAATTACACCAATCTTCGGCACTGTCAGCCCAACAAATACAGTTTTGGGTGTTCTCTCCCACATACAGCTGATGAAGCTTTCATTTGCATTCTGAGAGAGACCATGCATAAATTTCCTGAGTACACTTTTATTTGCCAGATCCCTATACATAGGCCTAATTGCCTCCATTACAGCAAGTGGTAAGGAATGCTTGTGGGTATATTGTATGCCTGTATCATTCCTCAATCAGTACTTGCACCACGACTCTTCCCCTTTTGGACACAAACCTTGTTGTGGGGTTTCATCTGTTGACACTCTGTCAAACCATGTTACCCAAACAGCTCGTCTCATGTTCTCCAAATCTCCTGCATTTCTCCTTATTGCTAGTTCATAATATTGAGTCAAAGAATCAATTTCACTTTTTGTAAGACGACGTGGAACACATATGTGTTTTCCGTGTGACAGTTTTTTTTCCACTGAAGTCTTTAAATAATTTTCTCAGCCGAGCTCCCATTATTTTTTGTACATGCCCAACACATTCAAGCTTTTCTATCAGTGTGTCCCCATAGGTCTGTAATTAAAAACAGTAGTGTGTCCTCTACAGTCTCCATCCCCAAGGTAGCCTACATATCTCACACCACGACTGACCTCTGATCTTCTAAAAATGTTTAGAACTCCTTTCATTTTCTTGTTTCCACTTGGACCATCAAAGCTCTTCACACAAACATGGGTGCCAATAAATTTACTTGAACAATCCTGGCAGTGATTTGTTAGACATTCATAATCTCGTACATTACCACTTTCAATAAACGTGGCAGTTACAGCCTAATTCAGAGAAGTAAGACTTCTCTTCTGCCAAGATCCATCAAATGCTGCTACAATTTATGTATTCTCAGACAAGACTACTGCTTTTTCTGCTGTTCTTTTCATTGAATGCTTACTTACACCACATAAGCATTATGTATTAATTTATTGTATCTGTCAAACCTCAGTGGAGGTTGAGGTAAATCCATCAGTGTACCAAAAGTCTGGGCAGCTCTCCTTCCTCTTCCAATACATCGCATTGCACAAGCAAGCTGAATATTTACACTGCAATGGTGACTATCAGTTACTGGCGATGTCATAGTATCGCTGTGCATCTTACACGAGTTACAGGCAATCACTGACCGACTTCAAAGACCCTTCCTTGCTGAAATGTCCTCAGAAACGTCAGTACTATCTTCACTATTGCAGTACATATATTGCACAGCACTCTTCAGAAGTCTTGACAGCATATCTAGGTTCACAATAAAATTTCCGTCGTTATTGCTGCTCATAATACTACTAGGCTTGTTCTTACTACATTCAGAAAGCGAAAGTTTACGTCTAGAAGCACAGCCTGTAGACACAGTTTCCGTGGACGACTTTGGAAGCAACTGGTGTGTATTATTCGGTTGTGTTTGGAACTGGTTGCAGCTAAACTTTCGCTTGGGGCTAAATTTATTTACTCTCGTCATATTTACCACAGGAAACACACACACAGAAACAATCCAACACACAATAACTATAAAACCACATGCGTATGAAATTCCGAAGTCATATATTCTCAGGTTTTTGTTTACATTCGAACCATAGTCCTCTAGACAAGCCTGTACTTTGGTTTTGGGAGTCAGTCCCTTCTAGAATACATCTGTGTTAACTATCCGTAACTAACGACGGACCGCAATTTTAGAACGAACGGAAAATGATAATGCCCATAAACTATACATTTCTGAAATCAGCATGAAATGGTCTTTTCTATAGACCAGGAAATTTTTTTTCAAATTTTTGGTCATTTTCACGAGCATGTTCCCTTAATGTATACGTAGTTCCTATTAATGACAGACAGAATGAATCTTCTGTTTGGAAAAGAGCTTTATCTTCTCTCTATGATTCTATTCAAGTACTCAATTAATCTCCACGCGCTGTATGATGGTAGCTGTTACGTATGCGTTCTTGGAAACTTTATTTCTGTGTTATCGAGAGAGGGAGGAGATAGATAGATAGATACACAGAGAGAGAGAGAGAGAGAGAGAGATGCGTTGAATTTGGACAGTGCAGGGAAGCGACACGAGGCGAAGCTTGACGTCAGCGAAGACCGGTTTTACTCGATTATTCGCGCATCCCGTGTCCGGACCAGAGATATGGACGACCGAGTAGTATTATCTGGGGCAACGACGGACGGCTGGGATACACCTTCAGCAGGCGAGTTGTAACCGGTCAGACGAAGAGCGCGGCAGCACTCTACTAACGTTACTAAGAATAGAAACCCCCTTCCAACTCAATCAACGTAAAACAGTGTTTCTCTTTCACAGAGTACAAATATCTATGGAGTGAACATTCGGATGCGCAGAACGAGAATCCTGTCCGCAACCTTTACTTCAGCTTCAAGTCACCTGATTCTGGGCCGGTGCATTTTAGCTCGTATCGCGCTTTCCGTATTTTGAGTGTTATTACTTCGCTGCTACAGATAGATCAACTTCAGAAATAACATGAAATTTTCTACATGCGTGTTGCAGAAAACTTAACAGTTTGATACTACGAACACCAAGTTGGCTTAAAGATGTGAAGAGCAATGATATTATGCTTCTTCGTCAAAGTATCGTGACTCATATTCTACTTTATTTACGTTTTGTCGCTAACGAGGTAGGAACTGACAGTCACAAAAACTTTCTTACCGTTTCTGTTGCAGTTATTCACTGTTGAATCTCTGTTGTAATTAATCACGTTACAGAGACTCAGTAAACGGTGCCGAAGTGTCACGAGAAAACAACGCATTTGGAACTGTGAGATTGTTACACTAAATACAGTAAGCGATGTGCACCACCTACGTGTCTATTATCATTTTCAATTTTTCTTTATTTACGCTTCTGCTGTTTATAGACAGGTAAAATATCTACAACACTTTTTCGCCGTCTCATCAGAAAAGTAATTCCACACACTATGCAAAAAATAGAAGAATACGAGCTCAGTTCTCGAATTTTGGAGTTATAAAATAAGTGACAGCCAACAATATTTTTTTAGGTTTTTTATTGTACTGATTCATATTGTCGAATCTGTTCTAATTAATGATGTCACAATGACACTCTGTAGGAAACTGTCCCATACAGAAATACTTAGATACACACAAGGGTTTAAGAACCTGCATAAATTGGAGGAAATTAATCAGAATGTCACGTATAAATTTTATCTGCGTACGATGATAGCACCAATATGTGTACACGGACTAGCAGTTTACTCAAACGTACTTGCAAATTTATCTGGCAGTTGTCTCGAAAACACATGGGCATAAAATGGCAGAAATTATCTATACAGTAGAAGACTTAATAACACAGTGTCACGATATTTTTCAACATATAAAGTGTCTTATATCAATATCACATTTACAATCATACATTTGTTGTACAAACCTATAAAACGTAACTGGCCCTCCTTTCACACACTTCTTTGCATCCGTAGCAACGACAATACTGCGCCATAGTTGTTGCTAAAACGCAAATGTGCATAAAAGTATATAAAACACGGTGAAAACGTATGATATTCAAGTTTCGTTATTGCCGCAAATTGTAGACAAGCTGCATCGTCACAGAATCAAGTGACTATAGCGGTCTGATGTTGAAAATACGTGCAGTAGACTATGCTCACGTCATATATATACATACCCTACTTTCTCGTTCAGTATTTTTAAGTCTACAATGAAAATAATCTTTGCAAATCAGTCAGGAGAATGTCGTTTGTTTTGTACACCCCGTCTACTTATCATAGCTAGTAATATTTCAAATTGTACGTACACAGGAGGTCGTCAACAGCTACAGTTTTATATTTTGTGCCCTCAAGATGCCCTTATAACACTGAGCATACGAATACGTTAAACTTCCTGATTTACAGTTATGTTCTAAATATGTCACTCAGTTTTGAGAACAGAACCCGTTTCGGATATAGAAATCTCATCATATGGTGAACGAACTTGTCGCTTTCATTGAAAGGAACTGAATAACTACTTTTAGTTTGTGTATAGTGATCGGACACTATAGAGCAAGTCCGCCTCTTGTTTTAAGTGATAGCTTTAAAATATTTTAACTCTTTACAGTCAATAACCTTCTTTTAGTAAATTAACTTTTAGGACGAATACAGAACAAAAGTTTACGATTTAATTACCACTCGTTACATCAGTTTACTCAATACTAAATCGCTAAATAAATATAAATAAATGCGAATTCACATTTTGCTACGCGATTGTTGACAGTCAAAAACTGTAATATTATCGCAGAGCTTTATATCTCTACTCCTTATACAGTTCTCAACTAATACAGCGTTCACATGCAAATGATGGATATGCCACTGAACACTTTAATTACAATTATCTGACAGACAGACGCCACACTCTACGGAAATATTTCTGCAGTAGAACTGGAACACTGTAGTTCGTAAATAATTAAGGCTAAATAAAGCTTAGATGAACGATCATGGAGACAGACGTTTGAGAATGACTATTATTTTAATATCGACGGAGACATATGAAAATCGTTCTCAAATTCCAACGAAGAGCACACGCCATGGCAAGGGTAGCAAGCTGGGAACGAGCGTCTGTTAACCCTCGCTACGGCAGCTTTAGTTTGGTATTTAGGTCGGTCTGTGAAGTTATTTCGTAACGTTAAAAGCCTGTTGACACTGTAATATTTGTAGGCGAATGTCTGAAAGGAGAGTGGTAGACTCCTATATAGGATTTCGTTTAATGCAGCGTTATTTACCCAAGATTGTTTTCCAGATTAACTCGGGGGTGTTTATGCGCGTATTATTTGCAATCGCATTTAGATTACACCTCGATATCATATTCAACAGCTTACTGAAGCTAATGTTCTGCAAGCATAAACGTCAGACAATGTTCAGAAACATCTTCCTGGATCAGTCAGTGAAATGGTGCGTTCACCATGTACCATAAAAATGTAGTGTCTATACATCTAACATGTCTCAATATTTCACACATTTTCTGCTGCTGTAAAAACTAAAAAAATGAGTCTGGCGTTTAGAGAAACCAGATGTTGCATGACATTCGCGCATGTGTTTCGTCTCTAAAGAACTCGACGGCAACCGGACGCTAAAATGCGATTTTTCTTCCTCTCTATCTCAGCTGAAGAGAAATGAGACGTGGTCTGTTAGAAACACCAGAGCATGGCTACATTAGCCTGCAGATATTTGGGCAAAACGTGGATCAGTGCGGCCAGATGACGGTTTTATCCTTGTGCTGTGTATAAGAACTCCGTTGCTTCATTCAGATGAAGTCATAGAGAAATGCAGGAGTAAATTTTTAAAGTCGCCGGCAAGAAATTGTAAGTATGAAATGAAGACTGGACGTGTAACTGTGTGCGAAGACAAGTATAATAGGTAACCTGTAACAGTTTCCGACATTTCTTAACCATGGACGAAAGACGATAGTATGGATGACAAATTCGTTTCGTGATATCATTGCATATTAGTTTTTTCGGTGAGTGGGCGTTATATTTTCTTACAGTCCATGATTACAACTTCTCAGGACGTTTTATTTAACCACTGTAGTGAATGGAGTTAAGTAAAAGTATAATTTTTGTCGGTGAACTAATGACAGGAGGTTATGGCATAGAGGTAAGTAGTGATACGACCTAGAATCCACCAAATGTTAGTTGACAGCGGCGTCCGATAAAGGAAAAGGAAGGTCTCCCCCAACAGAACTACAGAATTATCAGGCGGAATCTTCATTTCAAAAACGCTGTAGGTTACAAGACGCCGAGCGAAAGTAAATGTAAACACTTCGGACGATGAACTGACAAATTAGAATACAGTATAGTAGTGTTGTCATCTGTGTGTTGTTTGAGTAATTATGAATCCATTATAGGTGACCACTGTCGTAGTTATACGGTTCGTTAAAAACAGGAGTTTCAGGACTGAGTATTTAACTAACAGACGCCATAATTCACATCAGTTTTGTAACTTCCATGCATCATGAGACGCGTAATTAGAATGGTAAGTGCCTATCGAGAGGATCGGTGCCTTCTGGTCCCTTTGAATAGATCGATATCTTGAGAGTCGACATATTTAGCGCTGGATTTTGCAAATTTCTTGACGTCGATTATTTTCGTTTATAATTTGGTTACTGGATAACACGAAAATTTTACACAGGGGATGTTTCTGAAGATCTAGATACAAATTGTGATTTTTGTGTCAGTTTGAAGAATTGAAGATATATTTTGATATTATGAGTAAAGAGGACTAGAAAACTCTGCAAGAGAAGATGTATCACTTAAAACATGATACAATACAATAATTTGCTTCCACGTTTTCCTTGCATATTGAGTAATTGATGGGATTATGGACATGCAACGGATGCAGTAAACTTCTCGTGCTGAAATTTTCGATAGTGTGCATTTCATTTTAAATTCGCACTCAGAGACAAATGGTATGTGGACAATTATATTTATCCACACAGATATCTATAATCGCTTCCGAAGAAGTATTTGGTATTTGTTTGTTCAAACTTAGGGCGAATCCTCAAAAACGTCAGGCCCTTCCAATTAATACTGTAGATTTACTTGGTTCTCTGAAAGGGGATCTCCTTTACTTAACGTAACTTTTAACAGAATATTCTGTTAATAGAGATAGCAGAAAAATTAGATATAGCAAGGAACATAATGTCTAGATGCTGCAATGGTGTGAAACACACCTCTTATTTTAAAAATTAAAGCACTGTTTCTAACAATCTTTTACTGTAGAATCATTAAGACTGTACTTCACAAAGAATGTTCACCAGAAAGGAAAATAAAGAGTGTGGGACAAGGAAATGTAAAGATACACAACGCTCTGGAGTGTAGAGAGTCGCACTGCCAGACTGCCTGCTGACGATGATTTTGTCTGCAGGAAAAGCTGGATGACTGTAAATAAATTCACTACGAATCAAAAAATATAGCAGCAAGTTTGCTGAATAGTAGCTCTCTTTAAAAGCTGATAAACCCAAAATCATATCCATACCCATTGTAAAAAGATAATATTCCATTATCACGTGCAAGATGCCAGGTCGACCTAGTTTAGAGTCCCTCTCCAGTACGTCGAGAGCTTACAAAGATACGCTGCTAGGTTTGTAAGAAATCGGTGTAAGTCATACGAATGTGTAACAAATGCGCTCTGGAAACATAAGTGGGACTGTTGAAAGAAAGGTGAGTTTGCTATCACAAAACTGTATTGAGTAGCTTTGGATAATAGGTATTCAGAGTAGATCCTGGAATCCTTTTGTGATAGGCGTCAACTAACTCCTAAGATGTGTAAATGCGCGCAGTGAGGGAAAATTAGAACAAGTAACTTATGACATCCACTGGACGTATGATACCTCTTCAATCACTCAGTAAAACACGAAAAATAAAAGCAAATAAATGTGTGAAGACGTCATCCAGCATAAAATTTTACAAAATTCGATCAGATGTGATCTACAGAGTAAACCACAACTCCGGCAAAATTTTAAGAGGTTGTTTGGGGCTCTCTTTTGAGTATTTTTGTATAAAGGAACACCGTCTCCTGCGGTTCGTTGCATAGTTCTTACATTTCAATTTGTTTTCTCGACCCAGTTAGCTTTGTATCTCCATTGCACCGAAAATACTACAAAACAGTGAAAATGTCGACTATTTGCACTGTGTGTCTTGTTTCTGTGCACTCACAGTACTTGCTGTTGAAAACAGTATGAACTCCTTACCTTTTTGCCCTCAAGTCTGCATTCAGTACTGCTCGTTTCTGTCTATGCATTTGTTGTCAGCCAATGTTGGAGAGCGCGCAGAATAACGTGGCGGGTAGACGTGCAGTCGGCTGGTCAAGCGTGGGGAGAGTGGTACTTGTGTCGATCGTGGGCAGGCGCTGTAGGGGGAATACCGAGCGCTCAAGAGAAAGTGCCATATTAAACTCAAGCCTACTCTCACATTTTTTGTAAATATTAAGTGGAGCCCTTCCATGCTTAAGCCTGCGTGGTGTCTATTCAAAATGTCTACTGTCACCTCTGCTTTCATTAGAATTCCGCTGAAAATGCAACAAAACGAGAGATTTATTTTCGCCTGACTTGCGAACTATTTATAACTTCCAGAGAAGTGTCATGAGTGGTAGCCGCTCGGTCTGGGGCACCTTGCCACGGTCCGCGCACCTCCCACCCGTCGGAGGTTCGATTCCTCCCTAGGGAATGCCTGTGTGTGTGTGTGTGCGTGTGTGTGTGTGTGTGTGTGTGTGTGTGTTGTCCTCAACGTAGGTAAAGTTAGATTAAGTAATGTGTGAGCCTAGGGACCGATGGTCTCAGCAGTTTGGTCCCATAGAAACTTACCACAAATTTCCAAATTTCATGAGTTGTAAATTTCGAGTAAAGCCTACATTTCTCTTGTTACTATGCTGAAATTTTCTTCTTTTGCCATAGCACAGCGGAATTTACACAGCGTCACCTCACTAATACGTTGTGTAGACACAGTTGCGAGAGAATTCTGGTTTACTAAGTTTACTGAGTGAGGAAATGAGAAAAGTAAGGTCAATAGCTTATGAAAAATCACATCCTCAGTACACAAATAAACACGTAACTTCTTCACTGGTGTTATTCCAAAACTCGTAGCATTTCTCGTTTCACCAGCTATCGATGGCCCTTAAAAATTAAAAAAAAAATGCTGTAATTGGTGGAATAACACGGTAGATAACGAAGTTTCGCATGATAGCCATATGGGAAAATACTCTTCTCTTTGCCTGATATCATTTGAAAAAATCTCAGTTCGATATCTTAATCCGTTTATGAAACATGGGGAATGTTGTGGATATTTCACTCTGGCTTTATCACTGGCGCGCGGGATTGCAAATGAGTGTGCTACATCATATCAATTTCCTCGAGCTTGGTGACAGATGGAGACCTCCATACAAGTCTAAGGAAAAATTCAGTGTGTCAGCTAAATTCAGCACGCAGCAAAATATTAAATAAGACGCACCAAAGGCGAAATCATAGTGACCTCAATTTTTCATTGACAACCTTTTTGAATTTCACATAGTATCTTACCTAAATGCCATGACTATGACTATTAATGAAATGATGGGCGCATCATCATGAAGCTGAGATATAAAGTTGTAAGTAACACAAAAATGAATTTTTTCTACCGGATAGTTTGTGTTAAATCGTTTGAGAAGACTGCAGGGCGTGCACCTCGATTCTGCCATCGCCGACCGGCCCAAAGGAGGCAAAGATTGTCGGCCCCCGCTTTCAAACCAACGAATGACAGGGCGCCGGTACACTTGCACTTATTCTTATAAACCACACTGAAGAACAGTTTGGGCGACAGTGGATTGGTTGCGGTAGTCCTGTTCCACGGCCACCTCAATCACCAGACATGACATCAATGGAGTTCTTCGTTTGGGGGCATGTTGAAGAGCCTAGTTTAAGAGACTCCGGTCGATATTCTCACGGACCTGGTTGCTAGGAGTATCACAGAAGCGTCATTCCCTTTCCTACTCCACTATCAAATAGACCGAGAGAAAAACGACAACGTATAGCTTCCTCTCAAGCCCTGATTTCTTTTCTCTCGTATTCGCAGTCCTACACGAATTTACGTTGGAGGCAATAGGATCGTTCAGAAGTCAGGCATAAATGTCGGTTCTTTAATCTTTGTCAACAGTATTTCATGAAAGGACGTCTTTTTTCCTCCAAGGATTCCCATTTCAGTTCATCGAGTATATCAATCATACTCGTGAGTTTATCGAACCTATATGTAAAAAATCAAATAGGGCACCTCTGAACTGCTCCGACGTCTTTCTTTAATCCTACCTGTTTGAAATTCCAAACACTCGATCAGTAATACAGAATGGTTCGCAAGAGAGTTTTGTACGCGGAATACTTTATAGATGACTTACACTTCCCTAAAACTCCTCCAATAAAATGAAGTCGATCATTCGCATTCACTGCCACCAACCTTAGATACTCGTTGCATTTCACATCGCTTTGCAAAGTTGAGCCTAGATATTTTATCGAGGTGAATATGTCAAGCGACACACTACTAATACGGTATTCAACCATTATGCGATTATTTTTTCTCCTCATCTGCGCAGAAAGATACGTATATAGCTTCTTTTCTGTGTTTGCTTCGTAGATTCTTACTTAACTTGCGTGTGAGTTTCGTATAGTGTAATTTCGAGTTTTAGTTACTGTAATCGTAAATTCAGGCAGATTGTAGCGCAGTCGTTAGGCATTTGTACAGGTTAGTTCATACATGCTTTGCGTGTTTTCCTTGAGTTATCTAGGCACGGACTCGTGTTTCAGTAACTGTTGTTCAACATCGATTAGAATGGACAGGGACTGTGAATGCTGTGTTCGGATGAGGGCTGAGTTGGCATCCCTTCGCTCACAGCTGCAGGCGGCGCTGACTTTGGTTGCGCAGCTTGAGGCTATTGCCAATGGGCACCACTGTGGGGAGGCAGACTTGGGTATCACGGACATGTCAACCTCGTCCCGTCTGTCCCCAGGTAGGTCTGCCGCTGTGGTTGCCCTGGTTGCTGCCCGCAGTGGGGCGGAGCCCTCGCCTGTGGTTGATTGAGAGGTCGGTCCAAGGCGTGGCAGGCAGCGCCGGAGGCCGATCAGAAAGCCTCTCCGGTGCGTCTGACAAACAGGTTTCAGGTACTGTCCCTGGCTGAGCCAGATCCAGCTGCCTGTCCTGTTTCAGAGGATGATTCTCAGTCTTCAAGGTCCGGGCAATCGCAGAGGGTGGGCTTATTGGTAGTTGGGAGCTCCAATGTTAGGCGCGTAATGGGGCCCCTTAGGGATATGGCGGCTAAGCAGGGGAAGAAATCCAGTCTGTACTCCGTGTGCATTCCGGGTGGAGTCATTCCTGATGTGGGAAGGGTCTTTCCGGATGCCATGAAGAGCACAGGGTGCAGCCAGCTGCAGGTGGTGGCACATGTCGGCACTAATGAGGTGTGTCGCTTTGAATATGAGGAAATTCTCTCTGGATTCCAGCGGCTATCTGATTTGGTGAAGGCTGCCCGTATTGCTTACGAGATGAAGGCAGAGCTCACCATCTGCAGCATCGTCGACAGAAGCGACTGCGGACCTTTGGTGCAGAGACGGGTGGAGGGTCTGAATCAGAGGCTCAGACGGTTTTGCGACCGTGTTGGCTGCAGGTTCCTTGACTTGCGCCATAGGGTGGTGGGGTTTCGGGTTCCGCTGAATAGATCAGGAGTTCACTACACTCAGCTGGCGGCTACGCGGGTTGCGGAGGCTGTGTGGCGTGGACTGGGCGGTTTTTTAGGTTAGAAGGCCTCGGGAAAGTACGGGGTGGTCTGCAATCTCAAAGGGTGCATGACAAATACAGGACGTGCTTGGATCAAGGAACAGTCGGAAATGTAGTTGTAAATTGTTGTAGTTGTGCTGGGAAAGTCCCTGAGCTTCAAGCGCTAATAGAAAACACAGGAGCTGAAATCGTTATAGGTACAGAAAGCTGGCTAAAGCCTGAAATAAGTTCTGCAGAAATTTTCACGAAGTCTCAGACGGTGTTCAGGAAAGATAGATTAGGCAGAATTGGTGGTGGAATGCTTGTGTCTGTCAGTAGTGGTTTATCTTGTAGTGAAGCAGAAGTAGATACTCCGTACGAATGGGCATGGGTGGAGGTTATACTTAACAGCCCAACTAAGTTAATAATTGGCTCCTTCTACCGACCCCCAGACTCCGATAATATAGTTGCTGAACAGTTCAGAGAAAATTTGAGTCTCGTAACAAATAAATACCCCACTCATACGGTTATAGTTGGTGGGGACTTCAACCTTCCCTCGATATGTTGGCAAAAATACTTGTTCAAAACCGGTGGTAGGCAGAAAACATCTTCCGAAATTGTCCTAAATGCTTTCTCCGAAAATTATTTCGAGCAGTTAGTCCACGAACCCACGCGAATTGTAAATGGTTGCGAAAACAGACTTGACCTCTTAGCCACAAACAATCCAGAGCTAACAGAGAGCATCATGACTGATACAGGGATTAGTGATCCCAAGGTCGTTGTAGCTAGGCTCAGTACCGTTTCTTCCAAATCCACCAGAAACAAACGCAAAATAATTTTATTTAAAAAAGCGGATAAAGTGTCACTAGAAACCTCCCTAAGAGACAATCTCCATTCCTTCCGAACTGACTATGCAAATGTAGACGAGATGTGGCTCAAATTCAAAGATATAGTAGCAACAGCAATTGAGAGATTCATACCTCATAAATTGGTAAGAGATGGAACTGATCCCCCATGGTACACGAAACAGGTCCGAACGCTATTGCAGAGGCAACGGAAAAAGCATGCGAAGTTCAGAAGAACGCGAAATCCCGAAGATTGGCTAAAATTTACAGACGCGCGAAATTTGGCACGGACTTCAATGCGAGATGCCTTTAATAGGTTCCACAACGAAACATTGTCTCGAAATTTGGTAGAAAATCCGAAAAAATTCTGGTCGTATGTAAAGTACACAAGCGGCAAGACGCAGTCAGTACCTTCGCTGCACAGTGCCGATGGTACTGTTACCGACGACTGTGCCGCTAAATCCGAGTTATTGAACGCAGTTTTCCGAAATTCCTTCACCAGGGAAGGCGACGGGAATATTCCAGAATTTGACACACGAACAGCTGCTAGCATGAGTTTCTTAGAAGTGGATACCTTACGGGTTGCGAAGCAACTCAAATCGCTTGATACGGGCAAGTCTTCAGGTTCAGAATGTATACCGATTAGGTTCCTTTCAGATTACGCTGATACAATAGCTCCCTACTTAGCAATCATATACAACCGCTCGCTCACCGATAGTTCCGTATCTACAGATTGGAAAATTGCGCAGGTCGCACCAGTGTTTAAGAAGGGTAGTAGGAGTAATCCATCGAACTACAGACCTATATCATTGACATCGGTTTGCAGTAGGGTTTTGGATCATATATTGTATTCAGACATTATGAATCACCTCGAAGGGAACGATCTATTGACACGTAATCAGAGTGGTTTCAGAAAACATCGTTCTTGTGCAACGCAGCTAGCTCTTTATTCGCACGAAGTAATGGCCGCTATCGACAGGGGATCTCAAGTTGATTCCGTATTTCTGGATTTCCGGAAAGCTTTTGACACCGTTCCTCACAAGCGACTTCTAATCAAGCTGCGGGCCTACGGGGTATCGTCTCAGTTGTGCGACTGGATTCGTGATTTCCAGTCAGGATGGTCGCAGTTCGTAGTAACAGACGGTAAATCATCGAGTGAAATTGAAGTGATATCAGGTGTTCCCCAGGAAAGCGTCCTAGAACCTCTGCTGTTCCTGATCTATATAAATTACCTGGGTGACAATCAGCAGTTCTCTTAGGTTGTTCGCAGATGATGCTGTAATTTACCGTGTAGTAAGGTCATCCGAAGACCAGTATCAGTTGCAAAGCGATTTAGAAAAGATTGCTGTATGGTGTGGCAGGTGACAGTTGACGCTAAATAACGAAAAGTGTGAGGTGGTCCACATGAGTTCCAAAAGAAATCCGTTGGAATTCGATTACTCGATAAATAGTACAATTATCAAGGCTGTCAATTCAACTAAGTGCCTGGGTGTTAAAATTACGAACAACTTCAGTTGGAAAGACCACATAGATAATATTGTGGGGAAGGCGAGCCAAAGGTTGCGTTTCATTGGCAGGACACTTAGAAGATGCAACATGTCCACTAAAGAGACAGCTTACACTACACTCGTTCGTCCTCTGTTAGAATATTGCTGCGCGGTGTTGGATCCGTACCAGGTGGGATTGCCAGAGGACATCGAAAGGGTGCAAAAAAGGGCAGCTCGTTTTGTATTATCACGTAGTAGGGGAGAGAGTGTGGCAGATATGATACGCGAGTTGGGATGGAAGTCATTAAAGCAAAGACGTTTTTCGTCGCGGCGAGATCTATTTACGAAATTTCAGTCACCAACTTTCTCTTCCGAATCCGAAAATATTTTGTTGAGCCCAACCTACATAGGTAGGAATGATCATCGAAATAAAATAAGAGAAATCAGAGCTCGAACAGAAAGGTTTAGGTGTTCGTTTTTCCAGCGCACTGTTCGGGAGTGGAATGGTAGAGAGATAGTATGATTGTGGTTCGATGAACCCTCTGCCAAGCACTTAAATGTGAATTGCAGAGTTAATCATGTAGGTGTAGATCTAGATGTTAATTTACAGTTTTTCACGTTTAGAAGAAACTGCCATTCCTCACACCATATAGAAATTCATTCAAGTCATCCTGTATTCTTCTGTAGTCGTACAACGACGACAGTTTCCCGTGAAATCTCGCCCTATCCATCACATCGATTATGAAAGTAGAGAGCAAGAGCGGTCCAGTTACACTTCCCTGGGACGTTCCTGACGATGTCTTTGCATCTGATAAACAATCGCTGTCCATGACAAGGTACTGAATCGTATTGCTTAAAAAGTCTTCATCACTGCCACGTCGGAAAACCTGTTACATATGCTCGGACCTCTGTTAACAATCTGCAGTATGGCACTGTGTAGAGCACTATTTGGAAATGTGAGAATATGAATTCTCACTGTAGCCGTTCAACCACGGTTCTCGGGATACTGTGCGAGAAATGGGTAAGAGTTTCTCTCAAGCACTGCTTCTAAATCTGTATAGATTTGTGGATAGAAGCTTTCCACTCTCAAGGAAATTTATTATATCTGAATTTAGAATACGCTCAAGTATGCTGCAGCATACCGATATGAGGGACATTTGTCTTTAATACTGCGAGTCCTTTCCTTTACTCGTCTTATATACGACAGTCATCTGCGCTTTTTTCCACTCGTTCGGGACTTACCGTTAGGCGAGAGATTCGCTATGAATGCAAGCTAACAGGCCAGTGTCTTAGATTGCTCTACCTAAAACTGTATTGCGATTTCGTCTCGACCTGGCAACTTATTTATTTTCAACTCTTCTCAAATCTAGGGATGGCTACTTCTACGGACTCCATACGGGAGTTTGTGCGGTGGTCAAACGATGGTATGTCTGTCCGATCCTCCTAAGTGAATGATATTTTAAATGAGAAATTTAAAACGTCATCTCTTCTTTTTCTGTCTTCTGTTGTCACAGGACTGTGGCCCACGACAGGCTGAATAGAAGCTTTCGACCACTTTGACTGTTTTGCATAGGACTACAATTTTCTAGGGCCCTCAGCAAGGTCTTTCGCTAACGTGTGACAGTGGAAGTTGCAGGCTCGGCCCATAGAGCTTTTTGTAGACGCACTGATTGCTACTAACATTTGCCTGTCAGTATTCCTGCTTTCTAGTTTGAAGCGAAAGTGTGACCATCTCTGTTTTGTTATTGAAACACAATGCATTTTTCCGTCCTTCGTCAACTTATTCAGCATTTACGGCTCCACAGCGTGATTTATAATAAGTTTAAAGTTTGCCCATAACTCCTCTACGTCCATCAAATCCGACCTAAATTACGTCCGTTCATTGTATAATTTGGATGCTAACAACTGCTTTTCTGTTATTCCCAGTGTAGAAACTGCTAGCCTTGTTGATGGATTTACTAAGTTTATTAACCATCATGGCTATGATAACATCGTGATCGCTAAGCGTCTCTATACTGACCCTGTCGGAAAGCTCGAATTCTTAACAATTTGCATTGCGTGCAAGACAGTTATCCCAGAAAACGGCCAGAACTACCTCACAAGACAGCATCGAATCCATATACGTTACAGTCTATACTCGGAACATTAAAGTCGCCTCCAGTTAATGTTGCATGATCGGCACGCTTCCGTGCTACTGAGCGTAGACATGCTTTGAATGATTCTACTACAACTTTTGCAGCAGAATCACTGGCCGATAGGAACATACAAAGATTAGTTTGAGTTTACTTATGTCCGTTACTCGCGTCCACACAACGTTGCAGTCAGACCCAGTTTCGTCCTCGGTAGACATAACATTTTTGTCGATTGCAGGGAACACTCCCTCTCCTATGATGTCTAACCTGTCTTTTCGAAATACGTACCATGCCTTGTTTAATACGAGGGTTGCCCAGAAAGTAATACACCGTATTTTTTTCTTCTACAATTCTTTGTTGAACATAATGAGACTTACACATGAAAGAATGGTGTTTTATCTACACATCCTAGGTTTCCACGTAATCTCCATCCTCTTATATGACTTTCCACCAGCGCGAAACAAGGGCGTGTGTTCCATGTCGGTACTAATCCCTGACCCGGTGGTGGAGCGAGTGCTGCACTGCGTGAATCACCTTCTCGTTGTCCTCAAAATGTCTTCCACGAATGGCGCCATGTAATGGCCCAAACAGGTGGACGTCCGACGGGCTAGGTCAGGGCTGTAGGGTGGATGGGGTAACACTGTCCAACCTTGTTTTGAGATGTGTTCAGCAGTCCTCAGACTTGTGCATCCACACTTCCGTTGCTGATTGTCAGATGCAGCGGCAACCGACGAGTCGTAATGCGTCTGTCTTCGCGAATGACATCAGCTCGCTGCAACACATCAGGTGTGACAGCCGTGGATGGTCTCCCTGACAGCCGCAAATCGAGAAGCTCCGCCGAACCGCCTCCTGATCACCTCACCCTTCGTGCCTAGAAACTAACTGTACTTCTGTCGACAGCGTAGACTTTGCACAAGGGTTTGTGAATATTCCCCACGGTTTCTTTCTCTGCAGTGAGAAACTCAATGACGGTACGTTGCTTGTAACGTGTATCACCTATACACGCCATTTTGAAAGTGTCCTGCAGTTACGCTATCTGCCGCTCACTCAGGACCCTTCAAATAATACATACACAACGTTTCGCATTGGTAGCATTCTTTCCGGCTAAGAAAAAAAAAATGCGGTGGATTACTTTCTGGGCAACGAATTTGAAAGCAATATTTTATCTGTAGATTCTGAAAATAGCCCCCAAAAATTTTGGTCGTACGTAAAACCTATGAACGCTACAAATAATTCAATACATTCTCTTGATGACAGTACGGGTAATGTAACGGATGATGATAAACAGAAGGCCGAAATTCAAAACCTAGCTTTCAAAAACTCGTTTACGGTAGAGGACTGCAGCACCATTCCCCCTTAAAATCATCGAACAAACGCAAGGACGGCTGACATTGTATGTAGTCTATCAGAAAGGTATCTGGCCCAGACGGTATCCCTGTGAGATTTTATGTTGACTATACTACAAATATAGCACCATTCTTATCCATCATCTATCAGAGATCATTGGAACAACGGGAAGTTCCACGGGACTGGAAGAAGGCCCAGGTCATAGCAATCTATAAAAAGGGGAGAAAATCGGATGCACATAATTACCAGCCCATTTCACTGACATCGATTTGTTGTAGAATCATGGAACATATTTTGTGTTCAGACATAATGACCTTTCTAGACTCTGAGAAGCTCATCTGCAGAAACCAGCACGGTTTTAGGAAACAGCGGTCATGTGAGACACAGCTGGCCCTCTTTGTGCATGATATACACTCCTGGAAATGGAAAAAAGAACACATTGACACCGGTGTGTCAGACCCACCATACTTGCTCCGGACACTGCGAGAGGGCTGTACAAGCAATGATCACACGCACGGCACAGCAGACACACCAGGAACCGCGGTGTTGGCCTTCGAATGGCGCTAGCTGCGCAGCATTTGTGCACCGCCGCCGTCAGTGTCAGCCAGTTTGCCGTGGCATACGGAGCTCCATCGCAGTCTTTAACACTGGTAGCATGCCGCGACAGCGTGGACGTGAACCGTATGTGCAGTTGACGGACTTTGAGCGAGGGCGTATAGTGGGCATGCGGGAGGCCGGGTGGACGTACCGCCGAATTGCTCAACACGTGGGGCGTGAGGTCTCCACAGTACATCGATGTTGTCGCCAGTGGTCGGCGGAAGGTGCACGTGCCCGTCGACCTGGGACCGGACCGCAGCGACGCACGGATTCACGCCAAGACCGTAGGATCCTACGCAGTGCCGTAGGGGACCGCACCGCCACTTCCCAGCAAATTAGGGACACTGTTGCTCCTGGGGTATCGGCGAGGACCATTCGCAACCGTCTCCATGAAGCTGGGCTACGGTCCCGCACACCGTTAGGCCGTCTTCCGCTCACGCCCCAACATCGTGCAGCCCGCCTCCAGTGGTGTCGCGACAGGCGTGAATGGAGGGACGAATGGAGACGTGTCGTCTTCAGCGATGAGAGTCGCTTCTGCCTTGGTGCCAATGATGGTCGTATGCGTGTTTGGCGCCGTGCAGGTGAGCGCCACAATCAGGACTGCATACGACCGAGGCACACAGGGCCAACACCCGGCATCATGGTGTGAGGAGCGATCTCCTACACTGGCCGTACACCACTGGTGATCGTCGAGGGGACACTGAATAGTGCATGGTACATCCAAACCGTCATCGAACCCATCGTTCTACCATTCCTAGACCGGCAAGGGAACTTGCTGTTCCAACAGGTCAATGCACGTCCGCATGTATCCCGTGCCACCCAACGTGCTCTAGAAGGTGTAAATCAACTACCCTGGCCAGCAAGATCTCCGGATCTGTCCCCCATTGAACATGTTTGGGACTGGATGAAGCGTCGTCTCACGCGGTCTGCACGTCCAGCACGAACGCTGGTCCAACTGAGGCGCCAGGTGGAAATGGCATGGCAAGCCGTTCCACAGGACTACATCCAGCATCTCTACGATCGTCTCCATGGGAGAATAGCAGCCTGCATTGCTGCGAAAGGTGGATATACACTGTACTAGTGCCGACATTGTGCATGCTCTGTTGCCTGTGCCTATGTGCCTGTGGTTCTGTCAGTGTGATCATGTGATGTATCTGACCCCAGGAATGTGTCAATAAAGTTTCCCCTTCCTGGGACAATGAATTCACGGTGTTCTTATTTCAATTTCCAGGAGTGTATAACAGGCTCTAGATACCGGCTCCCAGGTTGATGCTATATTTCTCGACTTTTGAAAGGCGTTCGACTCAGTTCCGCACTGTCGCTTACTCCAAAAAGTGCGTGCTTACGGTCTATCCGATGACACATGCGGTTGGATAGAAAGTTTTCTAACAGACAGAGAACTGTATGTCGTCCTGAATTGGGAGACTTCAACAGAAACAAGCGTAACGTCAGGTGTGCCCGCTGCTTTTGACGATTTACATAAACGATGTGGTTGATGGTATTGACAGCGGCATTAGACTGTTTGCCGATGAGGAAAGTAGTATCACACGGAAGTTGTGAACAAATCGATGGGGATGCGTAGTGTAATGACTGGCAGTTATTTCTCAATATTAGTAAATGTAACCTACTGCGTATAACAAAGCGAAAATCCCCGTTAATGTACGAGTACAAAATAAATGCCCAGTCTTTGGAAGCGGTAACATTCACCAAGTATGTGGGTGTGACTATTCTAAATGATCTCAAATGGAATCATCAGGTTGAAAAAGTAACGGGTAAGGCGAACTCTAGATTCCGGCTTAGTAGTAGAATCCTGAAGCGATGCAGTCCTTCAACAAAGGAAATTGCTTACAATACTTTAATTCGTCCAGTCCTAGAGTATTGCTCGTCCGTATGGGACCCTTACCAGTTGGGTCTGATTCAAGAGATTTAGAAGGTCCAAAGGAGAGTGACAAGATTCGTGACTGGTACATTTAGCCATCGCGAGAGCGTTACAAATCTCATAGAAAGTTTGAAGTGGGTCACACTTGCAGATAGACGACGCTCTAAACGGAAGCGGCTGCTCACTAAATTCCAAAATGCTATCTTCGGCGATGATGTAGAGCATATATTATTACCACCAACTTTCAAATCGCGCAATGATCACCATTCAAAGATAAGGGAAATTAGAGCTCATACTGAGGTGTTCAGACAGTCGTTTTTGCCTCGCTCGATCCACGAGTATAACAGAGATGGGGAAATATGACTTTGGCGCGAATAGTGCCCTCCGCCACACACCGCTTGGTGGATAGCGGAGTATA
Organism: Schistocerca serialis cubense; assembly: GCF_023864345.2. Taxonomy (NCBI): domain Eukaryota; kingdom Metazoa; phylum Arthropoda; class Insecta; order Orthoptera; family Acrididae; genus Schistocerca; species Schistocerca serialis. The sequence goes on along the minus strand of NC_064640.1, from coordinate 1,000,568,163 downwards.
TATGTAGATGTAGGACCCTCGTATTTCGGAACTACCTAATCGGTTTTCATAAGGCTCTCGGTTCACAATATAATCTGAGTTTGATAACTTTCGTGGTGTGCGGTAAATTTATGGACTGTGTTACGAATCCTTCGCCAGTTTACTGTTAAAATCTTGATATTCGAACACCCTCTACTTTTTACTCGATGTAATTTCGCTCTCGGCGCACTGACTGGCGATCTTTCATAAAAAAAAAAGCCTCAGACTATCGCCTAGCCTAAAAAAGAAGAAAAGGGATGTGTACTGCACATGTACCCGAATTGCTGCTCCCTCTCTGTATAGTGCACTCCTGACGTGCCAAGGGAAATCCTACAATTCTTGACCCAATAATGCAGTTTCAGAAACCTGCAGCCAAAACCGTCACAAAATCGATAGATCCCGTTGATCAGGCACTCCACTCAGCTTCAAACCATGGACCCTGCCAACTTTGCGTATAATACGAGGGTTGTTCAGAAAGTAAGTTCCGATCGGTCGCGAAATGGAAACCACAGTGAAAACCAGAAACGTTTTATTTGCAACAGTTAGATATACCTTTCACCTACTTCTCTACATAGTCGCTACTCCAAATTCGAGTGTTGTCGTAGTGTTGTTTCATCTTTCCAATATCCTCGTCATAGAAAGCAGCCGCCTGTGCTTTCGGCCAGTTATATGCACTGGTCTGTCGCTCGTTGTGAGTGTAAAAATTTTGTTTTCATAGCCAGCGGTTCTTGTGAGCAGAGATGAGAGTCAGGGGGAGCCAATTACGGACTGTATAGTGGGTGATCAAACACTTCTCATTGGAAACGCTGCAGGAGCGCCTTCATTGCCCCTACAGTGTGCGGCCGAGAATTTTCGTGAGAAAGGAACTGCTCGACAGTTGTGTTATGTGGGCTGCATGACAAAGGCGAAATATCTAAGCAGACCCTCATACTTGGCAGGAGACGCTATTCCCTACGCATCTTTATGTGCTCACTGTACACTCAAAACTGAAAAGAGCGACGCGACACGATCGACAGGCATACTGGAGACACAGCCAAACACATCTGTGCAAAGCTTTACCGGATTTTCCCAGTTGTTTCCATTTCGCGACCGATCGGAACTTACTTTCTGGACAACCCTCGTTTCATAAAGCCTAAGTTCGGCTTGCACCCCATGAGCAAGGTCGGTAGTCTTCACCACTTCCGCCAGCCGCCGGTAGGAACTGAGGATAGGCTCAGAATCCATGCGACAGGAGTCAAAAAAAGTGGCTCCAAACACTATGGGACGTAACATCTGAGGTCATCAGTCCACTAGACTTAGAACTACTTAAACCTAACTAACCTAAAGACATCACACACATCCATGTCCGAGACAGGATTCGAACCTGTGACCACAGCAGCAGCGCTGTTCCGGACTGGTGCCTAGAACTGCTCGGCCACAGTGGCCGGCCAGGAGTCATTAGCTCCGAAATGTATCCTCGATAGCCGACGGCAGAACCTCTCGAATGTGGCATACCGGCAGACATCCCTGTGGCGGCCGCCCAAATACGCCGCCACCACCGCCGCAACGTTCGTACTCGGCACTGGCCGCGAGAAGGCAATACGAGGGAGCTTGCTTCAATCGATGGCAGCGCCACCCCCGGACGGGTGTTCACAGTGGCACGACGCTAGCGCGGCCTCGCGGTCCCGTGCATCTGCTGTAGTAGGTGAAGGTTCCACTCACATACTTGCACATTTACGTGTCACTGAAGTGACAAAAGTCGTGGGTTAGGGATAGGCAGATATACAGACGGTGGTACGGTCCCGTGCATCTGCTGTAGTAGGTGAAGGTTCCACTCACATACTTGCGCATTTACGTGTCACTGAAGTGACAAAAGTCGTGGGTTAGGGATAGGCACATATACAGACGGTGGTACTATCGTGTTCACAACTTGTGAAAGGCCAATGCATCAGCGGATCTGTCATTTGTACGCAGCTGATTCATGTACGAAAAGGTTTCTGACGTGATTATGGTCGCACGACGGGATTAACCGATTTTGAACCCAGAACAGTAGCTGAAACTAAACGCGTGGGACATTCCATCTCGCAAATCGTTAGGGCATTCAGTATTCCGAGATCCATAGTGTCAAGAATGGGCCGAGAATACCACATTTCAGTCATTGCCTCTCACCGCGGACAACGCAGTGTCTCGGCCTTCACTTAACGACCGAGAGCAGCGGTGTTTACGTAGAGCTGTCAGTGCTAACAGAAAAGGAAACTTCTTGAAATAACCGCAGAACTCAGTGTGAGATATCCGACGAACTTATCCGATAGCACAGTGAAGGAAATTTTTCGTTAATAGGCTATGTCAGCAGACGACCGACGCGAATGCCTTTGCTAACAGCACGAGAGCGCCTGAAGGGAACCTTCCGGGCTTCTGACCATATCGGATGGACTCTAAACGACTGGAAAACCATGGACTGGACAGATGAATCCCGACTTCAGTTGGTAAAAGCTGATGGTAAGGTTCGAGCGTAGCGTAGACCCGACGGACCCATGGGCCCAAATTGTTAACAAGACACTGTGCAAGCTGGTGGCTGCCCCATAATGGTGCATGATTTGTTTACATGTAATGAACTGGATTCTGGTTATGTTCGTCTACTTGGAGACCATTTGCAACCATTGGTGGACGTCATGTTGTTAAAAGACGGTGGAATGTTTATGGATGACAATGCGCCATGTCACCGGGCCCCAATTATTCGCGACTGGTTCGAATAACATTGTGGACAATTCGAGCGAATTATTTGGTGACCTAGATCACCCTTCACGAATCCCATCGAACTTTTATGGTACATAAATGGAAGTCAGTTAGTGCAGAAAATTCTGCACCGACAACATTTTCGCAGTTATGGACGCCTATTAGAGGCATCACGACTTAATATTTGTGCATGGGACTGCCAGCGACTTGTTGAATCCGTGCCTCATCGAGTTACTGCACTATGGTGGGCAAAAAGATGTCCATCAAGGTATTAAGAGGTATCCCATAACTTCTGACACCTCAGTGTATAGGATGACATAGCACGTGGTCGGACTCTACCCGGACTTGTATTCTTCAGTTGATGTTCTCTCATTCTTGTGTAATTTCGGTACTCAGCTCACCGCTGTTGTATAAAACTGTGTGTTGTTCTTGCCAATAAAGAACTGCAGATACTGCAGTTTTCGGTGTCGAGGCTGTTTCTTTTCCACACGTGTTTCACATGTACGATGGATTCGACGTTAGTTCAGTTGGTAGAACAACAGCAGCAACAGCTTACTCAGCAGCAACAGCAGCTTGAACAACAACAGCAGCAGTTAGATTTGCTTCGTCAGTTGGCTACGAATTCGCACAGTGCTAAGTTCCGTTCACAACCCTCGCTTTTCCACCATTGGAGGAAGCGAATTTAAATTGGGACTCGTACGTGCGCTGTTTGCAGCAACATTTCGCAGCGTCTCAGGCAGAGGGTCCGTGTTTGCAAAAGTCTTTCTTCTTGTCTCGGACTGAGCCCAGAACACATAATTTGCTTCGAAAACTTGCTCTATTAAACAACCCGGCAGCGCTATTGTTTTCTGAATTGTGGGAGTTGCTCAGTGCTTATTACCTTAAGCAAACCTACCTCGTTGCTTCCCGTATGGAGTTCCATCGGCGATAAAAGAAACCGTTCCAGTCCTATCAGGAGCGAATGGCCGATCTCCGCGATTTAAGGAGGAAACGCAAGTTTATTTGTGCTCAATGACAACATTCCTATGCCGACTCTCCGATACTCGACGTCGTCGTCCGTTCTGCACCGGACAGGCAAGTACGTCGCTAGGCTTTGCGTTTAGAAGATCTGACAGTGGATGAGGTTTTGGCTACCACCCAGGAGTTTGAGGTGTCTCAGGCTGCAACGGAATAGATTGAGGGCGTCACGTACGGCACATTGGTGCGTGTGCTTCCGCAGCAACGACGGCGCTCAATGACACACTAATCGTGCTCATCTGTTTCGCGCTGTTCGCAGTCGAACGGCGTCCACTTCTGACGTCTATTCCCCTCGAGTCGTGATTGTTCCCGTACACACGCCCGTAGTCGCTGCTCGCACCGACAGCCACTGTGCGCGGTTGTCATAAACAACGCCGTGCGGCAGGTGTTTGCCGTAGCTGCCCGGACAGCCAGTCCTCGGTAGCAGACGTGGAGTCCATAGCGCTACGCCCGTGCGCTGCCAGGAATTCAGCGTTTCCAGCTACAATTGTTCCGTTTCCAGATCGATACCAGGGCCACTGAGTCTCTAGTCAATGTTGAAACCTATCATTGCTTAGGTTGCGCCGCTCTCTTGGTTATGACGGCCAGTTCGTGATCGACGTTCCGTATCAATATGTCACGGGGGCGATCACGTTTTCGGCGGTCGGCAGTGCGACGTCACAAACATTTTTTGTCTCGATGCTTTCACTTTTTGCATTTCCCTTTCAGGATTTTGTGCATCTTGTTTCTGATTGGAATCCATTCCAGGCGTTGGACGGCCTCTGCCACGGGTTCACGTCTCCGATTTCTCATAAATTGGCCGCTGCAAAAACGTACGAGGCCCACATCTGCCTTAAACCTACGGTCATTCCCAAGTTGCGTCGTGCTCGCCTGTCACTTTTGCTTTGCAAGAGGCTGTCGAGGAGGTTGCAAAACCTGGGCATCATTGAACCACTTCCTCCTAGGCAGTGGGCTACGCCTCTCGTTGTTATTCGCAGGCCTATTGGTGCGGTGATTTAATTCCAGTTGACAGTCGATTGCTACCCAGTTTCACGCACCGACGACATTTTCGGGAAGCTGGCGGCCAGTGAGCATTTTTTGAAAATTGATTTGGCAAAGGGATACCTGCAGCTTCGTCTCAGTTTATGGTCGTTAACACTCCCTTCAGGTCATACCAATGTACGCGCCTGCCTTTCGGCATCGCGAGAGCTTTCGCCATTTTTCAGAGATTTTTGAAAGTTAGCGCCGGATACAATGTGGTGTGAAAACCGTCTTGATGACATCGTTTTCACCAGTCCCTCGCCGCAGGAACGTCCCGCTAACCTTCGTAACCTCTTCACGAAACTGCTAGAGGTTGGCCTTCATTACAATGCGCAAACGTCATTTTTTTTCCAGACAGAAATCGAATATATGGGCCAGTTTATTTCGAGGAGCGGCGTCAGACATACAGAACAGGCACACAGCGGTGGTTGCCAACCTACCTCCAACATGGAAGCTGAAGGAACTCGAGTCTTCCTGGGTGAAGTTACGTTATTATTCCAGATTTATCCGAAACACGGCAGATATCGGATATCATTCATCTACTCAACAACTTGCTTTAAAAAGTATATTCCGTTCATTTGGTCGGTAGAATGTGACAGAAAATTGGCTGGAACAAGTCACTACTCAAGTTACTGCCGTCCCTCGGTACTTTCACGCTGAGTTGAGAGCTTGTCTTCACCACAGATGCCTCCCCGTATGGGGCTGGGACAATCGTGGATCACAAAAATGCTGATAGCTCTGAACAGTCTATCGTGCATGCCTCGAAGACGTCGACAGCTGCACGATACAATTATTTTGAAATCGAGAAGAAGGCTCTGGCCAATTTTTATGCGGTCTGAAAGTTCCACTTCAATTTAATCACCAATCATAAGCCGCTTGTCGCACTTTTCGGCCCTCGTTCACACCTTCCTGACAGGACCGCGCAATGACCCCAGTGCTGGTCTTTGTTTTTGAGAGTGTATCACTGTGAGATTCACTACGTATCAACAACACAACATGCAAATGTGGATACGTTGTCATACTTGCCCACGGGACTCAACCAGGGTTTCGATGAAGCAATTGATCGACTTCCATTTACGGCCCATCGTATAGTTCAGACCATCCATCAGGATCCTGTGCTCCATCAGGTTGCTCAGTTTGTGCACGATGGTTCGCCCAAGCATTTGTCCACTGAAGTGTCTGGTCCACTCCGCAACTATTTCCTTTTCCATCATCGGCTTGCAGTCGTCGACGGCATCCTCCTCCTTAGCACTGAGTCTGATGACCTCTGCGTCATTCTCCCTCTGGTTCTGTGAGCTCGTGTACCTACTCTCCTACACCGTGGTCACTGGGCATGACCTGCACGAATGTTCTTGCATGGCGATTTGTCTACTGGCCTGGCATCGTTTCAGAAATTGAGAATGTCGTTCGTGAACGAAAAAATGCACCGAGCAACAGACAGTACAACTGCGGATTTACACACCACGGCCCACGCCAAGTTAGCCACGGGACTGTGTCCAGATCGACTTTGTGGGCCCCTTCTGTAATTCTATTTGGCTGATAGCAGTTGATTCACTGTTCAACTATCCGTATGTCATGCGCATACGGACCACCACGATTGAAGCTATTCTGTGGGCTCTCGCACAGGTTTTCACGAGCGAAGAACTGCCCAGGATGATCGTCTCTGATAATGGCACACTGTCTACTTCGTCGTCGTTTCAGACTTCCTGCACCCACCACGGTGCGGAGGTCTCACTTATGCTCTGTTTCACCTGTAGTCGAATAGGGAGGCACAGTGTATGCTGCAGATATTTAAGACTCAGTTGTAAAAGTCTCGGTGTTGCGTCTGTTTCTCAGCGCCTACAGGACCACCCCACCGAATGGCCGCAGACCAGCGGAAATCTTCCACTGCCTCCAACCTCGGACACTGCTTCATCTGCTCTACTGGTCGAGCGGTTCTAGGCGCTTCAATCCGGCGCGCGTGACTGCTACGGTCGCAGGTTCGAATCCTGCCTCGGGTATGGATGTGCGCACTTCCGGTCGGCAAACGGGTGGCCACTGTCGGCGGTGCGAGCGACGTGCCGTCGGGAGATGTTCGTGGCGGACGCCGGCAGTGTGCTAGCCCTCGTCCATAGCTGCTGCAACCACCGGTGCCGAACGCTGCCATAAGCGCCGCCCCACCCCAGAGACGCGGTGCTAGCGTGCGACTCCGGATTAATGCGCTGTAGGGCGACGCCGATTTCGAGATGCATCTGACGACTACTCTGTTCCCTCTGCCGGTGTCCGACGGCAGGAGCACTGGGTCTGCGTCATCGCCAGCTGCAAGGTCGTAACCGAGCGCGGGCCGCCACTGCCGGGAGGCAGACAGCTTCGGGTGCAGACGAGCCGGTGGAGACGTACACCGTCCACCTCCTGCTCGTGTCGACACGCTTCCGCTGCCACCGGGTCATCTAGGAGTACCGTGTGGGCCAGCCCGACTCCTCCGTCTTCGTTCACGGACGCTTGACACGTCAGATCCCCGGTGGAGGGGTAGCGGATGTGTCGGCGCACCACATACGCCGCCACCGCAGTCGCAACTTTCGTACCCGGCACCGGCAGCGAGACGGCATTACAAGGGCGCCTGCTTCAATCGATGGCAGCACCACTCCCGGACGGTATTTACATCGGCACGGCGCGCAGCGCGGCCACGCTCTCTTGTGCATCAACCGTGCTATGTGAAGGATCAGCTCACAGACTGGGACAGTTCAGTGTCATTACAGGACGACACAGCATGTGATCGGACTCTACCTGGATTTCTATTCTTCAGAGGCCGAAAGAAGCAAAACTTGAGATGCCCAGTGCGAAGCGACAATTTCTCCGCCACTGCTACCCCCTAGAGCATCAGCCTGCAGATGGCTGACCGGACCAACAGTGTCTTTTGCTATTTGCGAACTGTAACCATCTCCTCCTGCACCCACACACTATTAAAATACTCCTTATCCACACTATTACTAGAATTTGTAATAAAAGACTGCTCTCTATGGGGCATTCGCAACTGTACAAGTCCATTTTTAAAAATGACGAAAACCGCAGGATAGTTGCTTAATACACAATCTTTTATTGAATACACGACCGGTTACAGTACTGTTACAGCTACATCATATGGTGTCAGCTGCAACAGTAAAAATATTCTCTTACACATGGAAGACAGGGGACCCCTCAGGTCTGAAACATCAGATTAGGAACTATGCGACTAAAATTTCAAAATTAAAACGAATTACGACAGAGAGAATAGGGACCTAAAACAATCCGAAAAAACAGGCATCACGACCGGGCTTACCAAAAGTTACCAGACTAATGAGACATGTAAAATGCAATACAAATTGGGAGTGGGAGGGTGGAGGGGGAATCAATAATTGCGTGGAGTTAGTTACAAAAATTCCATAACAGCCGTTCCCCGTGCTGCGTGACCGGGTACACGAACGGGAAAACTATGCAGTAGTAAGCACTAGCCGCGACTACAGAAACCGCACAATACCCAAGCGCAGGTGCGGTACGAAACAGACATGAGACTGGTAAATTGTTTTAAGTGGAAAAGCGGGTAGTAACAGCAGAAAGGAGACGGAATCATCACAACGTTAAGAGGAAGCGGACCTGTACATTTATAAAAATAAGGAAAAATATGACGATATATGGACGCCTTAACCTGCCTGGGCAATGCCATAATTAACTAAAGTATTTTTGTGATACAGGTCTATTTGTTCATTAATTGTATCTAGAGGATGGGAATGAAGACTTCTTCAGATTTCAATTTCTTCCAGAATATTCAGTATCCGACCTTTCTCTGCAGCGTGTAAGACAATTAAGTTATCGTTAACTTGTTGCAACTAATGCTTGTTCTCAATCAGATTCATTGTCAGAGCTGACCTGGCAATGGCCAGGTTTTTATGTTCCTTAAATCACGTATAAATATTCCTGCCTGACTGCAAGTGTATCGGCTCTTACACAACTGGCTTTGATCAGACTCAATACGATACACTGCGGGATAGGAGAAAGGATCCTTTTTGCAGATTTCGCGGTTCCTTAATCTATTGGCCGATTTTTTTGGTATTGAAAATGCCGGAGCTATGTTTCCCTCACATCAGACGCATATGAAATGGATTTCAGTATAATCAAGTATATTGCCAGGTATAATTGGTATCTTGAGTCTATGACAGAGAAATTGAATAAGAAAATAGTAGCGAAGCGGGGAGAAGCGTGGAAGGGAATCACCTCGAGAGCTGTAGAAAAAAAAAATCATAAGACTGCATATCATGAATACGTATCTGAGAGGAATGGAGAGAACTTGATGTCATCCAACTTAGCTCCGCCATTTTTCACACTAAAAAAATTGGGCAATAGATTAAGGAACCGTGAAATCTTCAAATATGATCATTTTCCTATCCCGCAGTGGAGTGTGATAAAAGCCAGTTGTGCAAGAGCAGTTACACTGACCAGACAGGCAGGAACTTTCATGCGTGATTTCAGGAAAGTGAAGACATGGCCATTTCCAGGTCATCTCTGACAGTGCATCTGATTGACAACAAGCATCAGCTGCAACATGTTAACGATAACTCAACTGTCTCACACACTGCAGAGAAAGGTCGGATATTGAATGTTCTGGAAGAAATTGAAATATGAATAAGTCTTCCATTCCCCCCGTCCCCCAATTTGCTTTTTAAATGTTTCATTATTCTGGTAACTTTTGGTGCCCGGTCGTGATGCCTGCTTTTTCGGATTGTTTTAGGTCCATTTTATTCTTTCGACACGGAACCTTTGGTTCCATGACAGCACTGGGGTCAGTATGATCTCAGATGATTAAGTGATTTTATTTGTAGATAATTTTCTGTTCTCTCTCTCATAATTTGTTTTAATTTTGAAATTTTAGCCTCATAGTTCATGATCTGATGTTTCATACCTGAGGATCCCCTCTCTTCCATGTTTAACAGAATATTTTTACTATTGCAGCTTACGCCAGATGATGGAATTCTGTCCTGCACTTTTCTTCATTATTCAAAACTGTAATAAAACAATAAACGAAAACTAGCCCTGTTGTCATTTAGTTATGGACTTTCTCTAATAAACTTTGAAACATAACAAACGCAAACTACTAGAAAGTGCTGAGATTCTAGCGGAACAACTGATTCACTGCAATCTGACAGACAAGGATGTTACTGCGAAATTCAGTACTACTGGTAAAGACAAGTAAAGGTGACGAATTGGAAATGATGTCAATGCAGATATTTGCAACGACAGCTGCCGACAAAAATGTCCTTATGCAGTGATATGCCAAAATGATATACGTGGATTCATAGTGCAGTTGAAGACTAAAGTAACGTTTAGTGTATCACCTAATTTTACGCATCAACAAGGATGATATCAGTGGTGTCGATCAAGTGCTTTTCAATAGCGCAGATCTCATGATCTGTGACAGCTCAGAGTTGCTTTTCCAAATGGTTCAAATGGCTCGGAGAACTATGGAACTTAACATCTGTGGTCATCAGTCCCCTAGAACTTAGAACTACTTAAACCTAACTAACCTAAGGACATCACACACATCCATGCCCGAGGCAGGATTCGAACCTGCGACCGTAGCGGGCACGTGGTTCCAGACTGAAGCGCCTAGAACCGCACGGCCACACCGACCGGCTGGGTTTTCCAGGTCTTCTTAATTAACTGTCTTAACAATTTTATGAAGCTACACCAGTAGTTTTAGACTGCAGTAAACATTACAAACAAAAATAATTACTGTAATGACAGGTGCATTTTTAAGACATTTGATTTACTAGAACGTTAAATACGATCTGTGAAGTGCACTCAATTTCGGTCAGTTGCATGGTGTGTTTTCTGTATGATGCTCCTTTCTTGTAACACCATTGTGATTTATTTGGGTGAAAGGATTTTTTGTAAAAGACAGCTTTTAAAAGTATTTTCGTCTGGTCTATTACTGCAATGTTTAATCGTATAAATTAAATTGTTTAAAAGGTCAAAAAAAGGAATTTTCGACCTGACGTTGAAACAATTGTTAAGTCGGGTCTCTAGCTGTGTGTGGGAAATTTCGAGTTGAAAGCTGAAGAGTAAATGGTATCGTGCAGTATGGTGTCATTTCAATGATCTAAACTGGCAAGCGATCCCTACGTCAAGTGTTTCACATATTCGTGACGGAAGGTATTGATTACCATGGGTGTAGCAGAAGTAGATTGCTTAATAGGTTGAGAGCCTATAACAGTAATAAACGCATTACGAGATTTTTAGCATCACGTAAAGTTTTACGAAATAGGTTCACATTCTGCGACTACGCACTGGCGTCAGATGTTTGTGACAAATGAAAATTTGTGCCGGACCGGGACTCGAACCCGGATTTCCCACTAAAGAAAGCAAGTAATATATCGTCATTTTTGCCCATTGAGGCGTGGTTACATCATTGGTGGTTACAGTATCTGTGTTTATACGGTCTGTGTCTCCAAAATACATCGCAGTTCAGAGAGAGACAGTGTAAACCTGTCTAGAACTGTGTAAACTGTATAGACATTGTAACCATCAATGATCAAGTAATACAGTACAGGGCAAAACTGTACTTACATTCTTCACGGTATGTCACCAGAACATGCAGACCAATGACGTACAATGCTTAAAATGGAAAAAAATATATGTAATGTTAAATGTTTATGTTGATAAAATTACTGTACGTAGTATGTAGTACAGTTTCCTATTGCTCCACCACAGCATCTTATGACTGCGTTGTATTTTAACTACTACGTACTTTTTGAGGCCAACCTTAACTCCCTGTGGCCGAGCGGTTGTAGGAGCTTCAGTCCGGAACCGTGCTGCTGCTACGGTCGCAGGTTCGAATCCTGCCTCGGTCATGGATATGTATGATCTCGTTAGGTTAGTTAGGTTTAAGTAGTTCTAAGTCTAGTGGACTGATGACCTCAGATGCTAAGTCCCATAGTGCTTAGAACCATTTGAACCATTTCATTTGAACTTAATTCCTTCAAAGCTTATGGAGATAAATTTGACGGCAGTTCTGGATAAAGAAGAATTATTATTCATCCGAGGGGCTGCAGTAAAATGATCGCTTATGTTGAATGTTTAAATGAGAAGTTGTGTATACCGATGAAGGATGTAAGTCCGTATACGATGCAGTGATTTCAATAAAATCGCTATTGAAGTAAACGATAAAAAATTGAAAGGAAGTAACGATGGTTCAAAAATGGCTGTGAGCACTATGGGACTTAACTTCTGAGGTCAGGCCAGCCTGAGTGGCCGAGTGGTTCTAGGCGCTACAGTCTGGAACCGCGCTACCGCTACGGTCGCAGGTTCGAATCTTGCCTCTGGCATGGATGTGTATGATGTCCTTGGGTTACTTAGGTTTAAGTAGTTCTAAGTTCTAGGGGACTGGTGACCACAGCAGTTAAGTCCCATAGTGCTCAGAGCCATTTGAACCATTCTGAGGTCATCAGTCCTCTAGAATGTAGAACTACTTAAACCTAACTAACCTAAGGACATCACACACATCCATTCCCGAGGCAGGATTCGAACCTGCGACTGTAGCGGTCGCGTGGTTCCAGACTGAAGCGCCTAGAATCGCTCGTCCACCCCGGCCGGCCATGCTTTGGGGGACGTTAGAATTGCATCCATAGGACCTGTGTAGAAATCGATGACATCTTGACAGTTGTGGACTATGTGAAAACAATTGCGAACCAATTGCATGCATGATGTGTTCTCCGATGTCGATGGCATCTTCCAGCAGGATAACTGTCCATGTCACAAGGTCAGAATCGTGCTTCAGAGGCTTGAGGAGCACGACAGTGAACACCAGTTTTTGTGCTGAGCATCAGATTTGCCTGATCTGAACGCGGTGGGACACATCTGGGAGGCCTTCGAAAGTGTACTCCATGCTCACAAACCCTGGAGCGTAAATTACGAAAATTGTGCAGCCTTTTTGTAACCATCTAGTGCCATATACCTCTGGAAGCCTACCTTGTTCCTTTCGAATTCAAGCCCCGTAGTATCGCTGTTATATTGCGTTACATAAGTGGAACAAGACGCAATCGAGTAGTCATGATGTTTTGGTTCATCAGTATGTTAGTAAGCCATAATGCTCTTAAGTGTGTCTTGGTGGAAAAATCGGTAAGTTGCGTGCAGAAACTGGAAAGTTTCACTGTGTGATGTATTGTCGCTCATAGAATTTGTCTTCCGTCACTTCAAACTTCTTTCACATGTGGCTTTGATTTGCATATACCGGGTGTCCCTCCTACGGGTTACCAGACGCATTTCCTCTGGTGTTAGAACAGGTACTTGCAATTTCGTTAGTGCAATATGTAGCTCCATTAAGCCCAAACAACTACTGCTCATCACGTCTCTCGTGCAACGCCCCGTTTCGACGGAAAGCGTCGGCTTGTTTCCCATTGCAAAGAGAATGATTTTTAAATCGGAATTTTATGTGCCCATTTGTCAGAGCGGTCCCAATGTAGTCTAGTGTGATATTCGTTTTATCGATATGTATTAACTGGAACAGTAAAACACGGAGAATAACTAGTACTGCAGCAGCGACTCACCAGCGCTTCTGAATGGCGGTAGCATTCGTCTCGGGGTAGGCAGGCGCTGTCGCTGGTGGACAACTGATTGTCCTACGCGTTTCACTGTTCCTGTTTGATGTGTCGGCAGCTGGGCCAACACCTTGTAGTTCGAGATGGCTGAAAATGCACGCTAGACTAACGCAGACGGGAGTGAAGTACTGGAACAGGCTACGTAATTAATGCTATGAAGAAAAGTACGTAGCTGGATTAATACTTATCTTTAATCAATCATTGTGGTACATCGCTCTTGACTATACACAGGAGACTTTAATTACAATCACTGTAAGGCTAATGGCGCCTTGCTAGTTCGTAGCCATTAACTTAGCTGAAGGCTATTCTGTCTCTCGGCTAATGAGAGAGAAAGGCTTCGTACATCTAGTCGCTAGCTAGGTCGTCCGTACAACTGGGATGAGTGCTTGTTCGTATCACGAGACCTGCCTTGTGGTGGCGCTAGGTCTGCGATCACACAGTGGCGACACGCGGGTCCGACATGTACTAAATGGACCGCGGCCGATTTAATCTACCACCTAGCAAGTGTGGTGTCTGGCGGTGACACCACACTGTTAATACATGTCGACAAAACGAATATCGCATTACACTAACCTAAGACCGCTCTGTCGAATGGGCATGAAAAATCTCCATTCAAAAAACATTTTCTATGGACACAAACCTACCCTTTCCGTCGACGCTGGGCGTCGCTTGAAAGCGTGACGGGCGGTATTTCTTCGCGCTGTCTCCATCTACATTTCGCTAAAAGGACACTGCAAACATATGCTGAGACATCAGAGAAAATACCCCTTACGACTCTTAAGAGCACACCCTCTTAAAAAAAAAAATGCAAGCTGCACCGCGTTTCGACGTCCATGTTACAAATTCTACTTTGCCTGATAAAGTATTGGACAAAGCAGTTCAAACGTCGGAAGAAGGCGAGGATGAATCAGCTCCAATGTAACATTCTTAGTAAAGCACTCTATTGTTAAAAACTGAAGTTCAGGTTGATGAGTGCTTTAATATTAATACTTCCAACTCAAGTACACAGAGCCTAAGTATACACATCAAAAAAAGTTTTGCATCACCTCGGTTCCGAGAGTTCCGGAACTTGTACAGAAAATTGGAATAGAGATCAACATAAACTTCATTTCCGCCCCTTGTATTGCTCATGAAAACCACCCATTGCTTGTTAACCACCATACAGGGAGACCTTCAGAGGTGGTGGTCCAGATTACTGTACACACCGGTTCAAAAATGGCTCTAAGCACTATGGGATTTAACATCTGAGGTCAGCAGTCCCCTAGACGTACAACTACCTAAACCTAACTAACCTAAGGACATCACACAAATCCATGCCCGAGGCAGGATTCGAACCTGCGGCCGTAGCGGTCACGCGGTTCCAGACTGAAGATCCTAGAACCGCTCGCCCACAGCGGCCGGCTACACACCGGTACCTCTAATACCCAATAGCACGTCCTCTTGCATTGATGCGTACCTGTATTCGTCGTGGCATACTATCCACAAGTTCATCAACGCACTGTTGGTCCTTATTCTCCCACTCTTCAACGGTGATTCGGCGTGGAGCCCTCAGAGTGGTTGGTGGGTCACGTCGTCCACAAACAGCCTTTTTCAGTCTATCCAAGGCATGTTCGGAAAGGTTCATGTCTGGAGAACATGTTGGCCACTCTAGTCGAGCGATGTCGTTGACGTGAAGTAAGTCATTCACAAGATGTGCACAACGGGGGCGCGAATTATCGTCCATGAAGATGAATGCCTCGCCAATATGCTGCCGATATCGTTGCACCATCGGTCGGAGGATGGCATTCACGTATCGTACAGCCGCTACGACGCCTTCCATGACCACCAGTGGCGCAAATCGGCCCTACATAATGCACCCCAAAACAGTAGGGAGCCTCCACCTTGCTGTATTCGCTGGACAGAGTGTCTAAGGCGTTCAGACTGACCGGGTTACCTCCAAACACGTCTCCGACAGTTGCCTGGTTGAAGGCACATGGGACACTCATCGCTGTACAGCAATGAATGGTGTCGTCGTTGCAAAGATGAACCTCGCCATGGACGTCGGGAGTGAAGTTGCGCATCATGCAGCCTATTGCGCAGAGTTTGAGTCGCAACACGACGTCCTGGGGCTGCACCAAAAGCATTATTCAAGATGGTGGCTTTGCTGTCAGGGTTCCTCCGAGCCATAATCCGTAGGTAGTGGTCATCCACTTCAGTAGTAGCCATTGGGCGGCCTGAGCGAGGCATGTCATCAACAGTTCCTGTCTGTCTGTATCTCCTCCATGTCCGAAAAACATAGCTTTGGTTCACTACAGACAACACGAGCCACGTACCTCCTTCCTGATGGAATGACTGGAACCGACCGGCTGTTGGACCCCCTCCGTCTAATAGGCGCTGCTCATGCATGGTTGTTTACATCTTTGGGCGGATTTAGTGACATGTCTGAACAGTCAAAGGGACTGTGTCTGTGATACAACATCCACAGTCAACGTCTATCTTCAGGAGTTCTGGGAACTGCGGTGATGCAAACCTTTTTCTGATGTGTGTAAGTAGCCAATGTAGTTCTCAATACTGTGCACTACGATACTTTCACTCTACATACCTGGCACGTGCCTCATTCTTTCTTGCCTTTGTAGCTCTCTCGTTGTTTCACACTCTGTAGTGAGTGGTTTGACGACTTATAGTTTTGCTACAATGCAATACGTTGTAACAACCCAGTATATTTTCCTCGACTTCAAGTGTTCTTCAGAAACAAGGGTATCGTCAGAAGTGCCCCAGGGAAGTGTGGTAGGACCGCTATTATATTCTATATACAAAAATGGGCTGGCGACTGAAGGAGTGGGCTTTAATCATCTGCGGCTGCGGCTATTTGCTGATGATGCTGTTGTGTACGGGACGTTGTCGACGTTTATTGACTGTAGGCGGATACAAGATGACTTAGACAAAATTTGTAGTTGGTGTGCTGAAAGGCAGCTACCTCTAAATGTAGAAATATGTAAGTTATCGCGGATGATTAGGAAAAACAAATTCGTAGCGTTAAAATACAGCATTGACATACTCACGTCGTTTAAATGTCGGGGCGTAACGATGCAACGAGCATGTAAGGATTGTAGAAGGAAAGACGAATGGTTCAAGTGGTTCAAATGGCTCTGAGCACTATGGGACTTAACATCTGTGGTCATCAGTCCCTTAGAACTTAGAACTACTTAAACCTAACTAACCTAAGGACATCACACACACCCATGTCCGAGGCAGGATTCGAACCTGCGACCGTAGCAGTCGCGCGGTTCCGGACTGAGCGCCTAGAACCGCTAGACCACCGCGGCCGGCAACGAATGGTCGACTTCGGTGTACTGAGAGAATTATAGGAACTTGTGGTACATCTGTAAAGGAGACTGTTGTGGGTTGGCAGGAGAGCCAACACCGTATTATTAGAGGAAGCCGAAAGGCAGGCGTTTTAGCTCACGCAGGCTGGCGTGAGGTCTGGAACAGGACAAGGAAATTAGACTTTACAAAAACGGACGTAGCTGGTGGAATACTTAACTTTAATCCATAAATGATGAGCGTCGCTCTTGACGGTACATGATTACAGTAGCAATAGTAACTGATACTGGCGCCTTGCTAGGTCGTAGCAAACGACGTAGCTGAAGGCTATGCTATCTATCGTCTCGGCAAATGAGAGCGTATTTTGTCAGTGAACCATCGCTAGCAGAGTCGGTTGTACAACTGGGGCGAGTGCTAGAAAGTCTCTCTAGACCTGCCGTGTGGCGGCGCTCGGTCTGCAATCACTGATAGTGGCGACACGCGGGTCCGACGTATACTAACGGACCGCGGCCTATTTAAAGGCTACCACCTAGCAAGTGTGGTGTCTGGCGGTGACACCACAGAGACAGCATATAGGACACTAGTGCGCTCTATTATTGAGTACTGCTAGAGTGTTTGGGATACCCCCCCCCCCAGGTCGAAATAATGGAAGACATCGAAGCAGTTCAGAGGCGGGCTATTAGGTTCGAACAACACACAAGTACTACGAATACGCTTTGGGAACTCAAATGGTAGTGGCTGGAGGGAAAGCGACGTTCTTAACGAGAAACACTATTGAGAAAATTTAGAGAACAGGCCTTTGATGATGTCTGCAGAATGATTCTACTGCTGCCAGCATGCATTTCGCGCAAGAATAGCGAAAATAAGGTAAGAGAAATTAGGTATCATAAGGAGGCAAATGGACAGTCGTTTTTCCCTCGCTGTATTTGCGAGTGGAACAGGAAAGGAAATGACTAGTTGTGGTACAGGGTACCCTACGCCACGCACCGCATGGTGGCTTGCGAAGTATATATGTAGATATAGATGTAGAAGTCGATGCTACTAAGCAGACAGGTGAAAACTCCTCATAAAAGTAAAACCGGTATTTCTGCCGATAATGATGAACCGGCAAATCGCTCCCTCTTTAAAGTCAGCAAGCTCCAATAGACACTATTGCACGGCGAAGGAGTATGTGTGTGTGAAGAGCATGTCATTACGCGACACAGATTTGTCGTGAGTCTTTCGGTAGCAGAACGGATTCAGATGCCGTCGTGCGGCGGCCTTGAGTAAAAGGAATTTTCACGTGGACGTGACTCCCACCCACGCATGTCCGACGGCTCGCAATCTGTGTCAGCTCCGCGCCCTGACGCATCACAGAGAGGAGACTACGCCATTGAAGCAACTGTCTATCCCGCTGTCTTCGCCCGACACTGACAGCCGATTAGCCCTTTCCGTTATAGGATCAATGGGACTGCATGCCGCATTATACCACATTTTTCTAAAAGATGCAGACTCCATGACGCATTGACGTAGTGTTTCTGACGTAGTTTAAACGGCCTCGATGGAGCGTTAGTGCCAATTTAAATATTTCTTATAGTGAACAACGGGAATGTGTGGACTGCACAGATTGTTTAAACTCGCTAGCCCCTCCCTGCCCCTGTATGTTGCACATAAACAGAGCCACGCCTATGTCCGTGCGTGAAAGTTGATACGATGATACACGAGTGCTGCTGAAAAAAGCCGTGGCGCTTGTTCACACATGTGTTTCATGCTGTGAAGACCGCCCGATCGTGCAACAGCATGTCGTAAGTGCCAGAGGACCCTTCCCCCGTTCGATTTCCGGCAGCCTAGTAATGGAATGAGGGGTATGACCGTCTATATTGTAACTCACTGCGTAGGCTGTAAATCTGTGTCAGTCCCTAAAGTGTCGTGTGAGGATCATTTTCGATCGTCTGTGAAGCAAATTTAGAGATTTTTGGGCTAATGATCGTATTAGATGTTGATGGTATAGAGAGTATTTCCGATAAAATGAGGTGAGTATCTGTTTGGTGATACTAGTGGTTTATGGCTGCCCTAAGTGTTGCCTCACGTCAGTGCTACGAGTGGAGACTGTCGTAAGTAAGACGTAATCTGTAGTACTTTTCCTATTAGCTTTGGTCAGTTAAGGGCGTATGCATGTTACGGTGCGTTAAGTGCTTTACATACCTGTCAGGCGTTACCTCATAACAATCTCTTTCTTTATGAATGCGATCAGCGTCTTACTAGATTCCTCTAAGAACGGAAGATGTGAACCGTCAAGAAACTGAGTTATGACATCTAAAGGGCCCGGTAACCTACGGAACATTTTTGTTCTACATAGATACCTCCTATCTGTTACTTAAAAACGGGCAGTATTTATAGCGAAATCGAAACTGTCTATGTTCAGATCAGGTTTTATTCGAAAATTGTTGATTTATAACGTGAAACAGAGGGATTCTTTAGTAAAAGAAACAATGCAGATTTATCATATAGCGCTAGAAAACGTAATTTCTTCAACAATAAGAAAACATAAAAAAATAACAATACATCGAACATCACTTCAATACTCCGTCGAACTTACATAAAACATGTTTCTGTTGTTCATAAACACCTTTCACATTTACCATTAATAACAGGACACTCTTGCCTTTGATCAGGATGAAGAGTGCAAAATGTAGAGTGCAAAATAACATTAGTAATTGTACGTATTACCTTATGTTTGTGCATGTAAATTGTACTTGCATCAAAAGCAATTTTTTGATTACATAAAAGCGTAGAAGCTACGCTATCAGCTAATTTTTATTACTTGTAAAATGTAATTTATATTCTCTAAGACTCTAAAATACGCAATGAACTAACACTGAATGATGTGCGATCCTAATAATGTGCAAAACAAGCAAACAAACGAACAAAAAGCTAAGAAAATTCGTGTGTTGCCAGTTTCTCTCTTAAACATTCATCTGTGTTTCTTTCCCTACCAATACTACCATTACTATCGGTAATCCAACCATTTAGTACGTCATTTCTATAGTTTCGGTAGAGCGAAACTATAGTTATGAGAATATCAAGGACCGTTCTTGATAATATTGAATGCCTTATTTAGCAATACCTGCAAGTGTCTGATGTACTAGTCGACGACTATCGACCAGACCTTCGAACTGTGTAAAACAGCAGGTGGTAAGGCCACGCTCCAGTCAGTTTAGTGTCAGGAGAAACTGCATCACTGTGAAGAAGCAGGTAAACTTTGAAGAGGTCTACAGCCGTTCACTTCACAGTTCCCGTGGCGAAAGTTATTTCTAGAAGAAGGAATGCATAATATGCCAACTTGCCAACTTGATGCCAAGAACATGCGAGTATTTTAATCGACAATATTAACGCAAGCTGTGTCTTTTTGATATTAGAAGTAAAGGTAATCAAAACACGAACAAACGTGATACAGCATTAAACGGTATATGATGAACGTCAAAGGAATGTTGGCTTCAGACGACAGTAGAGGAAATTAAAATTAAAACTGGATTCACAATATTGCGAAGAAAGTAATATCAACAGAAACGGCGTTGTCAGTGAGGATGTCTACGCAGAAAATCATTCGTTTTTTGACAGGCTTCGATTCACCACTGCTGGGGAATCTTAGAGTAGCCAAATACTTAATTTCTGTTACAACATGTCTAGCATAAATCTATAATTATACTCGTTCATCCGCATTTAATTTCTAAACGAGTATTCTTTCCCTAAAATAAGTTATGTCTGAAAAAATATCTGTTTTCCCTCTCCTCCACCTCGCTCATCCATTTTTCATCCATAGTGTCCTTTTTTTCGTGTCATGTTGTTCACTGCCACGGCAAATAATGCAACGGCCGCAGAGAAAGCAACAACTGCGAATTCCCTTTCAGTACTCAACTCCGCGGTAGCTTGTTCTCTGTGCTTGCAGTCCCACATGCGCTCTGTAGAGCGGCTTACCACACGCGACTTTTCCCGATCGCCTTATTGCTAACTTCGTTGTGTGCTTTAGGGATCGTATAAATCGGCAATTATGGAAACGCTTCGTCGAGCGTGCTAGCGCTCTTCCACCGCAGCAGTTCTGCAGTTACAGGAACACCACATGGAAATCGGATTTTTGTAATTTTTTATTTTTAAGTACATGGATTTTGGAACTAAAATATCAATCTGACAAAGAAATCAAGCAACTCTCAACAGTTCTCGAGGGCATCGATTTTGAGGTTTCCCGAGCGAAGAGGTTTTTTCGATGGGCAGCGTCTCTGTGTGGTAGAACGCTCGCCTGCCTCATAGGGGTCTTGGGTTCGATGCGTTTCCTGGCTGATGGAACCTTTTCAACAAATGTGCATATTCTACGAGCATTTCTGTGAAGCATAAAATACATAAAGATGGAAAAAATCAGTAGCCCTCGAGACTCGTAATCGCTGAATGACTGGTTTGAGTATTGTTTCGGTCATTATGTTCTTTTTTTTCCGCTCATTTTCCAGTGAGTTTGAATACCTATGTCATTTATAAATGAAGTTCATCTTTTTAATATTTACATTAGTGGCATGTAACATACTAGGTCACTAAGGCTTGCTATGCTGACGACGTCGCTATAGCCACTCAAAAGGAGTGGCCAGAAGAAGAAAAAACTTTGACAGCTGACCTAAAAGTACTATACCAGTATTACAAAAAATGGAGACTGTGCCCATATCTTAATGAAACAAAGACTTGCACCTCCATTTAAATAACCGACTAGCAGACAAAGAACGAACCATAACCTTCTGCAGAAAACGAGTCAAACACAACAAATATCCCCAATATTTGCGCATAGCTCTTGACAGATCAGTTACTTTCATAAAACACCTTGCACTAACTAGCCAGAAACCGATAACCCTAAATAACATCGTACAGAAATTAGTGCGTACCACATGGGGAGTAGATGCAGTTACAGAACGCGACGCAGCAGAAGCACTGGTGTATTCCGTTACTGAGTACTGTGCCTCTGTGTGGACTTGGAGTAATCATGTGAAGAAAATGGACGTTCAGCTCAGTTAGACTACGAGAATAACAACAGGAACGTTAAAGTCGACCCTACTAGCATGGCTTCACGTTCTGTCAAATATTGCTCCACCAGAAATCCGAAGAACGCAAGTAAAAATCCTGGAAAGGCAAAAAACAGATCATCCCGACTGCTACCTACACTGGATGAACACTGCGGAAATTGCATGAAAACGAGAGCGCCAATATGCAAAGACAGAATACATGTCCAACGAACTACCGATGACAGCCGTAGATCCTGGAAAACTAAGTGGAATAACAGTGATGTTAACCTGATACTAAAACGTAAACTTTCACGGCCGGAAATATCATGTCCATTATAATTATCCGGGCTGTTATGCCGTGGTCGGTTGATGAATTCTGTGGTGATTCCCAACGTTTTGTCTCCGACTGCGGGAGACATCTTCAAGGGGGTCCGTAACTTGATGGAAGGTCCAACACACACACTGACTCGCTACTGACTGCCGCTAAATTCCGTGTCCGCGCGCCCCCGCGCCGCGGCGTGACGTCACGTGTTTTGAAAACGTCAGTGCAATTGGCCGCTGTCCGTCGCCGTCGATTGCCGTTGCCATCACCCAGTAGTGGACGGGTGGTACACATCTTCTTTAACACCGGCATCCATATACCGTTTAATTTGACACCCTCCTCCTTTCGGTTGAAATTATTTGGGTGTTTAGCGATTTCGATTGCATCCCTGTAGAGCCTTTCGTAGTATCCGCTCGTGGCCGCTAGTACTTGCGTCTCCTCGAAACGAATATTGTGGTTCCCTGGCTGGAAAGCATGCTCCGCAACAGCTGATCGTTCCGTTTCTCCTCTTCTACAATTTCCCTTGTGCTCTTCCAAACGTTTAGAAACAGTTCTTTTGGTGGTACCCACATAAACATCACCACAGCTGCATGGGATCCTATACACTCCAGATTTTTCCAATGGTTTGCGAGCGTCCTTGGCAGCTCTAAGATATTCCTGTATCTTCCTGGTGGGCTTGTAAATTACGGTAATATTCCGCTTCGTCAAGATCCTCCCTATTCTTTCCGTTACATTTTTAACAAACGGCAGGAAAACCTTAGATTTTGCAGTAGCCTGTACGTCAGTATGATTTCTGCGTAGCTGCCTCAACGCACGTTTTATTTCGGCGGACGAATATCCGTTCTTCGTTAGTGCATTGTGGAGATGTTCCATCTCAGCGTCGAGCAACTCAGGTTCACAAATATTTGTGTCTAGAAACGAAAATGGTAGTTTGTGCCACTCAGTGTACCGCAAACCCACGCACACGGACCGTTATTTGCACCGGGATTCGAACCACCACCCACAACAGAAGCGGGGTGTTATCAAGACGTTAGCGGACAGAGCTACAAATATTTGTGAACCTGAGTTGCTCGACGCTGAGATGGAACATCTCCACAATGCACTAACGAAGAACGGATATTCGTCCGCCGAAATAAAACGTGCGTTGAGGCAGCCATGCAGAAATCATACTGACGTACAGGCTACTTCAAAATCTAAGTTTTTCCTGCCGTTTGTTAAAAATGTAACGGAAAGAATAGGGAGGATCTTGACGAAGCGGAATATTACCGTAATCTGCAAGCCCACCAGGAAGATACAGGAATATCTTAGGGCTGCCAAGGACGCTCGCAAACCATTGGAAAATTCTGGAGTGTATAGGATCCCATGCAGCTGTGGTGATGTTTATGTGGGTACCACCAAAAGAACTGTTTCTAAACGTTTGGAAGAGCACAAGGGAAATTGTAGAAGAGGAGAAACGGAACGATCAGCTGTTGCGGAGCATGCTTTCCAGCCAGGGAACCACAATATTCGTTTCGAGGAAACGCAAGTACTAGCGGCCACGAGCGGATACTACGAAAGGCTCTACAGGGAGGCAATCGAAATCGCTAAACACCCAAATAATTTCAACCGAAAGGAGGAGGGTGTCAAATTAAACGGTATATGGATGCCGGTGTTAAAGAAGATGTGTACCACCCGTCCACTACTGGGTGACGGCAACGGCGATCGACGGCGACGAACAGCGGCCAATTGCACTGACGTTTTCAAAACACGTGACGTCACGCCGCGGCGCGGGGGCGCGCGGACACGGAATTTAGCGGCAGTCAGTAGCGAGCCAGTGTGTGTGTGTTGGACCTTCCATCAAGCTACGGACCCCCTTGAAGATGTCTCCCCCAGTCGGAGACGAAACGTTGGGAATCACCACAGAATTCATCAACCGACCACGGCATAACAGCCCTGATAATTACACTCCTGGAAATGGAAAAAAGAACACATTGACACCGGTGTGTTAGACCCACCATACTTGCTCCGGACACTGCGAGAGGGCTGTACAAGCAATGATCACACGCACGGCACAGCGGACACACCAGGAACCGCGGTGTTGGCCGTCGAATGGCGCTAGCTGCGCAGTATTTGTGCACCGCCGCCGTCAGTGTCAGCCAGTTTGCCGTGGCATACGGAGCTCCATCGCAGTCTTTAACACTGGTAGCATGCCGCGACAGCGTGGACGTGAACCGTATGTGCAGTTGACGGACTTTGAGCGAGGGCGTATAGTGGGCATGCGGGAGGCCGGGTGGACGTACCGCCGAATTGCTCAACACGTGGGGCGTGAGGTCTCCACAGTACATCGATGTTGTCGCCAGTGGTCGGCGGAAGGAGCACGTGCCCGTCGACCTGGGACCGGACCGCAGCGACGCACGGATGCACGCCAAGACCGTAGGATCCTACGCAGTGCCGTAGGGGACCGCACCGCCACTTCCCAGCAAATTAGGGACACTGTTGCTCCTGGGGTATCGGCGAGGACCATTCGCAACCGTCTCCATGAAGCTGGGCTACGGTCCCGCACACCGTTAGGCTGTCTTCCGCTCACGCCCCAACATCGTGCAGCCCGCCTCCAGTGGTGTCGCGACAGGCGTGAATGGAGGGACGAATGGAGACGTGTCGTCTTCAGCGATGAGAGTCGCTTCTGCCTTGGTGCCAACGATGGTCGTATGCGTGTTTGGCGCCGTGCAGGTGAGCGCCACAATCAGGACTGCATACGACCGAGGCACACAGGGCCAACACCCGGCATCATGGTGTGGGGAGCGATCTCCTACACTGGCCGTACACCACTGGTGATCGTCGAGGGGACACTGAATAGTGCACGGTACATCCAAACCGTCATCGAACCCATCGTTCTACCATTCCTAGACCGGCAAGGGAACTGGCTGTTCCAACAGGTCAATGCACGTCCGCAAGTATCCCGTGCCACCCAACGTGCTCTAGAAGGTGTAAGTCAACTACCCTGGCCAGCAAGATCTCCGGATCTGTCCCCCATTGAACATGTTTGGGACTGGATGAAGCGTCGTCTCACGCGGTCTGCACGTCCAGCACGAACGCTGGTCCAACTGAGGCGCCAGGTGGAAATGGCATGGCAAGCCGTTCCACAGGACTACATCCAGCATCTCTACGATCGTCTCCATGGAAGAATAGCAGCCTGCATTGCTGCGAAAGGTGGATATACACTGTACTAGTGTCGACATTGTGCATGCTCTGTTGCCTGTGCCTATGTGCCTGTGGCTCTGTCAGTGTGATCATGTGATGTATCTGACACCAGGAATGTGTCAATAAAGTTTCCCCTTCCTGGGACAATGAATTCACGGTGTTCTTATTTCAATTTCCAGGAGTGTATAATGGACAGTGATGTTAACCGTCACATCATAGAAAACTCCAACCACAACTCCCAGGAATGCAACTTCCTCTCAAAATATGGTGTCAATTAAACCACGTAACAAATGGACACTCAAAAACTCAATCCATGATGCACAAATGGTGTACCAGTGACTGCCAAATGTGTGATTGCGGAACCACTGAACAAACATTGCCACATATAATAACAAGATTGCCCATTTCGTAGATTCTCTGGAAAATGGAAGACTTTTAACGAGGACAGCCTGGCAGCTGTTGAGTGGCTGTCTGGTTTGGATTTAACTTTATTGTGAGTTATGGCTGTCCTTCTGCCACAACTATGTTCTCATATGAACATTCAGTTAATGGTGATTGTTGTATTTATATTACTATTTGTACTGCATCTGCGTCAAAGTCGAATTTGACGCAGATGCAGTACAAATAGTAATATAAATACAACAAACACCACTAAACTGAATGTTCATATGAGAGCATAGTTGTGGTAGAAGGACAGCCATAACTCACAATAAAGTTAAATCCAATATACATATTATTCATCTCAATGTTTGTACCTGCACTTGTAAAGCCATACGATAAATAAATCAAATATATGCTATTTAACACATATCTGTCACTATTATGAAAAATGCACACCTTCTTTAATTCTAATTATTGATTGCACACAGAAATCCAGTTTTCATTGAAAATAAAAGTTATTAATCATCGACCTTTCATAATATATTGTTAACAAAGACTGTTCAAATAGAAAAAAAATTACAAGTTATGTATTTCGATCCAAGTACTTTAATCTTCACGGAAACATTCAAGGAACACAAACCTTTAATCAAAAACTGACGAAAGCCAGGAATCTAACCCATACCGACCACATGGCGGACGAGCATAATCCCTCGGAGCCACAGCAATCATCGAAAAAACGATCTTGCTTTAGGTTCTTAAAGGCGCTCACAAAACTTGACAATTGATTTCCTGAAGAATTTTTCAGAATCGTATCTCCTGCTTTGGCTCATCGATATTTGAGTGCCAAACTTCATGCATCATACATACAAATATAAAAAACAGGAAAATCCAATGCCGTGTTGTCTCTTTCTTAGTTGAGTAATCAGGTCTGTTGACATCCGCTCTTATGACAATTATATAATGATGTGAAACTATCGTTGTTTCTGTGATTTAAAATAACTCTATCAAACACCAAAGACAATACTTGGAAGTATACAGCGAAATTTGCCAGGTCAGGAATACAAGTCAGGCTTCAAAACAGAGAAAACTTTTAGACACCTCCTCAGGTACAATTCAATACTTGCAAAAAGTTACAAATTTTAAACCAGCAATGATAACGTACGGCTTAACGATGGTGGCGCGCAGTTTGACAAAATCAGTAAGGGGTACAAAATGATCAGTTCGAAATTATACGGTAAAGTATGCATTGAAAAGCTGATAAGTTGTCTACTTTTTATAAAATAGCTTCAGCATTAAAAACTGTCCATCCTGATGAAAGTAACAGTTCAATGTGGTTGAACCAGTTTTAATACGTCTTGTCAGTAATAAGAATCAACTGTAAACAGGAATATTTGAAATACGTGATTCTGAAATAATGAAACCCAACAAGAAGAAATTATTGTAAAGTTGGATAGTACAGAAATAACAGAAACCTCTCATAAGATGGCTGATTCAAATTGTAATTTGATAACTGCGTCAGAGTTTATTCAGAATGTACAGTTATAAATCCCATCACTGGAGTTCACAAGTTGAAACGGCATTCTGTTTCCTGTGTTTACATCAGGTTCGCCAGTACTGGTTGTTTATCTATTTGGCAAAAGAATTTTGTCTTTTCATAGACGGAGTATTTCAAAGCAGAAGACAACACACTGATAAGGGGACCTTAGTGACTGGCAGTGCTCCATTTCCTTCGTACTTACACGATTTGTGCCCAGTGAGTCGATATCAGTTTCCCAAAGCAGTGAGACGCAGTTCTAAAACAAAAATCACCTGTGATGATTATAAGATTTCCGAGCGGTGTTAAGAACAAACATTCCAAATTAATGATTATGATCGCCAGTAACCGAGTATGGTGTAGCGCTGGAGTCGTAATCATGGCTGAAATCACGCTAGAAGGTACTTTTTTTAAGTTCTATTTAAAATCTGTATTTATTATGAAATCGAAATGTTAAGCAACAAATTTTGTTTCATACTTTTTAGTAAAAATAACATCTTTTATCTTTCTAATAAATGCGCGTATAACAAAATTAAACTTTGATACAGATATGGGAAATGTCTTATTGTTAAACGATCCAAGTATATAAATCAATAATAACCAGATGTATAAGAAGTATTTTATTTCCTGTGTGATGCTTCATACTTTTGTACCTGATTTTAATTTATTGTGAATACTCACGTTTAAATACTATTAGCAATTAAAAATGAAAGGTCGTCGTTTATATCAAAAATTATGATGCAATAAATGCTAATTTAAAGTTCAGTTTGTTAACAAATATGAAACTGAAATAAAAGTAAAATAACCTTTGCTAGCGAAATTCGAACCATTGACTTTACAACTGCAAGTCCTTTGCGATTTACACTGAGTTACCGACAACTGTGTTAATTATTTGGAAATTTTTCGTACCTAACAATATTTCGAAAATCTTCAAACATGTATTTTGGAGTTTTATGTATTACTGCTTTAGGAAACTGATGTTCGGGCACTGAGTTTCAAATCGAATAAATACGAAGCAAATCCGTTACGGCCGTTGTGAAACTAAATTCGTTGATTACTAGAACCTCAGGCGTTACTGGCTAATTTAAATGCAGCAGTAGTGTATAATGAAACTTCAACTGAAATTTAGGTTGAGTGTGGTTGGTTGGCTGATTTGGAGGAAGGGACCAAACAGCGAGGTCATCGGTCCCAACGGATGAGGGAAGGATGGGGAAGGAAATCGACTGTGTCCTTTGAAAGGAACCATCCCAGTGTTTGCCTGTTCAGGAAATCACGGAAATCCTAAACCAGGATGGCCGAAAGCGAGTCCAGTGTGCTAATGACTGCGCCACCTCGCTCGGTGGTTGTGTGAGAAAAAACGGTTACTGTATCTGTGTATGTCCTGAAACGCAGTGAAGCGCATGTAAATTATAATTGATTTTCCGTATTATTACTGGACTTCTTGATCAGCTTAACTGACCAACACGTAGCAGCTGTAGCTGCTTCAACAGTGAGTCGGCTTGGGGAAGGACGAAGGCAGTGGAGGGTGAAACGGGCGCCGGCGCCTCGACGCGGCTTCTCGCTCTCTCGGCCACATACATTCGCAGACCACAAAACCCACCCCCCGGCTGGGAATTTCCACTCGAGTGCTGGAGCGGCCTGAGCTGATGGTCGACCGCTGTCGTGCCGTTTATGGTCGCAACCGACTCTGCTCCACTCCCTGACCCAAATAACAAACAAGGGAGGCTGCCTGACCTCGCGCTTTCTCCGCCGACCTTCTGACCTACACCAGATACTGGCACAGCACGTGGCGTTCAAGGTTAGATCTTCAGGACCGTAGATAAGAGCTACGAAGAATAACATCTAGGAATCTGAGGGAAGGTACAGTGCAGTATAACGACAATTCACAGACGAGGTCAGTAATGACGTGGCAAGAGCTCTGTAGAACCATGCGACACTCTTCTTAGTCTAATTTGGGGAACTATGGAAATCCTGAATATTAAGACGGGAGGTGTTCAATAAGTAACGCAACACACTGTTTTTCTCGGCCAATATCTGTTGAAAAATGTGGAATTTGTTGTGGAACATCATATAATATCCCCACTTCAGTCCCTATAGTTTCACGAATTTGCAATAGATGGCGGCGCTATACGTAGCCTTCAAAATGGATTTTGTGACGGAGGTGCGTTCCAAGTAGAGAGTTCTCATTGACTTTATTCTGTCGAAAAACCAGAGCATCACAGGTACTCGTAGGCGCTTGAGGAGCTGTCAGTGAAGAAAAGCGCGGAGAGTCGTTGGGGGCGGCGCCTGTCATCATCGTAACAAGGCCGCACGAACTTTTCCGATCTCCCTCGTGCCGGCTGGTCCACACAGCTGTGACTCTTGCAATGTTGGAACGTGCGGACACTCTCATTCGGGGTGATCGACGTTCAAATGGCTCTGAGCACTATGGGACTCAACTGCTGTGGTCATCAGTCCCCTAGAACTTAGAACTACTTAAACCTAACTAACCTAAGGACATCACACACATCCATGCCCGAGGCAGGATTCGAACCTGCGACCGTAGCAGCAGCGCGGCTCCGGACTGGAGCGCCTAGAACCGCACGACCACCGCGGCCGGCAGGTGATCGACTTATCACAGCCAAACACCTCGCTGGGCTTCTCTGTTGGCAGTGCTGACGCACACTTCCACCAAATGGGGTACTCCAAGGAGTGTGCCCCTGAGTTTCTCGCAGCCTACCAGAAGAACATAAAAAGCAACGAAGGAACGTCTGAGCGGAATTTCTTACGTGTTACAAGGTTGATCGTCACAATTTTTTATCGAATATCGTCACAATCGTTGAAACATGTGTTGATAACTTCGAAACGGAAACAGAACGGCAATCCACGGAGTGGCGTTAAACCATCTCTTCTCTATAGAAAAAGTTCAAAGTGGCACCCTCAGCCGGTAAAGTAATGACGACGTTCTTCTGGAACGCTGAAGAGGTTTTCAGCTTGATGTTCTCCCTCACAGTGCAACGATTAACTTTGAAGTGTACTCAGCAGCCTTCAGGAAACTGAAGAAACGACTTCGGCGTGATCGTCGCCACAAAAGAGCAAACGAACTTTTTCTTCTCCATGACAACGCAAGGCGTCACACAAATCTGCGCACCTGAGGTTTTTCACAGATTTTTTCGCTGAACCATAACACATTTCTTATGCCTGCATCAAATTTTGATTTATTTTCGTACTACCATTAATTGCAAATAAACAGGTGTTATTTTTATTGAAAAAATACTACAAAATTTTTGTTAATTATCATTTACTTTTGTTAATAAATATGAAATTTAGAATGAAGTTTGAAAAATATTGTTTTAACTTTATTAATTAATGTTTTTATTTATAAATAAATACAAAATTTAAATAGGAGTAAGAAAAATGCTCCCTCTAGCGAAATTTGTTACAGCGACTTTACAATTACAATACTTTTACACTACGCATTTCGATGCAAACGATTACGTTAACACTTTACAAAACTTTAGCACCTGATAGCGCTAGAAAATGTACTAATTGTTAAAAGTTATTTTTCATTTTAGTTGAGCCGTACTTCTTCAGTATGACCGGGCAGTGACCTTCAAATCCTGTAAATAGGGTATAAGAAAATTTAAAAGAGCAGAGTAGTCCGGAAGGTCCCTCTTTCAGATCTGCTTAAGAAATTTAGATATAGAAGCTATTATTGCATTATTAAATAAGATGTCCGTATTACTTACTCGTTATTTATACAGACCTCGATAAGATACAGATTGTAAAGATCAGCGGTGTATAATACAGCTGATAAACTCTTATTGTATACAGAAATAAATTCAGCCTACATGCGCCGTAACGAATATTTTACTTGTGACTGAGTGTTTATAAAATGCTGATTGATCTGTACCCCAGTGATCTGGATTGCTGTAGCAGCCAGCCAGACACTGGAGTTTTCATCTATAACGTGTCTGCATCTACATGTCGGCTATTCGTGCTTGTTGTAAAGAGTAACAACCAGTGCTGGGAAAAGTACATCATAGTCGTCGTTCTAGACAATCGTCTGAAACTTGTACAGTGAAACGCTGTCGTGAGAATAATTAAACCGACGGTTGGACCACCAAAAAGGAACCAAAATCAAATGTCCCCATAATGTAGTCTTGAAGGGAATGCTGTCTCCCTAATGACCGAGCACCGAGCAGCAGACAAGACGTAGAACTCTTCTTTCTTTTTCCAGCGAACGGCCTTCTCATGAGAATTCATCGTCTTGAACCATAGCTCCTTTATTGAATATTTTGACAGACTGTATGCAACTCGGTAAATCTCGGTGGATACCAACGTAGGCCGTTTTTGATGAATTTCGGAATCCTCCACCTGGATAATATATTGCTGTACGGCACCAATAGACACCTGGGTTCGGATGAGAGTTAAAAACACATATTGTCCAAATTAAGGAATAAACTAAGGAATGGCGCTATACAGGTAAACTATCTTGCCTCCTGTGTTACTGGAGGTACGTTATATATTTATCCATAAACTCACTATACAAGTATGTATTCAACGAACCCAGGAACGAAATTGTTATCTAGCTTCATAAATCACTGTTGTAGACGTTACAGTAATGCTGATGATTATACAACTGGACCACTGTTTCTCTTGTCGGCTGGATGCTAGCTGCAACATTTGTGGAAAGAAATATGCTGTGTGTGTGTGTGTGTGTGTGTGTGTGTGTGTGTGTGTGTGTGTGTGTGTGTGTATGTGCCTGTGTGCGTGTGTCCACTTGTGTGTTGTTTGTTAATAATATACTAGATATCTAAGTTTTCATTTGCGTTTTTTCCAGCATTCTGCATAAATCTGCAGATTTACGTGGAATCCTACAGGGGATACAGTTTCCTAGTGAAATTAGCCAAAAATATCTAATCTCTTGTTCGACACCCAGCTATACTTCCATAGTGTGTGAAAAGACAGTACGAGAATTCTCATGCCCGCAGTTTTCATGTTGTTTTACTCAACAGGGGACAATCATGCCAGTGGTATGAATCTGTTTTACGTATACCTGCCCAGGCTTCGCGCCGTTCATGTACTGTCTTCGGGCACTCTTCGGGCCATCATAGGCCCGTATACTACGCGCAGGGTTGTCGCCGCCTACTGACATTTTATCTGAGTTTTAGGCTAGAGAGAGCGGCTAGACCTCACGACTAGCGCTTGACATAGCAGTCTGTGTTACTTATTATCATACGAGGGATGTTGCCTCATGCAGACGCCTGTTCTATTTAGTTCAAGCAAAGACAGCATCTGCTCCTCTCTCTGTCTTTCGTGGTCATTTCTTTCTTTATCTGATATTACGCATTGGGCATAGTTAAGATACGGAAAGAAACTGAGAAGAGATTGTTTTAATGTGTTCGCATTTATTATTGTTTTTACTTGTATGATTTCATTTTGAAGATTGCATCCTTAGAAACAAAGTATAACATACCGTTACTGATTTATGTGTCAACTAACTTGAATACTGAAAATCGAAAATGATACAGAAACAGAATATATTCAGCACCATATGCGTTTCATATGTATTTCCCGATATGACGGCTGCCGTATGTTCGCAAAATTTTGATTATACCTAGGAAAGATTTTTCAACCAGTTGTACGATGTTTATGTCCCTCTGTATTATGACATAAGAGTGTTGTACTTTCTTCACTGATTGGTGAAGATGAAAGTCTCCTCTTCGTAAATTAAGAAATTCAAATTGCAGCTGAAAAAAATAAAAATAGAAAAGGAAACATTGAGGTCTGGAGAGCTAACACCTCATGGCACAGTGTGAAAAGTTATAACACCAGACATGACCCGCAAGAAGTCTCTGGAAAGCGATGTTTTGCACTTAGAGGTGCACTGAGGCCAAAACAACAATGGACGACAGTTTAAAGACCCACAATTTACGGAGTGCAGCGCTGAAGTGACAAAAACTGATCAGTCAATGATCTGGCAGTGAACAGTTACAGTGACAATAAGACTGGTTTGTTTTACGCCTTGCAGATGAGCCTAGCACTGTTCAGGACCAATGGAGCACAGCCGTGTCACTTTTTAAAATAGAGTGAAGTGATGAATCTACATGTTCCATGAACCTGAACATCATATTCCACTTAGGGGCGCTATTTACCAAGGGGAACATCACAAGGAAAGAAAAGATTCGTCGTATGGCGTCTCAGTAAGACACAGGAGTGATCAGCGCTTACTCACGCATATATGATATAGAATCAAAAATTATTCCGACAGTTCCAGTAAAGAAGAGTGCATGAAACGCTAATAACGCGTCCTCATCTTTTCCGATATCAATGTACAATGCCCTATGAGATGACGAACGAAAATTTCCCTATAGAAGCTGACTCTCCAGTTTTGTAGCTGCTGTCTTACGTGTATGGTCTGAGAGTTCACTTCTGCTTACTCGTGTACAGTACAAGAATTCGCGCAACCGTCCTTCTGCGAACAATCATTATGAGTGAAAATGTTTGTTTTCGGACAGCGCTGTCTCTCACCTGAAGAATTTCAGTTCTCTTCTTTTTTGGTATTCTTCCAGCAGTAAGGATTCCACATTCTGAGTGTGAAAAGGAATGGCAACGGTTTTTTGTGCAATATTCATAGATGGGAACTCGGTGATATTCCTAATGCACTGTAAGAGGCGTATTTATTCTTCATTTATCTGCAAAAGTACCCAATAAATTCTTATCATTATTTTCACCGCATTTCGATGATCGTTACCGGTAACTAAATCTTGGAAATACCATAAATTGCCCAACCATTCAGGTTCTACAAGGTCCCGTTCATCGGTTAACCCTATTAATAACTTTGTAAAAGTTAAGCACGTCCAGGGGGAATTAGGAGCAACAGTTTTGCGACCAGTGGTTGTTTAGTAGTCCGATGTTCCGCCAGCACGAGTAGTTGACATTTTCGAAGAATAATCGTCCATTGCCCACAAGGCTCGTAATGGAATGAAGCCAAGCTCGTGGGCAAAGGTTATATGCTCTCGGCCGGCCGCGGTGGTCTAGCGGTTCTAGGCGCCCAGTCCGGAACCGCGCGACTGCTACGGTCGCAGGTTCGAATCCTGCCTCGGGCATGGATGTGTGTGATGTCCTTAGGTTAGTTAGGTTTAAGTAGTTCTAAGTTCTAGGGGACTGATGACCACAGTAGTAAAGTCCCATAGTGCTCAGAGCCATTTGAACCATATATGCTCTCCGTGCGGGATAGTCCGAGGGCGTTTTCGTGAACATTTTGAGCGTGAATTCCTAGTTGCTACCTAAGGTTGTCGTTCAGTGTAAGACAGAATTCCACCACTTTTGTTGAGGCCATTGAAGATGTTATCGTACTTGGACTACCCGGCCACGACAGTGTTGCACGTGGCCTCTCGTGTCGTTATCAGAAACATGCGGTGACATTACAGTAAAAAAATGCAGTGGAGACTAGGGAAAACGCAGCCGACTGTCAGTGTATGAATGTCAGTTGTAAGTTTTGTGTCAAGTCGCTTAGCGTGTCCTCGTTAAATATCGTCAGTAGTGCAGTGTTGTGCTATCCGTAACCGTGAATACTCTTCAGACTGGAAAACAAAAAGATGTCACGCAGATGGACAAAAAAATGGTTCAAATGGCTCTGAGCACTATGGGACTTAACATCTCAGGCCATCAGTCCCCTAGAACTTAGAACTACTTAAACCTAACTAACCTAAGGACATCACACACATCCATGCCCGAGGCAGGATTCGAACCTGCGACCGTAGCAGTCGCGCGGCTTCGGACTGAGCGCCTAGAACCGTGAGGCCACCGCGGCCGGCTCAGATGGACACATTCAGGCGGAAAAGAGCTTATTTTCAGAGTTGTACAGTTTTGCCGAGACTCAGGTAATGATACCTCTGCAGAAAGTAGTCTTGCGGCCGGCTAAGAAAGGCAGATAAGTCAGAAATAACAATAAAATACAGTCTGAAAGACTTTAAGAAAGCGGGGGAAACATGGAAGAAAGTTAAAACTCCTAAAAAACAAAGGAATTTTAGAATAGTAGTTTCCCTGGATGACATCGATAAAGCACTTATGAGAAGAAGTTTTGTAAGTATTATGAGCAGAAGAGAGAGATCCCAACGTTGAGAAAGTTGCTTAAATAAAAAAAAAAACTGAGACACATGTTGAGTGGTGAAAAGTAAATGTTTCGGAAACTTGAAATAGATGAGATTCGTTTCAAAAACTTTAAAAATGAGAGAACCATCCTAACATAATTTCTCGACATTGTGGCAAAACCTGCGGAATACTTGACAGCAGTCAGAAAAATAAAAAAGGACCCAATATACCAGTGGTATTTACGGACTAAACGTAGGCGCATGCGCTTTATACCATAAAAAGTGCTGCCAGCATGAAGGAATTCCAGGTTTAATGACTAATACCAGTGCAGGCCGAAGTGCTGTTGTTGTCCACGCTGGTGGAGCAATGGGTTCCACAGAAATAGCAGAGTTAGTTTAAGATTCGAAACCTGAATCCCAAAATTGTCACGATGATATGAATGGGGATAATTATAACAAATGGTTAGCAGAGAACTGATTCCCAACATCCCAGCTGGTAGTATTGTTCTTGATGACGCACCGTATCATATTGTTCACATAAATCCCCCATTACTGTTGCTCGCAAAAAGTATGTAACTAGACGGCTCATTTAGAACAAAGACAGTTTTGAAGCGAGCTTAACAAGAAACGAGCTTTTACAAATTGTAGGTTATAATAAACCAAAGCCTGTTATTTAAGCGGATGCAGTTTTCAAGAGTAGGATCTGTATTGTTCTGAGATTTCTACCTTACCACTGCGATGTGAACCCCATAGATCTAATCTCTATAAACAAAAGACAATGTCCCGACTGACTCACTCACTCACTGCCACACCATCACCAGGCCAAATCGGTAAGGATACGAACTTTAAATTTGGAGAGCCTGTTGATCCTGTACTGTAGACGTCGTTTAAGAAGCGATTTTTCGAAATTCCACCCCTAAGGTGGTGAAACAGGGGATTAAATGTTTTTTTGAAAAATTTCGCTATTAAAGCAATTTTGAAGGTAAACGAACGACAATTGGTATTTGGTTTCTCGATCTGAAATATGTGTTTCAGCACTTCTCGAAATTTAACCCCTACTGGGGTGAAGTAGTGCGTGAAATCTTTTTAAAAAGTAAACTGTTATTAAAGAACTGCGAATGTAATTTGAAAACTTCATCTATGAAAATTATTATTTGACTTCCCTGTTGCAAATGAAAATAACACTTGTTTCTGTGTTTTTGGAAATTCAGACCCTAAGGAGGTGAAATAGACTATGAAATGTTTTATGAAAATATTTCGTTATATTAAAAAATTTTTGGAGCAAAATGTATGAAAACTGGTATTTCACTTGTCGGTAAGGTATAAAGAAATATTTGTTACGGTATAAAAGTTTCTGTGGAAATATCAGCACAAGAACGCAACAGACATGATTGTCATAAACCTTGGACTCCCACTACCAGAATCCCGTTTTGGTCAGAAGTACATTGGGAAAATACCAGGCTTCTATGGCCATAATTAGAAGGAAAAGTTAAGAAAGCGTTGCAGTTTGTGAACAACATAAAAATCTATTAAAGGAAAACAAACAAAAAGTCTGTGCAGACCATACAGTCTAGAAAAGCAGCGGGCGCTAAGCTAATCTGGAATACAATGAAACAAAACACTGAAGAAACAAAAGTTTCTTCCATTAATTTGACTACCCAGAAACGATCAGCCAAGGAGTCCTTATTTAAGATTGGTTAAAAACTTGCGAACATGTAAAAGGGATTAAAAATGAATATTGGCGCAAAGACGGGTTAACTGAAGAAGCAACAGAGAGTATAATAATTAATTGGCCTGGCGAGTGAAGCTAAACAGCAATGACCGCGACAGTGATACGGATACCGACAGAGCGGGTGGAACTGGAACGGATTCCAGTGAAACAGGCAGAGCAGACGACGATATTGGCGTCTGCCCCTTGTGTGCTGGACCATCCACTTCATACCTCTAATCAGCAGGGTTAGTGCAGCTCCCATTGCATGACTGTAGCTGTACCGTATTTCCGCTCTCCGCAGCCCCGATTACGCGCTGAATCACGATAGCCCCACCAAAGCTCCCTTACTCTCTCTTGCAGTAATATTGTGGTCAACTAATTAATCACGACGAGTTGGCAATTTCTTTCCATACGTACCATGTCACTGACATGTCACAGTGACCTGAAAAAGACTGCAGTCTTCCTCTGTGTATTCTTTCAACCGCCTTCCCCAATATTTAAACAAAATTATAGTCTGTTAAGTAAGAGCGTGGTGAGCATTACACACAGATGGTAAAAGATATCGCCTTAGTTATTTCATAGTCCAATAGAGGGAACCTTTGTCCTTCATGGTATGTCCATAAAGTATTGGTTTACTTTGAATCCTTGCCTGAGATACATAAGTAGAGATATGAGCGCAGCATGAGCGTCGCGTTTGTTAACGATGCTTGATACCGACTGCTAAATATTGATTTACTGAAAAAATGAAGATTGGATACTACAAGAGGACGATGATCCGAAGCACCGCAGCAGGCTTTGCAGTGACTGGGAAAAGGAGAAAGATATGCAGGTACCGAATTGGCCCTCGCAATCGCCTGACGCTAATCCTATTGAAAATGCACGGTGTTATATCAAAAATAAGTGGCCAGGAAGAAAATCTTCACCTTGAAACAACCTTCAACGCAAATTGGACGCATTTGGAGATCTCTTACACACGAATACGCGGAAAACTTGGTTTCAAGCATGCCTCGGAAATGCCAAGCTATTATAATCTCTGCGGGTGACTGGACGTATTATACAGTGTGTAAATATTAAGTTGACAAACCATAATAACTCGAAAAATAAGCTTCACACGAAAAATTGTGTATAATCCAAAATTGATCATTTTCGAGGGGGACATCTGCTGGTGCTAAGATTAGCCCGCCACCCCAGCCCCGTGGGTGTCGAGCGGGAGGTAACGTTAAAATTTCAAATGGGAACCCCCATTTTTTACTGCAGAATCAAATTCTACATAAGAAACTACGTACATTTTGTCTTAAACATTTCTTTTGATTCTTGGTAGTTGGCGCTGTAATTCAAGAAAATCCATGTTCTCATTTTTGGGTGGAAAATGGTTACGGATAAATAAAAACTACTTATTTACTTCGTAAATTTTGATTCGCTAAGACTAAAAAAAATTGTAACACTCTAATTCCTCTTTCTCAAACCCCACCCTATTGGGAGAGAGGGAGAGCTGCGGACGCAGTTTGTATGCTAAGCTAAGCGAGCTCAGCGTATCTTGGTGACGTACGCGCCGCGGCCTGTCTTTCTCGCGTGCTTCGGGATGTCCAACGTGACGAGACACTGCGCCATCGACACACGAGACTAGCTGCTTAACGTGATTTTGCGCTCTCGGCGCTCTCCAGCGGAGTTTCCAGCTTTACTTGGCTCGTAAATATCACAGTTTGTTCACGATAATGGGAGCGTAAAATTCGTACCTTAGCTCTATTAAAACGCACATTTCCTCTCTTCCCCATATGCTGGTCGTGTTGTTCTGTTTGTGGCATACATAAATAAAAAGTTCAATATCCGTGAACTTGTAATAAGACAAAAAGGAAATATACAAGTTCGAGTCAATGAGGACATCACCTTATAAAACTTCACCAAAAAGAACATTCACTCCTGACAGAGACTGCACTTATATTTACATAACATTGGGTATTCAGTAATTATTTATATTAATTTCGTAAGAAAGCCCCAAACCCTTTTGGAAAACGTGAAGGTGAACAAGAAAATTAAACACAACAGGAGTCGGACCCTATATCGATCTCATCTCTGCATTGTAACATCGTGCCTCCGTGCACTATTCGAGGCCGCAGCTCCGTTACAAGCTACTATGGATATATTCGTCTTTTGAATCTGCAGCTCTTGTCCTTTCTTTCAACATATGCAGTTAAATTCATGCTTCGTATTAGTTCCTACTAGTTCTACTTTATGTGACACGTGACTGAAATATCGCAGAACTTATTATGTTTTTCAGGGGACGAAATTGCTTCTCAACGCGAAATAGCAGGAAGTGACGTCACGACACTTGTAGAGCGCCACGCCAACGTTAGCTAGCTCATTCCGTGTGCCGATGGTTTCAAATGCGTGTTTTCCACTGTCTTGGGATCAGTGTCGGCAATAGCTGTGGACTTCTGGATTTTCTTGTACGGAGCTAGACTGTTTCCGTTACGGATATACT
The DNA here is from genome assembly GCF_023864345.2 of Schistocerca serialis cubense. Classification (NCBI taxonomy): domain Eukaryota; kingdom Metazoa; phylum Arthropoda; class Insecta; order Orthoptera; family Acrididae; genus Schistocerca; species Schistocerca serialis. Next base: position 1,000,528,772 of record NC_064640.1, on the reverse strand, counting down.
GTGTCTGGGGGGGGGAGGGGGGAAGAAAGTTGGGGCTACAGAAATTGCGAACAAGAGCGTTTGCCAGAATTCAGTACTCACCAGCTTAGCTCATTTACACATACAGCAAACCATTACAACATCACAAGTAAATGACGCTAAGAGTTCACAGTCGGACTCTCGACAGCAATAATGGCAAAATAATAAAGGACACTCGCTGATATAATGTAGCGCTTGATGTGTAAAAAGAGCTGGAACGTTCTTTTAAGCGCTTAAAGAATAGTACCGTGCAAAGCGACTAGTACAAATATTCATACATAAACTAACAATATTATTCATATCTTGCAAAAGTAAACAAATTTAGAAAAAAATGATGTTAAACTCTTCAGAATTTTCTTGTCACATTGTTAATATCAGTTAACAAATAACGAAATCCTGCATACTGGCCACCTAAACTGCATAAAAATGGAATAAACGAATACTGCACGGCAGAAGGCGACCCGGAAGGGGAAGCAAGTTAAATTTCCGTTTCCAGCTAAGAATCTCAAGGATAGCGTAATATCTTTCTCATTGTTTTATTAACTGTAGTGTTATTCCAGCACAAACCAGGTGCGATTCAGGGATAGAGTTTTTACGAAGAAGAAACATCCAGTACAAGTAAGAGAATAATAGTTTCTTGTGATAATGTAGACAGTGGTAGTAGCAATAACAAGGTTTTGTGTGAAGAGACATCAACTTCGAGAACCGGTGAGAAAAAGGTTCATGGATCTGAAAACGAGACTCGACGTTGTTCACCCTCTGATAGTGATCTTGCACTTCATACAGCTTTTGGTGGGCCATGTATGAAAATACTGTGTTCATTGGTGTCTGTTGTATTTGCAACAAGTACCTGCTCCCTTAGGACCTATCCACGCTGAAGACGCTCAATATCTGTAGAAAGAGTATATTACACTGTACGGAGTATATGATGGTATCGCCAGATACAACAAAGGAAATATTATTAACTGTCACGTGCTGTGGGAAGCAGTCAACCAATGACATTTCATTCATTGACAATAGGAGGATGAGGAATGCAAAGAGGAAACATAAAGGAGCATGCTAGACGAAGGACAAACTCTGCTAACATAAGAGTAAATGAAAAAATTGTGTTCCGACACAGAAAATCCTTCCCACGATCTGGGATTTCATGAAACTGACGATGAAACTTGAAAACGCTGTTTCTGAAAAATGTGCTTCTTTGGCGTATGAGGTACCATTTGGAGCCAAAGACGTAAAAATATTTCGTGTTTGTAAAGCATTATCAATTTACGAATGAAGATGATAAAAATTTATTGAATTCTTCCAATTATAAACATTCTTTCTATCTGAAGAATAGTCACCAGTCTATTGAAGTCCATTTGAAAATTGGTTGACGCATACCCAACAGATATTTAAAAAAAATCTTCCTTATGCACGTGCTGTAGGAAAAATTTTATTTGAATTTAACATCACAGGTATAGGAGCGTCCGCACCTCCTCCATCGCAGACGCAATCCTGTGTAAATATGATTTTAATTGATTTCAGTGACTAAGATACCTTCAAAATAAATGACGTACGGTTTTGGTTGAAATGTTCGTTCTCGTCCGTGCCTCGGATTTTCACTACATCACACTGGCAGCTCGGCCTGAATCCAGGTACTCTTGATGACGGGCGGCGCGCAAGACAGACTACGCGATGTCTTTATCCGTAAGCTTCGTCGGAAATGTTTTTCGACGGACCCGGATTATTTCTATGCACTAATACATATGATGCTGTCATGATAAACAGGGGTTGCCAAACTCGCTTTGACCCCCTATACAGGGTCAAAATAGTCATTACTCCTATATCACTAATCAGTACCCTGTGGCAATTCAACTACGTTGAAAAGACTCTTAGATCCGACCACTGGATTGGAAAACAAGCACCGAAAACAGCCACGGTGACGTCTCCAACCGTCTCCTTAGTTGAAAAAACTGAATGACAGCCTAAACTGTGAAGAGAGAAGTACAAACGTAAAAGCATCACAAGTTTCTACTGGAAACTTCTCCTATTACATGTCGCCTACAACCCACCCTCCAGGTGAGGCGCTCCAGGCGATGTTCTGCACTCGCGTCTGCCGTCTACTGCCATACCTCATTAACGACAAATTTCGCCACGTTGTTCTAGAAGGTACGTTCACCATACGTCCCATATTGATTTCTTCAGTTATTTCACGCACTTTGTTTGTCTGTTAGCACTCACAACTCTACACAAACGCCGCTACCCTCCGTCGTTAAGTGAAGGCCGCCCGCCACTGCGTTGTCCGTGGTAAGAAGCAGTGACAGTTTTCCGAAATGGGATGTCCCATGCGCTTAGCTCCAACAACCATTCCGCGATCAAAGTATGTTAATTCCAGTCCTGTGGCGTTAACGGCGTCGGAAACGTTTTCACTTGTATCACGTGAGTACAATTAACAGCTCCGCCTGTGAATAGCTCTTTTACACCTTGTGTACGCGACACTACCATTATGTTTAAATGTGCGTATCGCTATCCCACGACTTTTCTTCAAAAATGGTTCAAATGGCTCTGAGCACTATGGGACTTAACATCTGAGGTCATCAGTCACCTAGAACTTAGAACTACTTAAACCTAACTAACCTAAGGACATCACACACATTGATGCCCGAGGCAGGATTCGAACCTGCTACCGTAGCGGTCGCGCGGTTCCAGACTGAAACGCCTAGAACCGCTCGGCCACAACAGCCGGCACGACGTTTGTCTTGTCAGTGTATAGCACTTGTTGATTTGGAGAAAACGTTTGACAATGTTGACTGGATTTCACTCCTGAATTTCTGAAGGTAGCAGGGCTAAGATACAATGAGCGAAAGACTGTTTACAAATTGCTTAGAAACGAGGTGGCAGTTATAAAAGTCGGAGGGGGTGGAAGGGAAGAAATGGTTGAGAGGGCTGTAAGACAGCATTGTAGCCTATCCCCTACCGAGTATGTACATAGAGAGAACTGTGAATTAGACAAGGAGAAATTTTGAAAGGAAATTAAAGCCCCGGGAGAAGAAATAAACGTTTTGCGGTTTGCCAACGACATGGTAATTATGTCAGAGAGAGCAAACGACTTGATGTGCTCTTGAACGGAATAGACGGTGTCTTGACATGTGGGTCTAAGATGAACATTAACAAAAGCAAAGCGAGGTTACTGTAATGTCCTCGAATCAAATCAGGCGATGCTGAGGAAGTTGCATTAGGAAATGAAAAAATTAAAGTAGTAGTGGAGTTTTGTTATTTGTGCAGTCAAATAACTTACGATGGTCGAAGTAATGAGGATATAAAATGTAAAATGGCAATGGCAAAAAAACTATTCATAAGAAGAGAAAATTGTTAACATCGAATAAAATGGCATTACTGTACAAGAGTCCAAAAACTCAATGACGAATTTGCTTCTCTTAATTCTGTAAAACTAGTGATTCTAAGCATAAAACCCGGTCTCCCATGATGTCTGTGTGCGTCTGTAATACACGCTCATGCCTGTGTCTCAGTCCTCCGTCGCCGTACCAGTATCGGTGCCTAACGGCAAGTCATGACACTAATACTACTAAAAATGCAAATCCTGCAGCGCACAGTCTGAACATCGTTCCTGTAAAGCTTGATCTCAATACGCTAAATAGTTTTCCGTGTACCCTGACTCACATAGCGAAAGTTTAATAAAAACCACCCTGTTGACGATTCCCGCACATGCTCCTCCTTCTCTGTTGATGTTCCCGTCCGACCCGTTTTCTCAGCGTCGCGTAAACAGCCGCTCTCACGAAATTTGTTGTAGCACGTACGGATTGTTTCGACTGTTGGGGCTCTTACCTGATACATAAACGAAATCGTCGCTGAGACATCAGAATGTGTTCACATTCTTCGAACACGAGGACAAAAAACACACATATTGCTCCACTGTGTATCATATTCTTCACGCTTGTCCCCTAGTGCTGTTTTCTGGAACTACGCCACGGTGTCTATTACGGGTCGAAACTTGGAAGGATGGTCTGTCCACTTCACGTGTCATTTTTCTGTACGTCTCTTAGTTTTCGTGCTGTCGTCTTCTGAAATCCCACAGGTCTTTATGAATAACCCGGTGTTTTCTGTTAGCTATTTTTTAAGTATAAGGGGCGATCAAAAAGTTTCCGTTCGAAGGCCACACTTCCGTTTGGCTACTCGTCGGTTTTTATATACCCGCATGGGAGTCGCGCTGGATTGCGCTGCCACATCGTCTTCATATTGAAATTTTTCGATCGGTGCTCGTAGTATCTATTCATCTGCATATATTCTAAATGTTCCAGATGTTAGTTACAAGCTCCATTAATTGTGTGACTTTGTTAAAAATTCGAATTCGTATGTTCATTCGCAACAATATCAATGTTCGGGGCTACGAAATATCGGCACAGCTGAGTAGTCGCTAAAACTGATAACGCAGTCCCCGGCAGGGCTGCGGGAGGCTAGTGCAGGGCATTCTGGGTAAGTGCTTCTTCCAGTGGGCAGAGGCGCGACGCGCAATCAGATTACGGCGGCCGGGCCTTTGTAGCGCCTGCCGGCTGCGGTGTGGGCGCGCACCGTGCTGGCTGTCGACTCTCCCCGCAGCTTGCGCCTCCCCCTCCTCGCGTAAAACAAGTGCCCGCGTATCTAAAGTCGCATCGGCAGAAGGTATTTGACGCAAAAATTAATTGTAACGGAACTACTGACAGCGGCCGGCAGCATTCGCAATTGAGAACCCCCGTGCGACTTACTGAATTTTTGTCGCGGCTACGACGTAAGCGACATAGCGTATTTTACGGACTGTAAGTTGCACTTTTCACTTCGAAAAATTGCCTCCAAAATACAGGTGCGTCTTATCCTCGAAATTAATACAAAAACGTCCAGTGTTCGATTTAAAATTCCCGCCAGTCTAAAAAATGTATAACCCGTGCCGTGGGAAACCTACCCCCATCTCGCAGCATTGGATTCAACTGGCAACAGCAGTGCACCGATGCGACAAACATGAGTTGCGGGCTTTCACAAGCTTGCTAATACAGTCACCCTCCCGCCCCGCCATCACAAACCCAGAACACTGTGTAGCCTATGATGTGTCATTGCAGTCTGCGGTGCCAGTGAACTTGAACTGAAAGTGTTAAATATTTCAAGAAGTGCGGCGTAAGTAAAGCTCTCGATGACAGTGAAGACATTTTGTATATGAAGAGTAAAACGATGACGACGAAGAGGAAGAAGAAGTCTGGCTTTGTAATCTAAAAATAAAAATGGTAAAAACGCTATTTAAACAATTGCTTAAAAATTAGAGAGCCTCTTGTGGTCCGTATAATAGGGCTGAGAAAGGGATTGCGGAGCGCGGACGAACATGGAGGAAAACAGAATTCACGTTAATCGACGAAATCACACTACGAAGGTGATGTTCGGTTTGTGGGGCGCTCAACTGCGCGGTCATCAGCGCCCCTGCACATTCCCAATCTGTGGTCTCGCGGTTCTAGGCGCGCAGTCCGGAACCGCGCGACTGCTACGGTCGCAGGTTCGAATCCTGCCTCGGGCATGGATGTGTGTGGCGTCCTTAGGTTAGTTAGGTTTAAGTAGTTCTAAGTTCTAGGGGACTGATGACCACAGCTGTTAAGTCCCATAGTGCTCAGAGCCATTTGAACCATTCCCAGTCTGTACAAAGTCCAATCAAGCCACTTTCATGAATGATGATGTTATGATGACGACAACACAAACACCCAGTCTCCGGGCAGAGAAAATCCCCAACTCGGCCGGGAATCGAACGCAGGACCACGTGACCCAGAGGCAGCAACGCTAGCCAGTAGACCACCAGCTGCTGACATAGCACTATGAAGATTTGACCATTCTAGACGGTTTTTTCACCCCTACACTCCTACGCTCACTAGTTTTTCGTGGGGGCCCTCTCAAGTAGCGAAAGTTTAACTATAACCACCCTGCACATCTCCATCTCAATCTATATCCGTACTTTACAAACCATTGTGAAGTGCATAGTAGAGGGTTTTTCCAATTGTACTATTTTTAGAGCTTATGTCTGTTTCATTCACGTATGGAAGTTGGGAAGAATGATTCAAAAATGTTCAAATGTGCGTGAAATCTTATGGGACTTAACTCCTAAGATCATTAGTCCCTAAGCTTACACACTACTTAATCTAAATTATCTTAAGGACAAACACACACACCCATGCCCGAGGGAGGACTCGAACTTCCGCCGGGACCAGCCGCACAAATCATGACTGCAGCGCCATAGACCGCTCGGGCCGGCAGGAGTGGCCGTGCGGTTCTAGGCGCTACAGTCTGGAGCCGAGCGACCGTTACGGTCCCAGGTTCGAATCCTGCCTCGGGCATGGATGTGTGTGATGTCCTTAGGATAGTTAGGTTTAATTAGTTCTAAGTTCTAGGCGACTGATGACCACAGAAATTAAGTCGCATAGTGCTCCTCAGAACCATTTGAACTATTCGTGATGCCATTCTTTGTGTACGTTCAGTATCTCCTGCTAGTCTTGTTTGATACGGGATCCACAGCGTTGTGAGATGGATCACACGACTGTTTTTTTGTTGCATCTCCTTTGTAGACAGACTGCATTTGAAAAGCATTCTGTCAATAATAAATTAATGGATTTCCTCCCCCCCCCCCGCCATAACGGATAGGTTCGTTGTACGTCCCACATTGATTTCTGTATTTATTACACTGCAGTATTGCTTGCTTTTTAGCATTGACAACTCTACACAAATGCCACTGATTTCGGTCGTTAAGTGAAGACCGTCGGCCACTGCGTTGTCCGTGCTGAGCGGTAATGCCCGTAACGTCTGTTACTTCCCATCGTGCGGCCGCAATCACGTCGGAAACGTTTCCACATGAATCAGCTGAGTACAAATGACAGCATCGTCAATGCACTGCGTGTTATACCTTGTACACGCGTCACCACTGGCACCTGTATAAGTCCATGTCGTTATCCCCTCATTGTAGTACAGCAGCCGATGCTGGACACAATGGCCCCAACGAGGCTACAGGAAACAACAAACAAGAAGCTCCGCTGGCGGGTACTCCGCCGGCCACGGCGACAAACAAACCCGCAATATGAAACTCGCAGCAAGTAACGAAGACTCGTAAACATGACGACCAGTACCTCCATAATGTGCGGGAAGCAAGGTGCACAAACAACACGTCTAAGAATACACAGAACCAGCCTGACGAAGAAAGGCTAGGCTTGGAACTAAAACTTAAGCGAACGCGGACAATCCTTAACTAAATCTTTGGTCTTGACGAGGCTGCCGCTTGGATGCATCTTCGTCCAGACATGACAGGCTTCATATTCGGAGCAAGTCGATTAGATCGGTTTTACTGTACCAAAGATATGCTAGCCAACGTGGCTAACTGCGACATATGGTCCGTCAGTTTTACGAACGATTGTGCATACCGTGAAATACGCGGCGGCAGATCTTCCGAAGACGTGGGATTTGGCAAATGCATATATCCTTACTGAAAGAAAGGAGACGATTATACAATGTGCGAAGGAAAAAGCGTATTGGAACAAACGAATGGTTGAATATTACAACATGTGTTTACGAGAACTTAACAGAGAACTGTATAACTTACAGAACAACATTGTTAAAATGGAACACCTAAAAGCAAACGCGACAGTCACTAGAAGGTAAGAACATATGCACCCGTAGCTCGAGTGACGACAGACAAGGGACTGCTCCCATCTTCATATAGTAGGGAAACGGAAAGAGTCAAACAAGACATGGTAACGCACTTGAAGATGAACTGGGAAATATAAATACGTGATGTCCGTTCTTTCGGAAATATCCGAAAGAACAAATACCACACATATATAATTAAGGCAAAGGCGAACAATGATCTCTTCACTGTAGATACACATAAGACTCGAACCCTTACGTCCGCAGCTGGTGGTCTCGCGGTCGCGTTCTCGCTTCCCGGGGTCAGGGGTTCGATTTCCGGCGGGGACAGGGATTTTCACCTGCCTCGAAACGACTGGGTGTTTGTGGTGTCCTCATCATTTCATCATCATTCCTGAAAAGTGGCGAGATTGGACTGAGCAATGGTTGGAAATTTGCACCGGTGCTGATAACGGCGCAGTTGAGCGCCCTACAAACCAAATATCACGATCATGATCATCATCATCATTATCCAACCCTTACGGGAATCGGCGAAATGTCACTAGCAATGAGGATAATGAGCAAGGGGCACTACATTAGCAGTATGTGGATAAGTTGAGAATTTCAGTATGACCGGAGGCCATGCAGTTGCAGTGAGCACTGTACGCGGACAACGCAGTTGTCAGCACATCTGCCCACTAAACAAAAGGCCCTGGTTCGAATCCCAGTCCGACCAGAATTTTCGACTTTCCCCACTGATTTAAATCAATGCCCACTAGCAGGCATTGTCTCTACTTCCTTTATGTCTTGAACTGAGAACTGTATACGGACACAGACTAAAATCACGTGGTACGTTACATTATCACACTTTACCCAGAAACTGAAAAGAATACCGAAGATGAAAAAAATTCCTTTCCGGCATCTCAACAGAGATAAACCAATAAGATAAACGAACCCTTTCAGAGGAAATCACCAAATTAGAGACACAAACGAAGATCAAAAGTACACAAAAAGGTACCAGGGATGTATGACTTGCCGGTAGAATCCCATGAGTGTATCTGGGATGCAATAGACACGGAAATGACTTACATGTACGATGAACTATTGGCAAACGACGAACTACCAACAATTTTCAAGGAAGGTCACATGGTACTTGTACCCAAAACTCCACAAATCTCTACTTTAAAGGATTTCAGACCGACAACTCCACTTAATGTAGATTTTAAAGTATACACGCGACTCATTAACAATAGAATGGAACTATTTCTGTGTAAAGACTCGGAATGATGTCAAGCAAGTGCAGAAACAGGAAAGACAATGACTAACATACTCGCAGAAGAAAAAGACATCGTGGATATTTAATTGCACTCATCTTTTTAGATTTCGACATAATTAGTCACAGCTCCCTCATTAACATCATGCGAAAAATGGCATTCCAAGATCATTTTACAACAACTATGCAGAAATGTATTGCAGGTATTTATTCAAAGATTAGATTAAACGGGTTACTAACCATCCCGGTGACACTGAAAAGAGCTGTGCGACAAGGATACCCTCTCCCCACATCTTTATACGGAGAACCTTTACTTACAACATATTATACAGACTCCACCCTTTTTTAAAAAAATGGTTTGTTAAGCTTAGACTCATGAAACCTTCATAGTGAACAGTCGTGCACTGCTAGATGCAGCCAGAGAAGTCGTTGCTAAATATGTGATCGCTTGGTTTTGGGAACTTAGCCTACAAAACTAACATTAATGACACTTGACGCTAACACTTACTTTCTGCAGCAAGACTGGTTACGGATAACTAGAGTCAGAAAGCATTTAGGACACATCATAATGGCAAACCCGAAAGAAACGAGTAAATCGAATTCGTTCGATAAGTTCGACATTTTGAGCTTTACGCTCAAACAACACAACATCAGACCTCAAACCGGCTTCAAAGAGTAGATTTTGTCAATATGTACGTCATTAACAAAGTACACCACTTAGCGGAGATCCGACCGATTCCCTCCGGCATTGCAGACACGATTCTGGCGGTATCATGCTGGTACATATGGCGTGGAAACATATTTAAAGCACGAAATTTGCCGAAATGCGATGGAGGATTAGAAACGAAAAACGTGTATGTGCAATCTATGGCTATGTTCGTACACCTTACCTACAAAAGCTGAAAAACGATCGCAACTTGCTAATGAAATGTCTTTTGACCTACTTAGCACAACCACACACTCTAGCTCCAAGCGAGGTTGTCCCAATAAGTGGAGACCTAAATTACCTTCACAGTTATTACTCAGAAATAAAATATACACCAGAAATATGTCTGGACTGAACACCAAGAAAATGTATGGTGAATTAGCAAACGTCTGCCGCAAAACCCACTCGAACTAAAATATACGACCGTCAACTGCAAGAACGTAAGGAGGAGCATACGTTTTCTCGTCAACAGTGAGTTCTACTTGGTACGACATAGCCAGTGAAATCATCCCCACTGTTGAAAAATATCATATACAATTAAGATCTACTCCAAACTGTGAGCGATGGTAATTAATAGGCTCCTTGGCACACAGATTTTGAGACAGGAATGAAATATGCAAATGAACTATAATGAAATTGGTCATTCTAAACACTGGCGTAGTGAAACGCAGATAATCTCTAACCAAATTTTAAAACCAGGTTGGCAACAGTATCCTTAACTAAAAGAGAACAGCTACAGTTGGCTTAAGGGACAGTTCAAACATTATGCAACAACATAACAAAATTTTTCGCTACATATTTTTTGTGCTATTTGTTAATGGTCTACGAAAGATTCAATTCCAATAATAAATACAGGCTATGGGTGCAAAATTACTTTATTGCCACTCTATGCAAGGTAGGAAAGCAACTTAAAGTGTAATTTTCATCAAGATAATTGTTTCTGTTAAGAGACTGACAATAAGAGAAGAAGAAAACTTTTGAGTTCAGGTAAACTTATAAAGTTACTTATTTGAGGTATTTAAAAAAAAAAGAACTGTTTGACAGTAAGTTAGATGTTTGTACCAACCTGGGGATGGATTCGGTGTTGTATTTTCCTGCTGTGAGATAAGACTCGCAAACAACGGACTGTATTTAATTACCTCATTTATGTAATCTATTTTAGCATCCCACTATCCAAGGGCGAGGCAGAGGACGTCCATAAAAATAAAGAAAGGCGTAGTTGATCTGATAAAACAAATAAAAAAAAGAACTGCGCCGACGAAGGAGAAACCACCGAGAGTAAGGTAAGGAGTGGGGAGCCCCTAAAGAATAAAATGAAAAACCCAGTGCAGTTTCGCTTGACTCGAAGGAACGTCGGATCGAATCCTAGTGGTGTATGAAATTGTTGCTGCCAATGTTTGTTTAGCAGGAGTAGGAGAGGTGGGGGTGTAAAGTTTTTGCTCCAGTGTCCTAGATTAAATAACAAATCGCTCCGTGGCATTTCATGATGAGACACTGACTATGTTGATCAGTCTGTCGAATGGGGACGTTAAGCTCTGTTGCCCGCTCGGTGTTGCCTGCTGCAGCACCCTTGGGCTCACGAACTGACACATTAATTAGTCTCAATCTCTGTCACTCTGGATACTACGATACAGAGGCCCCCATGATCTAGCAGTCACAAGTCTGTCACGCAAGAGGAAACGCTATGAACTTAGTACTGTGCAAATTAATTATTACGGTCGCAGGTTCTAATCCTGCCTCGGCCATGGATGTGTGTGATATCCTTAGGTTAGTTAGGTTTAAGTAGTTCTACGTTCTAAGGGACTGATGACCTCAGATGTTAAGGCCCATAGTGCTCAGAGTCATTTGAACCATTTGAAATTAATTATTAACTGACAATGGCCGTAACGACAAGGTTAAGGTGGATGGCAGTGGATCTACAATAAAACAGCTGAAATAAAAGGCACTGAATGAAAAACATGATCAAGATTATTATAATTTATTCTACTCAATGGTACAAAGTTTGCGGTCGCAACAAGCGGCACACAGACCTGAATAATGAATCAGTCTCAAAAGCTTAATTCAAAGAATCATACGAGGGCGTACTGAAATGTAATGCCTCCGAATTTTGTAGGTGAAAGTCTTAAAAGTTTTTAAATGAAAAAAGCTTTATTAACGTTCTACATATTTATTCTTCATGTCTACATATTTGCAGCCCTCTGCCTCTCGAGGGCTCCTGATTGTAACGTGGCTGTGTGTAACTTAACTGTGTCGGTGGATGAGAAAGAGGGTGGTGTAATCGCGTTTCCAGTTCTAAGAGTACGTCCATACATGGAGTAGTGTACGTTGTTAGTCTGTTAAAAATAACATTTCTATCTCGGCATAAATTCAGACTGTCTTCTGGGACAACATAACCCACTATGCACCTCGGCGTACGTTCCAAAACTATAACTGTTTGGCAATGGGCAATGCAGCAATGCGCACATACGCTATAACAATAACCGCAAGACCTATGAACAAGAAGCTGACGTATTTAGATATTCGAGCTTCTTCGTGGCCCGAAGTGAGATCATTAACATGGTTAATTTTTAATTATATATCGTATATAAGAAGACATAATGAAACAACACGCAGAGGTTTCCAGGACCACATAAGGAAATTCAGAAGGAAAATTCTGACAAATCTAGAACTGGCAACAAAATATAAACCATTCATATACGCAGTGTCATAGAACCAAAAACAAAGACGAATGTCAGTGGTAATGCTAACATTCTACAGAAAACATCCTTCAACTAATTTATAAAATAATAGAATTTCACGCTTACTACACTCATGAAGCAAAAGATGTATTAGATTAACAACCTAAAAACACAAAAAATTGGCAACTGACATTTTTACATACCCTATAAGACTCAGGTATTATTTACAGTTTCATTCTTCTAATGTCTCAATCAACTGTATTAAGTTTCGTAATAAAAGTTTAGTTATAAAACTCGATTCGTCAAGATGACGTTAATTTCACGTTTTCTTTTCCTTTAAATTTTTCCACTGTAGAAGGTGGATTTTCTCTTAACGGAAGAAAGAAATTTTGATTTATTACGTATGAAAAAATGAAATATTATTTCGCATTAGGACAAAGCTGTAAGTCTAACAAGATGGTGTGTTTTCATTTGATTGGGATATGTCACAAAGAAGTGCTACACCTCTATATTCATTCTATTTCTACAGTTTCTAGAAATATACGAGGGCTATTCGGAAAGTAAGGAACGAACGGTCGCAAAATGGAAACCACAGTGAAAATGCGACGAAGCTTTGCATTCATGTATTGGACAGTACCTCATGTGCCCATAGATAGCGTCATGTTACTCTTCACAGTTCTGAGCACATAGTGAGCACGTAAATGTGCCTAGAAAATAGTGTCTCCTGCTGAACATGGGTGCCTGCCCAGAGATATTGGCTGATTTCATGCAATCCCCACATTACATAACTGTCATGTATATAGTTCCTTCTTCATGACAGTTATCGGTCGCACACTGCAGCACTTTCGATGGGAAATAGCTGATCACCCATCATTCAGTCAGGACTTGGTTCCCTTTGATTTTCATCTCTGCTCAGATGAACCGCTGGCTATGAGGACAACATTTTGGCACAGACAACGAGCTGCAGTCCAGTATAGAAAATTGTTGGAAATCACAGGATGCTGCGTTCCGTGACGAGGCTATTGAAAAGTTAATACAACGCAACGACAGATGTCTAAGTCAGAGCGACAACTATGTAGAGAAGCGAGATGTAGCTAAGTGTTGCAAATATAACAGTTTTTATTTTCGCTGTGGCTTTCATTTCACGACCGATCGTTCCCTACTTTCCGAACAGCCTTCCTACTACAACCCCTTACGTATCACTTTCATAGGGCTCACTAGTACCAGATTAGATTAATTACAGTGCACACAGGGGCACTTAAGCAATCAATCTTTCCACACTCAGTATGTGAATGGAACGGGAAAAAGCCCTAATATCTGGTACAGTGAGACGTACCCTCTGAAATGCATTTCACAGTGTTCGCAGAGTATAGCCGTAGACGTAGAAGAAAAGGAATAATTAATTGGAAGGAAAACTACTGACACTGCATATCGCATTTTGTTTTCCTTTTTAGGAAAATATATCACAGAAGCTCACCGATGAAGGCATAACTGGAAAGCGACGGGGTGGGTGGTGATGATAATGTTTGGTTCGTGGGGCGCCTGTACAAATTCCCAACCTTTGCTCAGTCCAACCTCGCCACTTTCATGAATGATGAGGACAACGCAAACACCCAGTCATCTCGAGGCAGATGCAAATCGTTGATCCCGCCGGGAATCGAACCCGGGACCCCGTGTTCTTGAAGCTAGAACGCGACCGCGAGATCACGAGCTGCGGACTGAAACAGGTTGGGGTAGAACGTGCGGTACGGAGGCCATAAAATGTGGCAAAGTGATCCATAGGTCATGAATTCGATCTATGTTAGAATTTTTATTTGTCACTTGTCGCTTCTTTCATCTGTGGCAAACTTTGTTAGTGGGTGAAATGCCGAGTTACATCATGGTCTGGAGTCCACGTTAAGATGTAGATCCCCCTATAACTGGATGGGTAAGAAGTTCAGACGTCGGAGGAAGGCATCGGCGCACCACTTCGAATAGGACCATGCCTAGTACAGCATTGTGGTTTTCAAACCATTCTTCTCGTTGACGACAGCTTTACCTGACGTGGTACAGAAAATGGTGGGTCCAAGGGATTCCTCGGTCATTGAGGATCAGTCGGATAACTGCAGTCACACGTCGACCACTGGTGAGTAGGGCAACGTCATCTGTGAATTGAGCGACTATCACCTGTGGTAAGGCCAGGAGATCGCTCACTAATAGCAGTGCAGAGAAGACTGATCCTTGTGGGATGCCGTCGGCAAGCTGTTTAAGATTGGAACGCCACACATCATTTTTTTATCACAATTCTGAAGGACTATCGATGTGCGGTATGCAGTAATCTGGTAGAGTTTGTAAGTTCTAGACCTCAGTAGTAATTTATCCTTCCAGACTGTATTAAAGGCCTCCTCCACATCCAGGAATACTGTCGCGGTGCAGTTGGAGACGTTTAAATTATTCTGATTCAGAGTAACTCAGCTCAGTCCTTAGTGCGGGCTGGAATGCAAACTGCTCCAGGCAGGTCATATCCAGTCCCAGTCACGTGGCTGGACCATGTGCTGGGGATACCCCTTCGTCCGATTAATGTGTGCCACCACGTGTTTGCTGCCGGGACCCGGCTGGCCGAGCGACCCGTGCGGCAACACCAACTTCGAATATTTTCATGGCTCACAATTCGCGCGTTACGTCACAGACTCCTGAAAGGATCGTAGTCTAGCATGTATATTTTCCAGGGATTCGAAATGATACTTGATTGTATCGCCCTTGAATACCGCCTTTGCCGGCCGTTGTAGCCGAGTGGTTGTAGGCGCTTTAGTCCGGAACCGCGCTGCTGCTACGGTCGCAGGTGCGAATCCTGCCTCGAGCATGAATGTGTGTGATGTCCTTAGGTTAGTTAGGTTTAAGTAGTTCTAAGTCTAGGGGACTGATGACCTCAGATGTTAAGTCCCATAGTGCTTACAGCCATTTGAACCATTTGAAAACCGCCTTGCTTGGTCCAGGAACGTGTTTCTTCAATTCTGATTTCAGCGTCAGGTAGCGCCCTCAGTACCGGACTGTGATCGGAGGTATTTTGTCGGCTGATGTAGATGGTGTTAGTGTCGTAGAGGTAAAGTTCCTCGAGACGTTGATTGCCATTAGGGTGTCTGGTGACTACCACTATTTCCGTATCCACCTGCAGTACTGTAAACTGGTTTGACGCTGGCACTTGAGTCTCTCGTTAAGTTAACTCGTCTAGTTGTTTGGGATTTTTCCTTTTCCGAATGGCTTTCTTACGTCGGACCAACAGGAAAAGTTGTTCATTGCGATCATCCTGGTAATCCTCGTCGTCCATCGACCATCCAGTTCGGATACAGGTGTATCGTTCTGCAGCACCTCTTCCCCAGAAGATTCTTCGTCGTCAAGTTCACGTGCAGTTTTCCCACGTCGGGCGGCCCTGTCTCTCGCGGGTTTGTCACTCCATTGGCGGTCTTCATTAATGATTTGTTGAGCTATGTCACCCGCGGAAGGTGGTATTTTCACAGAGAACGGCTCACACGTTGCTAGAGCTACGATCCTGCGCGCAGAACATGCGTTGCCAATGATAGAGACCTTGGGCTCGGAGAATGCGGTCTTGCCACCTTTGGGTGGGGCCCTGGCCCTCCGTGGTCCCCAACTCCTGCTGTGGCTGCGAGTACAGAGTCCACTGCCTGGTGCGTCAACATCGAATGTCCTTCCGCCGGTGCCAAAGACGTCTATGATATGGCTGTATCTTCAGAAGCACGGTGAAGAAGATTTTTCACGTTGATAGATTATGGACGTGAGGTTGTAGCCCAACTGTACTACAACAAGAGACGACTACAGACTCAGTTAAAATGTATAAATTGATAAGGACTCACATGTACACTAATGATGGTCATACGACTGACCAAGATAAATAGGCACCGAAATACAAAGCAAACGTGGCTGAATGCTAGACAGTCTTTACTGGGCCAGGAGACAATGCTCATTCAGTGAAGAAAAAGCACATACATAAATAATCAGACTACACGTGCGAAATAAAAGAAGTGTCGTGTGACACTGTAAGCTGGGAGACGCCGAAGGGCAGGTTTAGCCACCTAATTGGATAGGTTATTCTGTCCTCTGCGCACAATGGCAAGTCTTCTTCGCGAAGTGTAGAAGTAGTGTATTAAAGAGTATCTTCAAAGTGAGTAAGGGGGTCGGGTTTATGTTGGACATGATGAGATAAAAGAGAGGGTGAAAATCGGTGCCGACACATAGCCCGCTGTTCTCGAAGCCTGTCGACCTTAGCGTCCTCATCTGATGGACGGATCAGCAGCAACAGTGTGACACGCCCTCATTTCATGAGGTGTTGTGGACAAGACATTAGCACGGACTGTGGTGGTCCATGACCCCTCCTCCCCTTTGCCGTAACACCTAAGGGAAAGCAGCCAACCACACATGACGTACCCAGGCGGTTACTCTTTCAAGTACTGGCCACGCAAAATGTTACTTAAATTTAGTGGTCTGACGAGAACCAACGTATTCGGCGAGGCAAGAACTTTGCCACATGCAAAGTGAAGAAATAAAACAAGTCACTGTCGACGTCAGGAATAGTGATACTGTCTATTGATGGAACATGACAGCAGAACGTGGCAGACTGCCTTAGCTGCGGTATGGAAGCGTCTGTGGTCTGCGACCGCGATTACAAGTTACCATCGTAATTCCGGTTGATCTGATTGCAAGAATTACCGAGAATTAACTGTTTCGCCACTAACAGGCAGCCTTTAATCGACTCGGTTAAACTTCCTCAATATGGCGTCCAAACAACAGGAATAAATGATCGGGAGACTGTACCAGCCACGGAAAATGCACCTTGACGACAGAACAATTTGGCGCCTAGTGAGACAAAGCTCTAGCTATGGAGGCTATTTAAAACTTCGTGTTTCGAAGAAAACGGTCGACTACGCAGTGGTTCCTCTTTACCATAGCTAACCTAGCAGTGCTCATTTGCACAGGTTTTGGCAGATTTCTTGGTTGAGATAGGCTGCCAGACGCTAACTTCTTTTAACGACCAGAAACTCATCTATGACGCCTCTCTTGTGTATTCGTGGGCGAGAAACCGTTCAAACTTAGTACAAATTAGTACATTACTAATTTATGAAATAACTGCAATTACGGCCAGCAAAAATTACGTACAGTACCTCCTTACCAGGCATCACTGCTGTCTAATTGGTATCTCTCGTCCGACCGGGCAATACAAGGATCAGAGCTAAAATCACTTATCTTCTCTTTATACAAGGTGGTCAGAAACAATCTGAAATGTGTAAGAGGATGTTACAGTGTAGGTCATGCGAGAAATAATAATCAAAGAAAAATTCGATAAGTTGACCCGTTTCAGAGTTAATTACTACCTAAGTTAGCCAATCAGGCCGTTGCGAGCGCAGATTCAAGTGGCCCCCCACATACAATTAGTGTCAGTTGTTCTCATAGCGTAGACGACAGCGCACGAGACTGCTCAACCTGTAATTCTGGTTCAGTCCTTACTACAGTCCCATGTCCATTTCTGTATCGCTCCCTTATTCGGATTTAGGAAACCAAACGAGGAACACGTTTCGCGACACCGCCTCTTGCTTCTCTAACTTCAACATTAATTAACTCTGGACCGGTGCAACATTTTAAAATTTTTCATTGACAGTTATTTCTTAGCACAATCATCCCTTCAACATCGTTACAAGCTTTTCAGACTGTTTCAGGCCACACTACATATATAGATATTTAAGTCACTTGCTCGTGTCCATATCTACACGTAGGCTAATCGCACGAACTGTTGTAGGGATTTTGATCCAGGTCTGACTAATAGATACTCTGATTCACGAGGAAAGCTTTTGAATATAATTTATAAATACTGCATACATATCGTCTGAATGATGATAAATAAAGCTAAGCTCTGAAAACGATGCCATTGTCATATAGTGAACAGTCGCCAAAACTCGAGAGAGCGCGGTGCCTCGGGAATGCAGAATGTGAGATCTACACTCCTGGAAATTGAAATAAGAACACCGTGAATTCATTGTCCCAGGAAGGGGAAACTTTATTGACACATTCCTGGGGTCAGATACATCACATGATCACACTGACAGAACCACAGGCACATAGACACAGGCAACAGAGCATGCACAATGTCGGCACTAGTACAGTGTATATCCACCTTTCGCAGCAATGCAGGCTGCTATTCTCCCATGGAGACGATCGTAGAGATGCTGCATGTAGTCCTGTGGAACGGCTTGCCATGCCATTTCCACCTGGCGTCTCAGTTGGACCAGCGTTCGTGCTGGACGTGCAGACCGCGTGAGACGACGCTTCATCCAGTCCCAAACATGCTCAATGGGGGACAGATCCGGAGATCTTGCTGGCCAGGGTAGTTGACTTACACCTTCTAGAGCACGTTGGGTGGCACGGGATACATGCGGACGTGCATTGTCCTGTTGGAACAGCAAGTTCCCTTGCCGGTCTAGGAATGGTAGAACGATGGGTTCGATGACGGTTTGGATGTACCGTGCACTATTCAGTGTCCCCTCGACGATCATCAGTGGTGTACGGCCAGTGTAGGAGATTGCTCCCCACACCATGATGCCGGGTGTTGGCCCTGTGTGTCTCGGTCGTATGCAGTCCTGATTGTGGCGCTCACCTGCACGGCGCCAAACACGCATACGACCATCATTGGCACCAAGGCAGAAGCGACTCTCATCGCTGAAGACGACACGTCTCCATTCGTACCTCCATTCACGCCTGTCGCGACACCACTGGAGGCGGGCTGCACGATGTTGGGGCGTGAGCGGAAGACGGCCTAACGGTGTGCGGGACCGTAGCCCAGCTTCATGGAGACGGTTGCGAATGGTCCTCGCCGATACCCCAGGAGCAACAGTGTCCCTAATTTGCTGGGAAGTGGCGGTGCGGTCCCCTACGGTACTGCGTGGGATCCTACGGTCTTGGCGTGCATCCGTGCGTCGCTGCGGTCCGGTCCCAGGTCGACGGGCACGTGCACCTTCCGCCGACCACTGGCGACAACATCGATGTACTGTGGAGACCTCACGCCCCACATGTTGAGCAATTCGGCGGTACGTCCACCCGGCCTCCCGCATGCCCACTATACGCCCTCGCTCAAAGTCCGTCAACTGCACATACGGTTCACGTCCATGCTGTCGCGGCATGCTACCAGTGTTAAAGACTGCGATGGAGCTCCGTATGCCACGGCAAACTGGCTGACACTGACGGCGGCGGTGCACAAATGCTGCTCAGCTAGCGCCATTCGACGGCCAACACCGCGGTTCCTGGTGTGTCTGCTGTGCCGTGCGTGTGATCATTGCTTGTACAGCCCTCTCACAGTGTCCGGAGCAAGTATGGTGGGTCTGACACACCGGTGTCAATGTGTTCTTTTTTCCATTTCCAGGAGTGTATTTTGCACCTGGTGTGGTGGTCTGTTAGTAGAACACGTGGCTGAAAACCTAGCATTCATCTCTCGATAATGTGGGGATACACATTTCAAAATATGACCACAATTTCAGACGACCACATTCTGGTTCCCTGAAATTATGATTCGCAATTTGGATTTTTAATTCACTGTAAATTCTTCGAACAACAGACAGTAAGTTACACAGCTTTAAATATACCCAATAACGAAAAGATATCCACCTTATCATCAGACTGTGAAGTGAGACTTACAATAATCAAATATTTTTAATCAGAGCCGGCCGGGGTGGCCAACCGGTTCTAGGCGCTTCAGTCTGGATCCGCGCGACCGATACGGTCGCAGGTTCGAATCCTGCCTCGGGCATGGATGTGTGTGAAGTCCGTAGGTTAGTTAGGTTTAAGTAGTTCTAAGTTCTAGGGGACTGATGACCTCAGATGTTAAGTCCCCTTGTGCTCAGAGCCATTTGAACGATTTTTTAATCATAGATGTCCCTGCAATCGTTTGAGAGCAACTGTATAACCAAAAAACTGGTGAATTCAAAAAACTGTGTGGTGTTTTATTTTTTATACTGCACGTAAAACATTTTCCGAAAAACTTCAGCAACACTGCTTCGTTTACACACAATAGCGCACCAGATGACTCAACTTTCAGCTTTCCCTGAATCAAACCTAGATTTGGACGCGATTCTTTTCTTCGCACAGCTAAGAGGTCTGCCAGTAAGAGTCCAAGGCAAATAATTGCGGCAATAAGTCTCAACAGAGCATAGATAAAAGTTACAAGAGGAGTGCTGCAAGACGAGCTAAATATGTACATTAAACGTGTTTTTCTTATTTTTACTTTTATTTGTGCCACCTCAGCAAGCCTCCGATACATACTGAATCACGCTCACACACTCATATACAATATTTACATTGGTTGGAAACATATTACTTACCTCATGATATGCTTCCATCGTTTCTAGGAGATATAATTCCAAACGCCAATTTAGTATGGCACACACAAAATTCATGTCTCCAGACACTTTCCTGACGAGCGCTGCTTACATCACGTAAGATATGTGAAAGTGTTGACATTCAGTGACATAACGCTGTTCGCTGAAACTTATTCACAACTCTACGCAGTGGCCCGCAAATAAAATACGATGCACCACAGAAGTTCTCTGGCCGTAGATACATAATTCTACAAGTGCGAAAGGGAGCTGGGTCCCTAGTTTTATATGGGACTTTGATTAACCTCTAATTAACCTAATTCTGATGTGGTGATAACAGTTTGCCATCCATGGGGAGTAAGGCAACACAAGGTTTCATTACATTCCATGTAAGCTTCCCTCACATTAAAATACCTGCTGCAACTTCCTCAACAGTGTCATACTGGCATCAGAGAATTTCGAATCGTACGATTTTCGAAGCGTTCATTCCTTACCGTGTACCAAAGTGTTTCGCGATTCGATAGCCACGGCGAGTTTCTTAACTGATTTATACTAGAAACAAAAAATGGTTCAAATGGCTCTGAGCACTATGGGACTTAACATCAATGGTCATCAGTTCCCTAGAACTTAGAACTACTTAAACCTAACTAACCTAAGGACATCACACACATCCATGCCCGAGGCAGGATTCGAACCTGCGACCGCACGGCCACACCGGCCGGCCTATACTAGAAACATTTAACCTGTAAAGAAAACGTGATCGATTGTTATGGAGGTTTCAGATACCACCAGCACAAACTTATAACCGAAAGGAATTTTGACAGTTTAATACGAAAAATTTAAGTCACTTTCCTATTTCCATAAATCCAAATAAGTATGAACCTAAGTTATATGTTTGACATCGTCGAGCAACAGACAGTAATTGCAATTTTTGAAGGCAGCCTTGGAATTTTATAAGCAGGAATGCAGCATGGTTATAATAAAGGCGTCCCCGGTGCAGTTTTGCACGAACCGCGTCTAACGCGCCAAGGAAACTGCTGGAGGTACAAGCCGCATTTTACTTTGTTCACCAGTAAGATGCCAAGCGGGTTCGACATTGTCTGTGCCCGGGCCATCCTGCTGTGCAGAGAGAGACAAAATAAGTTTTCCGTAGCGCAGCTTCGCTATAACTTGTAGAAAACTTGGCTGCCAGGTAAGAAAGGCGCGGCGTCCAGGAAGTTTACCGCGAAACGTGTCATAGGGCTACTTTGCAATCTGTTTAAAAGCTGACGTCAATTTCCGATAACTCTCTACGGTTCCTCGATAAGATGCTTATGAAGGAAGTCCCTTCAAAACAACAAGGCAAATGTTCTTTCGAAGTAAGCCTGCGTTTCCCACGACTTGACAGCCGAAGCAGAGAACCAGACACACTTTACTGGAGAAGATTGCAGCATTTTCCTATAAGCTCTCAAAGAAGCTGTTAACATGCTGCACCACAACAGTTTGAGTAAAAGGGGTTTCAATTTAAGCGTTCTTCTGTAGTGACTGACTGAAACTTCACGATGTTTCCTTTTCAAACTATTATTTATCAGTCACACCTTCAAATTAGATTTCTATTCTAATGACTAAAAATCATTTTAAATAGTAAAAACGTAGGTACTGAAATTTATTTACAGAAGAACTATCAGAATAGCTGTGAAAATTAAGGCATCGAATTATTCTACCATAAAAACGAGACATGATTCGTTTAAACAATTTTTAGTTTTTCTGTTCACGTGCCTGTTAATGTTTCTCAGTCATTTCTACAATACGTTAGTACAACGTTTTTGATAATGAACAATGTGAATGTTCTCTCCGAATTTTTGAATGCAATATCTCGTTAATAAGAACAGCTAGTAGATCGTAAAGCAGCTTCTTTCAAATTGATGGCTGTGTGAAGTTACATTCCTTGCGCATCATTTGCACAATAGGAAAGTTAACGTAATCATATTGTATTACATTCATGTTTTAAATTGTTGACACTTATATCTTAACCACGATAACGCTGTAGCACTGTGTCAGTTACCGATGCAACATTGTGTCATTGTGTATTCTTATAGATGCTAATGCACATTGTTTGCGTGCGGTTTCCCTCGTAGCGTCGTGTGGTAGGCCTATACCAGAAGTGCAGAAATTCTGCTTGCAGCCTGCCTGCTCCTAACTACGCTGCAACCATTAAAGCCGCTCAACCTTCGGCGACGGAGACACAAGAATTGCATGTATAATAAAGCACAGTGGCTCAAGTAGACCTGCTTGTGTTTCCGCAAGCCTGGCAAGCTTCACGGGAGCCGTTCAGCCTGCTGCGTCTGATAACAGG
Organism: Schistocerca serialis cubense; assembly: GCF_023864345.2. Lineage (NCBI taxonomy): Eukaryota > Metazoa > Arthropoda > Insecta > Orthoptera > Acrididae > Schistocerca > Schistocerca serialis. The sequence continues at coordinate 1,000,505,788 of NC_064640.1, read as the reverse complement.
TTGCTCTCTCAGTCCAGCGTGACTACAGAATAGCCAGGTATATGTTTACGTAGCTAGCTTCACTGCACCTCAGCTGTCTTAACGGTGGGAGCAGCAAAATCAACAAACCAAACTTACAGGAGATTGCGGAAAATTAAGGATGGGTTCAAATGGTTCAAATGGGTCTGAGCACTATGGGACTTAACTGCTATGGTCATCAGTCCCCTAGAACTTAGAACTACTTAAACCTAACTAACCTAAGGACATCACACACATCCATGCCCGAGGCAGGATTCGAACCTGCGACCGTAGCAGCAGTGCGGTTCCAGACTGTAGCGCCTTTAACCGCTCGACCACTCCAGCCGGCCAATTAAGGATGAGGGAATATATACCAGTCACGAAAGACATCCCAAGTTCAGCATGGGAAAAGTGTTCATGTGTTTGTGGGGCAACTTCAAATGAATCACAAGTGTCTCGAAATGCAAATTCTGTAAAAAGTTACTAAGTACTCATTCGGAAACCTCGAGTATGTTACGACATGTTTGTAAAGTTGACCAGCAGTTTCCTCACTCTCTAACATACCCTTCTTACCAGTTTCTAGCAAAAAATGTTCGATTACCGTACTCGTAGATTACGAGTCTATGTTAAGTTCAATGAAATGCTTGGAGTGTGTACTTATCTTCTTGGCTTCGACGACTTTTCTCCATCAGTTCAATGTTAGTGGGGGTGCATAATATCAGCTGCTTCACCGCAGTAATACCAGCAGTCAATGTGAGAAACTGATGATATTAAATAATTTAAGCAACACATAGTTCGCAGTTTGTCTTAAAGTATACATTGTTCCAGAACATTCGTACAATGTACAGCCCAAAGAAACTGACTTTACAGATTATGTACTCGAACTAACTGGAAACAACTGCCACTCTATTGCAACCCTCCACCCTACTGGCTCCCTATTGCCACCACCCTAGCTCTTAGGCTCACTCTTATATAATTTCTTAACAATGAAAGTTCTTTGAAAGTATTGTTCAACAAAGTCACATTAATGAAAGTCGGTTGTTTCGTAAGAAATTACAGTTACAGTTTTGAAGACAGTAAGTCACTTCTTATAATAAGTGTGATTTCTGAAATTACTTTTCAAAATTAGTATCAAATTCTCCTTGAGAAATGTGACTAACAATACTTGATACAAAAAATTAACATCTTGTTAATTACAACAGGAATTTTGATGCTAATATATTTTGGAGTAATAGAAATAGATTTTGAGGTTCAAATTTTACATAATAATCTCGTTTTGACCAAACGATAGAAATAATAGTTTGTTTATGACAGAAAGTTGCAGAAATCGTAATTACAGAATTAATTACAATGAATCTGATTTGTGTTTTTATAGAAATACAATCTCTTGAGAGTGAACGTAACTTTCAGTCCATCACTTAGCCAGAATTCTACCCAAAGGTCAATTTTGACAATTAATTACCCATTTAATGACTGAACCCCTTTTAACACAAACATGTCTACGTGATTATTGTCTGTTACTCAAATGAAATTATTGGTTTTTGCGTAAATTTCGTAAAACTGATGATTACAATAAGATGCTATTCCACTAATTAAATATTCCTGTAAATTATATTTAAATGAGCTGTGGTTCAAATTGTTCAAATGGCTCTGAGCACTATGGGACTTAACATCCGAGGTCATCAGTCCCCTAGAACTTAGAACTACTTAAACCTAACAAACCTAAGGACATCACACACATCCATGCCCGAGGCAGGATTCGAACCTGCGGTCGCGCGGTTCCAGATTGAAGCGCCTAGAACCGCTCGGCCACACCGGCCACCAAACAAGCTGTAGTTGACTAAATAGGTGTGTTACATTTTATATATGTCATGTACAGTACAACTTGATACAATAAAGAGCACCGAAAATGGTATTTTAGCATTTACTATATTGTGAAATGAGTGCCGTATAATACATACCATAGTGGTATATAAGCTCCATTACTTTTTCAGGGGCTGACAAGTGAGTGTAAACGTGTGATAAGAATTTGAGACCATTCAGCACTACATATGTGTTCCAAATTTAGGGTAAACATTGATTGAAATAGGAAAAATATAGAGTTCAGTGGATACAAAACACTTCATTTTGGTAGTATGCTGTATAGTCCGAAGAAAACTTGGTATGAAAGAAAAAAAACTCTTCTTCTTTCAGATATATAGTTTTTAGGTTAACATAACATGAAAAACGAACGTCGGTCGGCCGCGCGGGATTAGCCGAGCGGTCTAGGGCGCTGCAGTTATAGACTGTGCGGCTGGTCCCGGCGGAGGTTCGAGTCCTCCCTCAGGAATGGGTGTGTGTGTTTGTCCTTAGGATAATTTAGATTAAGTAGTGTGTAAGCTTAGGGACTGATGACCTTAGCAGTTAAGTCCCATAAGATTTCACACACATTTTTGAACGTCGGTCGTGTTTTCTGAAATGCATTCGAGGAACTTAGAATGAACTCTTTCGACCACTGATTTCAGCGAATTCGCAATACACATCTCGGAAATAGTGATTAAGATTCTTATGTTTCATACCTGGCTGAAACACACTATTACAGAAACGAGACTTTCAAAATCAAACCTTACTGTAATTGGCGTCGCACCATAATAGACATCTCCAGGCTCTTAAGTGCAAAGAAATCTCGACTTCCACAGATGGTTCTGCTTACATGTATTAGACGCGGCCTGATGATGGTTCGAATTGAGAATAGCCAGTACTAGTCGAATGGGGGTACAGTTGCAGAGCAAATCGTTCACATCGAAGTAAAAGAAATAAGACCCAAGTAGGCCTAAAAGGGGAAAAGAGGACAAGTAAAAATCAACACTTTTCTGGGATACAGTGACTCAAAAAGAAAATATATAGTATATTGGGCCTCGTCTTGCGATATTCGGGTAAAAACTGTCCGAACCCTACCTGTAGCACTGCAGTAAAACCATACAGAATAAACTGCTATCTAGTGTAGCATCGCGGGAAGTCAGGCAAGCAAGCAAGATTCCTCTAGCCTGCCGGAGTTGGGCGTAGCTTGGTTTGGATGAGAGGAAAGCAGTGAGCCCGTTGTGTTGATAACGTGCGGCAGCTTGCCTACCTTGCTAATGGACAAGCGAGGGCAGGTTGAAAGCGGAATGTGTACACCTTTGGCCTATACACATGTGAGCGTTTCTGTCTCTTTGACGTTAAAAACAGTTCTCATAAAATGACAAGCGATGAGATTACTGTATAATGATATTATTATATAGGAAATGTGGCTTAAAAAGTTGCATCTTATACGTCAAATCCAGTTTCATCAATTTTACATCCACCCACGCTTTTGCGACGGTTTCTGGTTGAACCTGTAAGCTGACCATTCTTTTTTGTAGAATAGCGTGAAAGCAGGATAACAAAATTCGATGTCAAACTCGTCCTCATATTCAGGAAATGGAATCTCGCACAGCCACCCTTAGAAAAATCCTAGTAGGTGATATTTCCCGTTGCCTCCCACTTACCAGATGTGAAGTGTGAGGTATGTATCTGTGTCGTGTGACTGGCAGAGATGAGCGATTATACAGATTTTTGTTGTGATTTTGTTGTTATGGATGAAGGGAAAGAAGAGGTGACGGCATATAGTAGCAAGCGGACTGTCGGACTTTACGTCCTGGACTGGCGGACGAAGCATCATCTAACCTCCCGCTGTCCTAATACGGTCGGTGAAAATTTATTCCAACTGGACTCGACCTGCCGCAAGCGACAGACAGTCGCTCGCTGTTGCTCCGTGGCGTGCTGTTTCTAGAGTAGAGCTGAATCTGTCTACGACCACGAGAATAGGGCACTTCTTTAATTGGCGAGTGTAATACTTCACCTGCCAGTAAAAGTTTAAGTCGCGGGGCTGGCAAAATTACAGTTAATCAACGGGTCGGTGTTCCGTTTTCGTTGACAATCAGCCCTTTTTACAAGGAAATATAGGTTTGTCCACCCCACGATCCATTAATATATGAAACTGGTTCCATGTCTTTCAATCAAATCACGCAGTTTTTTAACGGTGGCCGAGGGAAACATCTCAGACATACAGCTGCTCAGAACGAGCACTACTAAAAGGCCTCAGGGGGTGGCAAATGAAACCACTTATATCCTTGGGCCACTATTCCCATACATGTAGCGGTCGGAAACAACGGGACAACGTTCTTGACAAACTTTGACACTTCTGACAGCCCAGACGTCTCAAACCCACCTAGATGGTGGAGCTGGCTGCTTGCAAGTGAAGTATCTGCGCTAGCAGAATAGAAATGCGGAAAACACAAGTCCGAAAACAATTAATTGGATTCACCAAATAGAAACAATAATACAATCTCCAAAAGAATAACGGACTGGATCCAAACTGCAGATAGACAAAAATGTAAAATACGAAATAATAATAATAGAAAAGACACTCTTCACGCGGAGCGAACACAATAAACAATTCTGCAATGTCGAGAGGTTCTTCGAGTATACCAAGTCCATCTACAAGAGACCGACCAGCTAGAAGAGGCGTCTGGCAGCGACAGCAGCTTTGTATCCTTCCAAGCAGTGCGTCGAACTGCCTTTTGCCGGCAGTGCGCCGCCTTATAAAGCCCGTTGGTGGAGGTATCTGCCGCAACAATTTGCGATCACGTGCCTGGCGTATCAAATGGTTCAAATGGCTCTGAGCACTATGGGACTTAACTCCTGAGGTCACCAGTCCCCTAGAACTTAGAACTACATAAACCTACCTAACCTAAGGACATCACACACATCAATGCCCGAGGCAGGATTCGAACCTGCGACCGTAGCGGTCGCGCGGTTCCAGACTGAAGCGCCTAGAACCGCTCGGCCACCCCGGCCGGCGCCTGGCGTATCAGAGTAGTTCCTGTGCTAGCTGCAAACTCAGCTGAAGCTGTTCTTCAGACTCCGCTAACGGGTAGCAGTCCCCGGCGGCCGTTAGTGAAGACCTGGTGTTGTGTAGTGTTGTGACCGCCGGTAAGTGTTTGCTTTGACAACGCAGACGACGTAGGTTTTCCTGGTGAATATACGCCCTGTGATGCAGGCATGACATGTTGTTTTGAACGTGAAGTGGTATGCCGATTCAGTAAGCCCTGCGATGTATGAAGTGGGCGGCCACTACAGCAAGGGTCTAGGATTGCTGCACCCGCTGTGTCTGTATATAGATAGGTAAATTTTAGGTACATTCTAGAAGTTCTGAGTAAAGGTGGGCGGGTGCCACGGGGGGTGTTGCCGAAATGTGGGACCCTTAGAGAGACCCTTTGCCGTTTCATTCACGAATGTGATCATGCCACAGGAAGGCTGAAAATGCATGAGCACCCTAAGCTGCTTCGGATCACGTTCCAGAATCGTCGAATAGTTTCGAACGGTTTCTAGTGGTTCCACCCTACACACAAGAGCAAAAATTGCCGTCACGCTACACTCTAACGAGGTGCGGTGACAATGAATGGGAAGGCAGCCCTTCAGGGTCCGTAGAGAACGGTTGAAACTTCGGGGAGTATCACCATTGTCACAGTTAGTCAAGAACGTCGTCCCGTTGCTCAGTGCACCGCCAACTCAGGCTTCCGACAGCGACATTTGTGGGAATGAACGCCCCAAGGAAATGGGTGGTTTCATTGACAGCCTTTGTGCCACACTCTGAGGCTTTTTCGTGACGGTTCTCAGCGGCGGTATGGCTGACATGATTTCCTCGGCCACCCTTAAGAAAACCGCATGATTTCGACGCTGGGAGTCGCTGTTCTGTTCACCTTCGCAGAGGCATCAGTGGTTGAAATATGGGTAACAGGGGGTCTGACGACCTTCCCATCGCGTGACACATCCGCGTGGCGCGGGGCGGAATTTTGGTGAAATTTGGTGCCAGTGAGACATCATTAATCCGCGTTACACGTCACATGAACTTGTGAGCGGTAGCCTTTTTTCCGCATGTGTCGACACCCTGTGTGTTTCAAGAGTCGTCGAGCCCGTGGGTGACGTCGCAAGGCGCTACCGTTTTCACCATTACAGAGAAAGGTTATACGCACCTCCGACACAATTTTCAAACATAAGCGTCGCAAGGATTGGGAGTTACGGGTTTTCGAAAAAGTTATTCTTTAATTGTGCTGCGCAATGTATGTGATGTTATACACTGAAGTACCAAAGAAACTGGTATAGGCACGCGTATTCAGATACAGACGATGGCGCTGCGGTCGGCAACGCCTATATTAGACGACAAGCTTGGTATGCCCTGCCGAGATGTTCCTAATGTTCTGAATGGGGGTGACAGACGGCGAGCTCGCTGGCCAAGGTAGGGTTTGGCAGGCACCACGACAAGCAGTCTTGTGTGGGCGGGCGTTATCTAACTGAAATGTAAGCCGGGATGGCTTGCCGCGAAGGGCAACTAAACACAACATAGAATATCGTTGACGTATCGCTGTTCTGTAAGGGTGTCGCGCATGAGAAACAAATGGGACCTGCTATGAAATGAAAGATCATCATTGGCGGACGACAGTCAGATTGTCCCCCAGCTGTCCAGGGCGTCTCCAGGCACATCTTCAGCCTTCAACCTCATTGACTGGAGTAGAATTGTCCTCAGTGATGCGTCTTGTTTCGAATTGAGCCCCGATGACCAGTTATTGGCAAATTCAATTAATTCATTCCTGATGACCTGATCTTCTTGAATGATATCAGTTCGCCGCACTGGCTGTTATTGTTAGGATTAAACTTTCCTTTTATTTCATATTGTTCATTAATAAGTAGTTTCGCCTTTGCAGGCATCGTTAAGTGTCCGCACTGCTAGTCAGATGTGACTTATTTGAAATACTTCTTGGTTGTAATTCACCAATACTGTTTTTTAATTGGAATAATTTAAAAACTTGATGTTTAAGCGTTAATATAAAAAATGTGCTTGAGTGATAAATGAATGTTTCGTTGTGTTTCCTTACGAATTGTTACCCAATAACTTTACTGCGTCACGCCTAATTCACCTCCTCAAGCAGAAGTGGATGAGTTAAACATCTGAACTGAAACTGTCGTGGAAATACTATGTACTCACTCCCCTCTACAAGTCCTAGAAGTTTGTGACTGGAGTTTCCGAACACCCTGTATAAAATATGTAAGTACATTACCGGACTTTCGTAAAAGAAGTGCAAGGTAGTACTGAACTGTGACAGCAACACCTTGTGGCTAAGACATAAACTTGGGCAGAAGGATAACCTCTCCTGTACTACTTTATTAACCACTAAACTGACACAGTACATTATATGAGTGGGAAGAAAAAGAAGGAATGTTGGTTCTCGTTTGTTTGTGCAAGGTTTATAGGAGAGACCTATGTACATTTAGGCCTATCTTAACATATAAGTAATTAATAGTTACATTACTAACTGGTTTGTGAGAGCTGCGTACACAGTATACCATAATGAGATCTATGAAACGACTAATCTCAACTTCTCATATTTCTTCTTCACAATGCCAGCAATAACCGTTTTCATCCTAACAATAACAGTCCGAGCAGCAAACCCATACCATTCGAGAAATGCATCATACCTTCGTCTGTGGGTGGGGTCGGGGGTGTCCCAAAAGCGACATTACTTTAATTAATTTATCACAGTATCCAAGCATTCTACTATAGACTTATCAATTCAAAAGTTTCAAGTGGAGAAAAACTACCACTTTCTTGCTGCAGATCGTGAACGGACAATGGCTGTTGAGAACGATGGCAGCAATATCGTTGGGTCATCATTTCACTCAGAATGACAGCAACTGGAGGCCATATTTCTTAGAGTGCTGCCAATTTCACACCGATACTATATGGCATCAGTTTTATGTCTCGCATCGACTACTTTCAGAGTCCTCTTTATGTCCGCCATAAGAGGGCCGTGAACAGAGCCAATATTGACGCCTGAGAAAGGTTCCAAGCTCCCACTGAACTTCAGGTAAGTTGCAGAGCAACAATGATAACCATCGGTTATTTGTGTCAGGTTACCTTCTTTCCTGACGTAAACAGAGGTCCTTCATTTGTCCGTAGGTGCTAGAGACGGAATGTCAGGCTAACGTTAAGGCATTTATATTTCTATTTTCCAGCTTTTTTAAATGAAAAAGGAACGTTAACTCTGTAACCACTTCGACTTGGTTTAATAAAGTGGAAATCAGCTTACGTCATCTGATTCTATCATGCATCAACAACACATGTAGCACATGTCTTAACTGAAATGGAGTGTGGAAATTAACTGAGCTTTCCCCTCCATACCCTATCTGTCCATACTGATTTAGTTTTTCCTTGGTTTTGCGTCCTTTTTAATTCCTTTAAAGAAAGCTTGGATGGTTTCTTAAACAAGGCCACAGCTAATATCCTTCGCTATCTTCGTCTATCCGAGCTGCGTTCCTGGGTAGCGATACACGAGCGTCACGCGTCATCATCGAGCATCCAGTAACATACTGACGAAGAGTAATTAGTTCCGCGTGTCCTTGTAGAGTCAGTATTGTACTTTACTAATCTGTTTTTTTTTTCACCGTCTAGCCTCTAGCGCATTACTCGCAATGTGCATTTGGCAGGCAAGGTCTTCAGTATACTTGAAGCCATTTTTATTACGCAGATGAAGTAACTGTTGCAACAGCTAAAGTGTTAGTTGCAACAGGACGTAGATTTATAGCTGTGGAGGGGCATGGCCGAGTATCCGCTGTTATGTCCGAAAGACAATGCTAAATCACTGCGTTGACAACGCCAAATGCAGACTGATTCTCATTGTTTCCATGGGTGTTACGTCCAATAGTATGTCGAACTTTTCATAAGAAAGAGTGCTTACAAAGTTTTTGGAGCACAGTGCAGTATTAGTGCAACGCCGTTCACAAGCCACTGATGGAGTGGATTTTACACTACCCGCATTTCAGTCCTCTAAGCATCGATCCAATTGACCTTGGATACATTTTTTCCTTTGGAAACGAAGAGGTAGAGGAAATGCGTGTAGAACAAGCGTATGTAGACAGTCCCTTCCTTTTATGCAATATTATTTTACCCACTAGCGTACAGCGAAAGGCCAGTTAGTTGCTCAGTTCGAAGCGAGACTCATCACTGAAGACGATTCTGCTCCTGTTAATGAGATTCCAGTATCCGATAATAAATGAGAACGTCCAGGGCCCGCCAAACAGTCTCGGGATTTTATCTATCTATCTCGGCAGTTGGATGCCGGCACGGTAGGTCAGCGTGTTCGGTCAGAGGGCTACGTGTTCTCTGTAATAAAAAAAAACTGAGTCAAGGAAACAACGATCAACTTGAACGGATGTCTTGTGATCTCGGCCCAGACCAAACGCAACGAACTACGTATATCGAACAAAAAGATGAAAAAAAGTGGTAAGCCCGGGTTCGATTCCCGGCTGGGTTGGAGATTTTCTCCGCTCAGGGACTGGGTGTTGTGTTATCCTTATCATCATCATTTCGTCCCCAGCGACGCGCAGTTCGCCGAAGTGGCGTCAACTCGAAAGACTTTCATCAGGTGAACGGTCTACCCGACGGGAGGCCCTAGTCACAAGGCACTTCCATTTTTCCATCAATAACAAGCAGAATAACTAATTGCATAAGGGTCAGAGATGAACCAGCGCGTTATTCACTTGCTGAATTTGTGATTTGTGAAGCTCTTTGTCTGGAATAAATCATCCAAATTTTTTGAAATTATAATAATTTGTTTGTCTCTGTACATATACGTCACATCTACTGATTTCCATCCCATTCGCATTATTCCTTCATGGTGCGACGTTTTGTTTTTTTCTTTTTTTTTTGTAATATGAAAAGATCTGAACGCCCCATTACACTGTCAGATAAAAATCTGTTTAGTTAGATTTGTGTGTAAAGTTCAGCAGTGAAATATACTAACAAAAGTCTCAAAAATAATTTCAACAGCTGGTCACAATTTGAAAAGGCCGTAGTGTTCATGAATACGACACTCTATAACTCGATAAAAGCAAATTAAATTGTTCACGGCTTAGCAAAACCGTATCAAATAAAGGAGCAAATTTAGCATCCACAAAAATATTTTACCATCTACACAATAAACTAGAGCTTCCTACAGGCAATCTTAACACTTTGGAAGATATATTCGAATCATCTTTGATTTAAAACTCCAATAAATTCATACCAGAAATTTTGATCATACATTGTGTGTGTGTGTGTGTATGTGTGTGTGTGTGTGTGTGTGTGTGTGTGTGTGAGTATGAGTGAGTGTGTGAGTGTGCGTATGTTGCAGACAACCAGCTTAAATATACATTACAAACAAATCTAAATTTGTAATTTTTTAACACGTGGCCGTATATTCATCAAGTAAATGTATGTTTCTACAGCTTGTTTGACACATTCTGTATTGCAGCTGGTTTTCCATACGTTTCGTATCCAGATTTCCCCTGCAACGAACAACCTTACATCCCTATACACCAGAGGCTCTTGTATCTCGTAAAACCATTTGCGTACCTTCTCATCACTACTGTGACTCCTGAGGACATTTCTTGGAGATGCACCTGAGAAATATAGCATTTCTTCCACGGGATGACTATTGGTGCACTTGAAATTAGCCGTTCCCTTTACTCATTCAGTTACGTTGGTGTTGTCCCACGTTGTCTCCCGATTCGTGTACTTTTACATCTACATCTACGCATTGCTAACCACCTAAAGACACATGACATTATTAGATTGGACATGTCCAATGATCAGTTTCATGTCCGGCAATTTCATATTTTTAAATAAGGCTGGTGCTACTGGATCCAAATCGTGCAATATTCAGATGCAATAACTCAATCAATATTTTGACATAACTTGCTGGTTCAGCTCTATCCTTGACTGCTAAATACTTCCTGTAAGCAGAAATCTTTTATGGAAGAAAGTGTAACGGTTGTGTTTCTGACGCCTGCGACACTGATCAAATTTAATATCGGCCGTATTGACGTTATTAATGAAGAGAACTTCACAAATTGTGAGGTTATTGAGCAAAAGTGTGATATTCTACTACAACAGACCATTACTTTCCGTGTCATCTAGACATCTCCTTCAGTTTTCCTTAAGGAGGTGCACTAAATTTTCATTGTAGATTGTTTGTATACAGGATGATTCAAAGACAAAGAACAGATTTCTGTAGTTTATTACACGCAAACCACAAAAGATAGAAACACATTCCGCATGTCACTGGGTAGAGGAAGGTTCAAAGTTTTGACTCAACTGCGCTGTTGTCTGTAGCGACTGACGATTACACCACAAATCATGTAGTGTATTGGAATTTGCGTGAAGTCAATCCTTTGTTCCGTTCCAGTGCAACGTGCATTCCCATATCGATTCAGCAGGAAGCTCGCTCTGCACAAGCAGATTTATGACTAGCATGACAAATTCCTGGAAGTTGGTTGCACATGAATGACTGCGTCCCGTCCCACTTTCACCTTGAAGTGAAGCGTTATCTTAACAACACCATCCCACTACGTTGGATTGGAAGAGGTAGACAACAAGATCTTGTTCATTGCTTTTGGCATCCCACGTCACCAGAACCTCAATCTTGATATTTTTTTTCTATGGGGGTACATAAAAGACAGAGACTTCGTTCCACCTGTAGCAGCAAGATATGGGAAATCGAATTGTTGAAGCTGTCTATTCAATGAACGGGGGCTTGTTGATTCTTGTGTGTAATGATATGAACTACCGTTTCGATTTTTATCGAGCAACGCGTGATGCTCATTTTGTTTGTCTGTAATAAACAACTGAAATCTGTTCTTTCTTAATGAATCACTCTTTACATCATAAGGATCTGAAGGACAGTCTCTTTTACTTTGCACAGAAATTACGCTTTTAATACGTTTGGGGTGGTAAAACACGTTTTCCATGTAAATATACTGGGTTACGCCCGAGTACCATAGGGATCGTAGTGTCTGAAAAGGCATAGCAGTTAAAAATCATTCTTGTTTCTCTAATGTGGCTGTGCTGTTTCTGCTCTCCCGTTTTTCAAAGTTGTCAAAGACTGCTCTGATCCGATTTCCAAATGAAACAGCCGGTATATTTAAACGTTGATAGGTTTTGAGCATACACACAGAACAGCGCGAAACTACGACGGAGTGCCCGTCCTGTGGGGTGCTGTCGGAGTTAAAATGCAACCTCCAGTCCCGGTCCCGTTCTATGAATGAACAATGCCTGCCACGGTACACTGTTCCACATTATCTCTGATAATTAACAAGGAATTAAAACGACAGAAGTACGTACGACATTTCTCTGTGCAGAGAACTACAGTCTCAGCTTCAGTGGCCCTACCGCTCTATATTATTTATTTATGCGAAACACGCCAGAGATATAATTTGTTCCCTAGCATCTTAGTTAATTAAAAGAAATTTACGGCGAGGTAGTACGTATAATTCTACTGTATCGTTCATAGACCCTAGATTCCAAGAATATCTGACGTTTAGTTGAAATTCTTGTCCGCTTGCTGCCAGAAAGACAAGAGCGCCATTTCAAAGAAATAAGTATCTTTAGAAGAACGTTTACGTTGTTGTTGGTTCTTTCTACTAGAGAGCGCAGGCATAGTTCGATGCCGTGCTGGTTTGTAATCCTTTTTTCAAAACTTCTTCCAATACTAAATTAATCTACCAAGGACTAGTGTGACGAATATGTCATGAGAAATGTGTTTTGACTTGATTTCGTTATTGTAACTTCACGTCGATGTCTCCCAGAAATCCTACTGTTGCTTATAGCAAGAAGGTCTGCTTCTTCGCATCAGTGCGATATTTCAACCATTAAAGACCTGTTTAAAATTTTATGCGGCATTTGGAAAGCGCGCACGTTTTCCGTTGGATTTTGATTCTGCTAAGATTGATACACTTACTTGTTTTTGCTCAATATAATGTATCAAAATGATACCTTCATTTGAAATACACTGTGGGGTTAGAGATTCTGCTCATACACAGATGCGCGGTAGTATCACATACGCAAGGTTTAAAAAGGCAGTACGTTGGTGGAGCTGTTATTTGTACTCAGATGATTCATGTGCAAAGGATTCCGACGCGATTATGCCCACACGACGGAAATTAACAGACTTCGAACGCGGAGATGTAGTTGGAGCTAGATGCATAGGACTTTACAGTTCGGATATCGTTAGGGAATACAGTAATGCGAGATCCACAGCGTCAAAAGTGTTCCGGGAATACCAAATTTCAGGCATTACCTTCACTTAATGACTTAGTGCAGCGGCGTTTTCGTAAAGGTTTGAGTGCTAACAGACAAGCTATATTGCGTGAAATACCAGCAGAAATCAATGTGGGACGTACAACAAACATATCCGTTAGGACACTGCGGCGAAATTCGGCGTTAATGGGCTATGGCATCAGACGAACGACGTGAGTGCCTTTGCCAACAGCGCGACATTGCCTACAGCGCCTCACATGGGCTTGTGACCAAATCGTTTGGACCCTAGACGTCAGGAAAACCGTAGCTCGGTCCGGTAAGTTCCGATTTCGGCTAGTTAGAACTGATGGAAGGGTTCGAGTGTGGTGGAGACCCCACAAAGCCATGGACTCAGATTGTCAACAAGGCACTGTGGAAGCTGGCTCCATGACGGTGTGGGCTGTGTTTACATGGAACGTGCTGGGTCCTCTGGTATAACTAAACCGATCATTGACTGGAAACGGCTATGTTCGGCTGCTTGGAGACCATTTTTAGCCAATTTTTATGGATGACAATGCGGCATGTCACCGGACCATAGCTGATCTGGATTTGTTTGAAGAACATTCTGGACAATTCCAGCGAATGATTTGGCCACCCATATCATCCGCCATGAATAATACCTAACATTTATGGGGTATAATGAAAGATCAGTTCTTGCACAAAATCCTGCACCTGCAACGCCTTCGCAATTACGGACGGCTATTGAGGCAACATGGCTTCATATTTCTGCAGGGACTTCCAACGACTTATAGAGTCCATGCCACATCGAGCTACTCCACTATGCCGCGCAAAAGGAAGTCCGGCACGATATTAGGAGGTTGCTGTGGTCTTCAGCCCGAAGACTGGTTTGATACAGATCTCCATGCTACTCTATCCTATGCGAGCCTCTTCATCTCCGAATAACTACTGAAACCTACATCTTTCTGAAGCTGCTTACTGTATTTATCTCTTGGTCTCCCTCTACGATTTTACCCCCACACCTGCCTCCAATACTAAATTACTGATCCCTTGATGTCTCAGGATGTGTCCTCTCACTGATCCATTCCTTTGGTCAAGTTGCACCACTAATTTCTTGTCTTTCCAATTCTGTTCAGTACTTCCTCATTAGTCTCGTGATCGACCCACATAGTCTTCGGAATTTTTCTGTAGCACCACGTTTCGCAACCTTCTCATTTACTTGAGAAGGACATTCAGTGAAAAAGTAGTTTAAGATAAAATATGTTTACGAGATGTTTGCAGTAACCCACCACCAACCAACTAACTCAATGAAGTTGAAGACAGTGTTTTTTGGATAATTTACTTCACAGTCTGTTGATGCGTGAACTGAAGCAATTATGTTAAATAATGTTCGTATTGGAGACACAAAATACGATATCTGTATTTCATGAAAAGTGATTCGGATGTGTAGATGGATATTTGGTTCATCCCATGAACTGAAGATTAGATTTTGACATCTCGTCGACAATGAGGTCATTAGAGACGCAGCACAAGCTCGGATTAGGGAAGGACGGGAAAAGAAACCGGCTGTGCATTTCAAGGGAAACATCCCGGCATTTGCCCTAAGCGAATTAAGGCAATTACGGAAAACCTACATCTGGATGACCAGACTGGGGTTAGAACCGTCGTTCTCCCGAATGGGTGCGTAGTGAGCAATGTTTCATGCCATGGAAGAAAAAAATGGATGTCAACAAGAACTTGGAAGAACGCAGTTGTTCGGATGCTGGAACAACGAAGAGAAATTGAATTCTGAAAGATTTCGCACTACCATGTCATGAGAAAATGAAGGAAATGAAAGGAGTAACATTTAGAAGAACCACTGAAAAAATGGTATTGTTGTAGGAATGCGTATGGACAACAGTGTGGTAGCTACAGCCTTAAATTCGTTAGGGAAAAACCCAATCAAGCGCGTAAAAATGTTTTGTCCCAAATATAAAAACACGCAAACGTTCTCCAGTGCCAGTAACTAGTACGTATAGTTAAAGCATGGTTGGGATGGACATGATGGTCGAGAAAACCATCCGGTATCCCATTTTTACGATAGATGAAATGCCGGCTGGGGTGACCGTGCGGTTCTAGGCGCTACGGTCTGGAACCGAGCGGCCGCTACGGTCGCAGGTTCGAATCCTGCCTCGGGCATGGATGTGTGTGATGTCCTTAGGTTAGTTAGGTTTAATTAGTTCTAAGTTCTAGGGGACTGATGACCTCACCTGTTAAGTCCCATAGTGCTCAGAGCCATTTGAGCCATTTTTGAAATAAAGAGCATACACATCGCATAATAACACCGTATCTCATAGCAGTTGTTCAGAGTGACAACCGCCAGTCTCAATGCACGCATGGCAACGGCGCATGAAGTTCTGCCACGCTTTCTCAAAGGTCCCTGGTGTCTGTTGTGCCAGGAGACAGGCAGCTTGAACCCTAGAAAGCAGGTCTTCATCCTATTCTATGACGGTTTCATACACCAACGTTTTGACGTAATTTCAGAGGAGAAAGCCCAGAGGTGTGAGATCGCACTGCCCATAGGACAGGACCTCCCATTTCAATCCAACGATGACAGGGACGTGTTGTTCACACGCTCGCGGACATTATCACGGAAGTTGGTTGGTGCACCGTCGTATTAAAACCACATCCCTTCGCGGACAACAAGGGGTAAGGTCTCCTAGGCCATTGGCTGCATATCAAGAAATGGACCAGTCAAAGGGAAAGGCAGCAAATAAGATCGTATTAGGTATCGCTGCCGGTGGCCACTGATGTGGGTGGCGTGCGGATTGTCCTTACTCCAGACATGGCTGGTGCAGCTGTTGGAAACACCATCACAGGTGAATGAGGCCTTTTCCGTGAACGACAGATACTGTACAAGGTTCGGCACTTCAGCACTGCGTTGGATAATCCATTGGCAGAAGTGAACGCTGGGCTCAAAATCCGTTGGTCCCAGTGCTTGCACGCTATCCGTACGGTAGGGGTGTAATATCTCTTCCACCAGTACTCTCCACACTGTATACTTCGAAGTATGCGTTTAACGGTCTGGTTGACGGGTGCTTATTACGAGGTGGTCGGCCACACTGTTCAGCACAATCTCCTCGAAATCTGGTGTTCGTTCATGTCTTTGGCGGGAACCTTGGCCGGCGGGAGCGAGGACGGAGACAGACTTCCAATAAGAGTGGCGCCTGCGTTCTCTGCACATTCGCGCTGCTTTACAGGCATGCATCCTTCCGCACCGTACATTAAATGCGTGTTTGCCAACTCTCGGGACGGGCAACGTTCCATCGATGACTACCCGTCATGTACTGTACACAGTAACGCACATCACCATGGACACATCACAAGCTTTATGATGAAATAGACAACTGCCACCAGGGGTAATGATGTGCGTGCGGAACAGATTAACACGCCGGTACGATGCATGCGGTCGCCACATGACACACGTGCTATGAGCTAAGCTGTGTACAGTACGTCGGTTTGGTGGTCGGGGTTGTACGCTGTTTATCACCCGCTGCCTGTTCCATTGTACAATAGACACCCGGGATGTTTGCGAGAGTGTGGCAAAACTGCATGCGCTGTCCGTTGCAATACATGCACTGAGACTGGCGATCGTCGCTTTGGACCATTAGTATGAGCTACGTTGTTGTTACGCGGTGTACGCCGTGTATGTACATAACACAATGAAAACGCATTTCCGACCGTTGGTTCCCTATCTGAGTATTATCTGTTGTGGAACCAGTAATGCCTGTTCCAATTTGACCCAAAAGATTTGACACCCTTTGTATACGGCACAAGACACGTTCAGTCTTTTGTTGAAAAGAGCAATAAACGTAACAGGAACTGAAAGTAGAGAAGTGGGTCCAAATTATCTTCTGATCTTATTTCATAAATAGCTTCCCAAATTGATATTCTCTCAGCTTGTTTCGTATGTAATCCTCCGACTCTAAATTTATTCCAAAATTATCAACGAGTTGTTCAGTGATGTGATACGTTTTTATCTGGCACTTCTGGAGTCATCTGGAGGTAGTAAACTTATTCCACTGAACGATAGAGAACTCTTTGTTCTGAAGAGTCGAGAGGAGCTCGATTTTACGTCTATGACTACACTTCGCAAATGACTGAAGTTCGTGCCGGGGTGTATATATTGTTCTGCCGTTTATTGGACTTTCTGCCTATTGTTTTCAGCGAATGAGTGGCGTTACTAGACTAACCTAGTCTTCACATTTCATACCGAAACGATATCTAGGCGACAGAAGAATATCCGTAATTTGAAGCTGGAAAACCGGCAAGGTTTGTAAATAGATTTAGGGAGCTGTTTGCATGTTTTCCTTGGCTGATTCACAGCTCGTATGTTACGACCACTCAGCTGCACTATCTCTTCGGTGGCTCTGATGTGGATCCCATATACGTAAGGTCTTTAGAAAGTACTTTATACATGCTACGACCAGTGCACAGCATTAGTGGTGTACAGTCAGAAGAGAGGACATGTTAAGGGTTTCCTGCTGACACATATGCTGACATCGGACCCCCCTCAGATTTAGTGGTAAGGTGGCCCAGTGGATAGCCCGTCAAAAACTCATCACAGATCAAGCATGAAAACAGGAAGAAGGTGTTCAAATGGTTCAAATGGCTCTGAGCACTATGGGACTCAACATCTTAGGTCATAAGTCCCCTAGAACTTAGAACTACTTAAACCTAACTAACCTAAGGACATCACACACATCCATGCCCGAGGCAGGATTCGAATCTGCGACCGTAGCAGTCCCGCGGTTCCGGACTGCAGCGCCAGAACCGCACGGCCACCGCGGCCGGCGGAAGAAGGTGTATTGAACTGTGAAAAAGGAAGCAAAATAGAAAGAGTGAACGGTGCAAGCTCAAGACGTGCAACATCGAACGAATTTGAAGAGCCGAGTTGTGATCCAGTTTTAGACTCCAAAGTCGGAGAGCCGTGTTCAAATCTCCCTCGTGCCACAAGTTTTTTTCACCAAATTATGAACTGCCCGTCCGGTCATTGAGTGTGTGTTCGCAGTATGTGTGTCTGTGTCGTGGTGTAACGTCCGTCTGCCACAGCGCTGTGTACGGTAACGACCTCTAGAAGGACGTACCTCCTATTTGTTCTATACAAGTAACATATGTTATAACTCTTACGTTTCGTTTTGGAAGTTATGACTCTTGAATTCGTCTGCTGTAACATAGTTCTCACTCGTTTATTTGTTGTTTTCATTACTATGGGAAGTTTATGCGGCGTCTCGCCTGCTCCCACTATTCATCACATTTACTTGCGACAGTAATATATTCTTACCGCATGACTCTTAGTCTACAACCAATTAATAGTACAACAATTGCCAAGACTACAGATAGAGAACAGACACGTCAGTAACCAGATCGGAAGTTTATAATTTTGAGAAAAAGAAATTGGACACGAGGGAGATTTGAACACCGATCGTCCGCTTTGTAGTACAATATGGTAACCACACAACCGCGACGCAGTAATTTTTATAAGGTCTTCAATGTTACACGCATTGAGTCTGACCGTTCACAGTTTATATTCTGCTTCCTTTTTCACAGGTCAGTACACCTGCTTCCTGTTCTCATGCTTGATCTGTGTTCAGTTTGTGACAGGCTATCCATTGTGTCATTTTACCATTTAATCTGAGGTGGCTGCAATGGGCAGTTCCCCTTGTCCGGCACGGATAACAGATGCATTACAGTGATGGAGTGTTGGAGTGGTGCGGCATCTGCCAATCCAAAATTGAGGTACGCAGAACAGTAGGATGTAGGCAAAACATCTAAATTGCACGCAGATTCTGGTAACATATGGACCAAATGCAATTTGCCGTCCAGGAATAGTGAAATGTAGGCAGCACTTTGACCATGTACACACAGACGTGATTCGCCATACAGTCTAGATCTTGCACCATGCCATTTCCATATTTTCGGCAACCTGAAAGGACGGTTTCCAATGATGAGGACGTTAAAACGCGGTTATCGAATGGCTTTGTAACAAAGGAGAGAATTTCTATCCTCGAGGATTTGAACGACTGGTAGAACGTCCAGACCGTTGTTTACAGAGACTTCGCGATTATGTTGAGAAATAGTGTCATGTAACTGTGTGATTTTGAAGTGCAGTGGTGCATTCAGTAGAAGATACTTGGTCTGCCATAATAACGTTTAATTTACTTTTTGAAGTCTCCTCACACATGAGCAGTGATCAAGTACAGGTCGTACAAAGGTCTCCAAACAATCCCTTCCATAGTATGTGAAAAGTCAGAGATTCAATGTAGTACCGCTCGCTAAGTAACCTTGTAACGTGAGAAACAATCCGCCTTATACGCTTTCTTGAGGACCATGCAAACTCACTTTAATATCTGCGGATCGCCATCTGTCCAGGTTAGCGTGCTGCGTTCTGCCAGTGAAGAACTTCTCAGTGTATTGTGTATGCTTAACTTTGTTTACTACTGGTGCAGTTAGGCTCATATGTCCGTCATGTATGAGAAAAATATACTTATATAAAATATAATGTACAATTGCACAGATCTTTACCTTCAGTTGAAAAGCAATTAAAAACTGTCTTATTGATGATTTAAACTGGAGGAAGCTTTCAGTCTTCTTTGTATCCAAGCAATCTCTTCCACTACAAACACATCCGAATGCATTAAACGTGAACGGGTAATTGTCAGAGGTAAAAAAAAAAAAATAATAATTCTGGTCACTGTTCCGTCACATCGGTGGTAGAATTTGTAAGGGGGGATCGGATTCCTGTAGCAAATATGTGTAGGAAAGCTTATTAACAACCTTCAGTTTTCTTTTTTTAAATTTTCCTTTTTTCACTAGTAAAAGACTTTAGTCAATACACTATAATACATTCTCTCTCTCTCTCTCTCTCTCTCTGTCTGTCTGTCTCTCTCTCTCTCTCTCTCTCTCTCTCTCTGTGTGTGTGTGTGTGTGTTTGTGTGTGTGTGTGTATGTATGTGTGTGTTTGTGTGCGTGTGTTCGTTTGAGCGCACGCGTCTGCAGATGTTGCTGTTAAAACGGAAGTGCGAATCTGTGAATACGAGGCTATGTGTAGGTGTTCCGCGAAATCTGAAAGCAGCCCTCGTTCATTAGTAACTAATTAGACGTGGAGAGATTCGTTGCAGCAAGAACGAAGTCTGATGTAGGTTTCTGTGCGAAAAGGAATCGAAAATAGTCGTTTATTTTTAATCATGGAAAGGGCTGAGCGTCGCATTGACATCGACGACACTCTTAACAAAAGGGACGAGCACATCGAGCATGAATAGTTCTTAAGCTTGTTAACTTTGTAGAACTGTAGCTGTGCTCACTCATGTATGTGAAAGGGAAAAGAGGAGTGGATGCATTTTCTCTGTGTACTGAAGCATTCCGACTTTGACAGCAAGGTGTTTTACTCTAGCTAGTCCTGTTATAGATAATGAACCATCGCTTTCGGCCTCCTTTCAAACGCAATTTTCTCATGCAAAAAGCATTTTCTAATTTGAAAGGCACATTAAATGATACAATAATTACTAGAGAATACCTAGAATCGGAACCTGACGTCCTGGATTGGTGGAATGACATTTGTTGTGAATGTAGTAAGTGAATGCTACTCTTAATTCACCCAAAACGTCCACGGTAACAAAAAAAATTTTCCGTGCTACCGTTTCTTTGAAGATGGTTGTTGCATACTACGATTATTAACCACTTGTCTGGTAGTGTGGCAATATAAACAATATGTGGCAACTCAATATGAAGGAATAAGTAACATTATTAAGAGTATGTTACAAAATTGTACTTTGGTGCACTTAGATGTTTGGCACTTGATGTTCTCAACCCAAAATAATGATATATAAATAACTTTGCTCTCTGTTGGCAGTCTATGATATCACTGATACTAATGTTTCCAGACACTTTGTTACTGATCGTAGTTCGCCATGAACAGTGACTGCTACGTCGGAGTGTAGTCTTCAGATTACTTTAGAGACCTAACTGGAGGCACTGAAGTTAACTGTCTAACTGTGATTTGTGACTGTGTGTGTGCCCACATTTTGAGCTTGTCGGTGGAAGGATATCTGCGTCCGCCCGCACGAGGTAGAAGCAAAGCAGTTCGTGGTTGTCAGCGTTCCTTGTCGCTGGAGGAAGGGGCGCAGGCGCAGGAAGAGGTTTGTAGGGAGGATGCCGCATGGAGCTAAGAGGCACCGTGGAAGTGCTTGTACCTGCACGATGGCGACCGCTTAAGGTACACAACATTTGTTTACTTTCGTTTTTAAAACTTTGTATTTACGTTTTCACACGGATGTGTTAGGAAATCTTCACTTGAAATTCTTCAAAATTACTTATATGAATAAGCAGAGCCTTATAACTACCTTAGATAAGGATAATATGTTCATACCTCACTCCCCTGTGAATTTGATCGCTTATCGAGATAACTAGGAAATGTTTTTTTTTTCAATTAGCAGCAATTGCAAGTAACCACATTTATTTGCACAGTTAGAAAGGAGGATTGCAGTTTGACGTCCGATCTACTGTATGTTGTGAACGCTAGAAATGAGGGAAGAGATTAACTGGAGCCCGTGACGACTGGGTGTTGTGTGATGTCCTTAGGTTAGTTAGGTTTAAGTAGTTCTAAGTTCTAGGGGACTGATGACCATAGATGTTAAGTCCTATAATGCTCAGAGCCATTTGAACCATTTTTGAACTGGAGCCGTGCGGGATTAGCCGAGCGGTCTTAGGTGCTGAAGTCATGGACTGTGCGGCTGGTTCCGGCGGAGGTTCGAGTCCTCCCTCGGGCATGGGTGTGTGTGTTTGTCCTTAGGATAATTTAGTGAAGTAGTGTGTAAGCTTACGGACTGATGACCTTAGCAGTCAAGTCCCATAAGATTTCACATGCATTTTTGATTAACTGGAGCACCCTCGGTTTCTCCAGAAGACATTCAGTGAAAGCACGGGAAGCCCAAATGAGTGATGGCCGGATTGTGCTTAATATATATTTCTTCACAGATATGAACCTAAGGTCTTAATCGCAGCAGTATTTCTAATAATGAATACATACACAAAATTTATACGTATTGCAGATGAATATCTTGTTTTTCTTAGCACTGAAATGGCATAAACAAGCAAATTGTGGAGAACATGAGTAAGTATAAACTGTCTCAGAATCCAACAAACAGTTTCCTGTTGCAGATGTAGTATTCAACTGCTTTGTCATCTCGCTTAGACTAACCAAATGTGTTAATAAAGGAAAAATACTTCTTGAATGAATCTGCATTTATTGTGGATATTTTGTAAGTAAAAACATCTTGATCGGTTAGTATAACACTTCATTTATAACGTCACTTTGGCTATCTGTAACTAAGAACATAAGAATGAGAAGTGTTTGTTATACAGTATCAGGCTACAAAAGACGAAAACCTAAAAGGTTCACTCAATAAAACTTAGAACTTGTAGAGCAACGTTTCGCGTCAATTAGTGAAAGCTGTACCTAAGCGAGGCGTCAGATGTCAACTTGAATAATATTCTTTTTTTACAAAGATACAAATGCTACTCGAAAGGTGGGGAGATTTCCATTTTTTCCTTCTTTTTTCTGTTTTCCTTCAATTCATACACATAAAATGACAGATATTCTTTAAAATTACAAACGTACCAAGTCAAAACGATTGAAATGATTACAGCTGCAAATTCATAATTTTAGATTTCCTGATAGCAGCAATAAGTTTATACGGATTTAACCTAAATATGACAACCAATTTTCATTAAATTTACTTTACACTCGTTTCTGTACAGTATCCGCATAAAACTTTAGTTTTAAATATGCTTTATCTTAATGTGCTGTTTTGATTATAAAAGTTGCATGTGCATTTAATAGTTATGCGTGTCCAATACACAAAAACTGTATCCTATGACCTGAAATCTGGCCAAACGATGCACTAAGATGTGTAGACTTCTAAAACAGATTACTACTAGTAAAAATTGGATTAAGAAATTAATATAGTTTCGAATGCTGTTTCATGATGCGGTAGAGCCAGTACCTTGTTTCCAAAAGCAGGTTGGCTGCTTTTTCGAAAAAATTCAAAAATCGATTAGGGATAAATTCACTTTGTTCCTTCAAAATGTTTGCGGTTTTCTGTTATATATGCATCAAAATTTCAAGGTCCTCCAGCTCTTTTCAGGCGTTAGTCAAAACTACGCAATAAATTAAAGTTATATATTAAGGGATGTAGACGGTTTTATTCACAAAGCAACAAAAGATAGCTGTGCCTTACTTCAATTAATCGAGGGAAGAAAGGGTACTCTGAGAATACAGACTTTGTCGGACATGGCTTCCTGTCCTTTGGGTCATAATGTCGCGGAGTGGGCGTTCCTCGCATTGCGCGACTCCGGGTGTGACGACAGAACAGCTCTCGGTGCGCTCACAAAAGCTGGCGTCACAGGCATCGCGAATATAGGAACGTTATGGGCGATCGGGAAAGTGCCCCCCTTTGTACCTTAGATGGCTGCTGCACAACGTCGTCCTCCATCGCCACTACACCATTCACGGGGAAGCGGTTTCGTTCGCGTCATTCCAGCAGCAGCTTTCCTCAAGGCCGGTGGTAGTGAACGATGCTGCGCAAAAAGTGCCGCATGTTTCAAAACGAGAGCGTACTTTCAAACTTCACTTGGAATTAAACATGCAAGTTAAAAATTTAGTCACAGATACTTTCACAAAAAAGGGGTTATGTTTTGTACCATTTGTGGCTTTTTAGTAACAGTGCATTTCTTACTACTTGCGAGTGCTGTATTCACTAAATCCACTTCGAGTTAAACATACGAATGTGGAAGGAAGAGAATCCCACTACCCGTGAAGTACGAAGGGCGTTCGGTAAGTAATGCCACTTTTTTTTTTTTTCGAAAGCAAGTTCCTTTTATTCAGGATTCCAATACGCCGTACTACTCGTCACTCTTTTGGCTATAAAATCCTATTTTTGAACATAATCTCCGTTCAATGTGACGTGCTTACGCCACCCTACTGGGGGAGCCTGTGTGCCCGCATGGTACTATTCTAACGGTAACGTCGGAGGCAGCGTCTTGCTGCATCAATGACCTCCCCGTCATCCACATACTCCTTCCCGCGGAGTGCATCCTTCATAGGGCCAAACAGATGGAAGATCTGGGTTGTGGGGTGGATGACGAAGAACAGTTCGATGAGGTTTTTTGAGCTCCTTTCGGATGTGCAGACTTGCGTAATGCCTTGCGTTGTCATGGAGACGGAGAAGTTCGTTTGCGTTTTTGTGTCGACGAAATCGCTGAAGTCATTTCTTCGATCTTCTGAGGGCAGCACAATACACATCCGAGTTGATCGTAGCACCGTGAGGGAGGAAATCAGACAGAGAAGTCCCTTTAGAGTCGCAGAAGACCGTCACCGGCTGAGGGTGCGGCATTGAACGTTTTCTTTAGAGGAGAGTTGGTGTGGCGCCGCTCCATGAATTGCAGTTTTGTTACCGGTTCGACAAAAATATTGTCCCGATCAACCTCGTAACATGCATGCAATTCCGCACACATGTTCCTTCGTTGGTGTTTAAGGGTTTCTCTGAGGTGGTAAGGAAACCAGCAAGGACACACAATTCAGCAATACACGTCAGATATGTCCAGTTGTGCAGCGAGGTATTTGATTGTCGACCACCTCGAATGAGAGTGCCCGCAGGTTCCAACATTGCAGGACACGCGTGAAATCGGACAGGTTTGAGCGGCCTTGTTGCTATGATGAAAGAAGTCAAGACCAAGGATTCAACATGCTTTTGTTCTTGTCAATTCTCTATATACGTTCTGCAAGCACCTTCGAGTGTCTGCAATGCTCTGGTTTTCCGTGAAAAGGAAATCAGTGATAGTTCTCGACCTGGAACGCTCCGCCGTTACAGAAGCCACTTTGAAGGCTATTCAATGAACATTGGCAGAGGAAAAAAGTGTTGCATTACAAGTTTGCCGGCCGATGTGGCCGAGTGGTTCTAGGCGCTTCAGTCTCGAAGCGCGCGACCCCTACTGTCGCAGGTTCGAATCCTGCCTCAAGCATGGGTGTGTGTGATATCCTTAGGTTAGTTAGGTTTAAGTAGCTCTAAGTTCTAGTGGACTGATGACCTCAGATGTTAAATCCCATAGTGCTCAGAGCCATTTGAAACATTTTTGGACTGTACTTGTTTACTTTAACGTCACCACGCGTTCCCAACAACGGCCATGCGAGGCCGTGTGTATTTTAACCCCCAGCGTCTCCCTTATTATGTTCTTATGTATCGTTTTCAACACTTTATTAAATGTATCACTCGACCGAAGAGCGGCGGATTGTACCACCGCCAGCTCTCCCCTGGCCATGTGGAGCAGGGGAATGAAATTACAATAAAGGAAGAAAAAAATCCAGCACCCAGTTGCAGTCCGAGTTCGAGTTCCAGTACAGTGCAGCTCAGCTGCCCTCGCAGTTCATCTAACGGACGCCACCGACGAAACCAGGACGTTCGGCTCTGCTTCGCACCATTGTCGTGCCTACGCTACTCCACGCTGGGCGCTCCCTACAGCCGTACCGGAGGATACTTCTCAGGGAACTGTTATCATACCGGTAAACTTTGTGTAACTCAGTTCAAGGAATCTCGAACGACCTTTCAGTTGTTTTTTTCGAGACAACGTTATTGTAAATCTGTGCAGTTAATAAATAGTTACGTATTACAATTCAAGAATCATTTTTTAACACAGCAAGCAACCATCCATAATGTGGAAGGATAGAAAAGTTTGATTCTTTCAGTGTAGACACCGTAAATTATTTCCGCGTCCCTGAACTTTCTGAGCGAGTGCTCATAGCATAATGCCGGAGAGGCGGCTGAGTGCTTCTTACTTGGGAGGATGACTGTAGGAATCCTCTTCCAGTCTTCCTGATTTGAGGTTTTGTTTGTTTCCTTAAAATCGTGTAGCACAAAAGCTGGGATCGTTCTGTTCAGCAGGGCTTTCGGCCTTTTTCCTCCCATTTCTCTAAATCTTCTCTTCCTATCCAGCCTTCCTCCGTCCCTCCTCTCTGCCCCCTAATCCCTGCCACCCACTTGCAGCTCCTCCTTCTCCCCACCACACCTCTGATTCGTCGTTTTACATGTTGTACACGCTTCTTAACTTTTATGTTATGACTCTTTTTTAAGTGAATATTTGAAAGTCTTATTAATAGGATGGTAACGGAGAAGTCAGACTGAGATATAGCAAAACTGTATGTTGTACTGGTTATTACATAAATTACAGATATCTGGAGAACTCTAGAGTCGCGCACTAAAGATGTTCGAAGGTAAAGGAACTCGAAAGAGCAGAAGTCGCTGAGAAAACGACCCTATGTAACAGTTAGTTATGACCAGTATATTCACTAGAGCCATAAATTAACTATTATTTGATCAAAAGCAAGTGCTTGAAATTGTACAAATGAACACGTGCAGTAACTATAATTAACTAGGTGAGGTACCCGGCTCCGCTGACGAAGTTAATATGACATTGTGTGGTAGTTTGGATAAAAGGATAAACTTTAAAGTATAAGAGGTAAAAAATTTTTTGAATACATATTCAACTATTTACAATACCCGTTTATTAACAAAATTTTTCATTTTGTTATCCGGGGTATGTATGTACATGTTTTTCGAATTCCCTACTCGAGAGTAAACTACGTATAGTTGACTGTGAGATAAGCAGGCGTCTTTGGGGTTGATGCCGCAATATTTTAAAAAAAGTTAGTCCTTTGTTAATATTTCTTCAAATGGCTCTGAGCACTATGGGACTTAACATCTGAGGTCATCAGTCCCCTAGAACTTAGAACTACTTAAAACTATCTAACCTAAGGACACCACACACATCCATGCCCGAGGCAGGATTCGAACCTGCGACCATAGCGGTCGCGCGGTTCCGGACTGAAGCGCCTAGAACCGCTCGGCCATAACGGCTGGCCTTGTTAATATTAAAACTGTAGGCTAATTTGACTGGAAATTGCAGTCTCTTAAATTGGAATGGCAGTTCAGTGGTATTCTGGGGATAGGTAGTGTGTGTCCTTCGTACTTTCCAGTCATAAGTTCGGCTTCGATAATGTTATTCGATAATTCTTTGACGATCATCTTTGTTCCATTACATAGTTTTGGTGAGATGAGATTTCTGAGTAGTATGATCGGAGATTCAATTTTAAGTCGAAGGCAGTGTATCGGCATTCCTGGTACTTTTTAAGAGTTTAGAAATTCTGCAGGAAAGTTCACACTTTCTTCAACGTTTGCCATAGTGGCTATCGACTTTTATATTCTATCGTCATCAGGAATTTTCTCCTGAGTATTAAAGTTGATATCGACGATAATATTATTTTTAGTTGCCAAAATTGCCCTTTCAAATAGCCAGTTGGTATGGTTGTGAACAATGTTTGGATAGATTTGGTCGACGTGTTCGTTTTGAGAAGTGGCTACGTTCCAGAAATCATTGTTGCGATTAATGAAGCCGGTCGCATGGTCAGTAGGACATGTGCGTTCGCCTATTTGTAAAAGTTATTCACCAAAATGTTCTCTGTTTTTCGTCTTTCTATGGTTCACCTTCCATATTTTTTTGTTAGTCGCAGTATCTGTATGTGCGGCCAGAGACGTGATTTTTATAAGCTTGCGTTGATCTCGTCTGCTGGAGTTGACTTCAGTACTGGAGAGATCTCCTCCTCCTCTTTTATCTTTGGGTATTTTCTAAAATATAAATAAAATTACCTTCTTACTAACAAAAACAATAAGTACACTTTTACACACCTTTAACACTTTATATTCTATTTGTATTCAGTCACTATACCAGTTTGACTACTCACACTTGACAGTTTGCTTTTATTCACTCACTGCACTACTTTTTCGGTTTCTCCCTTCATCGCTGATAAGACACTGACATTCGAACCCACGACGGGTCTTGCTTTATATATTCTTACCAACCGATAGCTCCACCAGTCGCGAATTCCGGTTCATACTAAAATGGCTTCGATTAGTCCAGAAAGTTCCAGAACATTTCACAACATTCGAGAGTGTTCTGGAATGTTACACAATTATCTACGATGTTCCGGAATGTTCTCGAACATTCTGGAATCTTTCCGAATGTTCCAGAATGTTCCCAAACATACCATAATATATCGGATCATTATGGAACATTCCGGAACATTCTGGAATGTTGTGAAATGCTCTTGAATACTGTCGAATGTTCTGGAATGTTCTAAAAACTTTTAGAGGGCGAAAGCACACCCTTCAGGTAAAAATGGGAACATTATTCATAGATGGGGGATAGACGGCTACTGTACAATATAATTTGCCTGATCGTATCGGGACTCGTTTCTGAGTTTTAGCATCACGCACATTGTACACTTATTTTTACAATATACACTACTGACCATTAAAATTGCTACACCACGAAGATGACGTGCTACAGACGCGAAATTTAACCGACAGGAAGAAGATGCTGTGATATACAAATGATAAGCTTTTCAGATCATTCACACAACGTTGGCGCCGGTGGCGACACCTACAATGTGTTGACATGAGGAAAGTTTCCAACCGATTTCTCATACACAAACAGCAGTTGACCGGTGTTGCCTGGTGAAACGTTGTTGTGATGCCTCGTGTAAGGAAGAGAAATGCGTACCATCACGTTTCAGACTTTGATAAAGGTCGGATTGTAGCCTATCGCGAGTGCCGTTTATCGTGTCGCGACATTGCTGCTCGCGTTGGTCGAGATCCAATTACTGTTAACAGAATATGGAATCGTTGGGTACAGGAGGGTAATACGGAACGCCGTCCTAGATCCCGACGGCCTCGTATCACTAACAGTCGAGATGACAGGCATCTTATCCGCATGGCTGTAACGGATCGTGCAGCCACGTCTCGATCCCTGAGTCAACAGATGGGGACGTTTGCAAGACAACAACCATCTGCACAAACAGTTCGACGACGTTTGCAGCAGCACGGACTATCAGCTCGAAGATCATGGCTGCGGTTGCCCTTGACGCTGTATCACAGATAAGAGCGCCTGCGATGGTGTACTCAGCGACGAA
Organism: Schistocerca serialis cubense; assembly: GCF_023864345.2. Lineage (NCBI taxonomy): Eukaryota > Metazoa > Arthropoda > Insecta > Orthoptera > Acrididae > Schistocerca > Schistocerca serialis. Next base: position 1,000,476,602 of record NC_064640.1, on the reverse strand, counting down.
CCTGGGTGCACTAGTGGCAAAACGTCATGTTTTCGGATGAATCCAGGTTCTGTTTACAGCATCATGATGGTCGCATCCGTGTTTGGCGACATCGCGGTGAACGCACATTCGAAGCGTATATTCGTCATCGCCATACTGGCGTATCACTCGGCGTGATGATATTGGGTGCCATTGGTTACACGTCTCGGTCACCTCTTGTTCGCATTGACGGCACTTTGAACAGTGGACGTTACATTTCAGATGTGTTACGACCAGTGGCTCTACCCTTCATTCAATCCCTGCGAAACCCTACATTTCAGCAGGAAATGCACGACCGTATGTTGCAGGTCCTGTACGGGCCTTTCTGGATAGAGAAAATGTTAGACTGCTGCCCTGGCCAGCGCATTCTCCAGATCTCTCACCAACTGAAAACGTCTGATCAATGGTGGCCGAGCAACTGGCTCGTCACAATACGCCAGTCACTACTCTTGATGAACTGTGGTATCGTGTTGAAGCTGCATGGGCAGCTGTATCTGTACACACCATCCGAGCTATGTTTGACTCAATGCCCAGGTATATCAAGGCCGTTATTATGACCAGAGGTGTTTGTTCTGGGTACTGGTTTCTAAGGATCTGTGCACCCAAATTGCGTGAAAATGTAATCACATGTCAATTCTAGTACATATATATTTGTCCAATGAATACCCGTTTATCATCTGCATTTCTTCTTGGTGTAGCAATTTTAATGGCCAGTAGTGTCTATATTGATTATTTCCAACACAGTAATAGCCCTGTTATCGTACTTCTTCCCTTATTTGTCATCGAAGCCAAAAACTGGAACTCCAGTCAAGGGATTAAAACACAGCGGAATTCAGTTAGAGAATTTGCAGGTATTATTTTGGTGCATGGTTAAGAATATGGAAAAGTCCGGTTTACTTGGCACCTATCGAGATAGAAGAGGACCTCCAGGCAGGAATTATAGAAGACCTTGACTTCGAGGGATACCAGGATTTCCCATGGGGTTCCAACGGAACTTTGTGCGGCACTGTCATACCTCCATGGATTTTGGGGGACGCCACTGTAAATTACAGTTGTGAATTTAGCATCTTGTGGTGGTTGTGAAAATGTATAAAATAGTTACAAAAATGCATTGACTAAGATTTTTATTATTGTCAGCAGACCAGCAGTAAGTCTCAAATGTTCTCATTTTCGATTATAACATTCGGCTCAACAGTTTCCGGATAGGAATTTCTTATTTGGGACCGATTCGTTTCCCTTTCTCCGACATCTATTGAGAGTTTGTTTCATTACTGCGTAAATACCGTGTGCAAGAGATGCTACATTGTGGCTACCAATACAGGATAATTTAGATCAGAGTGAGCCACCGAACACAGCGTGAATGCAGAGGCCATCAGACGAGAGTATTACGCTGTAGAGCGTCAATAGGAGATACAAGCTCCCTGATTTATTGGTAACGACGTTATTGTGAAGTAGAAATGGTTGAAAAGCACTAAAATCACCCATTGCTCTGACATGAATCATTAATTGACATAAACGCTATATTCTGAGGCGCATTGAAGGAACAGTTGTTAGCCATCTTTATCAACAATTGCAGCGAACCTCGAATAATTTTGAAGCTTAGCGCGTTTGCTACATGTCGCGTCGCTTCAGTTATTCCCTAACGTTATCATTCCTGCGTAGGTGACCCGAGTGTCGTGAAAATAGTGAGGTAGAACGTAGTGATAATGACCTTTAGCTAAAGTCAATTACGTGGCACGCAGTTTACAGCCATCTAAAACTGTTTCACAAACGACGCATTTCATTACGATTAAGTAGGTCGTTTGTGAAACAGACTTTGATGAATGCGTTACGACGCACTGGTAACAGAGAGCGCGCGCGTCGAGCGCTTACGTTTAACACACTGTTATAGCAGATAATTCTGTACAGAGAAGAAGGAAGCACGAATGTGTGAAACGCTTTAGGTGTTGAAGTTCCATAACAAACGCAGCTAGTTGCCTTAGACCAACAAACAGCCCGCCATATGACGAGGATCTGCTTGAGAAGTTAAGCTGCTGAAGAGCTCTCGAGAAACTCGCCGAGCGCATCCATCGAGGATGCGCAATTTGTTGGAATAGCCATAGAGCCAAGATCCTAACTACTTAATTTCACCGCTTTAAGCTTTCGATATTTCTGAATGGAATCATTCAACAGTTATACTGTTATAGACTTTTGTATTTCTTAAAAGCAAACTTTTTTAGTCTCTCGAACACATACCGTTCTCGTTAGCTCTCAAACGTACATGATAAGTACAATCCCTTATACCTGACAAGATAAGAGAGAATATAAATACAGAAAACTGCAACCGTTCACTTCTTCGATATATCTTTTGTTCCCATAAAGTAGTTTTCAAATCTTTTCAGGTTCATCGTCAGGTGGTGATCATGGGAGTTACATGTTTATTTCCATATCGTGATACTGGGCACATGCTTGCGACACTGTTGGCAGCTTTGTAGTCGGTAGTCGCCTGGCAGCTTCCACTGTGATTGCCAGTTGCCTAGGGATCACTCAGTTTTCACTGTGAATATAAATATATAAATATATATCGGTATATATAAATATATACCGATTGTCACTATAAATCTGCGAGGATCCTGCATGTTCTCTGCCACTAAAGGGGTTCTGTACAACTTGTACTACATAGCCAAACACCTGTGAGGACGTTTTCAGAGTAATTACAATTTCTGCGTAATAGAGGAGGCTTGGCTTGGTATTGTCTTCGCTCAGGATGACACGAACTACATAAGGAGTGTTTGTTATACACCATACGCAGTAAATTCGAAATGAGAAACTAAAAGCACTACAAATTATTCCACGTTCCAAACTGAGATGTTTGCATGCACGTTATTAAATATCGCATTTTAAATACATAAAATAATAATTAATTAATCTGTGTGCCTTGCGGATGGGTACAGTTAATTTAAAGTCTTTTTATACTGCTGTTTGCGCAACAAACAGTAAAACGTTTGCAAACCTGGATTTTACGATGTGCAAATAGGAAGTTGTTTCAAATGGGGATGCGCCAATGCTTAGTCAAATATGAGATCGCACTTGATGTCTATTTTTCCTTTTGTGTGTGATGGCGATAGAAGTCGAGAAAAATAATAATTTTCTATATACTTTTGCCATGTTCAAAACGAGTTTCGTTACATACACGAATCTAATAATTTTATGGTATCCGTTTCATTTGATAGTGATCCATCAAGTTGTAAGCAATTGTGAAATCAGCTTAAACTAATTTACAGAATGAATGCTTCCAAAGAATTTAGTCGCTTTTCAGATACTATACAGGGTGGTCCATTGATAGTGACCGGTCCAAATATCTCACGAAATAAGCATCAAACGAAGAACTACAAAGAACGAAACTCGTCTAGCTTGAAGGGGGAAACCAGATGGCGCTATGGTTGGTCCGCTAGATGGCGCTGACATAGGTCAAACGGATATCAACTGCGTTTTTTAAAATAGGAACCCCCATTTTTATTACATACTCGTGTAGTACGTAAAGAAATATGAATGATTTAGTTACACCACTTTTTACGCTTTGTGACAGATGGTGCTGTAATAGTCACAAACGTAGAAGTACGTGCTATCACGTAACATTCCGCCAGTGCGGACGGTATTTGCTTCGTGATACATTACCCATGTTAAAATGGACCGTTTACCAATTGCGGAAAGGCTCGAAATCGTGTTGATGTATGGCTAATGTGATCAAAATGCCCAATGGGCGTGTGCTATGTATGCTGCTCGGTATTCTGGACGAAATCATCCAAGTGTCCGGACCGTTCGCCGGATAGTTACGTTAGTTAAGGAAACAGGAAGTGTTCAGCCACATGTGAAACGTCAACCACGACCTGCAACATATGATGATGCCCAAGTAGGTGTTTTAGCTGCTGTCGCGGCTAGTCCGCACATCAGTAGCAGACAAATTGCGCGAGAATCGGGAATCTCAAAAACGTGGATGTTGAGAATGCTACATCAACATCGATTGCACCCGTACCATATTTCTATGCACTAGGGATTGCATGGCGACGACTTTGAACGTCGTGTACAGTTCTGCCACTGGGCACAAGAGAAATTACGGGACGATGACAGATTTTTTGCACGCGTTCTATTTGGCGACGAAGCGTCATTCACCAACAGTGGTAACGTAAACCGGCATAATATGCGCTATTGGAAAACGGAAAATCCACGATGGCTGAGACAAGTGGAACATCAGCGACTTTGGCGGGTTAATGTATGGTGCGGCATTATGGGAGGAAGGATAATTGGCCCCCATTTTATCGATGGCAATCTAAATGGTACAATGTATGCTGATTTCGTACATAATGTTCTACCGATGTTACTACAAGATGTTTCACTACATGACAGAATGGCGATGTACTTCCAACGTGGTGGATGTCCGAAACATAGCTCGCGTGCGGTTGAAGCGGTAGTGAGTAGCATATTTCATGAGAGGTGGTTGGTCGTCGAAGCACCATACCATGGCCGCACGTTCACCGGGTCTGACGTCCCCGGATTTCATTCTGTGGGGAAAGTTGAAGGATATTTGCTATCGTGATCCACCGACAACGCCTGACAACACGCGTCAGCGCATTGTGAATGCATGTGCGAACATTACGGAAGGCGAACTACTCGCTGTTGAGAGGAATGTCGTTAAAGGTACTACCACATTCATTGAGGTTGACGGAAATCATTCTGAACATTTATTGCATTGATGTGGTATTTACAGGCGATCACGCTGTAACAGCATGAGTTCACAAATGGTTCAAATGGCTCTGAGCACTATGGGACTCAACATCTTAGGTCATAAGTCCCCTAGAACTTAGAACTACTTAAACCTAACTAACCTAAGGACAACACACACACCCATGCCCGAGGCAGGATTCGAACCTGCGACGGTAGCAGCCTCGCGGTTCCGGACTGCAGCGCCAGAACCGCACGGCCACCGCGGCCGGCATGCGTTCTCAGAAATGGTAGGTTCACAAAGGTACAGTAAATGTATCACATTGGAACAACTGAAATAAAATGTTCAAACGTACCTACGTTCTGTATTTTAATTTAAAAAACCTACCTGTTACCAACTGTTCGTCTAAAATTGTGAGCCATATGTTTGTAACTATTACAGCGCCATATATCACAAAGCAGAAAAAGTGGTGCAACTAAAACATTCATATTTCTTTACGTGCTACACGAATATGTAATAACAAAATGGGGCTTCCTATTTAAAAAAACGCAGTTGATATCCGTTTGACCTATGGCAGCGCCATCTAGCGGGCCAACCATAGCGACATCTGGTTTCCCCCTTCGAGCTAGACGAGTTTCGTTCTTTGTAGTTTTTTCGTTTCATGCTTATTTCGTGAGATATTTGGCCCGGTCACGATCAGTGAACTACCCTGTATATCGATTCTACATCGTCTAGGTATTATGAGAGCAAACAGTCCCTTCCAGTATCGCTGATTACATTACACCCTACGTAACCACACAGTGATATACGACAGTAATGGCTGTTTAACACTCAACACTGAATAGACTTTAGACGCCAGCTCCAAAGTGACCATTTACGTGACGAGATTTAAAGGTTCAGCCAAAGAAACGGAGCAGCAGAGTAAAGAACTATAGTGAAGGTATTTAAATTAAAGCGTAACTGTTTAAAATTGCCAACTAACTCTATGTACGAGGGGCGTTCAGTAAGTAATGCAGCACATTTTTTTCTCGGTTGGAAAAATATTGAATTTGTTGTGGGTCATAGTGAAATATTCCTACTTAATTTATTATAAGTTCATGAAGTTACGATAGATGGCGGCGTAGCCTTGAGAATGGGGTACGTAACGGAGGTGCGGTCCAAGCAGAGAGCTGTCACTGAGATTCTTTTGCCGGAAAATCAGATCATCGCAGATATTCACAGGCGCTTGCGGAATGTCTACGGGGATCCGGCAATGAACAAAAGCGCGGTGAGTAGTTGGGCGAGGGATCTGTGATCGCAAGAAGTTCGCAGACACCTGTTCGAGCTCCCGCGTGCCACAGCTGTGCCTCCTGCAGTATTGGACATGGGGACACATTTATTCGAGATTACACAACTGGACGTTTCTGTTGGTGGTGCTGGCAAACTCGTCCACCAGTTGGGGTACTCAAAGGTGTGTGTCCCCCGGGTTCCTCGCTGCTTAGCATAAGACCATAACGGGCAACGAAGGACCATCTGTGCGGTTTTGCTTGCGCGTTACGAGGCTGATCGTCACAACTTTTTGTCGAACATCGTCACACGCAGTGACACTTCGGTTCATCATTACGAACCGTAAACAGAACGGCAATCAATGAGTGGCGCCACACCACCGCTCTCCAGACGAGAAGGTTCAAACCGCATCCTCAGCCGGTGTCTGAGACATTCATGTATTTGGTCATCGTTTGTTTTTAACAACATGAAGTACGTACTGCGCTACATGTACATACTGTCATTTGTAATACTTGTGTAAACGGTTGTTAAAATGACATGACGATACTACCTGTGGTGCTGAAGATGGACATATGGCCTGATACCGGTCTGGTCTAACAAATTTAAGAGGATCCTGCGTAACCTATTTCGACATTTTAGCCATTTAAAGTGGAGTACCCTAGTTACGTGAGACCTGCAGAGCACGGAGTGTACAAAACATTCAAAAACGTATAGCAAAAATAAAAGTTATTCCATATTCGCTATTATATATAGGCTAAGTTCGACGTGTAATTACAAAAGGACGCTTGTTTTCGTTATAGTAAAGTCATCAGGATAATGCAGCAGCTCACACGTCCGCTAACAGCGTGCCGGAAAGTATCATTAGAAAGGACAACACATCTGATAATGGGAACTGTTTCACGAAATTCAGCATGCGAAAAACAGAATAAAGGAAAATCCTGACTAGCAGCATCACTGTTTTATTCTATTGCTGTTACAGTCGCAGCTTCAACAACCATCTCATAATGGAAAAAATGAAATTACAAATTTATGTTTTATCAATTAATTAGTGATTGTACATGAAGTGCACATGTACTTTCGATTGACACAAATACCATAACGGTTCTGTTTTCTTTCAGTTATGTTCTTCGTTCTTTCCCGTTTGCACGTAACTAGCGAGATGACACAGTTCTTACGGCACTGAAGTCACACACTGGAAGAGCGGTGCGCAATTACCCGTCCACCTATACTCAATTACGTTTCCCGAGGTTTCCATGTATAACTTGAGGGAAATGCCACGAAGGTAACTTTGGAAAGTATGTGGCTGATTTCTTTTCTTAAAGCTGACTAATCCCAGATGAAGCTTGCATTCTAATGAACTCATATTAATTAGCCTTTTTTGTTTACTTTGGAGAGATCGCTATTCACCTCCTTCATTGTTTCCTGACTTTACTATTATTTTGCAGGGCGAAGGTTACAGGTTTCCGTTGAAAGCCCTACAGAACCTGTATTTAACCATTTCGAGACGACTGGAAGCTGCTTTGAATACTAACAGTTCTATTACACTGTGTTAGGTGTGGTAATGTGTTGTGTGTTTGGCTTCCCCATATTTTTGTCCATTCCCCGTGTATTCATCACGAAACATTTTGTATTTATTACAAACTACATGGAAATATCATCTACGTGTACTGTGATGATATTATTTCTTCCCTTTAATTCGAAATACTTTATTTTGCGTACGGTGTCACTTTATTGAACGGCGATCACCCGTGTACATAGTTAAGTGGTTCCTTCGAAGAATGAAACCAAATACCGAGTTCGAATTCAGTTCAAGTGTTTAATATGACTGGTATGTTCTCTCACCATATATTCACTCTTCTAAAATGCGCCTCGGTGGCTGATAATTATTATTATATAAAAATGTAGAGTCATGGGTTAACGTACGGATGGCGTTGAACAGTGCAATGATTCCAGAGAGATGGGAGAAATCTCCCATTGCCATACGGACGGACAAATTTGGCATTCACCTTAAGTGATTTCTGGAAAACATGAAAAAATTTACTCGAAATATCTCATTTTTAATACGGTTCTAGCACCGCAACAACTGTCACGCCTCGTCCGGTACGTTATATACTGCGTAGCGAGGAAGGTAAAACCGACAGCGCGCGTTTTCTAGTTATCAGATCAACAGTCCATATCCTGGGCTACATTACATCACTGTCCGCAGTTTTGTGTGCAATGTGGAGCTATGAACTGATTTATTATTTTGTCATATGAGGACGTTATTTTAAATTTTATGTATTACTCCTTTTCTTTAACTCTGTGTTTCTTTTGGTATTATACGGGGACTATGTAGCAACGTCTGTGTACAGGCCTGTAAAGTAATCTCAGAAACCTTAGTGAATATCTACAGTCTCAGTGTTAGCTAACTAAATAGGTAAATAACCTCGTGGACTAGAAATTTGTTTTCAAATTGTCAAGAAGAATCCAAAATATTGGGTGACAGTTAGCAGATGGCCCCAGCAAACATTGGAGTTCTAGTGAGGAGACTTTAAACTACGAAGGGCGTTCAATAAGCAATGCAACACATTTTTTTTGTGGAAGTAGGTTAGTTTTTTCAGTATTCCAATATACCATATTAGTTTCCACTCTTTTGGCTACAAAACGCTATTTTTCATCATAATCTCCGTTCACTGTGACGGCCTTATGCACCTTACCTGTATGGCCGCATGAACTCACTCTACTGGTTGCCGTCAAAGCCAGTGTCTTGATGCATCAGTAACTTCCCCACCATCCACGTACCGCTTCCCGCAGAGTGCCTCCTTCATTGGCCAAACATATGGAAGTCGGCGATCTGAGCTGTAGGGTGTATGAGGAACAAAATTTCAATGAAGTTTTGTGAGATCTTCTGATGCACAGAACTGTGTGAGGCATTGCATTTTCATGGAGATAGAGAAGTTGGTTTGCATATTTGTGACAACGAACACGCTGAAGTTGTTTCTTCAGTTTCCTTAAGGTAGCGTGGTATAGTTCAGAGTTGATCGTAGCACCCTGAGGAGGGACATCAAACAGAAGGCCATGACACCGGCTGAGGATGCGGCTTTGAACCTTCTCGTCGGGAGAGCGGTGGTGTGGCGCCACTCATTGATTGCCGTTTTGTTTACGGTTCGTAGTGATGAACCCAAGTGTCACTGCGTGTGACGATGTTCGACAAAAAGTTGTGATGATCAGCCTCGTAACGCGCAAGCAAAACCGCACAGATGGTCCTTCGTTGCCCATTGTGGTCTTCTGCTAAGCAGCGAGGAACCCGGGGGACACACACCTTTGAGTACCCCAACTGGTGGACGAGTTTGCCAGCACCACCAACAGAAACGTCCAGTTGTGTAATCTCGAATAAATGTGTCCCCATGTCCAATACTGCAGGAGGCACAGCTGTGGCACGCGGGAGCTCGAACAGGCGTCTGCGAACTTCTTGCGATCACAGATTCCTCGCCCAACTACTCACCGCGCTTTTGTTCATTGCCGGATCCCCGTAGACATTCCGCAAGCGCCTGTGAATATCTGCGATGATCTGATTTTCCGGCAAAAGAATCTCAGTGACAGCTCTCTGCTTGGACCGCACCTCCGTTACGAACCCCATTCTCAAGGCTACGCCGCCATCTATCGTAACTTCATGAACTTACAATAAATTAAGTAGGAATATTTCACTATGTCCCACAACAAATATTTTTCCAACCGAGAAAAAAATGTGCTGCATTACTTACTGAACGCCACTCGTACATAGAGTTAGTTGGCAATTTTAAACAGTTACGCTTTAATTTAAGTACCTTCACTATAGTTCTTTACTCTGCTGCTCCGTTTCTTTGGCTGAACCTTTAAATCTCGTCACGTAAATGGTCGCTTTGGAGCTGGCGTCTAAAGTCTATTCAGTGTTGAGTGTTAAACAGCCATTACTGTCGTATATCACTGTGTGGCTACGTAGGGTGTAATGTAATCAGCGATACTGGAAGGGACTGTTTGCTCTCATAATACCTAGACGATGTAGAATCGATATACAGGGTAGTTCACTGATCGTGACCGGGTCAAATATCTCACGAAATAAGCATGAAACGAAAAAACTACAAAGAACGAAACTCGTCTAGCTCGAAGGGGGAAACCAGATGTCGCTATGGTTGGCCCGCTAGATGGCGCTGCCATAGGTCAAACGGATATCAACTGCGTTTTTTTAAATAGGAAGCCCCATTTTGTTATTACATATTCGTGTAGCACGTAAAGAAATATGAATGTTTTAGTTGCACCACTTTTTCTGCTTTGTGATATATGGCGCTGTAATAGTTACAAACATATGGCTCACAATTTTAGACGAACAGTTGGTAACAGGTAGGTTTTTTAAATTAAAATACAGAACGTAGGTACGTTTGAACATTTTATTTCAGTTGTTCCAATGTGATACATTTACTGTACCTTTGTGAGCCTACCATTTCTGAGAACGCATGCCGGCCGCGGTGGCCGTGCGGTTCTGGCGCTGCAGTCCGGAACCGCGAGGCTGCTACCGTCGCAGGTTACACAGGACGAGCTGCATAGATTCCAATATGGGCTGCTCCGGACTCCTTCTGCGGTCGTATTTTATGCTTCAGCCATACACATCGTCAATTACTTGCAAAGTCAAACGGTGGGGAGACGCTTTGATAGTTATAATTTTTATGAAACAGAGCAGATTTCATGTGACTGGATAGACTTTTCCGGAGCATTAACTGATAATATTCGTGTCGGCTCTGCAGCAGGACCATACAATATTCTTGACACATTATTTCATCAGCCTATTTGGCCGCCGTCTTGAGGAGAGGAAGCAGTTCAGAGATCTCCTATCAGCTTTGTAGTTACGTACAGTATGTGGTGTGCCCATGTTGACTAGACGTTCTCAACCGTTTCCTGGTTCATTTCAGTTGCCTTCATCTCAGCACCAAGTTCACAATAGCGATCTAAAGTGATGGAAAGCTTCCATTTCTGGAAGAATAGTAGGACTCTGGGACACGCTGTTTATAGAAAACAGACGGATGCGCACCAGTATCTACATACGATGGTTGGTCATCCACCATACCAACATTAAGAGGCTCCTGAGGAAGTTTCCAAGGAGATTTCACCCCATTTCTGCCGCGGAAACCCTGACACAATAGCTGAAAAACCTTAAGCTCGTGTGCTAGCAAAATTCATTGACTGAAAAACAAATACGTCGTCTTTTGCGGTTTGGATCTTCGGCAGAACCAGTAGAAGACGTATGTAGATTTTGTTTTAGTGCCATATGCTCGGGTGACGGCCAGGGTGGCCGAGCGGTTCTAGGCGCTACAGTCTGGAACCGCGCGACCGCTACGTTCGCAAGTTCGAATCCTGCCTCGGTCATGAATGTGTGTGATGTCCCTAGGTTAGTTAGGTTTAAGTAGTTCTACGTTCTAGGGGACTGAGGACCTCAGAAGTTAAGTCCCATAGTGCTCAGACCCATTTGAAGCCCATATGCTCAGGAATGTCTTCAAACACAAAAAGTATTTTAAAGAGCTCCTTGTCTCAGTTAATAATGATGATCTAGGAATGATTACGTTCGACTGATACCAAATCCCTTGCTATTGTGGAAAAACGTATACTGGCCACACTGTTAGCACCGTTCACGACAGGAGTGCTGAACACCATCGCCACACGCGATTCCTAGAGCGTGAGAATTCTGCGGTGGAAGAGCACTGTCTAACCGAGAGGCCCACAATGATTTATCGTGAGTTATTCAAGTTGCCGCCGCGTCTTACTATTGAAGCTGTGTTCAAGGAAACAATCGAAATTAGACTAGCAGATAATATTATAAATAGAGATAAGGGCCACTTTTTACGAAATCCTGTTTCACCTGACGTAAAACGACAGTTTTGACCAGGCCAGCAGACTGTATTGACCCAGACACTAGACAGTGATCCGTCGTATGTACCAGCTTTCCATCACAGGAGCGCTGTATCTTCTGTATCTTACTCTTGAGGACAACAGCGACAATTTGTGGCGCGTGCGCTGTTGGTGTTCCGCAGCAATGGGCTGCCGTTCACGGCAGGAATCAGTTCCCGTGAGACTTTCAAACAGGCTTCTCAGCTGAAGATGGCTGCCAGATGGCTCGCTGAAATATCGTCTCAATATGACTGTTGATTCGGTTGTAGACCCGACAAGAATACCATAAGAGAGGATTGGGCTTGATATTAACTTCACCCGAAATGATATGAACTACATAATTAATGTTTAATATACACTGATCAGCCAGAACTTTATGACTACCGACCTACTAGCGATATAAACGCGTCCAGGCGGCAGCAGCGTCACACGGCGACAAATGGCTGCTAGTCAGACACACGCACGGTGCATGTAGTATCAGTGAGCACGCTGACCGTGTGTAGAATTGGGAAGGCTCATGGCTGTCTGAGATTGGCCGAGGGCATATTGTGAAGGCTCGGAGGCTCCGTACGAGCATTTCGGAAACTGCACGACTTGTTGAGTGTTTGAGGAGTGCTGTGGTGAGCGTCTTCAATACGTGGCGAAACAAAGGCTAATCCTTGTCTAGACGTCATTACAGATGTCGGACTTCGTAGGCTGGGCATACTGGTACAACAGGACAGGTGGCGAACTGTGGCGGAACTAGCATCAGACTTTAATGCTGAACCTGCAGAGCACCGAATAGTTGTAACGACGGGCCTCCGCAGCCGACGACCCATGCATGTGCCAATGTTAACACCACGATATTGGCAACTACGACTGAAACGGGCACGTGACAATCGGCACTGGATGGTGGCGCAGTGGCAAAGCTTTGTACGGTCAGATGAATCCCGATATCTTCTTCATCACGCCGATGGAAGGGCGTGAATAGGTCGTCCTCTAGGGGAAGTGCTCATTGACACCTGTACTGGGGGGCAGAGACAAGATGGCGCCGGCTCCATATCCTCTGGGTGATGATGATGATGATGAGCATTTGGCGTCATTGGCCGGGAGGCCCCTCGCGGGGCAGGTCCGGCCGCCATATCGCAGGTCTTATTACATTCGGCGCCACATTGGGCGACCTGCACGCCGGATGGGGATGAAATGATGATGAACACAACACAACACCCAGTCCCTGAGCGGAGAAAATCTCCGACCCAGCCGGGAATCGAACCCGGGCCCAGAGGACGGCAATCCGTCACGCTGACCACTCAGCTACTGGGGCGGACATCCTCTGGGTAACATTCACGTGGGCATTCAAGCGTCCAGTGGAGTTCGCGCAAGGCACCACGACGGCCAAGGAGTATCGTTCACTGGTTGCAGACCCCGTAGACCACTTCATGCCGATCACGTATCCCGATGACTGGCATTTTTCAACAAGATATCGCGCCGTGTCACAAGGCCAGGAGAGTGATGGAGTCGTTCGAGGAATATAGTGGCGAGTTCTAGTCGATTTGATGGCCCACCAACTCGTCAAATCTGAACCTGATAGACCGCAGATGGGATGTGACTGAACGTGGCGTCATAGTTCATCAGCCCCCTCCTCGGAATTTACTGCAATTACGTTACTTGTGTGTGCAGATGTTGTGCCCTCCACAACCTCATTGATTCCGTTCTAATATGCGTCACCACTGTCATCCGTGCCGAAGATGGACACACCAAGAACAAATGTCTATACTTTATTTCAAATTCTAAATACACACCTGGAAATTGAAATAAGAACACCGTGAATTCATTGTCCCAGGAAGGGGAAACTTTATTGACACATTCCTGGGGTCAGATACATCACATGATCACACTGACAGAACCACAGGCACATAGACACAGGCAACAGAGCATGCACAATGTCGGCACTAGTACAGTGTATATCCACCTTTCGCAGCAATGCAGGCTGCTATTCTCCCATGGAGACGATCGTAGAGATGCTGGATGTAGTCCTGTGGAACGGCTTGCTGTGCCATTTCCACCTGGCGCCTCAGTTGGACCAGCGTTCGAGCTGGACGTGCAGACCGCGTGAGACGACGCTTCATCCAGTCCCAAACATGCTCAATGGGGGACAGATCCGGAGATCTTGCTGGCCAGGGTAGTTGACTTACACCTTCTAGAGCACGTTGGGTGGCACGGGATACATGCGGACGTGCATTGTCCTGTTGGAACAGCAAGTTCCCTTGCCGGTCTAGGAATGGTAGAACGATGGGTTCGATGACGGTTTGGATGTACCGTGCACTATTCAGTGTCCCCTCGACGATCACCAGTGGTGTACGGCCAGTGTAGGAGATCGCTCCCCACACCATGATGCCGGGTGTTGGCCCTGTGTGCCTCGGTCGTATGCAGTCCTGATTGTGGCGCTCACCTGCACGGCGCCAAACACGCATACGACCATCATTGGCACCAAGGCAGAAGCGACTCTCATCGCTGAAGACGACACGTCTCCATTCGTCCCTCCATTCACGCCTGTCGCGACACCACTGGAGGCGGGCTGCACGATGTTGGGGCGTGAGCGGAAGACGGCCTAACGGTGTGCGGGACCGTAGCCCAGCTTCATGGAGACAGTTGCGAATGGTCCTCGCCGATACCCCAGGAGCAACAGTGTCCCTAATTTGCTGGGAAGTGGCGGTGCGGTCCCCTACGGCACTGCGTAGGATCCTACGGTCTTGGAGTGCATCCGTGCGTCGCTGCGGTCCGGTCCCAGGTCGACGGGCACGTGCACCTTCCGCCGACCACTGGCGACAACATCGATGTACTGTGGAGACCTCACGCCCCACGTGTTGAGCAATTCGGCGGTACGTCCACCCGGCCTCCTGCATGCCCACTATACGCCCTCGCTCAAAGTCCGTCAACTGCACATACGGTTCACGTCCACGCTGTCGCGGCATGCTACCAGTGTTAAAGACTGCGATGGAGCTCCGTATGCCACGGCAAACTGGCTGACACTGACGGCGGCGGTGCACAAATGCTGCGCAGCTAGCGCCATTCGACGGCCAACACCGCGGTTCCTGGTGTGTCCGCTGTGCCGTGCGTGTGATCATTGCTTGTACAGCCCTCTCGCAGTGTCCGGAGCAAGCATGGTGGGTCTGACACACCGGTGTCAATGTGTTCTTTTTTCCATTTCCAGGAGTGTAGATGAATCTGTATGCAGTTTGCGAAACAGAAATATAAAATGAATTCGTATTTACGATTGAAGTATCAGGACTGTATTTTTTTCCTTTTTAGGTGATTTAAAGTTCGTATCAGGCGGCAAAGACTGAAGTACCCATAGGCTTTGCGCACGTGAAAAGAGCTATTGCCTGTTGGTGTCGGACTCAGGAAAACATACGTCGTTTGTGTTTGTCAGTGGAAAGACAGAATGCCGTTTACGTGCGCCTTGTCGCGTTGTCGGCACAACCCTCATTTGCATCGCTGGGCACTGTCGGGTAATTGTGTTTACCGTTTAGGGCGACCGGCCAGCGCTATTTGGGACAGCGGGTGGGCGGGAAGAAGCGAGTGATTGCGTTACGCGCGCGGTAATCGCGCATCCATCATTGCGCAGAATCAGCGGCGTTGGCGCCAGCGCATTATTACGTCAGCCACACGCGGCAGCCCGGCATCATTTCTATCTACGTTACAGTTCCGCAGATTCTCCCCGCTCTTCTCAGTATAAACTGTAGCGAAAATTTATATCTTCAAACCGTAAGATCGATTCGATCGTGCCACAGGAACCTTCTACTACAGTTCTGGACATTGAAATTTCAACGCCAGCGAAGGGAACAAATACCGAAATTTTCTCATTGAGCGTATACGGTATAGTAGGAACAATTTATAGGTGTATATATGCAGACTGAAAATTTGTGCAAAGACTGGGATTGGAACCCTGTTCTCCTGACACTAGGCAGATTCGCTAACCACAATGTCACCCTGGCGCAGTGGCTTTGCACAAGCAGTGAGCAGGAGACTCGGGTTCGAAACCTGGTCTTGGTAAAAATATTCATTCATCCCTTCAGTCTGCATTTATACGTCACAGGTGTTTGAAACTTGAAAGTAGCAGGGCAAACTTGAGAGCATTTTGTTAGTGCAGGTTGCCGATATCAGGGGCAGGTATGCACTCAGGGGCGAACCTATTGCTCCCCTTTGATTGACAGGTAGTTAACCTATTGTTCACCTTTGATTGACAGGTACCTAACCTGTTTTTCTGTTAACTGCTTGCCGGCCGCGGTGGCCGTGCGGTTCTAGGCACTTCAGTCCGGAATCGCGTGACTGCTACGGTCGCAGGTTCGAATCCTGCCTCGGGCATGGATGTGTGTGATGTCCTTAGGTTAGTTAGGTTTAAGTAGTTCTAAGTTCTAGGGGACTGATGACCTCAGATGTTGAGTCCCATAGTGCTGAGAGCCATTTTGTTAACTGCTTTTCCATGTCACACACATTTTCTTTTGATTGACTGGCACTTATCCTATTGAATATTAGAGTGTGAAACCGATCTCCAACCCAGTAATATATCACCGCGTACTGTGTCGATGTAGTAAACATACAATTCGTATCCTGCACCACAAAAATCACCCCTTTTACATCATTCATACATATACTGCGAAGACAGACAGCATAAGCACATGCACCATAGGTATACTAGGGGCACTAGATATTTCCAGCGAGGTAGGGTGGTCATCCAACCCCAACGTGTGACTGGAGCACCCTCGGTGGATCGAAGTCCCTCTCGGAACTGTTGCGCAAAGACTTACTTGTTTCCCCCTTGGCACAATTGCGTTACTGTTTCTGATCTGAAGCTGCTTGTTTTTCTACACAGATCTCCAGACTCTGTGATTACAAGAACATATCTATTTCGCATTGTTTGCTAGAATATCATACCATTTTCGCGGTACTTCTCGATATCAAACACATATCAATATTGCTTGCATAGCAGATACAGACTCAAAATTATTTCTCTAGGGACCCGAAACTTCAGCTAGGTGGAGCGTGCTGTAAAGCATAGAATAACTAGAAACGTATCCTGTCTTCAAAGACCTTTACATGAAAAAAAGTCGACAAAAGAAAAATAGAGTAAACTGATATTCCCACTCACTAATACTGATGTAGGTGATGTAACAGATTCCCAATTATCCCTATAATTTACAAAGTCAAATAACCAAATAACGTGTTTCTCATGTCTAGTGAACCATCAAATGTGTCTTCCACCTGGTAGATGCATACACCACAAACGATCTTCTCTCAACTAAATAAAGAAGTCAAATGCTAAGAAGCAGTCAACTGAACAATTTACATGGGTGGGAATAATTACCCAGTGCAAACACACGTCCATATTGAATCTTGTCAAATTTCCACTTGATCACGAAAGCTGCCCAACACATACTAAGTATTAGTTCGCTATTCGGTCTTCTAGAGGACAATACGGTTAAGTCATCTACATTCCTACACTCCAACAGGCCTCTTCAGGTTCTACTGGCAATAGGAAATGTGAATCATTCTCGTCACTGGCCCTGCACACCGAGCACGTACAGGTAGAAACATCATCCTAAGAAATCGGTCACATATACATTTTATCCCTGTACTTACAACTATATGTTACGATCACGGTCTCAGTTGAACGACATTTAACAATGAGTGAAGTATCGGAAAAACACTCTGTTGATGGCTATGGCTCTGGAAATAGAAATACCAGTACCATTCTTATGACTTGACATACTCTCCCCTTTGCTGTCACAGTATTCCACGCCAAATACATACCTTCCTTTGCACATGCCTGAACACAAACACATATTTTATAAGCCTGATTCTCAAGGTGAACCTATAACACACCCTCTACTACTAAGTTCAAATGATTCAAATGGCTCTGAGCACTATGGGACTCAACTGCTGAGGTCATTAGTCCCCTAGAACTTAGAACTAGTTAAACCTAACTAACCTAAGGACATCACAAACATCCATGCCCGAGGCAGGATTCGAACCTGCGACCGTAGCGGTCTTGCGGTTCCAGACTGCAGCGCCGTTAACCGCACGGCCACTCCGGCCGGCTGCTACTACTAAGTATAATACTTAATTAATAAGTGATCGCTGGCAATACGATATAATACTGACCGAAAATCAGTGATGAATGGACATGTCTTATAAGTTTTTCTTGCGAGTGCTACCACCACGTCTTAGAAAGAGAGTTTTAATCGTGTTACAAACCGCCAGATGTTAAAAAACCCGATCCCAAAAACTGCTGTATGTTACTGTCACAAGCGGTCTTGGTTGTACATGTGCACACAAGTACCCATGTTAAAAGCTACACCGGCTTTATAAATCCACATATGGCATTACCTATGAATCACGTGGTTTCCCAGACAAATATCAAGACGGTGATCGCCGAAGTGTATAGTTCAAAATGGCTCTGATCACTATGGGACTTAACTTCTAAGGTCATCAGTCCCCTAGAACCTAGAACTACTTAAACCTAACTAACCTAAGGACATCACACACATCCATGCCCGAGGCAGGATTCGAACCTGCGACCGTAGCGGTCGCGCGGTTCCAGACTGTAGCGACTAGAACCGCTCGGCCGCCGGCTGAAGTGTATAGTATCAGATCAACATGTCGCCAACAGTCCAACCTCTTCATAAAATTACCGCATCTTGAATGCGATTCAGCTAAGAAGTGTGGTATGAAACCGGTATTTGCAATGCCCTCACTCTGAGGCCGTTTGATATTTCTCCGGTATTTGTAACGCATTCTGTCTCAATGCCATATCATATTTCTGGCACTCTCATATCTCGAAACAAGTAACCTTTCTCGAACCTGTCTACTACAGTAAAATTCCAACGTGGTTTTAGTCAGTCCCTACGCATGCTGCATCTGCTGCCATTTCCGCAGCTTTGTGCATGTGATCATTCCAATTTTAGTTGGAACTGGGTAGAAGTCGGAGAAAGCCATATCCACCATCTCATGTAACCCGTGTAGAAACAGAGCGACCTGAGTTAGTGTTACAGGATTGTGTTTTGACCATTCGGTGGAAATGGGTGCATTGTGGTTCATCCACAAAGTAGATACAGATACTACATATCAACGACTATTCACGTCTATCTCCCCAACATGCTACCTTCGTTATTTTGCACCATCCATGAGAGAAAAATTATGAACTATAAAAGCTCAACTAACTTCATCTGATAGAGAACAAGATAACATCTTTAATGCATCTCTCTTCTCCCATATATCGAAAACAAATACCACATGTGTGCAGCCATCGAGCACCTATGACTATCCTATTAAATATACAGGTATTGACCAACTGCACAGATCAGTTTAAAGTTCCATTACCAGTACTCTAGGAGGATGATTGTATCCCACAGACTATACTGTAAGTCGCAAGAGACGCCCCCCTGTGGCCCTGGCGATTTGAAACATTATTTTCTAACACGCTTTGTACACTGCAAAACATTTTATTTTTATTCCAAGACTTTGAGGCCTGTGTCAGGTACTAAATTGTATTGAGACGTTCTGATCCATGGCCTCTCACAGACAACAAGGACAGCAGCCCAAAGTACAGTTATCCAAGACGTTGCACTGTGACGCGATTGACGTCATTCAAGATGGCTGCTGTGATGTCAGCTAATGACGCGAGTATCGTTACCCAGGATGGCGGGAAATCGCCACACCCCCCTGCCAAGCCCCCCTGGCGGGAAGTTTGAATTTTGGAGGGAAGATAGGTCAACTGGGCTACCTCTACATTTAAACTCATCTGTCACAGTGATGGAATAGCTGATGGCTCTGCGTTCTGTTTCGACTGATTCCTCATATTGTACTCATGCACGTGATCACTGTTTCGGTGCTAGAACCCCCCAGAAGGTGTCACCCATTCGCAAAACTTTTTCCCCAACTCAAACAAACGCTGTCAGTCAGTCATTATGTGATAACCAACAGCCTGTCAGTGGATGGATGGGATGAAAAAGACCCCGCTGATGTATCGTAATAATAAGCATCACAGTTGATAGTGCGAACAATTTTAGCAAGTTTACAGTAATTTCAAAACAGGCCAACAATGTGACAGCATGTTTCCCCAACTTCAGTATCATAGCTAAACCGTCCCTTCTCTTCTTTGCGAGTATCACTGCGAATGTAGTTAGATGACTGTGCAGTACGTCCATTCATTGTTAATTCTCGAACACATAAATCATCAAAGTATACCAGACAGCGTTCTACATATTTCTAACACCTCAAGCATAATGCGTAATTTACGATCTATCTCTACGCAGATGGGAGTTATAGAGCATTCTCGCAGCCTTAGGATAAAATTAGAGACTGAAATGCCTCTCCGCACTACCTTTGACCAGCCTGCCCTGCAGCACCGATACCGATTTAATCTGCAGCTGACCAGAAGTAGACCGCTACATTCCACGTCTCGTGAATGAATGGAACTTGCCGAGTCCTCACCCATCCAAGTGCACAAGATTTCCCCAGATGCAACCATGACGAGGAGGTTAGCACACCTTATCGGTTTACAGTAACAGATCTGAAACTGTTGTCATGAAATAGCACAGGGTTAAGAAGAACAAGAAACGGGTGATTTTTATGCATGATGGAGCTCTAGACGGATGGAATTCGAAGCATTTTATGTAAATCAACTACGCTATCAACTCTAAAGTATGGTTCTAGAGTCCAGGATCAGTGACTGGAAGGTACTGGTAAGAGAGAACATAAACACCTGCACTCCTAGGGCTACAACGTTCTGCACTTAACAGGGGCCATAAAGTTAGATCGTTTGAGTTTCCGACCTATCAGTTATATGGAATGCGGCGCTGTTAATATTACAATGTAAGAAATGTATTTCCAGCGCATAACATACATCCTTCTTGCAGGTTTCTCTATGATAAACTATGGTAACAAACTGTAAAACACTGGCTCTGTGTGACACATGGACAATATAGCTTTCCAGAGGTATACTGTCCATTGTCCACATCTGATCATGATTCAGAAATTATACTACGCCCACATCAATTCTGTATAAAATGATCTTTAATAACTGAGATTACCTCTTACAAGGAAACAGATAAACGCATAGCAGCGGGGTCCGACATGAGAAATTCCAAGTCTTGCCTCGACTAACTCTGTAAACAGCACATCTGTCGAGCAGAAGTATACACGGGGATTGCAATGTCTCACAAACACCTATCGCTAACTTAGTTATGAAACTGAAGTATCGATTTTACACTTAACATGCGACAGGGGAATGGAGTACCTCGCATGAATCGTCGTTCGTTTAGAGGAATGTGTCACAGCTCATCACACGTAAGATGGAAGTCCTGATGACCGAGAGGTTTATTGTTAACGATCGCAAGTAGACAGTACTCTAAGACTCACATAGAACAAGCGGTTGTATACGAGTCGTGACAGATCAGCGAAAAAAATGTTCAAATGACCTGCGCCAACATATCCATCCCTCTCTAGAATGCATCATCTGTCTGCCATTAAACCGTACCTCGTTACAGCTCCATCTCAATCGACCATCCCGTCCATTCCCTGTTATCCTTCAACGCAGATGCAAGTAAGTTTAGAGGCAGATGGTTCTCTGTCTTCCTGAAAGGCGTCAAATACACTAGTCAACTCGCGTGTATCACTGTTACCTCAATTGACGTACAGTTGAATGCTGCCTCAACGGAAGAAAAAGTGACTGTTTCCCTGCTTTACTTCGCTTTCGTGTCGACTTTCTCCCGGATTCCTGTTGCTGTCGCATACTAAATCCCCATGTACAAATTGTTCTGCACCAAACAGAAGACACGCAAGTAATTCCTCAATTTCCCCGCAGTTCAGCGTATTTTCCCTCAACATATACTTATTTTCCGCAATTCCGTCGATTTTTATGTCACTTCTACCCACACGATCATGACATAACCTCTCGCTTCGTGTTCTAAAACTGCTTGTAAATGTAGTACCGTTGCCAATACCAAGCGCAAATTCACTATTTTTTCTGATCGGGAGATGTAATATATGGTAGCACTGTGCTCGATTGTATCCAGTCACATCCCCATATCTTCAGGTGTAGTTGGAACGTCTATAAACAATGTCTTTTATGAATCACCACAAGAAAAAATCCAGAGGCGTCAAGTCTAGCCAACGAACTGACCACGACACGTCTCATCCGTGTCCAATCCAACGATTTGAGAAATCTCTTTACAACTCATTTCTATCCATCAGCAAAAAATGTGCCGCACACCCATCGTGTTGATACCACGTTCTGTTCCTTGTTCCTAAAGGTATTTCTTCCAATAACAGACCTAATACTTCTTGCAGGAATGTGGTGTACCTCCTACCATTAGGATTTCCTTCGATGAAATAGGGGCCTGTAATTCTGACCTCCAGAATCCAATACCACACATTCATCGACCACGCTTTTTGGTGTGCCACTTGCCGCAGTCAACATGGTTTTTCAGTTGCCCAGTAATGCATGTTATGCAAATTAACATTTCCATGGTTCGTGAATGTAGCCTCGTCAGTAAATAAAATCAAATTAATAAATGTTTCATCCCTCGGAATCTGAAGATGAGTCCATCGGCAGAATTCAATGCGATGCATACAATCCGTACCAGGTAATTCTTGGTGGAGACTGATATGGTAAGGATGATATTTATGGCGATGAAGAACAGGTACTACTGTGGCTCATGCCAGATTCCCTTGCAATTTGATGCAATCTAACACAAAGATCTCGAACCAGAGTGGCAAGAGTACCAGTCACCTTTTCCTCGTTAGTAACTTTCCTTTGCCGGATATGTTTCCGATGTAGTTGTTCTCAATTTATCATATACATATTTAAATGCACGACGTGTAGGTTGAGTACGTTGACGAAATTTTCAGCGATTAAGTCTCTACCTCTTACTGAGTTTCGTTGGCATTCTCCATTAATGAGAAGCATATCGACTTCCTCTTCGAAGGAATATATCATTCACATTCGCTTGATTCGACGATACTAGTCTTACCGTTCCTTTTAGTGTTGTATTGCGAAACCGTCGAATGGTGTATACATGTCAATGGCGCGTTAGATGGATGCGCCGTATTCGGCGAATATTTACTATTTGCACGATATATGAGAAAAAATTGTCTGATCATGTGCTTCGATAAGTGCCGATGTGATAAGGAATACCACTCAATAAATGATAAGAAGGTTGCACCACTGCATTGATACCAGTGGTCATCACTTCGAACACCGGTAAGTGGACGTTTATGCCACCTTTTGGACCTTCGTTGACCTTCAAAGACCTTACTGTTACACATCAATGGATTCGTTTCGATAGCCGCCATCAGAAAATAAGTACCAAATTATAGCATCCCATTTAAAAAACAAAGTTGACCTTCATTGCTCTGACGCGACCTCACCTAGCAACAAAATACCAACGTCACATTATGGCTCCTGTTGTCTCATGCAACATTTTTCCCCACAAACTTTTCAGCTACTGTTATACTTACGGTGTTATTCTAGGTGGCAATAGTTAGTGACTCACCGCCTGTACTTTCTGTCAATTCTCTACGCTGATCAGCAGCTCGTTGTCTGTGCCAAAATTTTGTCTTCATAGCCAGCAGAGATGGAACTCGAGGGGGGCTGGCCGTATTGTGGATGATCGAACACGTTCCGTAGAAGGCACTGCGGGAACATCTTCATTGTCCCTGCAGAGTGCGGCCTAGAATTGTCATGAAGAAGGGAAAGAATGACAGTCATGTTATGTGGGCTGCATGACATCAGGCAAAACCTCTCACCAGGCCCTCATACATGGCGGGAGACACTTTTGTGTGTTGTATATTTTATATATATTATTTATTAATGTTAGTCCATTAATAAAAGTTTTTGAAAAAAAGCGGTTATGTGAAAGAATGTGATCCCGATGGCAAGTGTTCGATCCCCGATTCATTCTAGGATTTTTATCTATCATTTACCATTTCTATGTCCTTTGGCAATGCTTATTAATTTGAGAAATATCGACCTACGCCGTAGTTTTTAGTCTAATTAAAACTATGCGTCAGCCTGTAACTCGTTGGCTAAGTCAGTGCAAAAATCGGATGAGGGAGAAGGCATATCTGCTGAAGCACTGTAGTATTCAAATCCATCTTCGGGATGATAACAACTTTACCTGTGTTTTTGCAGTGTCCCGTATAATATGTCACACTTCCATCTTAGATAATGCCAAATTTCGAGTAAAGACTAGAGTGCACTTTCTCCGATTAGGTATTCAGATTTACTTTTTCGTTGTTCACCTCAAACATTTCGACGTAATTTTCGAATGGATTTCTGAATAACGTTACTGTTGATATCTTTCCCAAACTTATCAGATTGAGTGCTCTTACAGTCTCTGCGCCGACGGTACCTCCAACTCAAATTTTACGTGTGCGTATATGAATATCAAAAACGTTATAAAATATATTAGAAAGGCCATTTTGGTTACGAATGTAAGTTCAGTTTCCCTCTAGCTTGGCAGTGTTTTACTATCGAATATGAAAAGTTAACGTCGCATTCTCAAGAGAGGAGCGTTTGGTTTTCCTTTATTGGTTGTAGGCAAAGCCCTTGTCACCTGATACAATACTAAACTTCATGATGAGCTGATTTGAAACTCCGTTCAGATTTTGAGCGCAACTGCGTGATGTAATAAGGCTACAACAGGTCATAAATTTAACAACATACATCGTACAAATTTAAAGTCCCATTTACAAAGACAAATGAAATGATAAACACATTGAGCAACGGAAGAATTCACGGAACTAAGGTAAGTATACTCAGTAGCACTTGAAACGTTATACATTGTAATTAATGTTGGATGATTTTATTTATGCTACTGTACTGAAACATATGCGTTTTCTTCAAAGAGGCAGGAGTCGTATATTGTAGACGATATTAACCTCTAAGAAATGTCTTATCTTATTAGTCTAGTTAAAACGCGTTTAATCCTTTAGTCATTTTTCCTCTCCTCTTATCAGAGTTTTGTTGAATAAATTGTAGTATTGCCCCAACACGATGTGTATTTCAAGTTACGGTCTAGGTGCATAATGTTTTCCACTCAGTCTTTGTTTTGGCGAACATATTATGGGAATCATTGAACAAGAGAAACCTTGAAACACCTGCTCTGTACGTTCCGTTCCCCTTTACACCAACATTACCTGAAATGAGCTTTGGGAACAAAATGTGATACCGACGTTACCATCCTAGGCAGGCTCTAATGGTGGTGATTTGTTTCTCCAACCTGTTTTCAAGTATCAGGCGAACAGGTTACCCAGGCATAGAGGGAAGTAATTTTGTCGCATGACTCGGTACAACCAAGTTCCATTTCAAAGTTGCTCGGGTTGTTACCTCACACTACGACCAAGAAACGTGATCACGAAAATCATAGTGGAAAATACCTCCGCCGAAAGCCGTGAACATTTGCCGGTAACGTCGTTAATTTTACTGTCAATAAGAACGAGAGAGGTGTAATGATAGAGAACCAGACGGAAGGTGAAAGCAAACAATGACAAGAGGAGTTAATTAAGTCAGTGTTGTGCAGATTACAGAAGCAGGAATACAACGGTGCGTAGCAGAACGTAAGTATATGTCCTAAAGCAGAGTAAGTAAAATGCATACAATAAATACCTCACGATGACATAGATGCGTTATTAGTCTATAAGTTCTTCAAAATTAAAAACAACACAAGGAAATACCATCTTTGCAAATACTTCACAGTTTTTGTCGCACAGTTCTGGACTTCCAAGACAGGAAAGAAACTATGAGAAAATCTGTTCCATCAGTGGGATTTGATTTTAAAAGACGACAGAATGAGTCATGTGCGGACAAGATTCTGTATAAAAAAGAAAACATTAGAATTAAAGCAGTCAGTGATTTATGTAGACGAACTGAGGGTCCATACACACCACACTGTGAATGAATGTTGCAAAGAGGCTGTGTGCGTAGAGTGTTGACAAACGACAGGTCCAGGGAAAGTTTCATTGTTGTGAATGCAGAGTTTCACTTGGTGTTTACGTCTCTTGTATGACTGTAACAGGAAAACTTCGGACTATTGTGCAGAAACAGACAGAAAGGGATTAAAAAAAAGGTAAATATTTGGCATTAATTGAGGAGCACGAACATTCTCATCTTTATACCACTGACAAGAGTTGGAAAGATAATAGTTCCCCTCCCACTGCCACCATAACATACAAGGAAGGTACTTTTACTGATACTGCCAGACAGACAATAAGAGGAGGCAGTGTCAGATATACTGCATGTCCTCTTTCTGTTATTGTCCTCAATGGATTCTTCATTTAGTATCCCATGCAGACGTGTGGCGCGTGCGTCACGCCGCTCAAGGAAGTACCGGAGCGTACGCAAAAAACGATGGACACAGTTCCACTCGCCCATATTTCCTGAACTACATATTCTATCGTAATTCTGTAAATTACGAGTGGTGTTCAATAGGTAATGCAACACATTTTCTCTCGGACAGTTTCAGCTGAAAAAAATGCGGAATTTGGTGTGGGACGTTGTAGAATATTCCCGGTCGGCCCCGTGCTTCCAAGAAGTTCCGACAGCTGGCGCCCCTATACGGAACCTTCAAAACAGCGTCTGTAACGGAGGTGTGTTCCAAGAAGAGAGCTTCCGGAAAACAAGAGCATCGCAAACATTCATAGGTGCTTGCAGAATGTCTCCGGAGACGTGGTAGTGAACAAAAGCACTGTGAGTCATCGTAGCAAGGTTGCGCAAACCTGTCCCATCTCCTGCATGCCTCCCTACATCTGGGATCTCACACCTTCCGCCTTCTATCTTTTTGGCGCAATGAAGGATGCGCTCCGCGGGAAACAGTACGTGGATGATGATGAGGTTATCGGTGCAGCAAGACGTTGGCTTCGACGTCTACCAGTAGAGTAGTACCATTCGGACATAACAGTCCACCCAGTAAGGTGGTGTAAGGCCGTCGCATTGAACGGAGATCATGTTGAAAAATAGGGTTCTGTAGGCGAAAGAGTGAGGAATAATATGGTGTATTGTAACACAGAATAGAACTTTATCTCAGAGAGAAATGTGTTGCATTACCTTTTCAACGCCCCTCGTGCATCTGATTGTACATAAATGGAAGTTTACAGATTGTGAATATGCCCTTGTCCGACTGCACTGTCTCCCTACAGTTTTGACTGAAGAAAATAAGTTTCTCACGTTACCCAGTTTCCATTTGACGGATACGGTAAATGAAGTAAAACTGTTCAGAAGTAAACGTCTATGATTAAATAGAGTCGTTGGCACGAAAAAGGGGTCTGAGCCAGCTACCCACACTCAGATCACCAAGCTGTTTCGTAAACCACCTGCGAAACGTGGAATAACAGAATGGCATTTAAGATGACGAACTTACGAGTAATAATCACTACTTTCCAAGATTTTTTTAATGTACGTGGTTGTATTGAATAAACAAATTTGTACATTCAGCGCCATTCTCTCTATTCATTTTTCTGTTTAAAATTTATTGGATTACACATCCTGCTCCACCGTTCACCTACAAACTTAAATATTTTCCTCAAAATAAACAGACTTAGTCGTACTGCTGAAACATGTCGACGTTACAAAAATGGCAAATTACGTAATTTTTAATAACGGAGAACGAATCGTTCGTGTGCTATGGTCATACGAAACTGTACGTTTAAATCTAGTTAGAGAGTTTGGCAACGGTTATTTAAACATCAAACAAACAAACACCGTCCAAGCATGCCTTGAAGGCCCAACGGTACCGACCGGCAGCCGAGTCATCCTCAGCAGCCCTTATGCGTCACAGGATGCAGATATGGATGGGCATGTGATTAGCACACCGCTCTCCGGGCCGTTGTTACTTATAGTCACCGGGGTTGCTACTTCTAATTCAAGTAGCTCCTCAATTGGCCACACACGGGCTGAGTGCGCCCCGCTTGCCAACAGCAGTCAGTAGACCCGGACTGTGACCCATCCAAGTGCTAGCCAAGCCCGACAGTGCATAACTTTGGTGATCTGACGGGAACCGGTGTTAACACTGCGGCAAAGCCATTGGCTGTTTAAACAATAGAAAAGATTAAAATTGTAGAACATCTGCAAGAACTGCTTGAGTTGAATATTGTTTATTGCTGGTGCGGGGGATGCGTCAGAGATTAATGGAACGAGATGGTATCGCAGGCCTAGGAACCCTGCGTAATCATTTTACGATGCACCTCGTGCGATTTATATTTCACTGGTGAGTTCCAAGTACAAGAACGTCTAAATATGTTCGACAAACATTGCTCCATCCCGGTACCGTGCGAAGCGAAAATGACTGAAGAGGTAGCAAGAAAGCTGGACTAGAGTTGTATGACATCGAATATTTTGTATGTGTTTACTGAAAACTGTGATTAACCATGTATATTTATGTCTCCATAAAGTCTCAGAAGTTCATAAATAATTAAATTAATGAGATATTTTTTTTCGTGAGGGGATAAACGACGAGATCTTATACTTTTCAAACTAATGGACTGCGCATCTTCCGTAACGTTACGAGGCAGACTGTTTCGTCCAAGAATTCGCGAAGCTGATGGCAGTTTAGAGGGTAAGTATCGAAACTGTAGTTTATTGCAGCAAATATACAGAGTGGTCCATTGATCGTGACCGGGCCAAATATCTCACGAAATAAGCGTCAAACGAAAAAACTACAAAGAACAAAACTTGTCTAGCTTGAAGGGGAAAACCAGATGGCGCTATGGTTGGCCCGCTAGATGGCGCTGCCATAGGTCAAAGGGATATCAACTGCGTTTTTTCAAATAGGAACCCCCATTTTTATTACATATTCGTGTAGTACGTCAAGAAATATGAATGATTTAGTTGCACCACTTTTTTCGCTTTGTGATAGATGGCGCTGTATTAGTCACAAACATATGTTTCACACTTTTAAACGAACAGTTGGTAACAGGTTGGTTTTTTAAATTGAAATATAGAATGTAGGTACGTTTGAACATTTTATTTCGGTTGTTCCAATGTAATACATGTACCTTTGTGAACTTATCATTTCTGAGAACGCATACTGTTACAGCGTGAATACCTGGAAATACGACATTAATGCAGTAAATGCTCAAAATGATGTCCGTCAACCTGAATGCATTGGGCAATAAGTGTAACGACATTCTTCTCAACAGCGAGTAGTTTGCCTTCCGGAATGTTCGCACATGCATTGACAATGCGCTGACGCATGTTGTCAGGCGTTGTCGGTGGATCACGATAGCAAATATCCTTCAAATTTCCCCACAGAAAGAAATCCGAGGACGTCAGATCCGGTGAACGTGTGGGCCATGCATGGTATGGTGCTTCGACGAACAGTCCACCTGTCATGAAATATGCTATTCAATACCGCTTCAACCGCAAGCGAGCTATGTGCCGGACATCCATCATGTTGGAAGCACATCGCCATTCTGTCATGCAGTGAAACATCTTGTAGTAACATCGGTAGAACATTACGTAGGAAATCAGCATACATTGCGCCATTTAGATTGCCATCGATAACATGGGGGCCAATTATACTTCCCCCCATAATCCCGCACCATAAATTAATCCGCCAAGGTCGCTGATGTTCCACTTGTTGCAGCCATCGTGGACTTTCCGTTGCTCAATAGTGCATATTATGACGGTTTACGCTACCGCTGTTGATGAGTGACGCTTCGTCGCTAAATAGAACGCGTGCAAAAAGTCTGTCATCGTCCCGTAATTTCTCTTGTGCCCAGTGGCAGAACTGTACACGACGTTCAAAGTCATCGCCATGCAATCCCTGGTACATAGAAATATGGTACGGGTGCAATCGATGTTGATGTAGCATTCTCCACACCGAAGTTTTTGAGATTCCCGATACTCGCGCAATTTGTCTGCTACTGATGTGAGGATTAGCCGCGACAGCAGCTAAAACACCTACTTGTTGCAGGTCGTGGTTGACGCTTCACATGTGGCTGAACACTTCCTGTTTCCATAAATAACGTAAGTATCCGGCAAACGGTCCGGACACTTGGATAATGTCGTCCAGGATACCGAGCAGCATACGTAGCACACGCCCGTTGGGCATTTTGATCACAATAGCCATACATCAACACAATATCGACCTTTTTACGCAATTGGTAAACGGTCCATTTTAACATGGGTAATGTATCACGAAGCAAATACCGTCCGCTCTGGTGGAATGTTACGAAATACCACGTACTTACCGGTTTGTGACTATTACAGCGCCATCTATGACAAATCGAAAAAAGTTGTCCAACTAAAACATTCATATTTCCTTACGTACTACACGAATATGTAATAAAAAATGAGGATTCCTATTTAAAAAACGCAGTTGATATCCGTTTGACCTATGGCAGGGCCATGTAGCGGGCCAACCATTGCGCTATCTGGTTTCCCCCATCAAGTTAGAGGAGTTTCGTCTTTGTAGTTTTTTGCGTTTGAAGCTTATTTCGTGAGATATTTGGCCCGGTCACTATCAATGGACCACCCTGTACATACGCCGAAACACTCATGTACCGAAGTTAGTATTTATTCAGCGCAGTCTGTAATATTTGTCTAATGGCTACAGTTCGTAAGATAGGCTCATATTTAGTTTCTTTCTGCTATCCTCCATAGAATCCAGAAATGTTGCAAATGATAAGAGCATTTCGTCTATAACGTAATGTGCTTTATTCTGAGGAAGATGGTCTATTATTTCTTCAAAATGATACTTGGTATTAATTGAATTTGGCCACTAGAGCGAAACTGTCACTTCGTGGCTGTAACTGAGGCAGTATTGCAACACGCCCGGTAGTACCATAAACGTAACTTTTATTTTATTTCTGTCGTTTTTGGAGCCATTTCTGGAGAAAGTAAGCGATCGCAATTTAATATTTGAAATTACTTATAAAACAGTCTATATCGCGAGGCACGTTTATTGCATCGATCGTTTTATAATTAATTTAAAATACGCTGTTAAAACCACGACCATTTATCGACGTAAAAAAATGTTTCTAATTTCTAGTTTTTGTAAGTCCGAAAAATTGTGGTTGATTAACGTAAAGGACGTATGAAAAGTTCGAACACAGATCACAATGGCTGAGCAAAGTTGTGACACGGCTGACGTGATTGACTCGTGTTTGGGAAGAAGGAAGCTGAGGCTCTATGTTTCCAGAATTTACGTAAATAATCCAGAAAAATACCCAGATAATATCTAAAGCAGTGACATGTACAATGAGTTTTTCAGTAAATATGTTGTGACAAATGAAAATGGTTGCCCAGTCGCGACTCGAACGAACAGTCTCCTTAACCATTAGGCTATCTGAGCACGCCTCCATGCCTGACTCGGACATTCATTGTAACTGATGTTCCCACATATCATTTACAAAAGGTACATCCAGACGTTCTGCCAACGGGTATGTGGGAGTAGCTCCACTGGGGTACGAATTTAGTGGAGTCCTATAAATTATGTTGTTCAAAGGGTATATACTAACTGAATGAAGTCGCTGACATGAAGTGAACATCATTTCATTACATTGCAAGTTAAGCAGTTTTGACGGGTTTTCGCAGATATAATTTCTTGTCATTGAATAGTCACTGGTTTCATCCCCATTGACTCCATGTTTATGTACGTGATCCGTCTCGTTTACTAGATACTGTGCGCTGGTCTGAATTAAATATGTCTTTCTGCAGTATCACAGCATCGGAATCTATTTCCATAACCGATACATGAACAAGGCACTTGTGGCCGTTGTGTCTACATAACTGAGTGCCAATACCACTAACAAACTTTCGGCCGGCCTACTGACAAACAACTTTTATTTTGAGGGATATCTTCTATACATCTATCCATAGTACTAAATTAAAGTCTCCTCCTGCGTTTTGCTGTTTATATGTGAAAACTAATCTTACGAATTGCTGTTGGAATTTTGACATTAAAAGACTTATTCGCTAGAAATATTTGTGAATATAATTACGCCAGACAGGTTGTGTAGCTCTGACCTGTAAGCATTTCGCATGTGATTTGAAATAAACGGTAAGTACGAATATGTGGCGGTTGAGGTCGAGAACCGACGATAGTGGGGGCGCGGTCGATGGCGGTGTAATTTGCTAGAGAGAAGTCCCTTGCGGAACACTAACTCAATGTGTGTTCGACAAAGTAAAAGCGTGCGCTAAGCTAACCGTGTTCGAACAGGCTGCAGACAACGAACCTGACCCACGGTTGCTTTTTCCCTGAGCAGATACGATTACACATCGCGGAAGTGGTTTAGTGTGGTCTAATGTCCATGGAAATTTGTTTCGCTTCTGTTTGGTGTTTTCGATATGTTGCTACCGTCAGACGCTGTTCAGGAAAACGAGAAGAGTATCGAATGAATAAACAAGTTTAATGTAACCAGTCACATACATGTGTGTTAACCCACCTAGATCCGTCTGATTATGGTGGCTGAAATGTCTGAAACAGACTGTGGCAATAAAGAAATTGAAATAGGCAGCAGTAAGCGTTATATGAATGAGTGATGTCTGCGGAATCCGCAGCTGTGAAACATTATACGTAAATTGAGGGTGATCACTGCTGACTGCTGCAGCTGGACATTAGGCGGAATCAGCGGCAACGAGTGAAAATGCTGTCCGGACGAGGATTCGAACCCCGCATCTTCTGCTTCCTAGACAGGTGCGTTATCCGGGACACAGCGTTATCGCAACTGCTCTGACTATCTCGGCCTATCCACATCCCCACCACCCGTAGTCCCTGTCCGTTGATTCCCTGTTCGCTACTCTGAGATTGCCACACCGAGTGCCGATAGGTAACGCTCGGTGGGAATGTGGATGGGCCATGAGGTGTGTCGGGACACTCTGCGCAGTTGCGACAACGCTGTGTCCCAGACGGTGCAATGGTTAACACATCTGCACTGTAAAAAGGAGATCCTGGGTTCGAATCCTGGTCCGGTACATATTTCCACTCGTCGCCGCTGGTTCCGCGTAATGTCCCGCTGCAGGTGACAACAGTGATGCCCCTCAATATACATATAACAGCGAATCTGTTGTTTCATTTAATATCAATAACAGTCACGGTAAAACCTAAAAAAATTTTCGTATTTAAGGAATGATTGTGTCTGTACATGGCTGCTGCTTTAAAAATTCCTATTTAAAAAAAGATTGTGTCTGAACATGTTTCAGCTTCAAATCAATTTCCAATACTTTCATAAAAATAAAATACCGTGAATGGCAGTGCGAATACAGTGTAACGATGACTCTAATACACCAGAAAGGATTGCAAATAACTAAATTTGCACAGTATAATTGAAGAATTTATGGTAAATTGTACATGTGATTTGAGTCTGTGGAGGGGGCGAAATTTCAGTACACAGTTGTCAGCTATGACAGGGACAATGACTCTTCCAAGGCCGGGCGTGGAACCGAACTAAGCTTTGAAGACAGGTAGCCGGCCGAAGTGGCCGTGCGGTTAAAGGCGCTGCAGTCTGGAACCGCAAGACCGCTACGGTCGCAGGTTCGAAACCTGCCTCGGGCATGGATGTTTGTGATGTCCTTAGGTTAGTTAGGTTTAACTAGTTCTAAGTTCTAGGGGACTAATGACCTCAGCAGTTGAGTCCCATAGTGCTCAGAGCCATTTGAACCATTTTTTAAGACAGGTATGGGTATGCCAGTCTATATTGCTTCAGATTTATGTAGTATCTTGGAATATACACCGTGCTCGAACTTTATGAATCACCTACAAGAAAACGACTTATTGACAGATGGCCAACACGGATTCAGAAAATATCGTTCTTTTGAAAGGCAACTAGCTCTTTATCCTCACGAAGTAATGAGTGCCATCGACAGGGGGCATCAAATTGATTCCATATTTTTAGATTTCCAGAAGGCTTTTGACACCGTTTCTCATCAGCGACTTCTAATTAAATTGCGTACCTATGAATTATCGTCTCAGTTTTGACTGGATTCGTAATTCCCAGTCAGAAAGGCCATAGTTCGTAATAAGTGACGGAAAGTTATCGAGTAAAACCGAATTAATGCCTGGCGCTTCCCAAGGAAGTTTTAGAGACCCTCTGTAGTTCCTAACCTACATAAACGATTTAGAAGACAATCTGAGCAGCCCCCTTGGATTGTTTTGCAGATGATTCTGTCATTTACCATCTTGTAAAGTTATCAAATGACCAAAACGAGTAGCAAAGTGATTTAGACAAGATATCTGTATGGTTTAGAAAATGGCAGTTGACTATAAATAATGAAAAGTGTGAAGTCATCCATATGAGTACTAAAAAGAATCCGCTTAAGACAAGTTACACGATGAGTGACACAAATCTGAAGGCAGTAAACTCAATGAAATATTTAGGGATTACAATTACTAATAACTTAAATTCGAATGAACGCATAGATAATTTTCTGGGGGAAGCAAACCAAAGACTGCGGTTTGTCGGCAGTACACTTACAGTGTTACGAGTCTATTACGTTTGTCCGCCGATTTATGGAGTATTTCTGTGCGGCATGTGATCCATATCAGATGGGACTGACGGAGGACGTTAAAAAGTTTAAAGAAACGCAGGTAGTTTTGTATTATCGCGGAGTAATGGAGAGAGTGCCAAGTATATAATACACGAATTGGAATGGCAGTCATTAAAACAAAGGAGTTTTTCGCTGCGGCACGACTTTCTCATGAAATTCCAATCACCAACTTTCTCCCCAAATTGTGAAAATATTTCGTTAGCGCCTACCTACATAAGCAGAAATGATCATTATAATAAATTAAGAGAAACCAGAACTCGCACAGAAAGATTAAAGTGTTCTTTCTCCCGCGCTGTTCGAATGTGGAACGGTAGAGAGGTAGCTTAAAGGTGTTTCGATGAAGCCTCGGCCAGGCACTTAATTGTGAATTGCAGAGTAATCATGTAGATGTTGGTGTAGATGTCAATTGATCAATCATAGTAGATGGCGTTTGGAGGCACGCCACTCTGTAGACAACCCGTGACCTGAACATTTTCATTAGATGAGTGATCTGTAGAACGTGATGGCAAGGAACACAATCGAACATCTTCTCTATTGATGTAGGTCAGCGCGAAATAAATGTTGTCTTGCGTTTTCGAGATGAAACGTAACATCCCAGAGAACCATGAGGCAGGGCACATCCACCGGCCTTAGCACGCCACACATGTACGATCTGCTGTCTATATTAGCGGCTTTGCGAACCACACGTTACCGTGGTTTGTACCTAGTGGCACCCCATAGAATCAGTCTAGGTGTTGGGGCCCCATATCAGGATGATGAATGCAGTCTGTGAACATTAGCGCTCCTTAGAGTCTCCATTCACGGATGCATCCGTCTTTATACTGTGCGCTAAACCGGCATACGTCTGAAAAAATAGCGATATGATGCAACTGTTCCTTCTAGTGTTGTTGGAGGCATCGCCAATCACTGCTGCCGTGTCAATTGAAGCAGCAACAACGGTCTCCGGGCTGAGACTCTGTGTCGCCGTACTGTCCGTGTGGATACGTGTCTTGCTGCAAACGATCCCATTTCCTCACTCAAGGCATACGTCGTGTCACTAGGATCACGCACGGCTGAACGAAAGATAGGTGCATTCTCTCGGGCGGTACTAGTGCGGAGCCGCTGAGATCCTTCTTGGTGTTGAGTGCGGCTCACCCGAACCCCGTTGATTCCACATTCACATGACAGTCGTAGCATCCCGATATTACCTGACGGCAGACCGCAATCTCGATAGGTTACAATTAAGGTTGTAAAACAAGGTCGTAACCGCTTTACCTGCACGTTAAGTGGGTTGCATACCTATTGGGCGTTACCTCATTTCGATCGCTTCGGCTGCGTATGTGATCAGTGTTTTACAAGATTTCCCCAGAAACCACAAGCGGTGAACCGGATAGAATCTGACTGAGGATACATAAAGGGCCGCATAACCTATGGAACATTTCTGTTTTACATAGTTATTCCCCTGTCTGTTACTTAAAAAACGTATATGTAGCAAAACTGAAATTTTCAATGCCTAATTTAGGCTTTATTCGAAAATTGTTGATTTGTAACGTGAAACAGAGGGAAAACAATGCAGATTTATCATGTAACGCTACAAAACAGGTAAAATTAAAAAATTGAATGGGAAAGAGAAACATGTCAGACATTACTTCAGTACTGCGTCGAGCTTATCTAAATCGAATTTAAATTATTCATAAACAACTTTCACACTTCATATTACCAGGAATCTCTTGCCTTTGATCATTATGAAGTACGTTCTATTGAATACAAAGTATTAGAAAGTAATACAAAGCATGTAAACTGTACTTACATCAAAAGTAATTGCTTTGGTTACAAAAAAGAGCAGAAATTACTCGATCAACTGATTTTTATTAGTTACAAAATGCAGTTTATATTTTGTGAGGATATAAAATGCACAATGGACTAACAGTGAATGATGTATGGTTTTAATTATGTGCAAAACAAACAAACAGAAACAAGGAGAAGCTGTCATCTTCCGGTTTCTCTCTCACACATTCAGTCGTGATTCTTTCCCTACCAGTGCTACCAATACTACCGGTAATCTTACCATTTACTATGTCATTTATTTATTGTACCAAAAAATGGAAGCGTAGTTTCGGCAGAGTGCAACTCAAGTCACAATCCTGTCGCTGTACGTGCTGGAAGACGTTTCTCTTTCTTATGCGAGGAAGAACACGATTTTCTCAGGAGCAACCAACATTTAATACTATTTACGAATGAGGAATATGCTGCGTAATCTTTCCTTATATAGAGAATTGGGATGGCGTTATTCCTCTTATTACGTACGGTTGCGCTAAAATGCCAATCATTTGCGTATCCAAGCATCTACAGACTTCAAGCCAATTTGGCGTTTGTTGCATACATAGAGGGGGGTGGGGGGGGGGTGGGAGGACTTCATTTATCACTGTGACCATTAAAATGATCCAATATCTCCTCCAAAATCGAAACATTGTACTAAGGAATATCACCCACGCTCTGCCCCTGGCGTGAGAAAGTTCGGTGTTTACCTCCCACGGTGGCAGCATCAGTGTATCGTATGGGATTTCGAATAGAGGACCAGCACTGAAAAAAATGACCGAAGGCTAACTGCAACCTCGGCGCGATCGTAGCAGACAAGTGCAGTAAGTTTATGAGGTGACCTACTTTTTATGTCAAAAAGCGGTTAATGTTCTGTACTCTATATAGCATACGCGTTGCACGCAGCACATATTACCGCAATAACGCACGAATCTCTCTTAGCAATCTACGATAATTGTCTATCGCTGTACGTTGCGTGTTGCCATAAAACACCACACTTAAAAACATTTAATATGGGGCACCTTAATGAAAGGTACTGGCTTCCCTGGTCGTAGCCCTCTACCCACTACCATATTGTGTCTTCCGTGGGTTAATGACGCTTCCCACCACCACCATCCCGTGCTGCTGAAATCATCCCACCCCACCTTTATTTCGTCTCCGGATTTGGCGTGGAGAACTACGCTATCGGCGCATGCGCATCATTGAAACGACGTAGTCCGTAACTGGGGTCCGTCGAGACGTCATCGGAGTCCATGTAGTGCTGGCTCGAAAACGCTTGCAAACAAAACGGCCGACAGAGGGCGACCCTGCGGCACCGAACGCCGAATCTGAATCTGTTAAAGGCTGGTACCATTCACCAACACTCGAAAAATCGCGCCATGAAACAGCTTCAAGTTCATGACGGCGCCAAGAAAAACGTGGTCCACAGGTTGGACGGCGAGATCAAAATCTACAATCTGCAGACCGACATCAGTGCTGCGACATCCCTGTTCGCCCCCAGCTCCGTGTGTATGTTACTCCTTCCGCCAAGACGCATTCATTCGAGTTAATGAATTGTAATCAGCTTTCAACAACGTCAGGGAACGATAGGCCTATGGCCAGCGTCCACCATATGGTTTTGGAATGGCTACACTAATACGCTCCATGAACTCAGAGGCCTCAGCATTTCGTTGTATTCCCTATCCACTTCGGTCCCATGAGAGGAGCAAAGGTTCGCTAGAACTCAATCGGGAGCCCATCTCGTCCGTCCGTCAAGTAAGATTCGGTGGTCGTCCCATGCCACTGTAGCTTTTCGCGGCCATATCAAATGAAAGTCGATCGTAAAGCCGGCTTTACACAGTGGAGCCACCACATAAGCGTCGAATCATCTGCTCATTGACATCGTAGACATTCATGCCACGTGTCTTCGATCTCCCGAGAACAGTGATCCTCCCGTAATTCCGCGACGTTAAGCGTCCGAGACTTCTGCTGTGACATGTCCTCTGTTTTGGTAGAGCGATGGTGCATGTGGAGGCTTGGTCGTGTGCAAAGGCCGTTGACCATAACTCAGCATTAAACACTGCTATACGTAGCTCACGGGTCGCATTGGTTATATCTAAGCAATTAGCCGAATGGCTCGTGATGTACGTGAAGCCGTGGCGTGGGCAGTTTTTCAGTTCCCAGATGTCGTGCAGAGCAGAATCCGGAACGAGCGCTCGTAGCGCCGGGCAGGGAACGAACTGGGGGGCTTCAGAACAAGACTCAAATCGCCACCTACAGTGTAACGTTCCATACGCCTTCCAAAGAGAGGTGTCATATCTGCCGTATAAAGGCAGCCCTTCCGTGTCTGTTCGTCGTTTCAGACGATGTACAAACATTCAGCAAACGGACTTCTTCTACAGTAAGCACAACACCGCGGGTCGATGGTAAGTAGCTCTTTGCCGTAATACTGGCCGGGCCATCCCACCTTCGTCACCTACTAAACTGTAAACGTCATATTCATAAAACTCCATCGATCGGCAGCGTTCCTCTTACTGTAGAAGAAGTCCGTTTGATGGATGTCTGTAAGCCGTTTAGATCGACGAAGGGAGGCGAAAGGACAGCCTTTAGACGGTTGATATGACATCTCTCTTTGGAAGGCGGATGGAGCATTACACTCTCGGTGGCGATTTCAGTCGTGTCCTGCAGCCAAAGGACCAGCGCCCACAGTGTTCCGTACCTCCTGTAGGAACACAGTGTCCATGTCCGCTGCCTGAAACATATCTTTAAGAATCTATACTTTTATCGGGTTAATAATACCATTGACGTTTACGGTGCCTACTTGATAAACCTTTGACATCGGAATCAGCTGGTTCTGTTGGTGCTTCAAACAACGTCAATTCACATGACTTCGGAGCTTCCTCTCTGGTTGACTAAAGCCCTACTCTGCTCCATTAGCTCCCGCTGTAATGGCTGCCTTCCTACTTTCTGTCGTTGGGAACCACTGTCATAACGTCGCCGTCTTGCATCTCTAGACACTGCTCCATTTCCTGAGCCCAATCCCCCAAGTGGGCGACGGTGGCGCTCTCTGGTGGCATGACAGACAGGAGGCTCACCATTCCGCTGCCTCGCTTCCTCTCTCACGAAGTTGTCACTCCATCTCTGTCGACGTTGCAGTGTGTATGGTTGTAATGCCGCCATGATTGTTGTTGCATCCACACCTCGTTCATTCCCGTTATCTTGGTTTTCATCTGCACAGTGTTTCTCTTTGTCCTCCGTCAGCCGCCTCTTCTCCCGCTACATCGGCGGCTGCAGTTTTCTTTACAGTATCTGCACATCTGATGAGGACTGTTTCTCCAGACGGCCTCCCACAGAGAGAGGCGTGGAGGCGATCGACAGACAGCGGGTAAAGGAGGAGTTGGACTAATAGAAGACTGAAATAAATAAATACCCAGGAAACACAGTCTACTCGGCTTAAAATAAAAGTTACTTGATATGACTTGCTCGGCCGGCCACTGTGGCCGAGCGGTTCTAGGCGCTTCAGTCCGGAACCGCGCTGCTGCTACGGTCGCATGTTCGAATCCTGCCTAGGGCATGGATGTGTGTAGATCCATGAATAAGAACAAATTGAGTAGTTTTACCTACTCCCCTTACTTCGTTCTTTTTACCCTTCGCAAAAGATGTCGAAGCACCAAGAGTGCCGTCCACATTGACAAGTGGTTTGTAAACCAGCATTGCTAGTGAGGGTTCCTACCTTTTACCGCACGGGAGTTTGTCTTTGTCTTGTCGTAGACGTTTTAAGATAAATTCCGATTGTAGTATTCACTTATGGGTGAAGGCTAGTGGTCCTTCTTCTTTGGAAGATTGTCGCATTGTTGGTGATTGTACCATCTATAATTTAAAAAAAAGGTAGACGTTTTAAGATAAATTCCGATTGTAGTATTCACTTATGGGTGAAGGCTAGTGGTCCTTCTTCTTTGGAAGATTGTCGCATTGTTGGTGATTGTACCATCTATAATTAAAAAAAAAAAAAGTAGACGTTTTAAGATAAATTCCGATTGTAGTATTCACTTATGGGTGAAGGCTAGTGGTCCTTCTTCTTTGGAAGATTGTCGCATTGTTGGTGATTGTACCATCTATAATCACTGAAAGCACAAACGGCCTTTCTTCTTGGTGTTTTAGCTCTCTGGGGCACTCTGGGATGCTCTCTGGGGCACTCTGGGATGCTCTCTGGGCTGCTCAATAGATGTCGAGCACAGTCTCTGATTGGTTGTCTTCTTTTTGGCGCGCAATTCAAACTACGTTGGTTAGGTTTAAGTAGTTCTAAGTCTAGGGGACTGACGACCTCAGATGTTAAGTCCCATAGTGCTCAGAGCCATTTGAACCATTTGAATTTTTATGATTTGCTCTTTGAGAACATTTTGTTTTGATCCTTTCTTACTTATTAATAAGTAATAACGCTGCTGTTAACATGACTTGCATCTGTCAATGTAGTATACTGTAGCAAATGATAATTGTTAAATGTAAGACATGAGCTTGAGTTAGGAACTTACAGCTGTACAATCTACAACAATATATTGAAATGAGAAGAATTTCTCTAGAACGCCAGGAGTGTTCCGTTCGCATGATCACTGCTGATTTCCCCATCACCCCCAGTCCAACTAAGATACAACCGGTCTGTGGTGATATCAGCGTCCACGGGTCATTAACTCGGAACTACTTCTGAACTTCGTTATAAAAATCAACAATTTCTTTAGTTTTTAAATATCTTTTGATTATCAGCTTCCTATTGAAACAGTTCAGTTAACTACAATGAAGCGCCAAAGTAACTGGTATAGGCACGCGTATGCAAATACAGAGATATGTGGACAGGCAGAATACGGCGCTGCGGTCGGCAACCCCTATATAAGACAACAAGTGTTCGGCGCAGTTGTTACATTGCTTTCTGCTGCTGCAATGGCAGGTTATCAAGATTTAAGTAAATTTGAACGTGGTGTTATAGTCGGCGCACGAGCGATGGGACACAACATCTCCAAGGTAGCGATGAAGTGGAGATTTCTCCGTACGACCATTTCACGAGTGTACTGTGAATATCAGGAATCCGGTAAAACATCGAATGTCGGACATCGCTGCGGCCGGAAAAACATCCTGCAAGAACGGGACCAAGGACGACTGAAGAGAATGGTTCAACAGAAGTATAACCCTTCCGCAAATTGCTGCAGATCTCAATGCTGGTCCCCGAACAAGTGTCAGCGTGCCAACCATTCAACGAAACATCATCCATATGGGATTTCGGAGCCGAGCCCCTACTCGTATACCCTTGATGACTGCACGACACAAAATTTTACGGCTTGCCTGGGCCCGTGAACACCCAAATTGGACTGTTGATGACTAGAGACGTGTTGCTTAGTCGGACGAATCTCGTTTCGAATTGTATAGAGTGAATGGACTTGTATGGGTATGGAGACAACCTCATGAATCCACAGCCTACATTTCAGCAGGGGACTGTTCAAGGTAGTGGAGGCTCTATAATGGCGAGGGGAGAGTGCAGCTGGAGTTATATGGGAGCTCTG
This sequence comes from Schistocerca serialis cubense, assembly GCF_023864345.2. Lineage (NCBI taxonomy): Eukaryota > Metazoa > Arthropoda > Insecta > Orthoptera > Acrididae > Schistocerca > Schistocerca serialis. Next base: position 1,000,434,862 of record NC_064640.1, on the reverse strand, counting down.
ATACGTCTAGATACGATCCTGACAGCATTCCGTCGTCCGTGGGCAACTCCAGGAGGACAATGCGACACCCCACACGTCCTGAATTGCTACAGAGTAGCCCAGGAACACTCTTCTGACTTTAAACACTTCCGCTGGCCGCCAGACTCCCCATACATGAACATTATTGAGCATATCTGGGATGCCTTGCAACGTGCTATTCAGAAGAGATCTCTACTCCCTCGTACTCTTACGGATTTATGGACAGCCCTGGAGGATTCATGGTGTTAGTTGCCTCCGGCACTACATCAGACATTAGTCGAGTCCATGCCACGTCGGGTTGCGACACTTCTGGGTGGTCGCGAGGGCACTAAACGATATTAGGCACGTGCACCAGTTTCTTTGGCTCTTCAGTTTACATACTAGGACAGTTTTTTTCAATAGCACAATAGCCTTTTTTACAGAGCCCTATCCAGTTTCAATACTTTTGTTTTTCGTTTTCCTTACAGGCCCTCAAATACAAAGGTAAATGTTTTCGCATTCGTGGCGAACAACAACAGCGCATAGCAATTATTACATGCGGTAAATAATCATACGTAGACGCAAACAAGTCTCATGTGAGTGAAGTTTCCTGCACCGTGAAGAGGTCTCAATTCACAGAATTCACGTAAGCAAGTACCAGAGTGAACGGGAAAACCCATTTCTACGACGGTTTGGATCGTCTGCGTGTACAGCTTCGACATTTGTGTACAGTACTTAAGGACGAAAGTAACTTTTACATGGTGTGTCACTGCCTAGGAAACTTGCACCGTACATGGAAAGAACTGCTACACTATAGTGCAATATGGTACAGAAAGTAACTGATAGAAATAAGCAATGAGATGACCGGATATGACACTTTTACACAAAGATCACACGTAAGCTGAAGTCACCCCGATTTATGGTGATGTCCTAGAAATAACCAAACGCGAGACATGGTTCTTAATAGAGTAAGAGATCACCACGGAAGGTAAAGCATACTCTGCAACGTCTTCGCCATAAGAGGGGTAGGAGTTCTTGTGAAAGACTTCTACCAGAGAGGTTGACGCTTGCTGGATGGTCCCTGGTGAATGTGGCCGTGCTGCATTACGCGTCCATAACACATCCCACACGAACACGATTGGATTTAAGTCGGGGGAACGGGCAGGCCAGTTCATTTGCGGAATACCCTCTCTTGCAACAGCTTCTCCACCTGTGCTGTTCGATACGGTCGCGCGTTGACATCCAGAAAAACGAAGTCACGGCCGAATGCGTCCCTGAGAAGATACACGTGCGAAAGGAGTACAGAGGCACAATAATGTTGACCCATTAGTGTACCGTGTTCAGAAAACTACATCTATACTCCTCAAGCTACCTTATGGTGTGTGGCGGGGAGTATTCTGTGCGCCAATGTCAGTTCCAACTTTTCCTGTTCGCGGGAAGAAAGATTGCTGGCAAGCCTCCGCATGCGCACGAATGTCTGTGGTTTTATCTTAACGTTGTTTTCGTGAAATATTCTCTGTGTTGGAGGATACACTGTATTGGTTGACTCTTCCAGGAACGTACGCTCTCTCAAATTGCTCAAAACAATCGTTCTGCAAACAGCACAGAACACAATCTTCACTTATTTCGTGTTGCTACCAAAGGCATAAAATGTGATCCCGAAGAAAAAGCAATCTTTATCATCACACTTATAGCACCAGATAGCACCAGACTACCCCTTCTTAATAACTAACCTAAACTGAGAAAGAACTTTTTCCTATAGATCTTCGAAATTGGAAGCCGCTAATCCGCCAACACCCCTTTTCCCGGGGCATTCTTCTCTCTCACACAACATCTTAATTACACTTATATCGTTATTACGAACCAATAACCTAGCAGAGACTAATTCTTTTACTACGGAGCCGAAAAAAATTAAAAAATGATTTTAAAATAACACTCAATTCTCATGTACGAATTATCACATTAGATGAAATAAAGTGAATGAGTGTTTACCATAAGACAAAATTTCCGGTCATGTTAACATAAGATCGGAAAGAAAACAATAGTTCAGCAAATTTAATGTTTGTGCAGTTATAAACAGCGGCAGTAAATAATACTCTCTGTGCGAAGTGTGTCATATCTTTGAGAAAAACATCTTTATAGCATGCAGCAGGTGGCGGTCGGTTGCTGGCAGAATGCTTGTGACCCTCGGTACATATTCGCAGTGAAAATTTAGTGATTCGTGGCAAATCGGTAATCACAATGGAAGCTGCCAGGTGAATACGAGCTATGTAACCCCCATACTGTCGCTATAAGTAAGAGAACCATTTGTCGATAGTCTTTTTATTTACTTTCTCGTAGCAGGGTCAGTACGCAGTATCACGCACTGAAAATAAAAGTATAATTCTATATGCCCCATCTGACGATGTGCTGGAAAAGGTGCGAATACTAGCCTAGGGAATAAGAGAATATTTCAAAAAGGTGACTGCTTACAATTTTTTGTGTTTATATTAAATACACAGTCACGGGTTCTAGAAAATTATTTACAAATTACTGTGAGTTTCTTCAGATAAACCTCAAACACTGTGAACGCCACATTATTTCTTTTTTTCATCTGATGCTCATACTTGATTGAAATAAAAGCTATTACGTTACAGCTCAATAACCGATTACAAAGTTCGCACCGTTCTGTAGTGGCAAGAATTTGGTACAAATGAGGATTGTTCTTCAAAGGGAAGATGGTAACAGACGTGTGAGACATTTGTGTATTAAATGTACTCAGTATCGTGCGTTACCTGTTTTGTCTGTCAGTTTCATTGCGTCAAAATGTGCGGCGCACTTGGAATTACACTCAAAAAGAAGATTAGGGTACGAAGTGCAAGTGGTGCACAGCCCCGCTGCGACCATATTGACCGCAGCCCGACGACTGTCCCGCCAGCTAAGGTCAGCGACAGCCGTCACAGCTTGTGGCCCAACTGTTGCATATTAAAGGCACTTCCCAGCCTCGGACAATGTCAAGTGTCTTGCTGCGTAATGCAATTGCACAGGGGAACTTCCTGATGCAGTTGCCTTCCAATTGTCAAGGCTACGCACAAGAAAGGGGTACTACTCACTTGTGAACCGTAAGCTTACAAAAAAAATGGTTCAAATGACTCTGAGGACTATGGGGCTCAACTGCTGTGGTCATAAGTCCCCTAGAACTTAGAACTACTTAAACCTAACTAACCTAAGGACATCACACACATCCATGCCCGAGGCAGGATTCGAACCTGCGACCGTAGCGGTCGTGCGGTTCCAGACTGTAGCGCCTTTAACCGCTCGGCCACTCCGACCGGCCCGTAAGCTTACATCCCGACACCTTAGGGAATGATATGCATCACACATAATGCCATAATTTGTTCTCGAGTGTTTTTTTAGTATCTAAACAAATTTAAAATTTTATTTTATTTGCAAATAAGAATGATGTTAGGTTGGAGGAAAGCTAAATCATTAATATTGATTAAAATCAAAGTTGTTCTTAGATGTAGTGAAGTACAAAAAATTTAACATTTCAGTCTCCATTCTATAGCTTACCTTTTATTTTGTACGGGTAAGGCGTCAACATAGCCATACCTACACCGATTCAATAACCATCTGTCATCAGGATTGATGATCATTTTAATTCTACAATTCAGTTCTCCTAATGCCCCATCCCAAGCGCCATTCCAGCACGGAGGACACAAATAATGTTTCTATTTGTGGTTTAGATCTTCGTGTTTCATATCTACACATCAATACCAGTACAAGTACTGATTGATGCAGGCGCTACAGTCTGGAACCGCTCGACCGCTACTTCGCAGGTTCGAATCCTGCCTCGGGCATGGATGTGTGTGTTGTCCTTAGGTTAGTTAGGTTTAAGTAGTTCTAAGTTCTAGGGGACTGATGACCTCAGAAGTTAAGTCCCATAGTGCGCAGAGCCATTTGAACCATTTTTTCTGATTGATGGAGATAGTTTTCGACGTTTGAGGAGACCTGAAAGTTTACGCTAGAAAGGGCTACGAATGCCTCCATTTATATTTAATTTCCATTATCTTGCATAAAGAGATCTTCACAGTTACTTTAAAATCCTGAATGAAATTAAGGTGAAGTTATTTATAATCATGCCACTATGGGTTTGGTTTGTTTTACTAATGAATAGGAGTTTTTCCCTTCGCTAGCACGAAATGTACGTTGGCATCGCAATTTTTTATATTTTCCATCAAACGACTAATAATCTATTCGAAACACTACAAAACAAGACCTAGACTACTACGGCACAGCTTGAGTAAAAGAAGGGATCGGTTGATTGCATCCTGAGACATCAAAATAATCGCCGATTTGCTAATGTTGGGAACTGTGAGGGAAAGAGGAGGGGGGACGGGGGAGCTGTATAGGAGACGAAGTCTTGACTACAATAAGCAGGTTCAAATACGGAAATGTCGCCGGAGTTGTGCAGAGATGAAAAGGCGTACACAGGACAGATTATCGTGGAGAGCTGCATGAAACCAGTCTTCGGACTGAAGACAGCAACAAAACAACAGTGTCTGTCTTTATTTGGATATCTTTTCCGACATATTTATGTAGTTTAACGCTACTCACCTTTAATATTATATAGCGTGATTATAATTAAAGCTAAACTTTCAAACCGCTGTAGAAATAACGCCATTGGTCCGAATGACGTCAAATTGCTACGGAAGATTATCGAAGAAGGGGGAAAACGTACAGCTGAAGAAAAATAAACAGTTACAAAATGTAGGAACAGATGGTGCTGTAAGCATCATAATTTAATAGTGGTCGACTACAAATGATAAATGATTGCATAAGGTGTACGTTTGACGTTAAACAAACTGTACTACTCAGTTTGCATGGGTGTACAGGTGTGATACTGTTAGTTACGTAAACCCATCAACCACGGCAAGGTCATATCATATCAGATGCGAAAAATCGGTTTTTAATTGTTTTGAGACCAAAAAACCGCATAAAAATCATCAATGACATCGATTTTTAATCGTTCTGAGGCCAAAAACTGCATAACAAGCATCAATCAAATCGGTTTGTAAGTGTCCTGAGGCCAAAAACCGCATAAAAAGCATCAATCAAAATCAAATCGGATTATTAATTTCCGTGTGACTGGCGCAAAACATGTTCAATGTGCTGTCCACCGTTTTCTGCAACAAGTTGAAATCGAAAAACAACATGTTACACCACTGATCGAAGTGTTTTCGGGGTCACGTTCAGAATGTGTTGCACAATGCGTGCCTTCAATGCAGCTAAGTTTGCAATCGGAACACTGAACACAACACTTTTCAAATAGCCCCACAGCCAGAAGTCACACGGATTAAGATCAGGTTATCGTGGCGGCCAGGCTGTAGGGAAATGGCGGCTGATAATTCTAACATTTCCGAAATGGCGCTTCGGCAGCTGCTTGACTGGATTTGCAATGTACAGAGGTGCCCCATCTTGCATAGAAATGATCCCATCCACACTCCACGCTTTGGAGAGCTGGAATGACGTGGTTGCGCAAAAGACACTCATAGCACTTACCAGCGACGGTACAGGTAACAGGACCGGAAGCGACTGTCTCTTAGAAAAAATATGTCCCTATGATAAATGATGCCGTAAACCCGCGCCACACAGTGACCTTTCCAGGATGAAGTGGTACTGGTTGATATGTGAGTGGACTTTCCGTTTCATACATTCGACAATTATGTGTATTGACATATCCTGCCAGATGAAAGTGGGCTTCGTCTGTGCACAAAATCTTCCACGGCCAATCATTGTTCACTTCCATGCGAGCAAGAAATTCTCTCTTGGTGGGAAGTCAACAGGAAGCAACTCGTGGACATGAGAAATTTGGAAAGGATTGCAAAGAACGATGTTTCGTAGGATTTTTCACACCGTGCTCACGAGTATGTCCACTGTTCGGGCAATTCTCCGTGCACTACACGTTTGTACACCACCACTCGTCTCCTCATGCAATGCTGTGGCCACTGCTTCCACTGAAGTCGAATCAGTTCGCTTGCTCCCTCTACCAGGTTGCACACCAAACGAACCCGTCTTTTCGAATTTCCGTAACATTTTCTCCAGACCCACGGCAGTCATCGGAGCAACGCATTTTTTCAAACCCTTCAGTGTCCGGAACTTCTGCAGAGCGACGTGAGCACTGTGGTGTCACCGCCAGACACCACACTTGCTAGGTGGTAGCTTAAATCGGCCGCGGTCCATTTAGTACATGTCGGACCCGCGTGTCGCCACTGTGTAATCGCAGACCTAGCGCCACCACCAAGGCAGGTCTCGTGATACGAAAGAGCACTCGCCCCAGTTGTACGAGAACCTAGCTACCGACCAGATGTACGAAGCCTTTCTCTCTCATTAGCCGAGAGACAGAATAGCCATCAGCTAAGTTAATGGCTATGAACTAGCAAGGCGCCATTAGCCATACAGTGATTGTACTTAAAGTCTCCTGTGTATCGTCAAGATCGATGTACCACAATGATATTAAAGATAAGTATTAATACAGCTACGTACTTTTCTCTCCGCCACACACCGCCACACACCGTAAGGTGGCTCGCGGAGTATAGATGTAGAATTACGTAGCCTGTTCCAGTACTTCACGCCCGTCTGCGTTAGTCTAGCGTGCATTTTCCGCCATCTCGAACTACAAGGTGTCGGCCCAGCTGCCGACACAACAAGCACAGTCATCATTCTTGTAGTACAGCTTCACAAGCAGAGCGCGATTCTGTATTGAGATAGTCATGGCGAACGTCGCAGACGCGAAAAGAGGAAAATCCGTGTACCCGGCGTGTGTATACCAAGTTCAATGAGTCGTGCGCGTGACAGATGTTTTCATTTAGGTATTCTGACACATACATCTATTGGTCAGTTTTCACTCTATTTTTTTTCATCTGCCATACGTTTCCCCTTTCTCCGAAAATATTCCGTTGCAATTTGACGTCATTCTGACCAGTGGTGTTATTTCTACAGTGTTTTGATAGTTTCATTATAGTCACCCTGTAGATAATGTAATAGTATATCTGCTGATTTTAAACAATTCCATTCTTTCAAACCCTTTTTTTCATCTCAGCGTCGGGTACATGTATTTCCTCTCATGACCAACCTTTCTAAGGGTAAACACTAGACGCAGTGGTAATTTGATACCAGCTAATGGCACTTTATATGATTCCCGCAGAAAAGAGTGGCTGTTACAAGCTGCGACATGGTCGCGAATTCAACAATAATTGTGTTTAGCATTTGATGATGCCACTGAGTCTCCAGTATATTAGGACACGTTTTTATAAAACAGATCTGAAGATGATCATTATAGACGGAAACCGTTAGTCTGATGACCTAAAAATTTGCGACCATAGACGTGAAGTAAAGGAAAAGAGCGGCTATATTAAATCTGCTTCATAGCGTTAACAGTCGACAGTCTAACAGGACGTTATGGGGATGCCTCTTGAGTAAATGTTTGTGTCTCTTTAGCTCCAATCCTTTGCTTTTCCAGGAAAGCGTGATACTTCCTTTTCCGTTTACTATCCGCTCAAGAGCACCGGCGAGAGATCCCTACAGCGTTGTGCGTACGTGTTACTGCACCAGTAGTAGTAAGAGTGAATTATTAGCTCTATGACCTCGAACTGTCTCAGCTAGACGTTCCTGAAAGGTGATGCTTGTGTCAAGATCTGACTTTCGGAGCAATATACACGGTCCAGTCATAGTAGGTGGTCACCTACTATGCTCGACGTCAACGTGCGATAACCACTCAGAGATGGCAGGTGGCAGCTCAAACAGTGAAGGATATACAGGGTGAATCACTTAATACTTGTACGCCCCGGTAACTGATTGGTCAGCGCGACAGAATGTCAATCCTAAGGGCCCGGGTTCTATTCCCGGCTGGGTCAGAGATTTCCTCCGCTCAGGGACTGGGTATTGTGTTGTCCTAATCATCATCATTTCATCACATCAACGCGCAAGCCTCTGAAGTGGTGTCAGATCGAAAGACCTGCACCCGGCGAACGGGAGGCCCTAGTCACAATACATTTACTTAATACTTGCACTGCAGATATTTCGTACACGAAAGGTACTATCGATACGCGGTTTTCATGGAACTGAATTATAGGCAAGGTCGCGTATTTGCAGCCAGTACACAGATTTTGAGACGTTGACGAAAGTGCAGCTTTTTTTAAAACAGCTACAAATTTGTAAATGGGACAGTGCCTATTCGCAGTAAAATACTAAAAGTAGTGCAAATAAAAATGTCAATGGTGTTCGTTGCAATAAGCTAGTGCAAGTAGTTTAAGAATTAAGGTATTGTTAAAATTGTATACCCCGACAGCTATTTGTTCCATCCTAATGTTTAGATGCTAGGCGACGTTGTTACGTATTGTAAAAATTGTATACACAGACAGCTATTTGTTCCATCCTATTGTTTAGATGCTAGGCGACGTTGTTACGTTCGTTTACATTATGTTATGGGTACACTGCGATTGCATTGCGACAGTTGTGTCACTTTTTGTGCGATAGTGGACGTTCGGAGACGTGTTTGGAAGATGATATTTTCCATGCGAGAAAAGCGGACGAGCTCATAGTTTACGGTGAATGTAGAATGTATGTCGTCCGTTCGTGTACAGCGTAACCCGAAAGATAGTCCAGTAGAAGTCAATCTTTTCAACTTCTTGAAACAATTACAGGTGATATGAAACGGCGTATTACTATTGTGGTAGTGGTGGTAAGTTCGTATGGGACCAAAGTGCTGAGGTCATCGGTCCCTAGGCTTACATACTACTTAATCTAATTCACGCTAAGGACAACACACACAACCATGCCCGAGGGAGGACTCGAACCTCCGAGGACGGGAGCTTCGCGAACCGTCGGAAGGTGCCTCACACGACACGGCTGCCCCGCTCGACGGCGTATTACTGCTGCGTGTGCAATTTCATTGGAATGCTAGAACGTGTGCAGCAATCACTGCATGGCAGAGGCAGCCTTGTATTGACGCTGGTGGTGGTTATTTTGAGAACAGGCTTTGAGGATACGTTAGTTCTTTACGTGTGAAACCCCACAGAGATACTCCATTTACCTTTGTTTGTCTTTCGTTTGTGCCGGCAATGTTCCATTTAACGACACGTCACCTACGGATAAAAAAAAATTGTTCAAAAGGCTGCAAGCACTATGGGACTTAACATCTGAGGCAAAAGACTGCACAAAAGTTGACAGCGTTATTTCACGGGTCTGGTGGTAGAACAGCAAGAATAGTATGTGAGGCAGAAGGGACTGTTGTCACTAACTCCTGTCTTTCTCATGATAAAAGTAGACTTCCTGTGGAGGAAAGCTCCTCAGCCACACTAACGAAAGATTAACTGCGTATGATCCCATTGTCTCCTCGACGAGTATAACTTTTCGAAAAGGCGAGAATTTTTTATATGAGTGTCTTCACACTTGTTCTGAGCGAAGATATTATTCAGAAGATGATGAGTGTGGTGTTCATCAAAACGATTCACCTTTTAGACGAACTTAGCCTGCTGGAAATTCCAGATCCTTCTATTGCATATGTGAATATTCTTCATACATCCACCCTGCTGGCGAGTAACACATGTGAAGGCATATTACAGGCATTTTTGCGTGGAAAGCGTACCCCCTTTGTGCTTGGGGTTCATTTAGCAATCCAGTTTCAGACAATAACAGTAGCATGGGATAGTCATGAAGACATAATGTCAGCAGGATTAAAGTAACCACCATCCCACATTAACAAGACTGTGTCTGAGGACAGGGATTTGGATTAGTGCTGCAACGCTGCCACTCAACACTCAAACTGAGGAAACATATCGCTTAGTATTATGGGTACCTCTGCAGAGTAGTATACCGCGATGGCAGCTCACCAGTCAGTGGAAAGCAATACGGCAGTAAGGAATAAATATTTTACCAGCAGGGTACAAATCAGGCTAACAATGACAGTCTCACACGGGCATGCTTATATCAAATTAGACGACACCTACACACAGTACTTCTTCCAAGGAGCTCCGGCTTTTCAGACCCTGCTATCAGAGAATGTACAACCAGTACGTTCGCCTACGGAAATCCACTGGAAATCACAACAGCGCATCCCCCATATATCTAGAATTTTAACTGGGTGATTCGATAAACACGTCATGCTACTTGCCTGGACTCAAAGATAGCCTGAGTTCAATCATACTGCCGATCTTTTCATTGCTGTCTAAATGAATTCGAGATCCTCTTCCTCTCTTTCAAACAGCTACGAGAGGTATCTATTCGGTCACGGATCACAGTTATTGCATTATTTTCAGTGTTTTACGCCTCGATCTGCCGTCATCAGGACGGAAAAAATTTGTGCGCTGCAACAGAGGTGGATTCTGTAAAATAGGAAATTGCAATAAATTATACTCAAAAATTCCTATTTATGCTATGGTCACCATTACCACGCGCATAATGAATTAATGAATTTACGTTTCGTTTATATTGCTGTATTGCAAAGACTGTACACAAAAGCCTGAAATTAATGTAAGGAACCCTTTTTGTAATGCATTTATCTTCTGCAAATTTTTAGAAATTAACACAACAAAATTTAATTTTTGAATTTTTGTTCCTAACATGACAACGTGCGTCCATTTTCATACGTAGCGAGTTGAGAAATGAACAAAATTTGGTCTACCGATATCCACAAAATTAATCGGGATAACACGATAGGGGCGCAAGTGTGTGCTCTGGGTAACAGCTCCCCCAACCAAAGAACAAATGGGGAGGCGACTGTTTCTGTACAAGCGGACTAGCTCCCATTGAAACACACCTGCTTTACACCTCCACTTGTTTCATTAGTGCATCAGTATGACTCTGCTCTGACTTCTCTAAAGAAGTACACAGTTCAAACATACTACTATCGTTCTTATCCTGTTCACACCATTGCATGTCACTCGTGTGACATATCTTGCACGAGTTAGGCCCTTTGACTGGTACGAGCTAATCGGGCAGGTTGCCTCTACTTTTGAATTGTTACTTAGCGTGGCGTGAAGCGGACGTTTACACTATATTCTCTCAGATCTTCTGGCTGAGATCGCTACATGCTCTTGCCTAAAGCAACACTTTGCAGGCGTATTTTCCTATGTTCCTTTAGGAAATGTTTGTATTTTGTAGTTACAGTTAGGTTGGGTAAACCCTTTGCGCTTGCTGTATGTTACGACTGAAATGGAACTTAGTTACCTGTCTGATCGGATTCTAATAGCGTGTCCACATGGACAGAAATATCCGTGAGCATATGCGGTATTAAATACCCTCGCATTTGGCAGCAAGAGCGTGCATTCCTTTGATAACGTTATGTTGTGAACATTGTAAGAATTTTTAATATCTTGGTCCTTTGTGCAGAGTTTGATACGGTTTGTGTGTGTCTATATACGTCGTTTCAATTAGACCACATTCGTAAGCACAATCAGTAAATACTTGCTAATTTTGTTGAATCTTCCTTTGCTTGCTACTGGAACCACGTGGTTCACGACTTGCAACTGGTCATAGAATAATTTCTTGTCCTCTTTAATGGCACTGCTAAAACATTCAGTGCACATAATTCGTAGTACGACATGCTATTGTCATAGCTTACGTAATCTTTCAGCACTTTGGGTGGGCACTTTTGACGCAGTCTGGTGATGTATGCAGTTCCACCGGCATCTCTATTTACAGATCATTTCTCACAGAATGTTTCAGTTAAACGGTCTTCATGATTCAGAGATTAGCGATTTTGGTATATATGTCAGATACATTGTCATTTCAGTCTCCACTGACTGCATAAACACATGTATTACCGGAGTATTTGTCTACACAAACCACTTTCAGCTAAAAGTACTTAAGCTTTCCAAATCTCTTCCGGTAATATAAACTAATGGTTTCCTTCAGAGACATGGTAGCGACAGTTTATCGTTGTCACCCAGTAACTTAGGATCAGATAATTTATCTCAAGAGCACGCCTGTTACAAGATGTTTCGGAATTTTGATCTGAATATTTAAGAAACAATTAGAACTACCTTTCACCATAGAGAAGAAGAAACTGCCTCAGGACACAGTCCATTGTGTTGCGGGTATTGGACAGGCTGTCGATGGTTACTGGTGCAACCACACACAATACGGCCTTAACCCAATTGGCACAGAGTTATGCATTAGGCGGTCGGTATTGCCAAAATGGATTTCAGAGCAGAGTAACATATTAGTACAGAAAAAGAAGTAAACATGTAAGGATTTATGGTTAAGTATGTATCCGAACTGTGCTGATGATGTCAATATTTTTATTGCTCATCCCTACAGCCAAAACAGCTAGGTGGAAAACAGTAACATTTTATAGCAAAATTTCTCTGGCACTTTTGTTAGCACGAGAAAATTGACAAACAAAAAGAAACCGTAAAGGATGGAACAAATTCATGATTACATCACGGCAGCGATTTGTTTTATGTGAATGCTGAACAACTTTAAAAGATTCTTAAACGACGCCATCTTCGACGCTTTCGCTGTAGTTTACACTTTTGAAGACGATGCTTTTTAATAAGTTCATCATTACCGCCAGACATTGATCTCACAATAACTTACAAAAAGCCTCACAAGATAAAATTTTATTACTAAACTATGCCAAATTTGGCATTATATTTATTGTCGCACCTACGTGGGTCGATAATGCTGTTCGATTAATCTGACATTTTGCGGCGGTAGGCAGCAAGCAGTACGTAATACTTCAGATATTTCTGACTTTAATTACGTGCGGTCCTGCACATCTAGCTATAGTAGGAAAATGTGATAGTAGTTGTAACCACGTTTATGTAGAAAGCGGTATTATGTAAATTGCCGATAAAACACTTACGTTGCCCTGAATTACGTGACGATGTCTTAGTTTAATTACCTCGGTGATAGGCTGCAATTTTATAACATAGTAATATTGAAAAGTAGAAAATGGCTCTGCGAAGATCCTACAGTTAAGCGACTCAGCTCGGCATGGACACTGTACGATTTGTAGCCGACCTGAAAACAAAATGCTCGCGAACCTCGTAACTTTTTGCGATATTGCAGTGTCCGTGTTGTAAAGAAGAAAGATGCAATATTCTTTCGGACATGCATGCGTGTCCGAACATGCTGTGCTATAAACAAGTTTGAGTAAAAGCAGACATGTAACTGTGTTCTGGCTGGAAGATGAACCCTATTAATCATCACAATCTTGTATTTTGAATTAGCGTACTTCTTCCTGAATTTCTTGTACGTTTTCTTAAAATCCTTTTGCAGTTTTTATCATTTTTCATTGGTTCAGAGTTCTGTATATCGATCTATTATTAGCCGTTCTATACACGTGCTCATAAAATTCTAGCCACTTTTTCGTCGTGTATCCTGTTTTTTACATAACGTTATCGATTTCACGTGATATATGAAATTCACTTTGTTCAGTATTCTTGTAATACACTCCTGGAAATGGAAAAAAGAACACATTGACACCGGTGTGTCAGACCCACCATACTTGCTCCGGACACTGCGAGAGGGCTGTACAAGCAATGATCACACGCACGGCACAGCGGACACACCAGGAACCGCGGTGTTGGCCGTCGAATGGCGCTAGCTGCGCAGCATTTGTGCACCGCCGCCGTCAGTGTCAGCCAGTTTGCCGTGGCATACGGAGCTCCATCGCAGTCTTTAACACTGGTAGCATGCCGCGACAGCGTGGACGTGAACCGTATGTGCAGTTGACGGACTTTGAGCGAGGGCGTATAGTGGGCATGCGGGAGGCCGGGTGGACGTACCGCCGAATTGCTCAACACGTGGGGCGTGAGGTCTCCACAGTACATCGATGTTGTCGCCAGTGGTCGGCGGAAGGTGCACGTGCCCGTCGACCTGGGACCGGACCGCAGCGACGCACGGATGCACCCCAAGACCGTAGGATCCTACGCAGTGCCGTAGGGAACCGCACCGCCACTTCCCAGCAAATTAGGGACACTGTTGCTCCCGGGGTATCGGCGAGGACCATTCGCAACCGTCTCCATGAAGCTGGGCTACCGTCCCGCACACCGTTAGGCCGTCTTCCGCTCACGCTCCAACATCGTGCAGCCCGCCTCCAGTGGTGTCGCGACAGGCGTGAATGGAGGGACGAATGGAGACGTGTCGTCTTCAGCGATGAGAGTCGCTTCTGCCTTGGTGCCAATGATGGTCGTATGCGTGTTTGGCGCCGTGCAGGTGAGCACCACAATCAGGACTGCATACGACCGAGGCACACAGGGCCAACACCCGGCATCATGGTGTGGGGAGCGATCTCCTACACTGGCCGTACACCACTGGTGATCGTCGAGGGGACACTGAATAGTGCACGGTACATCCAAACCGTCATCGAACCCATCGTTCTACCTTTCCTAGACCGGCAAGGGAACTTGCTGTTCCAACAGGTCAATGCACGTCCGCATGTATCCCGTGCCACCCAACGTGCTCTAGAAGGTGTAAGTCAACTACCCTGGCCAGCAAGATCTCCGGATCTGTCCCCCATTGAGCATGTTTGGGACTGGATGAAGCGTCGTCTCACGCGGTCTGCACGTCCAGCACGAACGCTGGTCCAACTGAGACGCCAGGTGGAAATGGCATGGCAAGCCGTTCCACAGGACTACATCCAGCATCTCTACGATCGTCTCCATGGGAGAATAGCAGCCTGCATTGCTGCGAAAGGTGGATATACACTGTACTAGTGCCGACATTGTGCATGCTCTGTTGCCTGTGTCTATGTGCCTGTGGTTCTGTCAGTGTGATCATGTGATGTATCTGACCCCAGGAATGTGTCAATAAAGTTTCCCCTTCCTGGGACAATGAATTCACGGTGTTCTTATTTCAATTTCCAGGAGTGTATTTTGACACTAAAATTGGTTTTTGAAACTTTCATCACTCACTCCACATGTAGAACAGCAGTGGTTATTACTCTAGCACTTCAAGAACAGTATTCGAGAAATGTGTGGTGTGAAAAATAGTTTGATTATGCGCTTCCTGCAAAACGACTGTTAAATGCATTGCTTTTCTGTTAATGTTATTTAAATGCTATTACCAGAGTTACCATTTTGCTTCTGCTAAGTATCTAAATCAAAGTTGAGTAATTGTCTTACAAGGTATCATAAGTAACTGTGAAGCTGTAGGAAATGGACGCAAAGAAGACAAATACGACACGGTAAAACTGGGCGAAAGAAATATGAGGTGATTTATTTCCGGGACAAGTGGACAAAATTGCCCCACTTTTGAAGTGGAGAAAGTGTGTCTTTAACGTCGGAAGCATCAGGGGGCATATTGGACGTACTGAATGATTTATAATCCTGAACCACGCAAGAGAATACTGCCGCCCAAAGTTGTGTGGATGATATATACAGACCATTTCTGTATCTCGTAAAGTGGGACAGCAATGGAACGGCTTACTCTCTCGACCGGGAGCTGCTGATTTAAATGTAGGAGGAGTTTCGTAATTCATTCCAGGCAAATCTCCTTAAAGTTCCGTTTAGGTCCGGAGAAATACAAGGGTCCAGACGAACTAGAGGTGGACGCGACGTTAAATTGGAGCTTATGGTAGTAGAAAGCCACATACTTTACACCACTGCGCTGTGACGCCTAGCAGAGGAACTCAGAAGTAGGTAATGAATGTAAAGCAAATTCCATGCATATAATTGGATTTAGAAATCTTCTCAACTTTTATAAAATATTTCAAATAGAAACCTTATTGATCATTTGTGATATTTCTTTCGATTTATTAGCATAGCTGAAAAAATCTTCATCTGATGAAGATGACTCACTATTTCTTTTTATAAAGAATTACTAGCAAATGGTCGCTGCAAAGGATCTTAAATAGCTCAATTGTTCTGCGTGAAGTTTCTGTGTTTTTAAGGGAAGTACATAAGTACGACACACCCAGTTTCACAGAAGACAGATGAAAGGTAAGACTTAAATGTCTTGTCAGCAAAGAGATCGTCACAGACGCTAGATTAGGAACCAGCCGCGCTCTTATAGAAGGAATCATCCTACAACTTCTCTTTCATGGCTTAGAGAATACCGGAAAATCTAGCAGATGTTGACTGGACGGCGATTAGTCACGGATTAGAGCCCAGTGCCTTTGCGTCACCTTGCTCTATTAACTTCCCACCAAAACAATGAAAAGCAACCAAGATATATTTGTACAGCATGTTTATACGTTAGTTATGTACAGGGGTGAACAACATTAGACCATAATACAGTGGTAGTTCTCTCCGTGGCAGAGACAGTTACGTACTGGTGCGGAAGTAGAGCTTCACTGTGAGCAGTCTTCAACACGGGTCAAGGCAAGTAGCTGAAAATGGAAAAATGTAAACGCAATTGGAAATGTATTTTCGACGTCTGTTTTCCAATGTTGTGACAGTAAAACAAAAATAGCTCACGAAACCATTGCAATTAATTTAGCTTGATATTCCTCCATATCTGCAAAAGAATGAGTTCAGCGATCTTCGATGACAGTCGAAGTCAGAACCTTTCCCGACAATTATCATACTGTTCAAATGGTCGATTCTTAATGACGTCTCAGCCGACTACCGACAATAAAGTAAAAAATTTGCTGTTTTAAAACTGTACAACAGGAAAATAATGGAAATTTCGTCTAAAAAATCAGTGACATGAAAATGCGCTTACCATTTTGTAACGTGCATTACATTGCTAGAGCACTTCTTAAGAACTATTAATATGATCTAGTGATAGCTCTGAAATAAAACAAGTCACCAGTATCACAAGTTCACGCTTCCTAGTTCCCTAACAACCATCACGAGTCTGAGCGGACCAACACACTACGCATGGTCCACAAAATGACGCCATAAAGAAATTTAGTGAACATTACTAACTGAATTGAGATATCAATAGAGAATGGTGGATGGTGACGGAAATGTGTTTCCGTCGAAATGTGTGAGAGCTATTTCATACTAATACGCGAATATTATGCACGTACAGAATTTCAGCATACCTTCCAGCAAATGAGTTACCTACATCAACGTTGCTCTCATAGCCCCTCATACAAATCCTATGATGAGTTATACGCTACATATCAAGCATCTCCTGCCTCTATGAATCATTTTAGCCCTGAGAGTGGCTTAAGCTTTCAGCTTCGTCGTTAAACCTATCCCAAGAACAACAGAAGATTTTCAGCGTTACTTGCACTTTACTCTGTCACTTCTTATTACGCCTACGAATTACTTATATCACTGAATTTGGCTCATCGAGAATTATTATTCTGCAGATGGAACCCGGAACAGTATCATTAAAAAATGCTGACGCATTGTGCCAACCTATCTAGATGAAATTAGATTATCTTTATCGTATCTCATGATAATTAAGGTCAAAATTGTTACGTTCTTATCCTATATACTCGTAGCACAAAAACTATAACTTCTTTATAAATGTCAGACCTGGGCGTTGTAGTGGTTAGCTCATTGGCCTTGCAGTCTGGAAGGGAGTGGTTCAAACCTCCAGCCGGTCATCGATGTTTCGATCTTCGTGTTTTCCTTAAATCTTCTTTTTCTTCTTCTTCCTCAGCGTTTGTGCCGCGATGTAGTGGGGTCCTCTCTTTTGGCTCTCAGCCTTCAGTCGGCACCTTCTTGTGCTTGGTTAGGTTGAAGGGCCGCATCTTGAGGCCTATATGGAGACTGTATAGTGAACGTTGCCTCAGTCTCCCTATAGGTCGTTTACCATCGACTGTCAACGAAAGCCCTTGTACTTGTAAGTAGGCCTACATGTCTGTATCACCATAGAAGACTTTCCCTCATCCTCTCAACGACAGGTTCCACTCCATATCACCTTCGAATTTCATCATTGGTCACATTATCACGAACAATGATGATTCCATAAATCGCTGATGGCAAATCCCAGGATGGCTCCTTTGAAAAGACACGGCTGATTTCCCTCTACGTCACTGCGCAGTCCGAACTTGTGCTTCGTCTCTAATGACGTCACCGTCGAGAGGAAGTTAGACTCTCATCTTCTTTCCTTCTATGCAAATGAATTCAATGAGCTCTGTGACTCCTCCGCCGAAATGGTAAGAATAACGAAAATAGAGTTTCTAAATGGGAGACGATATCTGAATCTATTACCTGCGACTTACAAGGTAATACTTTGTACATTGCTTCCGGAGATAACAATACTACCTTTGTGATGGTCAACGAAGAACGAAAAAATAAATAATAATTTCCATAAAATAAAATACGGCTTTTCAAATGTGGTCTCGCCGTTGCGAGGAACGTAACTCGCGAAAAATATTTCTTGCTAAGTTCATGAAAGCTGTAGAGGGCGACAACACTAAACACCTCTGCTGTTAGTACCAACAGAAATGGTATAAGCTGTAGTCGTATTACCGCCAGATTCTTAGCTCAATTGAGGTGAATATGACAGTGGTTCCCTCAAAAGTAGCACGGATGATTACATGTCAATCCTCGTCACATCTGAAATTTCTTCATTCTCTAGACACCTCTGAACCGACGTGTCTTTTAAAATCATTAACTGGAAATTAAAAGAAAAAAGAGAAATGAGATGTACTCGCAGCGAGACGATGTTATACTTTTTCACGTGAGTTCTTTTTTTCTCACCTACTAATTCTGAGTTATATAGAGCGCTGTCTCGTTACGGATAAATTATAGAAGCTAAAGATAGTTACATTAAAGCTGATATACCTGGTTCGTTAATTGCAAATACGAGAAATGAATCGGAGAATAGAAGCCACTAAAGATAGTTACGTTAAAGCTGATGTAGCAGGCCGCTTAATTCCAAATACGAGAGCGAACTGAATCGGAGAATGCAAGCCTCTCTCCGATGTGCTGCCGCAGCTGCTCGCTTAAAGTGTCGCAAGCAAAATATGATTTCCCACGGAGCGATCGACCTGATGGAAAGGGAGCGGCTTGCTTCACAGAAGACCTTAAATTCGTTACCGGTGCCGAATGTCATCTCCGGCGAGCAGGAAATTTCACAGAACGAGGTGTCCCCGCAAACACCTGAAGCAGACAATTTCCCACAATTTCCTGTCTAGAGAAGTGAATAGAAAATCGACTGCATTTACAGTTACAGGAATAATTTCCGGGAGTGGTTTCGATGCTACTGTATATAAACGCGATCACATGAGATACTACGTAAGCCCTTTATCTGTTTTTATATTTTTTTCCTCAGATCACGATTACGTATTCTGTCTGTTTGTGAAACCTATGAGAGAGACTTTGTTTCCAAGAAGTTCAAAACTTAGATAGAATAAACTTTGGAGAAACATTGGCGGTTTTGTGTGGACTTAAATCTTCGAGTCGCAATGCAGAAACATTACACAGTTGCTTCTTTGCAATTAATAACAACGTGCAAAGAATACATGCAGTACTGGGCGTTTCCAATTTTTATTTCTTCTTCCGATACTGTAATATGAATGTAACAGCGAATTATTGCAGGTATTCAAGTACAATACCCTGCATTCAAGTTCAATATCCTGCATATATGAAAATGTTACGGTCAGTGGAAATCTTCTGCTGAATGAAAAGCACTCCCACGTCATATTTTTATTTCAGTGATCAACAACCTGATGTACATGCTTCTGTATGTAATCTACTACATTAATCATATAACTTTATGGCACTCATAATGTGCAACATGGATCGTTCATGTCAACTGAGTGCTTTGTTTCATGAAACAACCTGTAGGCTGTGTGGTTTTATTTCTGCTGTTAGCCAGTTTCAAACGTTAGGTCATTTCCCCTCATACATTTGCAAAAATCATTGATATCTCAAGCGTAACCTCTATAAATATGAACCGAAGCGTTCAAGCCGTTTCATAAGCCAATAAAAATTCCTGTTCTGTAGTGACGATAAATTCAATTGGATGCACATGATTTTTTTTTCGTAAATTTTAGGTTGAAATTCACTTAAGGGTTGAATTTGGCCAGTATCGTAGATAAAGCAACTAACAACCATAAACAGAAAATGGTTTCATTCAATCAGTGCATCGAATATCGTAAATAGGTGAGTGTTTTGTACTTTGCTTCAAAATCCAAATGAGATAGCGTAGCACAATTAAATATTTCTGTATTAGCGAGAAAGACGCCAAGTGTTAGGCGCAGAAGGCTTAAACGGGTTTGCTACAGATTCCAAAAGTCACTGTATGTGGTTACTGACACAGTTCTTTTCCCCTGCTTGTCAAGAGCCATTTATAAATCTTCGTTATACATGACAAAGAACAAGCACTATTTCAGAATTTTCTCGTGAAGAAACAAAATTAATTTGAGATGCAAACCGATTGTAGGTTTACTCTGGGAATCATCCTGGCCCTTAGCTGAATCACCGGAAACCTAAATCGGATTACCGGATGTTCATTTTCCTGCAAATCGGTGTCTTAATGGCACCACTCAGCGACGGTATTCTGATAGCTTGGACCACCCACGAGCGTACGAATACGCTCAGGATAAGCAGAGGGCTAAATCATAATCTAAACAATTCTCCAGTGAGACATCAGTTTTTACTTCTAGTAGTCTCCTTACTTTTCTGGTTTCTATTGTATGTGCTCCAAGGAAATGTGCAGTTATGCCGCCGCTACTTGTTCTAAAACTCCGTTATGACTTTGGAAGGACTCAGATAAGCGATTGAATTAGAAATATCTCTCTTTCAGGATAGATAGTGTTAATGTCGCCTTAGTGAATACAGTAGTCTGACATGTCAGATATCGGAAATAACTTCAGAGATTATATCTCAACACATCTGACCACGGTGCATTCATCAGTAAACGAAACATGGAGAATGAATCTCAGAAAACGTGCAGTTTCAGTAGTTCTCGAGACGTACTGCCATACGGCGCTCTCAGTTTGTTCCTCGTGGTGGGTATAACCATAAAAAAAGTGGTGAGAAAAGCCTTTAAAGCTCCGTTGCTTTTGCAGATGTGCGATAGTGGAAATCAGTATAAAGGCAGGGTCCCTAGAAAAGTAATATAAAATGCCTGAAGCATACTCCCATCTAATTTGTTATGCAGGTATTTAACACGTTATAACACGTAAAATAATTTCCGTACGAATACCCAACTTGGTAGCGTTAATGTCCAGAATATGGGGTGCACGATTTCCATGCGCCAGAGTGCCACGGTCCAGGTCCAACTATAGCCACCACGTGCCGTGTTCAGTCATCGTGATTCATAGTCTCACACACCTGACCAGTCACAGTTCACTTGTTGACGAGTCAACATGAGCTCAGACAAAAGGAGCAGCCCATAATTGGTGAAGCTCTATTATCAAGCCACGCTGGGTAGCCGCGCGGTCTGCGGCGTCTTGCACGGTCCGCGCGGCCGCCCCCGTCGGAGGTTCGAGTCTTCCCTCGGGCTTGGGTGTATGTGTTGTCTATAGCGTAACTTAGTTTAAGTTAGATTAAGTAGTGTGTAGGCTTAGGGACCGGTGGCCTCAGCAGTTTGGTCCCGTAAGATCTTACGACAAATTTCCAACTTCAGTTATCAAAACAACAGTAATGCTGCAGCTGCACTTCGAGAATATCGCCGGCTGAAAGGATTACGGAAGGGTCGTCTTTCTCCACTTACTGTGCGGAACATGATGAAGAAGTTCGAATCAAGTGGAGAACTGGGCGTCGCTCCGGGAAGAGGCCGACGACCAGTGGTTGATGACATCGCTGTTGTTATGGCAGACAACGCTGCGCGCAGTTCCCGATCGTCAGTCTGTGCGCGTGCTGTGTCACGAAAGTTGAACATCCCGTGGCCCACTGTACGGAAAGTGCTTCGAACTATTCTCAAATGGTATCCGTTCAAGATCCATATCGTACAGCAGCTCGCACCACAGGACCACAACGACGTGTTGACTTCGCTCTCCACTTTCTCGCAAGGACTGAAGTTGACGAGGGCTACCCCAGGACCAACCTATGGACAGACGAAGCTCATTTTTCTCTGAATTGCGGAGTGCTGGGATCTTCACCTCCAGTCACTGTGCGTGAACTTCTTCTGTGTGGCGAAAGTGTCACCGTATGGTGTGGCTTCGCTGTTACGTTTATCATTGGTCTGTTCTTTTTAGAACAGGTTGATGCTCAGGGACCAAAGAGGTGCAGTGTGACTGGCCAGTGTTACTACGATATGCTTCGCCAGCATGTCATACCCTCCCTACAGGAGAGAGACGCATTGCAGCCAACAGTTTTCATACAAGATGGGGCCCCGCCGCACATAACTCGTGAAGTTGACCTGCATCTCCGAAACAAATCTGGAAACGGTCAAATTATCTGCCGATCATTTCCAAATGCTTGACCAGTAAGATCACCTCATCTCACTCCCTATGATTTCTGGTTGTAGGGCTGCCTGAAGGACAGAGTTTACCACAGAAATAGACACATATGTTGATCTGAAGTGCAGCAAATCGAGAGAGATAGCCAGCATACTTACGGACATGCTTCCTTCTGTTGTGCGTAATGCAATCCTGTGCTTTCAGACTCTTCTGGACATTGATGAGCCCCTTTTGCAGCAGTCATGGTAACGGTATGTATTGGTATTTTGTACCATAGAAGCAGATTAAAAGTGTTTCAACTGAATTGATTCTGCATTATTTCTCTTCCCCATGTCATTGACATTAATGCTACCAAGTTTGGTCACCGTACGGTAATTAGTTTCTGTGTTATAACGTGTCAAATAGAGAAAGTTTAATTTTAACCACCCAGTAGATACATGTAAGTCATAAACAATCATGAAGGAATTACATAGTTTCTTTCATAACACGAGTAACAAAATAAGGTATTTGTATTTTCTGCAGGGAAGTTAATACAAAGGCCCTCGCTGTCCTGTTGTGTTGCCGCATTGTTAGTACTTTGTCCAATCTCCGTCCTTCCTAATTATCTCAAAAACTTCTTGTACTTTGATATCATTAGGGATTGCAATTCCTGCAGTGAAACTGTGGCCCACTCTTCTCATATCGCTCATTTCATCTCACATTGCCTTCCATTGTGATAAACACGCCTTGAAAATATTTCCCAAAGTTTTTCCACGGGGCTAAAATCCAGCCTACATGCAGGGCAGGACGAGACCATCGATACCTTTGTCTTAAATCACTTTTTTCTTCTGCAGAGACCAGGATAGATTCATTACCTTGTTGACACGTAAGACTTTCGTCCCCTGCGTCCTCATACATTCTAACCCATTCTGTCTCCAGCATCTCAGTATGCATTCTAGTGCTCACCCAAGCAGTACGTGATTTACCTTCAGTGCAGAATGCTGCCCTTATCATAACACTTCCGCCATCAAAATTTCTACTCATTCTTACCAGCTGCTCTGCTCAGATCATGTCAATCATACTGAAATCCATCTGGACCATCTAAATTAAACTACTTCTCACCACTGAAAATCATTTTATGCCATTCTCAAGTCCACGAAATATGCTTTTCAGCTACCTCAAATCTAGCCTGTTTACGTTTGGGCGTAAGAGAAAGTTTCTGTGGTCGTTTCTTGAATGCAAGATGTTTTCGTTTGACAAGATTTGTCGAACATGTCCGGCAGTTTCTGACAACTGTAAATCAACAAATGGAGGATAATAACGGTTTGTGGACCTCGCTTTGTGCGAGAGTAAAAGTTTCGACGCCTCACATAATTTTGTAATTGGCCTATAATTACCGTTCAGTCCATATTGTGGGAGAATGTAATGAAATTATAAATCACTATATTTGAACGGTTCATTTTCTTGGCGATTGGATGATTAGAGAGTCCAGTTTCCTTCTACACACCGATTTCTGCCTTTTCATTACGTGACAACTGTTTTCCGAGTGGCTGTGTTACAATCGTGGCTTATGTGCACAGTACGTACTGTGAGTAATGGTTTCGGTAGACTATCTGCAGGTAAGATACGTACGCACACACTAACACCACACAGAGCCGTCTGTCTCTATATCGAGTCCCACACACTACCAGCTGATTCGCTAGTGTCTATTGACTGCATTTGTTAGTATACTGGATCTCATACTACTGCATATACACTGTGCGCAACTACTCCAACCGATAATGTTAATTTTCTCACAGCTATCCATTCGTTTATCCTGATTTCCATTACTGTAGCACACTCTCGGATTTGAGGAAGAATATCGACTGTGTCCCATTCAAAGAAACCGTCCCGGTATTGGCGGCAAGCGATTTACTAGAACGACGGAAAATGTGAATCTGGATGGCCAGATGCGGATTTCGGTCAGCAACTTTCTGACAAGAAGTCCACTGCTCTATCGAAGGCGAGCCCTTTCGGTTAGCAATCCGGCGCGCTAACCGTGCAGCTACCAAGGCGGACGTTGAATTAGTTTACGTTCTCATATATAAGTAGCATTTATACTTTCTCTTGGTTTGGTTGGTACTCACACATACCTTCAACTGAAGATCTTTGACTGAATGACAGGTGAGCATTTTCCTTGCGTTTCCATTTGTTTACTGAAGCTCAGTAATTGGACGAGGTGCACTACCCGAGTACCGGCACTTAGTGAAAGAACATAAGAGTGAGAGACAATTTTGTATTATGTTTTTCATAAGATCATGTTAACATGAATGGTGCACTGTGATACGATTCTGAACAGGTCTTGAGAAGAACAAGTAGATTAAAGAATGAAGGATTCGAGGTGATGTATGTTTAGAAAAGACCTATTGCTCTCTTACTGACCAACAAAGCTACAAGAAAGGCAATTATTCTGGTTAATGCCTCCATGGTAACTTAACAACATTTGCTGAAATACTCTTTATTTTGCTTATGGGAAAAAGGTTGGTAGTGGTGGTTAGGATAAATGGATCACACCGTATACATAGTGTCCAAGAAATAACGCGACAAACGTCGAGGGCTGTAGAGGCCGTCTTGAAGAAGAAATCGAGGATAGAGTCCCGTGTTCCGAAATGTCATCCAACGACGCTAAAGGGCGTCGAAGTCATAAGCACCGGCACCTACCCTAGGCCACCCTTTCGTGACTTTGTACGCTGAGCGACCGTAGGCGGAACGTCGCGCAGAGTTGATTGTTATTCAGTGATCGCGATTGATTATCACGATAGCCAGCGGAGAAGATGGAGCTAGTTGCTGTTACAGCGTAAAGTCAAGTGCCGGCACGCCAGTAGGAACCGACAGAGAAGAGAAGGCTGTGAGAGGAAGTTTGCCAATCGCACGCTGACCGAACCTTTCTCCAGCACGACGACGCGACAGCAGCGGTCCCTAAGTGAAGACACAAGTGCCGCGACCGATTAGTGACGCCCCAGTTCAATAGCAGCTTCAAGATTAGCGACTTCGATAGCGATGGAAATGTTACCGATGATGGTGCCACTAAAGCGGAGTTACTAAATACAGTTTTCCGTAATTGCTTCACGAAAGAAGACGAAGTAAATATTCCAGAATTCAAAACCAGAACAGCTGTTAGCATGAGGGACATAAAAGTAGATATCTTAGGTGTTGCGAAACAAATTTAAGAATGGCAAGTCTTCCGGTCCAGATGGTATACCAATCAGGTTCCTTTCAGAGTATGCAGACACAATAGCGCCTTTCTTAGCAATCAAATACAACCGCTCACTTGACGAAAGGTCTGTTCCTAAAGACTGGAAAGTATCACAGGTCACACCAATATTCAAGAAAGGAAATAGGAGTAACCCATTGAATTACAGACCCATATTACTGACCTCAGTTTGCAGTAGGATTCTGGAGCATATACTGTACTCGAACATTATGTTTCACCTTGAAGAAAATGAATTATTGTTACATAAGCAACACGGATTTAAAAAATATCGTTCTTGTGCAACAAAGCTAGCTCTTTATTCCCATAAAGTAATGAGTGCTGTCGACAAGGGATCTCAGATCGATTCCATATTTCCAGATTTCCAGGAGGCTTTTGATACCGTTCCTCACAAGCGACTATTAATCAAATTGCGTGCATATGGAGCATCGTCTCAGTTGTGTGACTGGATTCGTGATTTCCTCTCAGAGAGGTCACCGTTCGTAGTGATAGACGGTAAATCATCGAGTAGAACAGAAGGAATTACGATCAATTTAAATCGGAAAGAGTACGTAGATAATACTGTGGGAAAGGCGAAACAAAGATAACGCTTTGTTGGCAGAACACTTAGAAGATGCGACAAACCCACTAAAGAGACAGCCTACATTACACTTGTCCGTCCTCTGCTGGAGTACTTCTGCGCGATATGGGATCCTTACCAGGTAGGATTGACGGAGGACATCGAAAAAGTGCAATGAAGGGCAGCTCGTTTCGTGTTACCGTGCAATAGGGGTGAAAGTGTCACTGATATGATACGCGAGTTGGGGTGACAGTGACTGAAACAAAGGCGGCTTACTTTGCGGCGAGATCTATTTACGAAATTTCAATCGCCAACTTTCTCTTCCGAATGCGAAAATATTTTATTGACACCAACCTACGTAGGGAGAAATGATCATCATAATAAAATAAGAGAAATGAGAGCTCGAACGGAAAGATTTAGGTGTTCCTATTTCCCACGCGCCATTCGAGAGTGGAATGGTAGAGAAGTAGTATCAAAATGGTTCGATGAACCCTCTGCCAGGCACTTAAGTGTGAATTGCAGAGTAACCATGTAGCTATATGGTTGGGATGATGAGGAGAGGAGACCAAACTGCGAGGTCATCGGTCTCATCGGTTTAGGGAAGGATGGGGAAGGAAGTCGGCCGTGCCCTTTCAAAAGAACCATCCCGGCATTTGCCTGAAGCGATTTACGGAAATCACGGAAACCTAAATCAGGAGGACCGGACGCGGGACTGAACCGTCGTCCTCCCGAATGCGGGTCCAGTGTGCTAACCACTTCGCCACCTCGCGCGCTGCGACTTCGATAGGAGCATCAACGGTAGTCACTACGCTTGTACTCACTATGTAGCACAGACTTGGGATTGTCTATACTATTTTTATGACATCTGTCTAGTTGCCAAAGTTATATATTGTATCTTTTCCCTGTTGTAATAAAACATACAACTTGTTTGATTCTTTGCCTAGCGAACCAAGTATGCAGACTTCCTAGCCACTAGCAGATTGACGACGAGGCTGGAATAAAGAGTTGCTGTGTAGACAGGCCTTGTCTCCTATGATTGCGATGCTCTACTCCCTCGGAGAATGACGAGTTTTGACACGCGTTTCCTTCTGCAGTTTATTGTTCTCCTGTATACCGAAAAACATTGGAGATTTTAGAGGGTATCAGGAGAAAAATAAACTGCAGAAGGAAACCGTGTAGAAAACCGTCATTCATGGAGGTAACAGAGTGTCGCATTCATAGGAGACAACGCCTGTCTACACAGCTACTAGCTCCATCTTTTCTCTACCGACGAACGTGCTAATCAGTCACGGTCAGTGATTAACAAACAACATTGTGATGCGTTCCGCATACGGTCCGTCAGCGTGCAAAGTCACGTCAGCTGCCGAAGGGTCGCCTAGTGCAGGCACCGGCACATACAACTGCATCACAAAGGATGCAAAAACTAGCTTGGAAGTAGGAACTGTTACGGCATAAAGTCAAGCGCCGGCACACCACTCGGGAACAAAAGAGAAGAGATGGCTGTGTGAAGACGTCAGCCAGTCGCACACTGACCGACCCCTCTCCAGGACGACAACGCGACAGCAGTGGCCCCTATGCGAAGAGGACAGAAGCGTCGTGCCCGACTGGTCTCGACCTAGTCTACAGCAGTTTAGCAACTTGGATAGAAGCGTCAACTCTATCACTTGCTTGTACTGGCTATGTAACACGGACTTGGGAATTGTTATACGGATAAGAATTCTTACTTTGTGTGTCGCCCTTTGCTTGCGGCACATCTGCGTAACACAAAGTTATGTATTGTAGTTTTTCATTTTGTAATAAAACTCATTAATAAGATTTGTTGGAATGTTGTCTAACGATCCGACAAAGCCGGTTTGCTAGACACCCGATATTTGACGACTAGGCAGGATTTTAACAGCAACTCCACAACTGGACATTCGAAGTTTGGAAACGAAATTGCGAGACTAATGAGTGACGGAACATAGAGTTACCAGTGTTCTCCAACACGCCTGCTTCGATGAATAACTGAGACAAACCGCACATACTCAGTACTGGTGCTGGTAAATATGAGGGAGAATGTGTGATCAGGATAAAATACGCACTCTTGTACGATTACATCGCCTTTCACAGAAGAACAACTAAAGGTACTGAATAAAATATATTGTGTATGCAAATGACAGCAGATTTTTACAGTGATATGTCAGATGAGTATCTATTAGCCATAATGGAATCAATCTATTATTTCCATCCTCCGGTAGTGAGTGTTGAGAAAATAGCTTTTTTGGACCAATTGATCGATGAATTGGTTTGCTGTTGTCTTTCTCCAACTTCTTACCAAGTCTCATGCGTCTATGTTCTCCGGACGTCTGTGGTAATTGTTTATGCACTATAGTACTGCATATGGATAAGAAAGGATATTGCGGAGACATGGCTTAGACACAGCCTGGGGGATGTTACCAGAATGAGATTTTCACTCTGCAGCAGAGTGTGCGCTGATATGAGTTCGAGTCTCGGTCGGGCACACAGTTTTAATCTGCCAGGAAGTTTCATGTCAGCGCACACTCCGCTGCAGAGTGAAAATCTCATTCTGGAAACATCCCCCAGGCTGTGGCTAAGCCATGTCTTCGCAATATCCTTTCTTTCAGGAGTGCTAGTTCTGCATGGTTCGCAGGAGAGCTTCTGTAAAGTTTGGAAGGTAGGAGACGAGATACTGGCAGAAGTAAAGCTGTGAGGACCGGGCGTGAGTCGTGCTTCGGTAGCTCGGATGGTAGAGCACTTGCCCGCGAAAGGCAAAGGTCCCGAGTTCGAGTCTCGGCCGGGCACACAGTTTTAATCTGCCAGGAAGTTTCATATCAGCGCACACTCCGCTGCAGAGTGAAAATCTCATTCTGGAAACATCCCCCAGGTTGTGGTTAAGCCATGTCTCCGCAAGATCCTTTCTTTCAGGAGTGCTAGTTCTGCTTGGTTCGCAGGAGAGCTTCTGTAAAGTTTGGAAGGTAGGAGACGAGATACTGGCAGAAGTAAAGCTGTGAGTACCGGGCGTGAGTCGTGCTTCGGTAGCTCGGATGGTAGAGCACTTGCCCGCGAAAGGCAAAGGTCCCGAGTTCGAGTCTCGGTCGGTCACACAGTTTTAATCTGCCAGGAAGTTTCATGTCAGCGCACACTCCGCTGCAGAGTGAAAATCTCATTCTGGAAACATCCCCCAGGCTGTGGCTAAGCCATGTCTTCGCAATATCCTTTCTTTCAGGAGTACTAGTTCTGCATGGTTCGCAGGAGAGCTTCTGTAAAGTTTGGAAGGTAGGAGACGAGATACTGGCAGAAGTAAAGCTGTGAGTACCGGGCGTGAGTCGTGCTTCGGTAGCTCGGATGGTAGAGCACTTGCCCGCGAAAGGCAAAGGTCCCGAGTTCGAGTCTCGGTCGGGCACACAGTTTTAATCTGCCAGGAAGTTTCATATCAGCGCACACTCCGCTGCACAGTGAAAATTTCATTCTGGAAACACCGGGGGTTATTTGTTTGCCAGTTCTTGAATGAAATCTTTCTGGATAAATGGATCTGTAGAGTCGCCCAGTATCATAGACCAGATATACAATGAACACCAAGTTCATTGAGTTACGAGAACACAATTTTCCCTCTGGGAAACAAGTCTTAAAATACTCACGAACGAATAAACGCTTCTGTTTTAAACGAGAATAGTACTGGAGTCAGAATGCCTATTAATGATAAATAAAGAAACATTTTTAATCCTTCGTTAATCCTAAAAATGAAATGTATTCGTAGCGGCGAGTATTGACAACCATCAGCTGTATAATGGAATGACTACAATGAAAATTTGTGCTGGGACGGAACTCGAACCCAGATTACCCGCTTATCTCGAGCGGTCGCCTTACAATTATACTATTTGTGGTCGAACGGTTCTAGGCGCTACGGTCTGGAACCGCGCGACCGCTACAGTCGCAGGTTCGAATCCTGCCTCGGGCATGGCTATGTGTGATGTCCTTAGGTTAGTTAGGTTTAAGTAGTTCTAGGGGACTGATGACCTCAGAATTTAAGTCCCATAGTGCTCAGAGCCATTTAATTTTTTTGCATGCTTAAAGGCCAGACCTTAACTTCAATATGTCGTCAACCATGTGTCTACAACTTGTATACGTACATACATTATGTATATTTTCGTACAGGAAAGAAATTTTAATTGAATGTCGCTTAGCCAGTGTCGGTGGATAAATACGATACTGCAGTGCCTCTATTGTTCAGTAGTACGATGCAATGTTCCTTCACTACGCTAGAAAGAAGCTGAAGGGCTGACGGTGCAGTCCCAAGTTAAAATGTTCAGAACTCATACTCAGTTCAAGTTAAAGTCCCCAAACGACTGTCCGCTATTAACGTTTCAGTATGACGAAAACACAGCCAAATGCGGTGTAACGTAAATGAAAACAAGTCCAGGGTTCATACAAGTCCACTCGCAGAAACACTAACACAAAGCTTTGCGGCATCGTTGCGGCAGCTCCAAAGCGAGTTCCTGATGTAAAAAATGCATAAGCATTCGACGCCTAGCCAAGGAAGCGCAGCTGGAGTATAGTTGAGACAGTA
Source organism: Schistocerca serialis cubense (assembly GCF_023864345.2). Lineage (NCBI taxonomy): Eukaryota > Metazoa > Arthropoda > Insecta > Orthoptera > Acrididae > Schistocerca > Schistocerca serialis. The sequence continues at coordinate 1,000,404,270 of NC_064640.1, read as the reverse complement.
AATCCACAACGAGCTTACCGCAGTATTGACCCAACAGCTTAGCTGACTGTAGTCGTGAGGTGAGATACATGGTTTGGCTCTTCGTGTGTTAAGAATCGTCCTGGGTGCATGTCTCATCTAAATTTTGTTCAACGTCAGAGGGTGCTGCGTACCGATGAAGTAGCGCCACTGACCGCTGGTAGCGGTCATGAACGCCGTTCCTCCTCCAGAGTTGGTGCATGAGGGGTGGCTGGGAAAATCTGGACTTCTCGCCGCACACTGACGTTTTTCAAGGGCATAGGACTCGCCAGCCACGTCATGGAGATAGCGTGCCGGAAAGTAATCGGAATATGAAACACTCGGAGCAGGATTTGGTTCTGGAGGGCCTGTAGGCGCTTGATGTAGCTAGGAGTTGCATTCCCCCATACCTCGCTGGCGTTGTTCATGACGAGCCGAGTACTCAACCTGTAGAGACCACAGCTGACTCCAGCCATTACTCATTGAGTAATGGTTGGAAAGCGCCAAGCCTGTGCGTAATTTGCTTATGCACACGTGTAACACGCTCCTTCCATGTCAGCTTCTGATCTAGAAGTCCGCTGTTTATTTCGAGGATCTGATCCCTTCATTCGGATACACAAAGAGCACAACATTGGCGATCGCCGGTAGATGGCGCTTGTTCAGGATAGTGCCTTGATTTTTGGCAGCACTGAAACCGATCCTCCAATTCGCAGCTCATTCTTCAGAGTAGTGGTAAGGGTCTTACAGTCGACGACTGGCCACCTGCTGCTCGTGAGATGCGTTACGTCATCGGCGTATCCGACGTTGATCACTCTCGGCCATTACGGGAGGTCTGCTATGTAGGCTATGCACACCACTGGACCTAGTACGGAGTCCTATGGCACCCCCCCCCCCCCCCCCCCCGCCCCTCAAAATCACGTTCGGTAGACATTCTCTCTCCAGCACGAAGGATGAAGGTTCGGTGGTCAAAGCAGCTGCGGATGAGTATGATAAACGCTGACGGGAGTCCCCTTAGAAAGAGCTTATACAGCAGATTTGGTGCCATATGTTGTCAAACGCCTTTGACACATGCAAACATATGATTCCATAGTACTCTTCATTGTTGAAAGCTGGCCTAGCCTCCTCGACAACGCATAAGAGCAACTGAGTGGTCGAGTGTAGCTGGTGGAAGCCAAATTGATCGTTAGGTAGTATGAACGTGACAACGCTCGAAAGTAACTTCAGTAAGAACAAAGCAGTTATGGAGTCTACAATGCTAACTGCAATGCATGCTGCTCAGCAGCGTAACCTACGTAAGGTGATTATCCAGCTTTGGTAGTACCCATTCCCATTGCCGAGCAAGATCTGTGCCGATGCCTTGGTGGCGGATCATGAGCTTGCCTTCGTCTTCTACTGCAGCACATGTAACTAAACATTATATGATGATCCTGAGACTTCGTTGGGCAGTCAGCGGGGAGAATTTGTCACCTAAGAGAAATTAATCAACCAGAGAACCTTAGTGGGAACTAGACTTGACCAACTTTACTTCTGCTAATTCACACTTTGGGTAGTGCGTTACACCTTTGTGTTTATACTTTAATAGTTTTCCTCCGACCTGATCGAACGCAAGGCCGCCCCACACCAGTACTGCACTGCCGCAGAACTGGTCTCTTTCCGCCAATAATTTGGCCCTCTATCGCTTTGTCACCAGACGAAAGTGCGGCCAGTATAATTCTGGATATTGCGGCAAGATTCATCGATATTGAACATAATACTCTACTCATTTGTGGCCACTATCGAAGTTTCTGACACCTCGATGAATGCGCTTTCCCTATTAAAACACGTTTTGCTGGATATCTGGCCCACGCATAAACTGCTCTGCTCCTCTGAGAGACAATTCGTTGGAAACTACAACTCCTTAGGTAGCTGCCAACTCTTGTAGAAACCATTAAGTTTTCTTGTGAATTAGAAACCACGTGCTGGTCCCGATATGGAGTGATTACTATTGGTCGACCTTATATTGGCGTTCTCTAACTCTTCCTCAGTCTCGGAACCCTCAATAAACCCTTTAAATAACAAAAAATGGTTGAAATGGCTCTGAGCACTATGGGACTTAACATCTGAGGTCATCAGTCCCCTAGAACTTAGAACTACTTAAACCTAACTAACCTAAGGACATCACACACATCCATGGCCGATGCAGGATTCGAACCTGCGACCGCAGCTGTCGCGCGGTTTCAGACTGAAGCGCCTAGAACCGATCGGCCACACCGGCCGGCCTTTAAATGACCATTTATGGCAAATTCAAAGCTGCCGAGACTGCAGTCAGTGTGTGACAAGCTTCGAAGCGTCCGTCGCTTTTAATTTGTAAAACAAGGTACCAATGGTATCTTCCTGGTAATACACTCATGTTCTGGGAAAACAGAACATCTCGAACCACTAGAGACAGGACGTTCATATTCACAGGACATGTACAGTAGTATGTTCTGCAGAAATAATTAGCATATCAGTCAGAAGTTACAGCGTGATGGCATCGACGCTTATAAGGCGCGAATGGCGTCCTGTGGAATAGCCATCTATGCTTCATTCACATGATTCCAGAGTTCATCTGTGGTGATTGACATTGGGTCACAATGCTACACCCGTCGTTTCACCATATACCACACATTTTCGATCGGTGACTTGTCTGGTGATCTGGAGGGTCAGGTCAAAAGGCTGACTCCTGTGACACCAAGAAGGCAGGTGTTCGTGCGCAACGCGTGCTCGTGCATTGTCTTGCTGAAGAATGGCTTCTGGGGTGTTGTGCAGAAATGGTATGGCTACAGGTCGCAGGATGTTATTCACTTAGTTCACACTGGTCACAGTGACCTGGACACGCACCAACTGCAATTTGTGGTTGTACTCAGTAGCACCCCACGCCGTCAGGCCGTGACAGAGCGCTGCATGTCGTGTGAGAACGCAGGCACTGCGATGCCGCTCCTCCAGCCTGCAGCAAATCAAACTGCGGCCATCATTTTCAAAGAAACCGCACCTGGATTCGTCCGAAAACGTTAGCAGATGCCATTCCTGTCCTTAGTGACGTTGTCCCATACACGATTACCGTCCAGCATGGTTCTGCACATTCGCCAAAGTAGGCGGAGAAGTGGACGACGCGCACTAACCCATGCCGTAATAAACGGCGACGGACTGTCACTCTTGATGGTGTACGATGTGTTCCACTGTTGAGCCAGAGGCGAAGAGGACGCAGATCTGTCTTGCAATGCCATTCGGATGAGGTGTTGATCTTCTCGTGGGGTGGTCTGTATTATGCGGCCTGACGCATCTCGACTTGTTCTACGGCCTTCCGTGATCCAATCGGCACATACCCGTTGCACAGCCGAAACTTTTCGTCCCACACGGGCAGTAACTTTACGGATGGATGCGTCACGTTCTCTCATACCAATAATGTGCCCTCTTTAAAACTCACTCATTTGACGGTATGATTCGCGCATACGTCTGCGAGACATCTTGTACGTCTTCTCCAGTCACGCTGCTTCACGTCTCCTCAAGTCACTCTGGTCCATTACCTTCGGTTTAGAGCAGCAGGCAAATTTTACCGGTAGGTGGTGTTGCTTCGCGATATCGATGTTGACCTTGAATCCGCGGTCAGAACCGGTTCAAAAGCTAATCATTTCTGCAGAACATACTAATGAACGTGTCCATCGAATATTAACGTCCTATCTCTAGTCGTTCAAGTCGTTTTGTTTTTTCTGAGCATGAGCGTTCGTAGTGAACTTCATCTAGAAGCTGTACTCTTCTCGGAAAGAAAGCACAGACACAATTCTGAAATTATGGATTTAACGCTCTATGTTTCTTTGTCGTTATATTACATGCCTAATTCGTTCAGGCAGAAGTCCTTTGCTATAATGACAGTACATTTCTGATTCATGAGAAACTCGTGACAATAATTTAAATGTTATCTTTTCCTATTCCTCTTTTCACAGATTGAACGTAACATTTCGACATACGTACCAGGAAACCCTACAGTGCTTTGGAGAGGTTTAGTTAGGTACTGTTTTCATTTTACAGTGACTGGCGTAAAGCAAAAGCAGTAGAACAATGACATTTCCGGGATTTTGTGGAACGCCAACGCTGCATAGTAAGGAAGTATGGGATACGGACAAACGCCAGCATTTATAAATATTGCATCAACCGTAGCACGAAATCTAGCACTATTCATCTACATCATATAGTGAATCCTTAAACAAACGGATGCAGTCATAGTCTGCAAATTTTTCACAGTTTCTCCATGTCATCTCTGTTCACAGTGTCGAGAAGTGCCGCTACCGAATTTAGTGCATATTTTTCGCTACTGATACTGCAGTTTCATTCTAACTATGGGTTAAACTGGGTTAATTGCCTAGCCTGTACAGTCGCTGCACAATGCGCAATGTTCTGGCAGCCCTGGATTTGCTTTAAATACTATCATTAATATACGTTACGATCACGAAGTTCAACAATTCATTTGCGCAAAAATCTGGAATGTGGTTCTTTCGTAAAGGGAACGTAATATTCATATTTCACCAAGAACATTTTCAAATCTATTGTTTTCGAGAATACCACAAAACTCTGATTGCTTTGAGAACAATAGCGAACATGATAAGAACAGAAGTGTCACACGATATACACAGGGAGCTGTTTAGAACAGGAAAAGGAATAACGAGCTGGAGAGATTTCGGTGTTTGCCATCGCAATCGAGCGCCACCTGCGTGTCCCCTGATTTAATATCCAGGTCTACGAAGTTAATGGCACCGACGGACCAGAGTAATGAAAGAAGTTTGCAGAGAGCAGAGAGTAAATTACACCTGCAGTTTCTTTCGACGCTTAATACCAGTATCGTAGTTCGTTCTTGGACTCTTCACCATCGCTAAGTTTTGCGTAAAGGAATTCATATGCCTCTATGCGACTGCTTTTAGTTTCTATTGTCTATGAAAAGGTCGAGGCCTAATTTGTAAAGCTGGCTTTCCGTATAGTTACACACTGTGGTGTAGAAAATGTAATACTCTATTTTCGGTACACCTTACTTCACTTTTACCGGCCCTGCGCAGCGGAGCACAGCTAACATATACATACTAGTCTTCACCACAAACATATTTCGACTTCATTTGAAGTCTACCGCCACGTGTTCCTGTCTGTATGTGAAGGATAAACTCAAAAACTACTGTAGGGAATTTCATACGGTTTCCATTAATAGATTTATTCACGAGGAAGGTTTGTGTACTTAATTTACTGCAATTAATAAAATGTTCCGGGCTATCATGCCGTGGTCGAACGGACCCCGGTGCTGAAAGCTTCCACGGCGGGGTGACAGCAACAGGGGACGAAGGCAATCGACAACGGCTAATTGTGCTACGGTATTCGAAGCACGTGATGTCATGCAGTGCCCGAGAGCACGCGTAAACGGAATTCTGCTGCAGTCAGCAGCGAGCTAGGGTGCGAACCGGACACTCAAAGAAGCTACGATGTCCTCCACAGCTGGAGACGAAACGCTTGGTTTAAATGTGAAGCCCAGTACATTCTATTAATTGTGACTCATCAGGCCGTGACAAAAGTTTACGTTCTACACATAATTTATTACTGCTATGCTAGACAATTCTTCCAGTCATAGATGCTTAGTGCTACCCGTTCGAAGCTGGGACAGGTCGATAGCTTTAATGTGCAGCGTATGGATATTATTACAAGTAATACGCCGTATTCAGTGACAGTACTTATCTTACTCATAATATATAACGCGACTGGCAGCTAAAATTGCATTTCCAAGGACTATAGTGATGTTTTTGTGGACTAAATCTGCTTCAGTTAATTACCTAGCAATGAATGAACGATACGGGTGATAGTTTTCCAAGAAGTTCACCTTAGAAGAGATTAAACAACACTTAAATTACTAATATGGGTTACCTTCATTTGGTTACAAGATTTCATTTTCTAAATTTACATTTACAGTTCAAATGATTTACTATGTTTATGACTGGCACACGACTCAAATGATGGAGCGCAATTTGTGATCAAAAGGTTTTTTGAAGCACCAGATATCATACTATTTTTGATTACACAGAAATCTAATATAAAGTAAAATAATCAGAGGGATAGAACTTCATTTTTTTACGTTCTTGTACACACAGACCAGATACACATGTTTTTAATGCGCTGGGTGACTCAAACTATTCGTTCCAACTTCCTGCTCCCAGCGATATGTAATTTATACGATTGGGTATGTAATCAGGAAACAGTATCATACTATTTTCGTTTATGGAAACCGATGAAGTGATATGGACAGCTCATGACGAACTGTCTTATGCCTACGTATGATTACCTAGTGCAGTATGCACACGAATACTCGTCTCCGTAGCTTAGATGACTATCTCAGTTAGAGACTACCCTTCTCGGCAGTGCAACCTTTTCCCTGCGCCGTCTTTCTTCACCAGATGTAGTTTCCTAGATCACTCAACATGGTTTCTTTGAGCACACGGTGGAAAAATCATCCAATCCTTGTCCAGCAGAAGAAGTGGTCCGTCTTTAATGTGCAAGCTATTGAAAGGAGGTTATACCGTAATCATCCATATTCTATTGCTTTCCTCGGTTGTATCCTGTTGAAATCGCTAACATGAAAATGAATTTATAATTACAGAGTTTGTTTCAAATGGCTCTGAGCACTATGGGACTGAACTGCTGAGGTCATCAGTCCCCTAGAACTTAGAACTACTTAAACCTAACTAACCTAAGGACATCACACACATCCATGCCCGAGGCAGGATTCGAACCTTCGACCGTAGCGGTCGCGTGGTTCCGGACTGAAGCACCTAGAACCGCTCGGCCACACCGGCTGGCATTACAGAGTTTGTCTGACAAGCATCAGAGATGTACGACCCACAGTGCATGAGGACTAATCTGTGTAGCTGGGCCCCATGTATGACGTGTGCGAACGTACAGTTTTTGCCGGTAACGTGGAATAAATGAGATATTAAAAAAGAAAATCGGCTATGTCTTAAAATTTCCATTTCAATATCTCAATGAGAACGATGGTACAGGAACAAACAACTCTTAAACAGAAGTGGAAAGACTTAGCTACGTTTGCGGGGAATATTTGCAAGTGATGATTGAATATCACAGCCTCTCTACAACAATGAAAGATAAGACAAAGAATTTAATGAAGTTATGTAAAAGTGAGACCACCCGACGTTACTAATCGTCACTTGTCCTGTATTGTGAACATGCTTCAAAACTCTTTTTCGTTATACAATATGTTTGTCGTAATAACTTAATCAGCGGCGTAATACAGTGAACTGGAAAATAACATGTATTGTCTAATTTTGAGGACGGTTACAAAACAAATGCACAAAATAAATAACTATTTCGTATAATAATTTGCCTTGGGATTGAGGAACTTACGATAGACTCAAATTTGTTGTATTTATTGAAGAGCCAATATCCTACGTGCTAACATCTGCATCACTACAGGAATAATTACTTCATGGACTTCATACAGGATATATTGAAAACCACAAATAATTACGTGTTGTACATACTGATTTAATAAAGCTTTTCACTGTCGCAGTGAACTCTTTTCATACACTAAAAATATTGTCTTTAGGAATTAATCCCTGTGTGCAGGAGCCGGCCGGAGTAGCAGAGCGGTTCTAGGCGCTACAGTCTGGAACCGCGCGACCGCTATGGTTGCAGGTTCGAATCCTGCCTCGGGCATGGATGTGTGTGATATCCTTAGGTTAGTTAGGTTTAAGTAGTTCTAAGTTCTAGGGGACTGATGACCACAGCAGTTAAGACCCATAGTGCTCAGAGCCATTTGAACCATTTGAACCTGAGTACAGGTCGAAGCCGTTACATACTGGATAGCTTGACTTCACGCGTCACTATAGATTTTTGTTAATCTGAAACGATCGGCAGAAACAGCTTCAGATTTGGTAAGTCACCTGCCGCTATGCATAATTTTGAACTGCACAACATATGGAATAAAGTGCTGTTTTTTGGCAGGTATCTCAAGTGGTCGGTGTCACAGGTTGCAATCTGTTAATTGCCGTAGAAAAAATCAGAAGTGCTTTGAGTTCAAGGACGTTTGTGGATACTTTTGACCTTCGCTCAAGATCGGTAATTACAGAAAAGATTTGAAATGTCGTTATACGGGAACTGCAGATTCCGCTCTACGGCCACCCGATGGAGGTTCATTGCATACCTACAACTGTACTCTGCCAGATTGTACTTATATTATCTGCCCCTTCTCTCTTACATTCGCGCATTGCGAATGGGTAGAACAACTGACTGCAAGCCACTTTAGTTTCTCTGCTTTTTTGCGTTGTGGGCAGTTCGCGAGATGTTTGTGGCCTCAACTAATATCTGGTTTGACTTATGGTAACGTACGCTCTTTGAATTTCAACAGTAATACTTTCCGTGATGCAAAACGTCTCTCTTTCAGCGTCTGCAACAGGAGTGCGACGAACAACTCTATAACGTTCTTGTATTATTAAACGACCCCTTGTTGAAATATGCCTCTTTTCTTTGGATATTTGCTACCTCCTCTAACAATCCTACGTGTTCATGAGCCCAGATTTATATGCAGTACTTAACAATCGGTCAGAGGAGTGTTTTGTAAATCACTTGTTTTGCCCGGTGAGTTAGGTTTCCTGAGAATTCTTCCTATGAATTTCAGCCTGGTCCCTGCTTCTCCCACAACTTGTTTTTTAGGCTCGTTCCTGTTTAGGTCATTATGGACGGATACTCTCGGATACGTTTGCAGCATTCCTCTATACATCATCATCTGCATACATCTTAATGGAGGTTCCAGCGTTACCCATCAGATTTGTGTATATACTGAACTGTCAAGGTACACCTTGGAGTATGACAGAAGTTATTTTTACATCCGACGATTTCACCCTACTAATCGGTACTGAGTATGTTACGCACCAGTTGTGAAACGTGTGATATTTTTACCACAACATGTTTCAGGACTACGTTATGTCATTATCAAGTGCTATAAAACAAGGAATCAAATCGATAAATCGCAATACTTCACGTACTGACAGTCGTATAAAAATATTTATACCGTCCAATAATACAAAATACTCAAAGCTTCTGTGCCATTAGGCACCGTCAGAACTAAAAACACAGCAGCAAACATGCTAATGTAAAACTCTTCCTAGAACATCTCATGTTGGCGTATTATATTCTCACGGCACACTCATAAACTCAAGACAGCCGCTTTCACCTACCATCAATAGTACTTTCCTACAACACATAGGTCACAGCCCTCAAAGATGCTACCGTCTATCATAAAATCTACGAACATTATACTTCGAGTCTAGTAAATTGTAAACCCCAATACTAAATTTCTGTTGCAACGCGTGCATCCATATAGAATGACGAACAGACAAAAACTGAACATCGCTAATTCGAATAAAAATGCGCAGAAATATAGACTGCCAGATTGAGGATTCATCTCATAAAAATTGGCGAGATTATTTAATAACTGATGGGTGAAAATTGCTTTCAGGACGGACAAAAAATTCGAGAAGAGAGTGAAAAATTGGCACAGGGGAGAACTGGATGAGGAAAGCGGGAGTTTGGGAAATAAATTGTCAGGATTGTTAAATGAAGCACGTGGAGATTACGGGAAGAAACTTCAATGTAATTTTTAAAGAGTATAATAATAAAGAGAATGGGTTATCGACGGGGGAGAAACGAAGCATCTCAAGAATGAGTAGCATTCGTTGGGTAGCATCACAGATTGCATAAGGGTAATGCACTTTGAGGATAAAGGGACGCTGTTGTCAAATTTAGAGCAAGTGAAAATTTTTTATGTTTTAATAAATGAATGCCTCACCATGAGAAGACAGAGGTGTCCAAGCGGTATTTCTGGGACCACTTTAGCGATATCTTCCTTGGGAAACAGCCACCAAATTTTTCGAATTAGCGGTGAGTTTTATGTCTGAAAATGCATGTTTGCTGCTGTCTTTGTATTTTTTACGGTGGCTAATGGTACATAAGCTTTCAGGTATGTTATACTGCGGGACGATATAAATATTTGTATATGGTTGCCAGTACGCGTAGTACTGCGATGTACTGATTTGTTTCCTCGTTTTATAGCACTTCATAATGGGATAACGTAGTCTCGAAACATGTGGTAATAATACCACACGTTTCACAACTGGTGAGTGACATGCTCAATACTGATTCATGAGACAATCGTACGTTGGTTTCGCAACAGATACCCTGTTAAGATCGAACAGTTGAGTGCTGCCTGTCAGGAACTCCTGAATACACTCTCAAAGTCTGTCCAGTACTCATGAAGCCCGTATGTATTTCACTAAGTGACTGTACGGAAGTGTACCGAATACCTTTCAGAAGCCAAGGAGCCCGAAATCAACTTAGTTACCGTTTTCTACGTCCTTTTAGAGCAAATTGACTAATAGAACGGACCGAGTTTCACAAGATCTCTGTTTGAGGACTCCATGTTACTCTCGGTAGAGGAGTTTTCATTCCCTAAAATATGTCATAATGCGCTAGTACACTGTATACACCGACTTCACAACCGTGCTGACATAGAAACAGAGCAGTTTTAAAGCCAAAATATGTATATTTCAGCTGTGTCGTGTGGTAACTGTCCGTTATCGTAATTTATTGTGTAGAAGACTACTGTAACACTTAGATGACCCATTTACCGAATACCAGTAATATGTGACACACAGAACATGTGAAAATCCAAGATTCGGATTCGAAAGACGAACGACAAACTGGGACAATCGTTGTGGCGACACTTAGCGCAATTTTTTCACGTATACTGTTCTAGAAGATTCTTTATCTGAACAAGTGGCGACAAAAGCCTGATTACCTGCAGCTGACTCCAAATCAATGTATGATAGGAGTGTAGTGGCGAACAACTCTGAAGTATTCGATATGGAAATGACGTTGTTTCAATTTTCGAGTCGAATCACGACACGTTCTTGGTGCTTACGAAGACTGTTCATAATCTGATGCCGTAGAGGTATGCATAAATATCACAAACATATTCGTGTCCTCAATATGGTCGCGCCATCTACTGTGAAGGTGCTACTCGCTCAGGCACGATGGTGAGTCAATAGATTTTTAGTGTAGTAACATATTGCCATTTTCCTCCATTTACATAGCAGATACCAGTGACCATCGTAGCCCGCGATACAGAAGTGTGACAGCTCTCGCTGCAGCTACTGGAACAATATTTATTTACGCAATGCTGCCTTTAGTTTATAAGTTGCCCTGAGAATATAACACACCAAAATGAGATATTATAGGTAAGAAGAGTAAGACGTATATTTGAGAACTTTGCTAAAGAGAGTTGTTTTCTTATGCGTTTATGAGGTCTAGACTCACGCCGTTGTCGCCTGGCTGAAGTAGGTCAGCGGCCATCAGAAATCTTTCTCAACACCAAGTCAGCTTTTGATGCAGGAAGGAATAGAAACATTATTCAGAGTGGCAATAGTTACTTGTTTAGACAAAACATATAGCTTAGCATCTCTATTACACTCTATCAGTTCTCTACGTTCTTTAATGTGCACTAGTTACTTTTGTAAATTGATGGCGTCTATAGCTAAGGACTATGTTAGTTGGGCTGGCGACATTTTTAAAATAACTAAAGGTGCGGTGGCCACAGCCGACATGTTTCAGGGTGGAGAATTGGCCTTAGTACTTCTCGGGCCTCTATAGCAACGACTGTAGGGCTTTAGGTACATCTGGCGTCGCTTGGGATCGGATTCCTCAAGCCACAGCACTTTCCGGAGAGCTTCATTCTCCATTTAGTCTTCACCTGAAGGTGAACAATACAACGAAGATTGGTTTTGGATGTCTGGACCAAAGACAAATGACGGTAATGGTCGCTAGGTTCCCCTATGAGATGTTGACTATCGCTGATAATACTGGTGAGCTACAGCGAGTCACTTCGTCTGCTGTTATTTGAGTCGATCTTCCAATTATTTCCGGATTTGCATAGACGAAAATGTTGCTTAACACTGGGAACTTCTGTGTTAGTGGGGAGGGAGGGGGGGGGGTAGGTGATGATACCCCCCAAGGCGGATGGATAATTGATATGGATTAAGTGTAATAGCTGAGGGGGCGGAAGCGGGGCGAGATGTTGAACAGGAACTAAAAGCTGTTCGAAAACATCGTATGCAACCCGCTGCACGTCTAACCCACCAGTAACGCCTGTCTCCCATGTTCTGAGACCATTTTCCAGTTCATTTCGATGGCCGATTGAAGTTCTGATGCCAGCTACCCTCGCTCGCTTGCGATTGGTGATATCGTCTCCAGGATGGACGGCAGTTCTTCGATCTGTAAGTCTAACACCACAGAGTCCGTCGATTCTGTGACGCTACCCGACGCAGATTTCCGGAGCTATACGAAGGAAAATATAACATCCCCCCAAACACATCAGGCAACACACACTCAGAAAGCAGATAATCACGTCGCATAGAATGCCTGGTGTGCACGTGACGGTTTAATGGCTCTGAAAAACTGCTGTGATCTAGTAACAAACAGTTAATTGTAACAAACCACAGTGAAATGAGCAAGACACGTGTATGAGTTATAGATTTGCCAATCTGAGAAGCATTTCGAACCAAGACCGCAAATTATTCTGACTTTTTAACGGTAGCAACGCGTAGGTATTACTTGGAACTCAAAGCTTGCAGAATCCAGAAACAAATAATAGTGAAATTCTAAACTCAGAGTGGAACAGATGCTGAAACGAATGAATGAACACTGCTGCGAAGAAATCAGTAATATTCAATGAGAAAAATGCAGAATCTGAACACCGAGTAATCCGAATGAAGATACACGTCAAAGATATACCAGTAATAGTAATCTGTCTCTTTGTCAGCCAACGAGAGAGATGAACCTTGCACAGAAAGCTTATAGAATATTGCGTGTAGATTCCGAGTCCGCATCAGAGTAAGAAGGGAAGATTTCTACCTTTTAACTATAGAGCGGCAAACGCAGTCGTTTAAAACAAGCATCAGTGACACCGAGGCAGAACCATCAGACAATACAAACAGACCATCACCCAGCCCTCCAATGAGTTCCCGCTCGAAAACAAAGAAGTGGCAAATGGCGGTGGTTTGGCGTGAGCAGAGTGCACGCTACAGTGCGTCTGACTCGTAGCTGTCCTTGAAGTAACCGACTCGTAACAGTTCGTTGTGTTACTGTGGTGCCAAATGCTGCTCAAATTGCTGCTGCAGGTGCTGTACGATGCGCCAGAGACATACATCCAACACAGTGGTCTTTACTCTCGGTAGTGCCACGTCACCAACCAGAGCCCAGTGTACATGCGACAGTACATTCTCGTGACGATCACTGCCAGCAATCACGTACAGTGGCTACATCCCTGCCAACCCTTTCTGCAGTATCACAGAAGGAATATCCAGCTTCTCGTAGCCCTGTTATACGACTTCGTTCAAAGTCAGTAATGTGTCGATAATGGCGTCTTTGTCGCCTTACACGAATTCTTGACAAACATCAACTCACCACGTCCAGTCTGAAACGTAACTACACTACTGGGCATTAAAATTGCTACACCACGAAGATGACGTGCTACAGACGCGAAATTTAACCGACAGGAAGAAGATGCAAATAATTAGTTTTTCAGAGCATTCACACAAGGTTGGTGTCGGTGGCGACACCTACAACGTGCTGACAAGAGGAAAGTTTCCAACCGATTTCTCATACACAAACAGCAGTTGACCGGCGTTGCCTGGTAAAACGTTGTTGTGATGCCTCGTGTAAGGAGGAGAAATGCGTACCATCACGTTTCCGACTTTGATAAAGGTCGGATTGTAGCCTATCGTGATTGCGGTTTATCGTATCGCGACATTGCTGCTCGCGATGGTCGAGATCCAATGACTGTTAGCAGAATATGGAATCGCTGGGTTCAGCATCGTAATACGGAACGCAGTGCTGGATCCCAACGGCCTCGTATCACTAGCAGTCGAGATGACAGGTCTCTTATCTGCATGGCTGTAACGGATCGTGCAGCCACGTCTCGATCCATGAGTCAATACAAGGTTACGTTTGCAAGACAACAACCATCTGCACGAACAGTTCGACGACGTTTGCAGCAGCATGGACTATCAACTCGGAGACTATGGCTGCGATTACCCTTGACGCTGCATCAGAGACAGGAGCGCCTGCGATGGTGTACTGAACGACGAACCTGGGTGCACGAATGCAAAACGTCATTTCTTCGGATGAATCCAGGTTCTGTTTGCAGCATCATGATGGTCGAATCCGTGTTTGGCGACATCGCGGTGAACGCATATTGGAAGCGTGTATTCGTCATCGCCATACTGGCGTATCACCCGGCGTGATGGTATGTGATGCCATTGGTTACACGTCTCGGTCCCCTCTTGTTCACATTGACAGCACTTTGAGCAGTGGACGTTACATTTCAGATGTGTTACGACCCGTGGCTCTACCCTTCATTCGATCCCTGCAAAACCCTACATTTCAGCAGGATAACGCACGAACGCATGTAGCAGGTCATGTACGGGCCTTTCTGGATACAGAAGCCGACCGCGGTGGCCTCGCGGTTCTAGGCGCTCAGTCCGGAACCGCGTGACTGCTACGGTCGCAGGTTCGAATCCTGCCTAGGGCATGGACGTGTGTGACGTCCTTAGGTTAGTTAGGTTTAAGTAGTTCTAAGTTCTAGGGGACTGATGACCTCAGCTCTTAAGTCTCATGGTGCTCAGAGCCATTTTTTTGCGTACAGAAAATGTTCGACTACTGCCCTGGCGAGCACATTCTCCACATCTCTCACCAATTGATAACGTCTAGTGAATAGTGGATGAGCAACTGGCTCGTCACAATACGCCAGTCACTACTCTTGATGAACTGTGGTATCGTGTTGAATCTGCATGGGCAGCTGTACCTGTACACGACATCCAAGCTCTGTTTGACTCAATGCCCAGGCGTATCAAGGCCGTTATTACGGCCAGAGGTGGTTGTTGTGGGTACTGATTTCTCAGGATCTACGCACCGAAATTGTGCGAAAATGTAATCGCATGTCAGTTCTAGTATAATATACACTCCTGGAAATGGAAAAAAGAACACATTGACACCGGTGTGTCAGACCCACCATACTTGCTCCGGACACTGCGAGAGGGCTGTACAAGCAATGATCACACGCACGGCACAGCGGACACACCAGGAACCGCGGTGTTGGCCGTCGAATGGCGCTAGCTGCGCAGCATTTGTGCATCGCCGCCGTCAGTGTCAGCCAGTTTGCCGTGGCATACGGAGCTCCATCGCAGTCTTTAACACTGGTAGCATGCCGCGACAGCGTGGACGTGAACCGTATGTGCAGTTGACGGACTTTGAGCGAGGGCGTATAGTGGGCATGCGGGAGGCCGGGTGGACGTACCGCCGAATTGCTCAACACGTGGGGCGTGAGGTCTCCACAGTACATCGATGTTGTCGCCAGTGGTCGGCGGAAGGTGCACGTGCCCGTCGACCTGGGACCGGACCGCAGCGACGCACGGATGCACCCCAAGACCGTAGGATCCTACGCAGTGCCGTAGGGGACCGCACCACCACTTCCCAGCAAATTAGGGACACTGTTGCTCCTGGGGTATCGGCGAGGACCATTCGCAACCGTCTCCATGAAGCTGGGCTACGGTCCCGCACACCGTTAGGCCGTCTTCCGCTCACGCCCCAACATCGTGCAGCCCTCCTCCAGTGGTGTCGCGACAGGCGTGAATGGAGGGACGAATGGAGACGTGTCGTCTTCAGCGATGAGAGTCGCTTCTGCCTTGGTGCCAATGATGGTCGTATGCGTGTTTGGCGCCGTGCAGGTGAGCACCACAATCAGGACTGCATACGACCGAGGCACACAGGGCCAACACCCGGCATCATGGTGTGGGGAGCAATCTCCTACACTGGCCGTACACCACTGGTGATCGTCGAGGGGACACTGAATAGTGCACGGTACATCCAAACCGTCATCGAACCCATCGTTCTACCATTCCTAGACCGGCAAGGGAACTTGCTGTTCCAACAGGACAATGCACGTCCGCATGTATCCCGCGCCACCCAACGTGCTCTAGAAGGTGTAAGTCAACTACCCTGGCCAGCAAGATCTCCGGATCTGTCCCCCATTGAGCATGTTTGGGACTGGATGAAGCGTCGTCTCACGCGGTCTGCACGTCCAGCACGAACGCTGGTCCAACTGAGGCGCCAGGTGGAAATGGCATGGCAAGCCGTTCCACAGGACTACATCCAGCATCTGTACGATCGTCTCCATGGGAGAATAGCAGCCTGCATTGCTGCGAAAGGTGGATATACACTGTACTAGTGCCGACATTGTGCATGCTCTGTTGCCTGTGTCTATGTACCTGTGGTTCTGTCAGTGTGATCATGTGATGTATCTGACCCCAGGAATGTGTCAATAAAGTTTCCCCTTCCTGGGACAATGAATTCACGGTGTTCTTATTTCAATTTCCAGGAGTGTATTTGTCCAATGAATATCCGTTTATCATCTGGATTTCTGCTTCGTGTAGCAATTTTAATGGCCAGTAGTGTATTGCTCACGACAGTAGCGCCGCTCTTATGCGACTGGTGCGAAACATGGACATCATCTTTCACATGTAGAAAAACGCCTGTCAACTTTCGTTTATGTTGCACAACTCCTTCTTGGAGATGCGATTTCCTTTTCCGTTAGTACATATATTAAAAATATATAGGCTATGTCCGTTCACATTTTTACTAGATTATATTGTAAAATTTTGAAGAAAATCGGTCAGCAGTTTGCGGCATTCTCGGTACAACGCTAAACAACGACGTTTCGTTTTACAATAGTACAGAATAGATAACAGAAACGAGAAAGAAACTCAACTGGTAGTAGCACTGACTGATGGGCTATCAACATCTAGCTGATCGCACGTGCGCCACGAAGAACTACTTCGAGCGTCGGAGACTGTAGCGCGATTATGTAGGAGTGCGTTGGCCCCGCAGAACGTGGACTGGAGGCGGGAAGGCAGCGGCAGCGCCTCGGCGGCGCGCAGGCGCGCGGCTCGCACCTGTGTCTGCCGGCGGCGGCCGCTCGATGGCCCTCGTGGAGGGCCGCGTCCACTCTCGCCAGCGCCGCTGAATGGCACAATTACAGCCGCTTTACAACTGCACCCCACGCCAATTATGCGGCCCTCGGCAAAGGTTAAGTAAGGGAAGCGATATCTACACGTGGCCCACATTTCGTTACAGCGGCCTATCGATCCGGAGCACGGCCTGCTTATTAGCCCCGCTGCTAGCCGGGTAGCGTTTCTTAAAAAAACCTGTCTCTGTATTCTCACTGGGACTGCGAATCAATTACGAAGGAGAGACGACTAACTAAGATGCCTTATCTGAGCATTTTCTTTTTCTCCTCATTCATTGTTCTGTTCTTGTTAGAATCGCGAGCACGAGAAGAAAATTTCTCGCCCTCACTCGGAGATGACGTCGATATGAATGGTACGGTGAGTATATCACGCAGTAACGTCAGTTATAAGTCAACTTAATCTTCACAGTAGTCAGAGCGAACCCGATCTGCACGGACGAAATTTCGATGATGGCGTATGCCACCTGGAGGATAGGTAGAGGTTTCGACGTCGTCTGCCAACAGAGAACTTAGTGACATAGCTACCAGAGCGCTGTCTGTGTCTACCCTTTAACGGGAAATGCTCACAGCCAGAAGGCTCAGTGTGGTGCAAACGTGTGAAGCAAGCAGACAACGACACCGTGGAGACGCTCTCGTGTTCCCTACAGCTAAATAAGCGAGTTCGATAGGGGTCAAATTACGGCCTTCCGGGTGACGGTGTGGTCCTTTCCTAGAACTGCCACGCAGTGCAGCGTCGGTTGTGCAACGATGCTGGTGTCAGTGGTCACACGAAAAATCTCTCGCGGTAGATGAGGTTTTCGGTGCCTACGCACCACAGACGCCGGCCGCGGTCGTCGTATTGTAAGGGCAGTAGTGGCAGATGGTACAGCTACTACGGTACAGATAAGAGCACTTGTGAGGTCACTGTTGCGAACCGGTTATAGTGGGACTACGGGTACGCACACCTCTAGCCCATTTTCCAGTCACGCCACAGCATCGACGTGCACGGCTCGACTGGTGCCGTCAGATGATCTGTTGGGAGATGGAATGGCGCGCCGTAGTCTTCAGCGATGAGGCTGCATACAACATACGCCAGGTGAGCGCTGTCTCGGAGGGTGCATTCGTCCGAGACACACTCTTCCAACCCGAGCCGTTATGATCTGTGGTGCGATATGCTACAACTCTCGTTCACTTTTGGTGTTCCTGGAGGGGGTGCTAACCAGCGCTCCGTACTTTGTTAGACCAGTTCTTTTGCCGTTCTTGCAACAGGAAGGTGATGTGTTGTTCCAACTGAACGTGCTCTGCAAGACGTACAGCAACTTCCCTTTCCAGAACGATCTCCGGACTTGTATCCAATCCAGCACGTGTGGGATATGACGGGACGAGAAGTGATTCGTGCCACTCGTCAACCAACAACTCTTACAGAACTACGCGAGCAGGTATAGCAGACGATGAATAACGTATCCTATGACATTATTCGTCATCTGTACGATCGACTGGATTCCAGAGTCAGCGCCTGTGTCGCCAGCCTTGGAGGCTTCGTGCGTTGGTGTTTTAGCGTGAGTCGGTAACTGGATCCTCAGAGCAGCTTGTTCTATTGATCTGTGAAGGTAATCATTTCACGTCCTCCATATGTACTGTAGCAACAATAAATCTTGAGTGAAATGGAAAGCTCTAAAAGAGTGTAATAATTTTTTCCAGCAATGTATTTACGATTTATTCTGTTTGTTATCACCATTGCTTCTGTGAAATTAATTTCACAACGGCGAAGGAATCTGCAATATGTAGTCAGGGATGGGTAGGATTTCCCATAGCCACGCATTTATAGATGCAAAAGTACTGTAACGTGGTTACCGTCGCTTTGGGTAAAGTTTAGTGCAACTTTGTTGTGTTGCGCTTTCATGGCATTCGGTGAACCCGTACACGAGAACCACATTGGCCAACTCTCCCTCTGTAATCCTACTGCACTGTATCACTGTATCACTGTTAACGTACGTCTAACACTACCGGTACGCCAACTTCGAGCCGTACTGAATGCAAGCTAGAGGACGAAGAGGAAAGTGGGAAAACACCCCCGTACAAACCCCCAAATTTTGTCGGTAGAGTTCGGTGTCGCCTTGCATAGGTTTCAGAGAAACGGATGAAACGGACACCACGCCATCATAAAATTTTTAATATCAGCCTGTTTATCGAAGATAGAAATTCATTCAGGTCAGTGAATGTTTGTAAGGAATATGCATCTATACTTTGATTTGTTCAGATACCGATGATTTTAAAAGTACTACTACATTTTTGAAATGTGACCACATATAGGAACACTGACAAGTGCAAATTGCGTTATCGGACGATCGACGATGTCAATTATGCAGAATAAAAGCTCCACAGGCGAATGAGAAGAGAGAGTTCGGTACATTTTAAATAATGAAATAACTACGAAAATGTTTTGTGAAAAATGGGAGCCCCCTTACTTGAATGCCGAATACAAACAAAAGCAAATACGAATTTCCCCGTCGATGTTGGGACTGGTATGAAAAGAATCCTACTGATTTTGTACGCCGATTTGATACAGTGGCTGACGCGTGGGTTCATACTTTTACGCAAGGGACGAAAGCAAAAACCAATGGTCCTACATCCAGTAAGATGATGGTATTGTTAACTGCCAGGACATTATGTTGTGGCGTAGCAAGACAGCCACGCCACGGAAGTAGCCGAAAGGCACGCGTTTAGTTCACGCTGGCAAGAGATAGGTCTGTAACAGGATACGTAATGAATGCTATAAAGAAAAGTACGTATCTTCTGGAATACTTAACTTTAATCCTTCCTTGGTACATCGCTATTGACGATATAAGTGAGACTCCATAGATGCATGCAATGTTACTAATGGCGCCTTGCTAGGTCGTAGCCATTGACTTAGCTGAAGGCTATTCTAACTATCTGCTCTGCAAATGAGCGAGGCTTCGTCCATGTAGTCGCTAGCAAAGTCGTCCGTACAACTGGGGCGAGTGCTAGTCCGTATCTCGAGACCTGCCTTGTGGTGGCGCTCGGTCTGCGATCCCTGACAGTGGCGACACGCGGGTCCGACAAGTACTAATGGACCGCGGCCGATTTAAAGCTACCTCCTAGCAAGTGTGGTGTCTGGCGGTGATCCAAAAGTAATTCCTATTAATAACTGTTTTATCGGGTATAAATCTATAAAAGCGCAAAACTAAGCCGGTTGGTCCAGTTGGATGAAAGATTTCGTAGGTAATTGCCATAGTTATTAACGAGAAACAATGTGTTTCGACAAGACAATGAACATGTACACAAAGGTGCTTTGACAATAGGCTTTAAACTGAGAATTGCTGATACCGCTCTGTTCACTAGATTTAGCACCCGCCGAATTCCACATTTGCCAGGAAAACGTTTCTGTACAAATAAAAGATGATGCCAGCCGCTGTTTCTAATTTTTTCCTTTTCGGTAGCTAAGCTGCAAACTGCAAGACTAACAATTCGGAGGTCTCGGGTACGATCCCTGATCAGTCCTAGGGTTATTACCTGTCACTTATCACTTCCTTCAAATGTTCAAATGTGTGTGAAATATTATGGCACTTAACTGCTAAGGTCATCAGTCCCTAAGCTTACACACTACTTAACCTAAATTATCCTAAGGACAAACACACACACCCACGCCCGAGGGAGGACTCGAACCTCCGCCTGGACCAGCCGCACAGTCCATGACTGCAGCGCCTAGACCGCTCGGCTAATCCCACGCGGCATATCACTTCCTTCACCTCTAGCAACGTTTGTTGTTGTGAAAAATACCGAGTTCCACTGCGATTCGGTATACGTGTAAAAGTGTAGGCTCCCTGTGTAAATCCGTTCAGATGTCGGAGGACGGCAACAGCTTACCACCTCCAACAGGATCCGCCTAGTAAGTACTGTGGCGTTCGATACAATTTTCGGACTGACCACTTCTTTATGTTCCGGGTCATTTAATAACGCACCTTAGAGCTCTTCTCGTTGGACAGATATCATTTATGGAGCTATACCCTTTCATATGCTGCTAAAAATTGGAATCGTCACACTCCCTGTTCCGAGGTTAAGGACGTTCGACATGTAATGCACGGTCCAGTCACATTAGTATGACCACCGCCCATGTTTGACGTCAACGTGCAATAACCACTCACAAGATGGCAGGTGGCAGCACTGGCAGTGGAGGATATATACATCGTGTCGGGGGTACGCGGAATACAGTGCAGTCGTTGTCGTAATACGGAAATGGAAAAATTTATCTGGCGACGACGAAGAAAAGCGCATTATGATTGGACACCAGTGCAAGGGTGGAAGAATTTCCGAAATGGCGGAGCTTGTAAACTGTTCGAGTGCATGGCTGAATGGTGTTATCCATAACGGGCGCCAGGGCTAATGTGATCTGCGATGCACCACGGGCCACGTATGACAGGGTGATCGACGGCGAACAGACGGGCAACTGTTGAGTAACTGACCGTCCAGATGAATCGAGGGCTGCCAACACTGCCTCCACAACGACCGTACAGCGAACGTTACTGCGTGTGAACTTCGCCGCATGCGCCAGGTTGACGCACCCACGCTTACTGCCGTTCATTGCACGCCAATACCGCATCTGGATGTCCAGTGAGTGGCTACAGGTGGTCTTCCCAAATGAATCACGTTTTATACTCTGTCACACAGATGGAGATGGCCGCTGGCATGTCCGACATGAAACGTCTGAAAACAAACGCTTGCAACGGTCGTGGGAAGGCTCCAATCCGGATGAGGAAGTGCTATGGCCTGCGGGATGTTTTAATGGTATCCCCTGTGTGGTATCGTTATTCTGGAAGGTACAGTGGATCAACCCATGCATACATCTATCCTCCATCCGTGCACGCTGTACGTTTTTCCTCGGCACAATAGCATCTACCAGCAGAACAAAGCAACGTGTCACACAGTTCGCGGCCTGCATGCTCGGTTTGTAGTGCACCAGTATGGGTTCACCGTACTCTCCTGGCTGCCAAACCCTCCGGAGCTAAACCAGTCGAGAGCCTGTGGGACCACGTGGATCGGGATGTACGCGCCTCAAACGAAAAACCTTACGTACCTGGCCTCAGTTCTGGAGTCGGCACGGCTGCACGTACCTGTCGGTACCTAGGTGCACGGCTCGCAGCGGCCTACGCTACCAGAGGTTGTTACTCAGGCTGTTGACAAGTGGCCACCGGACAGTGTATAACAATATATTTCAATATTAGGGATTATTTTTTAACTTTAGCTATGTTCGGTCACACAAGATTTATAAAAATAAAACAATCATTATGTTGATGAAGGGAAGCAGTAATTACGTTTCTTTGTGTGGATTGCAATATCTCATTGCCTTTCAATAATACCTCCGGAACATTTGTGCATATATTTTAAATGAAGTACTACACTGGAGTCAAACCAATGTAATACAATTCTGTTCAGAAGAATAAGGTTGAGCCGGCAGCTGTGGCCGAACGGTTCTAGGCGCTTCAGTCCGGAATCGCGCTGCTGCTATGGTCGCAGGTTCGAAAGTTGCCTCGGGCATGGATGTGTGTGATGTCCTTAGGTTAGTTAGGTTTAAGTAGTTCTAAATCTAGGGGACTGATGACCTCAGATGTTAAGTCCCACAGTGCTTAGAGCCATTTGAGCCATTTTTAAATAAGGTTGCACTAAAGGAATGGACGTAAGGGGCACTAAGTCTGAAAAATAAGTGCATTTTTTACTTAAGAAACACAGACATTCACTGGCACTCTGAGATATTTTTTCTTTGTCGCCGTACTACAATTACTGTGTGCACAGGTGACGGAGACATTTCTCAGCAGAATAAAGGGAAGCTTCCGGCAGTACTTCTGAGAAGATGGCTTCAACGTGCTAGTCGTTTATAAAGCTTATCTCATAGGTACTGAAAATGAAGGAAAGCAACCAGCAACCCATGTGGTTGTCATTATATTATAGTGCAAGGGACATAATCCTACGGGAAGAAAGATGCAGAGGATAAGACTATTAAGCATGGTAAAATCTAATATGGCGACCCCATGTATACAGCGGATAAAGGTCAGAAAAAAAGAAGAAAGACTGAACAAACAATCGACCATAGGGTTTGCTGCAGGAGCCGTAGAAGAACTCCACTAGGGTAATTTGGTAAAAACACGAAAAACTGAAGAAGCGCGGCTGAATGGATCTCTGAACGTGAGTTTTTCTGAAAACGAGTCGAATATCTAAAACGCACGGTACTTCTACTTGAGGTGACATGAATTATTTCGTCCCACTTGTGAACTAGTTCACCGACAAAGTTACTAGAAGAGCCCTATTTTAACATGGAATACGAAAAGTAAGTGAATGATATTTTTTATATCTTAACACCCTTCTGCAAGGTCAATTAATCGTAAAACACAAAATAAGAGAAATCTATTTACAAACACACACAGACGGAAAAAAATCACAAAGTCAAGAAATAATTAATGTAGCGTAATGAAATTTCTGGAATCTATTTGTCCAGGTAACACATTTAAGTGATTATTATTCCAGGATCACTTGTTAATGTAAGCACGAGATAAGTCACTGCAAATGTGAAATGCTGGTACAATTATCAACGATGTAACCGCCAGAATGTTGAATGTAACAATGGAAACGTGCATGCATTGCACTACATCTACGTCTGCATCTACATCTACATGGTTACTCTGCAGTTCACACTTAAATGCCTGGCAGAGGGTTCATCAGACCGATTTCATACTACTTCCCTCACATTTCACTCTCGAATGGCGCGTGGGAAAAAGGAACACCTAAATCTTTCCGTTCGAGCTCGGATTTCTCTTATTTTATTATGATGATCATTTCTTCCTAAGTAGGTGGGTGCCAACAAAATATTTTCGCATTCGGAAGAGAAAGTTGATGATTGAAATTTTGGAAACAAATCTCGCCGCAAAGAAAACCGCTTTGTTTCTGTGACTGCCACACCAACTCGCGTATCATATCAGTCATACTGTCACTCCTATCGCGCGATAACACGGAACGAGCTGCCCTTCTTTTCACATTTTCGATGTCCTCCGTCATGCATACCTGGTAAAGATCCACACTGCGCAGCAGAGGATGGACAAGGCTGTCTACTTGGTGGGTTTGTCGCATCTTCTAGGTGTTCTGCCAACAAAGCGCAGTCTTCGTTTCGCCTTCCCCGCAATATTATCTATGTGGTCTTTCCAATATAAGTTGATCGTAATTGTAATTCCTAGGTATTTAGTCGAATTGACGGCCCTTAGATTTGTGCGATTTATCGTATACACAAAATTTTTTGGATTTCCTTCAGTACCCATGTGAATGACCTCTCACTTTTCTTTGTTTAGTGCCAATTGCCACTTTTCGCACCATACAGAAATTCTCTCTAGATCATTTTGTAATTGGAATTGATCGTCTGATGATTTTACTAGACGGTAAATTACAGCGTCATCTGCAAACAGTCTAAGGGGGCTGCCCAGATTATCACCTAGATCATTTATGTAAACCAGGAACAGCAGAGGGCCTATGACACTACTTTTCAGAACGCCAGATACCACTTCTGTTCTACTCGATGATTTACCGTCTGTCACTACGAACTGTGACCTCTCTGAGAGGAAATCACGAATCCAGTCACACAACTGAAACAATACTCCATATACACGCAATTTGACTAATAATCGCATGTGAGGAACGGTATTAAAATCCTTCTGGTAATCTAGGAATATGGAATCGATCTGAGATCCCTTGTCGACAACACTCATTGCTTCATGGGAATAAAGAGCCAGCTGTGTTGCACAAGAAAGATATTTTTAGAATCCGTGTTGGTTATGTAACATTAATTCATTTTCTTCAAGGTGAAACATAATGTTCGAGTACAGTATATGCTCCAAAATCCTACTGCAAACTGAGGTCAGTAATATGGGTCTGTAATTCAATGGGTTACTCCTATTTCCTTTCTTGAATATTGGTGTGACCTGTACTACTTTCCCTTTAGGAACAGACCTTTCGTAAAGTGAGCGGTTGTATGTGAGTGCCAAGAAAGGTACTATTGTGTCTGCATGCTCTGAAAGGAACCTGATTGTATACCATCTGGACCGGAAGACTTGCCTTTCTCAAGTGATTCGAGTGGTTTTCCAACACCCAAGATATCTACTTTTATGTCACTCATGCTAACAGATGTTCTGGTTTCGAATTCTGGAATATTTACTTCGTCTTCTTTCGTGAAGGAATCACGGAAAACTGTATTTAGTAACTCCGCTTTAGTGGCACCATCATCGGTAACATTTCCATCGCTATCGCGCAGTGGCGGTATTGACTGTTTTTGCCACTGGTGTACTTTACATACTACCAGAATCTCTTTGGGTTTTCTACCATATTTTGAGATAATGTTTCCTTGTGGAAACTATTAGCAGCATCTCGCATTGACGTCCGCACTAAATTTCAAGCTTCCGTGAAACTTAGCCTGTCTTGGGGATTTCGCGTTCCTCTGAATTTGGCATGCTTTTTTCGTTGCTTCTGCAACAGTGTTCTGACGTGTTTTGTGTACCATGGTGGATCAGTCCCGTCTCTTATTAACTTATGCGGTATGAATCTATCTGTTGCTGTCGATACTGTATCTTTGAATTTGAGCCATATGCGGTCTACACTTACATAATTAGCTTGGAAGGAATGGAGAATCTCTCTTAGGAAGGCATCAAGCGAATTTTTATCTGCTGTTTTAAATAGATATATTTGCCGTTTACTTCTAGTGGTTTTGGTTGATATGGTTTTGAGCGTCGCTACAATGACTTTGTGTTCACCAATCCATGTATCCGTCATGACGCTTTCTATTAGATCAGGATTATTTGTGGTAAGAAGTGAAGTGTGTTTTCGCAACCATTTACAATTCGCGTGTGCTCATGAGCTAATTTTTCAAAGTTATTCTTAGTGAAAGCATTTAGTACAATTTCGGAAGATGTATTCTGTCTACCACCGGCTTTGAACATGTATTTTCGCCAACAAATCGAGGGTAGGTTGAAGTCTCCACGAATTATAACTGTATGAGTGGGGTACTTATTTGTAATGAGATTCAAGTTTTCTTTGAACCGTTCAGCTATTATATCATCTGAGTCGGGGGGTCGGTAGAAGGGGCCAATTATTATTTTGGTACGGCTGTTGAGTATAGCCTTTACCCATAGTATTTCGCAGGAACTATCTATTTCAGATTCACTACAAACTAAACTACTAACAAGCGAAACAAACGCACCACAACCTACTTTATTTAATTTATCCTTTCTGAACACGGTTTCCGCCTCTGTAAAAATTTCGGCGCAGTTTATCTCCGGCTTTAGCCAGCTTTCTGTTCCTATAACGATTTCGAGTTCAGTGCTTTTATTATCGCTTGAAGCTCTGGTACTTTTCCAACACAGCTACGACAATTTATAACTACAATACCGACTGTTGCTTGGTCGATTCTCGTCGTTTCTTTGCCCTGTACTCTTTGAGACTGGAGCCCTTTTTGATCTTTCCCGAGACTGTTTAACCTAAAAAAACCGCCCAGTCCACACCACACAGCCCCTGCTACCCTTGTAGCCGCCTCCTGTGTGTAGTGGACACCTGACATATTTAGCGGAACCAGAAAACCCCACCACCCTACGGCGCAAGTCGAGGAATCTGCAGCCTACACGGTCGCACAACCGTCTGAACTTCTGATTCAGACTCTCCACTCTGTCCTGTCGACGATGCTGTACAGTTGCCGGATGTCAGTTTGTGGGATGGAGTTCCATGTCTGTTGCACTGGGTCGGTCAAAACAGGGCCGGTTAATGCTGTTTGTGGATAACGCCGGAGTTGTCTTCCGATGATGTCCCACATGTGATCGGCTGGAGACAGGTATGGTATCGAGCCTGCTGAGGCAACATGTCGACACTCTGTAGAGCATGTCGTGTTACAACAGACTGCACAAGACAACCAAGAGAGTGCTCCTGCTGTCATACGAAATCGCAACCAAGAATATAACTCCAGGTATAGGTCGAGTGTGTGTAGCACGCAGACAGGTTGGCTGCAGGCCCTCAACTAGCCCACTTTTAATCTGTAGACGGCCATCAATGGCATCGAGGCAGAGCCAGTTTTCATCAGAAAACAAAACAGACCTCCACACTGCTCTCGCCTCACAACACAGAAGTCGCAAACGGCAGTAGTTTGGGGTGATTGCAGTGCTCGCTACAGGGCGTCTGGCTCGGAGTTGTCCTTGAAGTAACCGATTTTTAACACTGACGTGGGTACCATCCCGGTATTCACCTAGTGGGATGTCGGAAACCACCTAATAACCATATCCAGACTAGCCGGCACAACAGCTCTTCTAGATAATTAATCCACTGGGCGGATTCGATGCGAGGCGGCGCGCTTCCTTAATCCCGAAATTGGCGTCATGCCGTGCGCGGCTATCCGGGCGAATACTTCATTCATTTCCTTGTAGTTATTAAATATTTTTCATTCACGTAGATCTGTGACTTTCGCCATGTTTGCTTACTATGAGTAGAGGTGATGGCTGATGCATCTCGAGGAATCTGCAAATGGTTCAAATGGCTCTGAGCACTATGGGACACAACATCTGAGGTCATCAGTCCCCTAGATCTTAGAACTGCTTAAACCTAACCAACCTAAGGACATCACACACATCCATGCCCGAGGAAGGATTCGAACCTGCGACCGTAGCAGACACGCGGTTCCGCACTGAAGTGCCTAGAACCGCACGGCCACCGTGGCCGGCCGCATTCACATTCATTTGTTACTTTCGAAAGCGGAAAACGAGTGAATAGTAACCTATATCACTCAGCCACAATACCTGGCGCAATTCTGATGCACACCTATAGTGGTCCTAGAAATAACTGTCCGCTTCATTGTAAATGTCAGCAATAGGTACGAATAACAAGCTACACGATCAACAAAAAGTGCTCTTCCAAACTTTCTGTGTCGTTTACATTACTGTCATCATAAAAATTTTGAAATTAAATGATGTTAACCTATACCCACATCACTAAGCGTAAAAGAAAAATTCATTCCCTTGTCTCGACATGTTTGCTGCTGCCTGTGGATTAAAGCAACGTTGATTATCCAGTGAGGTGTCAGAAGTCATAGGATTCGTCGTAATATCACGTCGGGCCTGCTTTTGCCCAGTATAGTGCAGCAACTCGACGTGGCATAGACGCAACAAGTCGGTGGAAGTTTCCTGCAGACGTACTGTGCTGCCTCTACAGCAGATCATAACTGCGAAGGTGTTAAAGGTACAGGATTTTGTGCAAGAATTGATCTCTTGATTATGTCCCATAAATGTCCGATGTGACTGATTTAGGGCGATATGGGTGGCCATATTAATCGGTCTAATTGTCCATAATCTTCTGACATGGTGCACTGTCATCCTTAAAAATTCCATCGTTGTTTGGGAAACGGATGTCCATGCATAGCTGGAAATGGTCTCCAAGTAGCCGAACATAGCCATTTCCACTCAATAATCGGTTCAATCGGATCAGTTTGACCAGAAGACCCAGTCAATTCTATGTAAACACACCCCTCACTATTACGAAGCCACCACCAGCTTGCACAGTGCCTCGTTGACAACTTGCGTCCATGGCGCCGTGGGGTCTACGACACCTTCGAACCCTACCATCAGCTCTTATCGACTGAGGTCGGGACTCATCTGACCAGTCCACGGTTTCGCAGTCGTCTAGGGTCCAACCCATAAGGTCGCGAGCCGAGGAGAGGCGATGTAGGCAATGGCGAGATGTTAGCAAAGGCATTCGCGTCGGTCGTCTCTGCCATAACCCCCCTAACGCCTAACTTCGCCGCACTGTGCTAATGGATGCGACCGTCGTAACTCACGCATTGATTTCTGCGGCTATTTCAAGCAGTTGCTTCTCTGTTAACACTGAAAACTCCACCCAAACGCTGGTGCTCTCGGTCGTTAAGTGAAGGGCGTCGGTCACTGCGTTGTCCGTGGTGAGAGGTAGTGCTTAAAATATGGTATTCTCGGAATACTGAATTCCCTAAAGATTTCCGAAATGGAATGTCTCATGCGCCTAGCTCCAACTACTTTTCCGCATTCGAAGTCTGTTAAAACCCTTCGTGCGGCCACAATCACGACGGAAACCTTTTCACGAGGGTGACCCTAGTACAAATGAAAGTTCCGTCAATGTGCTAATCTACTATACCCTGTGCACGCGAAGCTATCGCCATCTCTATATGTGCATATCGCTGTCACTAGACTTTTGTCACCTCATTGTAATATGAACCAATATCCTGATGGCAACCATTAGCTGTAGATGAAATTACATAAAAGATGCCCTTATGTTTGAGAATGAGCCTTTGAGGTTTGAAACTCGAGAAGACTCCGTAAATTAAATAATAAAGAATTTTGAGTGGTTGCTATATTTTCTTTGTAAGACGAACGTTCCGGTATTTACCAACACTAATTCAGACTTCGATAAGCGAGAACCGTCACACGTTCGCAAAATTTACCAAAGAAATTAGCGTAGCAATTGTCGTCGTGTCGGTTAAATTTCGGAATTGTGTAATCCCACACGGAATCGTCTTGTCAAATATTTCACCAAGAACGAAAATAACGAAACTGTGGGACAAATTGGTGATATGTGAACAGTAGCAACTATGACAGAACTATTGAAAATTTAAGTACAAAATTATTGTTACAGTAAAAGCAGATCCTGTTATTGTAATTTACGGGACGGTTAGTGCGGAATTAAAGTTCTCCTGAAATCTAGATTCATCCCCAAGTGGATCTTACTTTTCCTACTGCAGCTACCCTGGCTTGATGTTAGATAGAATTCGGGCTGCAACAGCGGCCGCGATCCGCTGCGTGGTCTTTAGGGCAATCAGAATGTGAGTGAGACGGGCAGCCCACCCCTCGCGACTTCAAAGGCTGCCGCAACTCCCCCGGCCCGCGCCCACTGCCCTCCAATCCTCTGCAAGTACAATATTTGCATGTTTGGAAAATGTTGCGGTAGCCACAGAAATCCGAACTCGCTTCTGCTTTGTAGTTCACTTCACAAACATTTCGAGCTTGTGGCAATGCTGGCGCTACTAACACCAGAACCATCGCATGCTTCTTACACATATTTGTTAAGTTTTTCGGTTTCGAAACGTAGCGTTGAAAAACATTTAAACGTTACGGACTAGACCAGCAGACTACTTTAGCTATGGTTCTGCAGCATGTACACACCAGTATCATTATTCCTCCTCCTACGCTGCCCGCGAATTCTAGGCAACATGAAAGTCTGTTCGACGCTTCTGTATGAACTCAAATTTCTCTAGTTTTACTTTCTTGTTTATTATGCCACGAGTATGAGAGAGGTGTTAACGCAATTCCTGTTAAACACTTTGATCTCATGTAACAGGTAAAGTGAGATCTTATTGCGAACAGGATCTCATCCCGAGAAAAGTACAGAATCTCTATCAATGAAACGACAGAAATTCCCTGTGATTCCCTCTACTAATATTTAAAGTAAAGTGTGGTCACGACTCCCTACAACCAGCTCACATTATTTATATATTTACTGTGATGAAATTATACTCGGCGTTTAAATCCTCATGTGACCTTTCTGATTTATGTAGTTGATGCTTATCGATGTATCGGTACAGGTAAATGTCGGGATAATTTCCTAAATATATTCACGATAATCGCATTGAACGAGAGCTCAATCTATACTGACCTCGATATCTAAGTCTGTCAATATTTAACCTTCTTGTTCCATTCACTGTATGCTTCATACTTTCTATGTTGATTACCTTGTCCCAGAAACTTACAGGAAAATCAGCTTCGTAAAATGCAGTACAATCCCTGTCAATTATTAATTCAATAGATTTCGATACCAGTCTGAAACATAAAACATGTAGCTGTTATTGTCAACGTAATAGTTGTTAATTTGACGATATAGAGGCCCTACTGGTTTTCGGAAAAACCTCAATCGTACTTATAAAGAAATATAGTACCAATAAATAACCATTTATAAAAGGTATGCCTTCGGGTGTGCAGTTGGCCTAACGTTTCCATTTTAACATGCAGTATATCTACGTCTGACCTAGGCTTGTTGTTAAGACATGCCATTAATCAGTTACCGCAGGAAAATATTAGAAACCTTTCTTTTCGAATTCTTTGAAGTGATACTTCGGCCATGGGCTACACTTATTTGTAATCGTTACGGACATGCACACTATTTGTAACTAAATTGATGTTTACAGCGCAAAAGTCTCTTATTTCTTATTTACTGCCACTCTCTGTCTTGACGAATCCACATTGAGACAGGTAAGCTTTCTCTAACATACATAAACTGCGGTATTCCGGAGGATTTTTAAGATGAAATTCTTATAGATATCTCAATAATCATTACTGCTGATACCAAGTAGCATGTCCCTTAATGAAGGTTTTGATGAACACATTTAGGATTAAGCTGGACAACGGTATATCTAGCAGAACTGTATTTAAAGTAGATAGTTCAGAGGAATTATATAATCTTATTCGTTTCCTTACTCTCCTATTCCTTGTGATGTCGAAGATATGCTTTTCGTCTTGACGACAGCGAAACAGATCACTGTCAATGGAAATGTGGTCACAAATACGCATAGTCGCAGAACACAGAGCATTAAGAGTCTGAGGTAATGCACTCCATATAAATACAGTAATAGAGAGAGAAAAATATCATGTTTCAAGAATAAGAATAAATAAAGCCCCAGACATCAATCGAATTGCTTGATGGACAATTACAGCTATCTGATAACTTGCGCCTAATATGATTTAAATACTTCTTTTTAATCCGAGACCATCATCCACGCGAATATTATTGTTTCCCTTCGTTGGGGTAGATTCATCTATTTCGAGTTCCATACTTGCATTATCTTTAGCTCCACGGGGTTACCAACTACGACAGTTTCGAAAGTTGGGAAATTGCATCTCGTACCAAGGTTTAAATTTAACGTACAAGATAGAAATAAATAATAGCAATTTAACGGTAAGCCATTTCAACTGGAAATTGAAAGGCCTTTGGTTCTACGTTATTATGGTGATGTAGTCTGGCAGGTCATGGTTCTTGGCCTTTCTCGTTAGATCTGGTGATGAATTATCGACGTGTCTCGCCGAGGCAACTCTTACATCTTTCAGTGTGATCCGGTTCGTCACTTCAGGAGCGACGGATGGCTTTTTAAACAGGGACTACCTATGGAACAGATGCGTGTGCTGGCTAACAAAGGACGTCAGGGCACTAGGGGCCAGTCTACAAAAATAATGATTTTGCTGTAAGCAAGAGAAGCTGGAATATGAACAGCTATGCCCGTGTACAAAACACAAGGCTGCGGTCAATACGTACTACACGTTCCGCATGAATCTTTCAGAAGCGCTAGATTTTCACATAAGAACATTTGAGAATAATACTTCATTATTATGGTACCGATACAGATATACCCCGAGCTCCCACGTGAAAAACTACACTCCCTCGTAAAGGGACATCCTAATACTATTAACAAATATGATTACCTAGTTGCCTCAGAACGACAAGCTGTAGTTTTATTTGTTGGACCACCTCTTCGTCAACGTGCCCCATGGCCAACAACACAAACGCGACACTACACTTTATATGCAAAAAACACTTTATATACACAAAACAGTTAATCTTAAGCCAGCCGGACAAATGGAGTCAGTTGGAAAGCTTTGCACTGGGCAGCGATCAACACGAAGAATGAACTCCAAACAGATGTGGGAATATTACGCTGAGATATTATCATACGGGAAATAAATTTGCACCTGAAATATTGTCCAATCAATTGCATCAGTACATCCGCATGTCGTTCCAGCTCGTTCTATAAATCCAAATTTGGTACATTCTGAACCTTTGACAGCACTCTACCAACAGATCTTAAATCTTTCGGTGTAAAATATTAGTAACATTATTGTTTAGCTCCGGTAATTACTGTTCGGCCCCCAAACACTAACGCAGTAATGCCTTGCACCAAAAATGAAACACTTCATTGCACTCTTGTTTTGCAGTTAGTATCATTTACATATACACACATAAAAAAGTTTTGTGTCACCTCGGTTCCGAGAGTTCCGGAGCCTGTACAGAAAATTGTAATAGAGATCAACATAAACATCATTTCCGCCCTTTTTATTGCTCATGAAAACCACACATTGCATGTTGTACCACCATACAGCAAGTACTTCAGAGGTGGTGGTTCAAACAGCTCTGAGCACTATGGGACTTAACATCGGAGGTCATCAGTCCCCTAGAACTTAGAACTACTTAAACCTAACTAACCTAAGGACAGCACACACATCCATGCCCGAGGCAGGATTCGAACCTGTGACCGTAGCGGTCGCGCGGCTCCAGACTGAAGCGCCTGAACCGCTCGGCCACACCGGCCGGCAGAGGTGGTGGTCCAGATTGCTGAAAACACCGGTACCTCTAATACCCAACAGCACGCCCTCTTGCATTGATGCATGCCTGTATTCTTCGTGGCATACTATCCACAAGTTCATCAAAGCACTATTGGTCCAGACTGTCGTACTCCTCAACGGCGATTCAGCGTAGATCCCACTGAGTGGTTGGTGGGCTACTTCAACCATAAACAGCCCTTTTCAATCTATCCCAGGCATGTTCGATAGGGTTCGCGTCTGGAGAACATGCTGGCCACTCTAGTCGAGCGAAGTCGTTATCCTGAAGGAAGTCAGCCACAAGATGTGTGCGATGGGGGCGCGAATTGTCATCCATGAAGACAAATGCCTCGCTAATATGCTGCCGATATGGTTGCACTGTCGGTCGGAGGATGGCATTCACGTATCGTACAGCCGTTACGGCGCCTTCCATGACCTCCAGATGCATACGTCGACCCCATATAATGCCACCCCAAAATAGCAGGGAAGCTACACCTTGCTACACTCGCTGGACAGCGTGTGTAAGGCGCTCGCCCTGACCGGGTTGCCTCCAAACACGTATCCGACGATTGTCTGGTTGAAGGCATAAGCGACACTCATCGGTGAAGAGAACGCGATGCCAATCCTGAGCGATCCATTCGGCATGTTGTTGGACCCATCTGCACCGCACTGCATGGTCTCGTGGTTGCAAAGATGGACCTCGCCATGGACATTGGGAGTGAAGTTGCGCATCATGCAGCCTACTGCGCACAGTTTGAGTCGTAACACAACGTCCTATGGCTGCACGAAAAGATTTATTCAGTATGGTGGACATAATCCATAGGTAGTGGTCATCCACTGCAGTAGTAGCCCTTGGGTGGTCTGAACGAGGCATGTCATCGACAATTCCTGTGTCTCTGTATCTCCTCTACGTCCGAATAACATCGCTTTGGTTCTCTGCGAGACGCCTGGACACTTCCCTTATTGAGAGCCTTTCCTGGCACAAAGTAACAATGCAGACGTCATCGAACCGCGGTATTGACCGTCTAGGCATAGTTGAACTATAGACAACACGAGCCGTGCACCTCCTTCCTGGTGGGATGACTAGAACTGATCGACTGTCGGACCCCATCTGTGTAATAGGCGCTGCTCATGCATGGTTGTTTACATCTCTAGGCGGGTTTAGTGACATCTGTGAACAGTCAAAGGGACTGTGACTGTGATACAATATCCACAGTCAACGTCTATCTTCAGGCGTCCTGGGAACTGGGGTGATGCAATACTTTTTTGATGTGTGTATGTAAGGTGTTGTCTCACTCTATTAGTAACTTATGTAGCTGCTCAACTCTTAACCTGTGACTAGATTCAGGGCTATAATAACGTCAAAAGTTCAAAGGAATGGTCATTTACGAATTACTCTGTGTACGGAAGAGATGCTGAGTCAAGCCAGGTCCGTGAGTATCATAAAGTAATGAGTTCCTTGAAATTTGAGGAATTTCACACCGCGCGAAGAGGGCATGGCATGTTGCGTCTGCAGGAACTCAACACTTAAATATGCTGTGCATTTGTGTCTTCCTAGAAAACGGAACCGCAAGTGCATTAACTATTTAGTCGACTTCTGTGGAATTTGGAAGGTAGGAGATCAGGTACTGGCGGAAGTAAACCCGTGAGGACGTGTCGTCAGTCGTGTTTTAGCTACCTCAGTTGGTAGAGCACTTGCCCGCAAAAGGCAAAGGTCCTGAGTCCGAGTATTGGTTCGGCACGTAGTTTTAATCTGAAAGGAAGTTTCTTGTGTTTACTGTCATTTATTAATTCAGTTCCAGTTAAATGTTCACTATCCAAACTGGCTGTAATCCAAAAAAAATTTTCGAAGAAACCCTAAACGATGAGTTGTGACAAGATGTTTAACGCATTGTATCACTTAAACTACAGTTTTTGCATGATACAAGAATAACTTTATAATAAACTAAATAAGAATTACAAACCTACAAAATGTTTGAAGACAGTGATGGACAATGTCTACACAAAGTGGAAAGTTCAGTTTCTTGAAAATACGTTTACATTTATGCAACACATAAAATCTTTGAGAACAGAGCACTTGCCCGCGAAAGGCAAAGGTCCCGAGTTCGAGTCTCGGTCGGGCACACAGTTTTAATCTGCCAGGAAGTTTCATATCAGCGCACACTCCGCTGCAGAGTGGAAATCTCATTCTAGATCACATACAGGTTGCTTATCATAGTATGCAAGTATAATTGCAGATCTCTGAACACAAACAAAAATTCAATGTTTCCACCAAAATAAAATTGACTGTATTATTTTTCAAAATGCTTAAAGATTTCCTGCAGAAAACCCACATCGCACAAGTGTCATAAACTAATTGGTCTGCAATATTAAAAAAAAACCTGGCTTGCATAATAATACTGCTAACCTAACATACAGGTTTGGCTGCGTTGTCGATGAGCTTAGTTCGTTTATTGTACCACAATTCAAAGAAACCAAAAATTTTCTGTATTACTTACCAAAATTTATAAAAATTCGTTTTACAACATTACACTCCACATATGACACTACTGATGATCTAAATTACAACATAAAGTGCTGTTGTTGATGATAATAATTTGATCATTGAACTATATTTTAAAGAACTCACAACTGGAAAAGTTGTCCGTATTATTTAGCAAAACACAAATGGCACAACTGATCTATCTTGCAGGTTAAAGTGCACTTGTTGAGAAGTGCATGATGCTTCGATGAAATAGTATTAATTGAGATTTGTACCGGAAAGAAATACGTGTTGCTTTCAACTACAAATACTTTTCAAAGGCACCCAAACATTACATTAACTTTATCATGCGCTACAACTTGCTTTTCACCTTCTGCTAATAATATTAAGTTTGGTGAAACTGAACAGTTCAAATTTCTAGATGTTCAAATAGATAGTAAGCCTACGTTCAGGATCTTGTTCAAAGCCTTAATACTGTCATTTTTACAATTGGAACGGTATCTGAGGTGAGTGATCGTTCGACACGAAAATCAGTCTACTTTCCTTATTTTCATTCGCTTATGTCGTATGATATTATATTTTGGGGTAACTCTTCCCATTCTAAAAGGATATTTTTGGCTCAGAAACGGGCGGTTCGGGAAATAAGTGGTGTAAGTTCACAAACCTCTTCTTGACTCCTGTTCATTAGTCTGGGTATTTTGATATTGGCCTCTCAATATATATATATATATATATATATATATATATATATTCCTTACTGCCATTTCTTGTTAACAATATTATCTTATTCCCAAGAATAAGCAGCTTTCACTCGGTTAATACTCGGTAGAAATCAAACCCACATTTGGACTGGACTTTCTTAACTCTTGTGCAGAAATGTGTGCAGTATACTGGTGCATCCATTTTCAAAAAGCTAACACTCGAATTAAAAAATCTTAGCAGTAATCCACGCGCTTTCAAATCTAAACTGAAGAGTTTCCTTATGGGTCACTTCTTATATTCTGTCGAGGAATTCCTTGAAAAATTAAGCTCTTTCTTGTTGTATGGTTGATTGCGTTTACTTAAACTTATGAAATGACATTTTTGGGTTCATAAACATTTAGTTTTATCTGTTATTACTTTTATGTAGTAATTTCATGAACTGACACGTTCCACGACACTGGAGATTTGCTCCTCAATTTAGTCCTACGGAACTTGACGTGTAAATAAAAATAAAAATTATGCTGTTGGAAACTGCAAAGACATTTCACCCCATACATTACCATCATACTGCACAACTCTATCAGTCTGCCCCTCACTATATTACGGCAATGCTGTAATAAATTTCCACGTACATGATGGTGTAGCAAAATTGTAACAAAGTATCACCCTTCACCTCTTGCAGTACATGAAATTAATACAAATTGGCCCTTACAATGTGAATGCATGATGAACACTTTTGTGGCTGTGATGGAGAGTCGACTGCCATTACCTGATTTACTATTGGGAGAATGATGGTCGGTTGGTTGGTTGGTTTGGGGAAGGAGACCAGACAGCGTGGTCATCGGTCAGAATGATGGTCGGATGACATATCATTTTCCTGGATCAATTTAACAAAATCACGGAAATCCTCAGTCTAGATGGCCTGATGGGCATTTGAACTATCACCTTCCCAAATGCATAAAACAATTACATTTGCGGCAAATTTTCATGTAGTTCCCACAGCGTGATAGCCTAAGTTGGCATTATTAACAGAGAAATGTTTTGCACTGCAAGATAAAGTTAATACTTTATCATGGAGTGGATGACTGAAAGTAGTTGAAAGTGCATAGTTGAAGTCATAGCAACTCTTTGTCTGTTACCTATTACTACTGTTCAGTATGCTATTTTCCCGAAGTGTCACGTAGTTTCCACTGAGTGACAGCACAAGTCAGTGCTCAACAACTGCACTTCATCCTGTAACTAGGGTCAGTTAGCCACGTGCGTTTTGTTAAATAAACAGACAATTTTTTGATTTTTTTCAAATGTAGTACATCGATCAAACTATTATCATCAACAAGTACACCTTAAGTTGTAATTCAGATCAGCAGTAGTGTCATATGTGGTTTGTAACGTGATAGAATAAAATATATCTGGTTTCATAAATAACGCAGAAAATTGTTAGATCCTTTAAAGTGTGGTATAGTTTTTGATTTAAGCTCATAGACAACTGCAGCAAAACCTGTCCGTTAGATTAATAGTGTAACCCAATCCAGGTGTATTATTTTATGTTGCGGGAACAATTATACTTGGATATCATGATAAGCAACCTGCAGTTGTTCTGTATCCAGAATTTTTACATATTTCATAAGTACTTCAATTTGGGGCAAAGCGTGTATTTTGAAGAATCCGAAATTTCCACACAGTGTGAACATTGTTCATCATTGTCTTTGACCACATTATATGCTTAAATTTCTTATTCAGAGAATTAGGAAATTATCCTTGTGTAATAGGAAAATATGAATTTTAACTGATATAACTCATTACATATATCATCAAACTGTATCATTTTTAGCATGGTGTGATGTGTGGTAGTATAAGAAAAATATACTGTCGGTGGATGAACAAGCTCCCATAAGTAGATCAAACGTAAAAAAAGTGTTAGCCAATCAGTAATGTAGATTACATTTTTGTAGTGTAGAACATGATGCATTGTCTTCTGCCCCTAAAATGGCTGCTGATGAGGTGAAAAATTATTGTGAAGCCTTTCAGAACGTCAGGTGAGGAAATATCAGTCTTTGTACGACCATTAACATAGCCACAACTAGGCCTAAGAACGAAATTCCAATATCTTTACGTGTACTGATAAATATTATGGGCAATTCAGATTTGGAAACAGCATTGTGGCACTTAATTTGGAGTCCATTGTCATGTGTTAAGTGTCAAGGTCGGGTTAAACATTAATTGCAATCTTCATATTTCTGACAGTTATAGAATAGTAATTCAGACTGACTATTTGATTGTGTCAACTACCACTGCTTGCCTACTTAGCATAGTATTTTTGGCAACATTTCTTTTGTACAGTTGTAAGCTTAGTCAGGTTCGTTTTCGTACATAGCCACATTTAGGCGTAAAATGAAGTGCAGCTGGATGTTTGGCTTGTTATATTTAGCCAAATGTATTTTGTGCTGTTGTGGAACTAGTTAGAAGGGGAAATACCATTGAGGCACTTGAACTGAGAGTCCACACTCATGTTTTTGGCATCAGTTTTGATGTATATTTTACACATGGAGAGAATATTGCGACAATTCAGTGTGTGTGTGTGTGTGTGTGTGCGCTTATGTGTTTCAGTTTTTTGTTAAGTAATTCAGGTCTTTCGAAAATTTTTGGACATAGCGTTTACAGATTCATTGGCTGTTTCGTTTTAATGCCCGTTAAAATACTATGCTGTGACTGCCTGTTTCGTTTTCATGGTAGATATTTTGAAATTTCTGCCAGTCTGTCGTCATCTAAAGGGGTCATCGCTTGTGATATCATAATTATGACGTCATACAAAAGGGAGCGTGGCTTGTGACGTCATGAGCTTGGCAATGATCAGCGCACGTGACTTCAAAAATTTAAATAAATCGCTTGAAGTAGTGTATTGCTGTTCTGCTATTATACTGCTAAAAGAAGCCATCGTCACTGGGGAACATACCAGGCGCAAAAATGCAGGTAATATGCAGTAATGTTCACGAAGTCCGCAACAGTTATGGTGCCTTCAAATTACTGCTACAGAACTCACGGTACCCCAGGTGAAGGTCCCCCTTAGTACAGCACTACCACCACCCGCCAGTGCCAATGGCGTGGTGCACGTTTATAGCGACTTTTGACCCGATTGCCATGAAATTCGTACACGACATTGACCTGGTGACACAAGAAACGTGATTTATGCGGCCAGGTGACACGTTTCCATACATCCAAGGTCCAATCTCGATTATCCCCTGTGTAGTGCAGTCGTAATTGTCAGTGTCTCTGGGC
Source organism: Schistocerca serialis cubense (assembly GCF_023864345.2). Lineage (NCBI taxonomy): Eukaryota > Metazoa > Arthropoda > Insecta > Orthoptera > Acrididae > Schistocerca > Schistocerca serialis. Next base: position 1,000,364,273 of record NC_064640.1, on the reverse strand, counting down.
CAACATAAGATCTCGTACGGACTGTCAGCTGTTCCATTATGTGCGCTGGAATGAAACACTTGTGACTTTACCAGTACTGTACTTTGTTGTCATATCGGCCATAGATCTTCACATATCATTCGTTACAAGGCATTCTGTGATGAGACGTGGACGTTCAACACCTTGTCACCTACTAGTCATTTCACCGTTCTTCAACCACATGACATTAGCACGGGAACAGGTAAGCAGTTCCGCCGTGTCTGACACGCGTAAATTCTGTTTCTTACTTAAATACTGCACACACAGAGCCAAACTCTGTAGCTGAGTAATCTTTGACTTTTGCTACAATATCTATGTGTTGCTGCATCGCCTCTGGCTGAGATCGCTAGCAGAGTTCCACGCATTCTACACTGATAACCCAAAATATTATGATCACTGCCCACCGCGACGTTGGATGCCGCCTGGTGACGCGGTGCCCAAAGTATGTAAGCGGATCAGACACGGACGGGGGGGTCACCATAGTGAAGATATGCGGTGCAAATGGGAAAATCCATTGAGATCCGCTACCTAGACAGAGAACAGTTTATTATTACGCACACCCTGTGAACGAGTATCACTAAAACGGCGAAGCTGGTCGAATGTTCACGTGCTACTGTCGTTAGCATCTACAGAAAGAGGCAGGACAGTGGAACTACCACTAGGTGCTAAACGGTTGACATCCACAACTCTTCACAGAACGTGGGGTTCGGAGGCTTGTCTGCTCTGTAAAGTAGGATAGATGGTGATCTGTGGCATCTGTGCCGAAAGACTACAATGCTGGTGCACGCACAAGTGTTTCGGAGCGCACCGTTCATCGTACTTTGTTGATCTGCGCAGCAGACCACTCCCTACGGGCTCACATTTTGACCCAACGACATCGTCAGTTACAATTACAAATGACACGGGACCGTCCGTGAAAGTGGACGTGTCGGCTTTTCTTCTCTGCACTAGGGTCCGCAGCTCGAGGTCGTGCGGTAGCGTTCTCGCTTCCCGCGCCCGGGTTCCCGGGTTCGATTCCCGACGGAGTCAGGGATTTTCTCTGCCTCGTGATGACTGGGTGTTGTGTGATGTCCTTAGGTTAGTTAGGTGTAAGTAGTTCTAAGTTCTAGGGGACTGATGACCATAGATGTTAAGTCCCATAGTGCTCAGAGCCATTTCAACCATTTTGCTACACTAGGTCGATGGACCTGTCCACAAACGCCGCCATCGAGGTGAACAGCATCTCGAAACGTGCAGCGCTCCACGGATGCGACGGAACTCTCCTGTTGTAAATCCTATGGAACCCATCTGTGTTGCTATTGGGCGCCATCACAGCGTACGCAAATCAGCGGCCTGGTGTAGATATCTAATCCGCATACCTCCACAAACCTACCAATGAACTGCTGGATCCCTGATACGCAGAATCAGTGATGTATTTCGTTCCAAAGGCGAACAAACAAGCTATTAATAAAGTGGCCATAATGTTTTGGCTCTTCGGTGCAAGTTGAGCAGTGTTGAGTAGGAGACGTATTTTGAAGAAGGGTCTGGAAAATATTTCGTTTATAAGTGTGATATGAGATTGATGTACCTGGAGTATGAATATTTTTATGTAATTATGGAGAGAGAAGCTGAAGAGATTATTTGTATATTTTTCTGGAATGTTGAGATAATAAGGTTGAGATTGTAGTAATGAACCTTAGATACTAGGTTTGTTATATGGATTGCTCTGATAGGAAGATGAGGCTCCCCTTGCTTGAAGTTATTTCTTAAAGTCATTTTAGGTAATTATTAGTGTGAAGTCAGTTGGTTTTTAAAGCATTACTTATAAACACAGATTTGCGTTTGAATTTCATCAGAAATTCTTTCTTACTGGTTAAAATTTAAAATTCCAACCCCTCATTCGGTTTATTACGTACGTACGCACATTCCGCTTTGTGGTGCGGAATTTTCAGACGTGTTTTTTCTTTTTTTTTTTTTAAGTTGCTTTACTGCTGTACGCTGTGCATTGCTTTCGAGAAATCTGCAAAATGTTTGTCAAGACATGAGGTAAGTGAAAATACCGTATAGAGCCAGGAATTTCTTTGGAGATTCAGTTGCGCATTTATTTCAGAAGTAATTTTACATTCAGGATAGCAGTTGCATCATTGTAGAAACAGTTAGCTCCAGGTTTTAGACACTGTTCAACAATTCAAATTAAGTCTTTGCATAATTTTGTATAGTGAGATTTTTGTACAGTACACGAGCTTAAGTTAGGAATTAGTTTCTTGCTAATCTTTTTCGAGTTGTTTTGGTAGACAGTTTTGAGAAGATCCACTCAGATAGAGAGAAGCAGACAAGGGGCTAAGTTACAAGGTTAAACAAATCGTTTTATGGTTCAAATGGCTCTGAGCACTATGGGACTTAACTTCTGAGGTCATCAGTCCCCTAGAACTTAGAACTACTTCAACCTAACTAACCTAAGGACATCACACACATCCATGCCCGAGGCAGGATTCGAACCTGCGACCGTAGCGGTCGAGCGGCTCCAGACTGTAGCGCCTAGAACCGCTTGGCCACTCGGGCCGGCAAATGGTTTTATGTGTGCGTGTTGTCAGCACTTCTAAATATTTTGGTGTCGAGTCGCAGTTCAGACTCCGAACTTTGTCAATGTTTTTATAGTGTAGTTCAAGAACTTGCAGTATTTGTTGATGCTAGTTGAAACTTTGTAATTTATTGAGAGTCAGCCACACTCGCAATTCCCATATTTTATTTTGTACTTTAACGAACTCAGAATTATTGTATGATAGCGGTAAGCTAATTTTAAAAATTATCTTGTATTCGTATTTAGCTGCTTCTATTTTTATTTCACTTTTGCAAATTTGGTATTTATGCCATTTTCTGACCAAAGCTTTTATGTTACATTGTTTCACAGAAATAGCTAAACAATAACTTTGTTCTAGGACTGTGTTCCTTTTGATGGTAACCAATCATTGGTTGTTATTAATAACATATACAGATTTGATATACACATACGGATTAAGGTGGAGCGAAAATGAATCTGCGAAGGCCCATACTTCGCGCTCAGCCTAAGATCCCTAAGAACGGATAGCCAATATGGCAAATAGTAAATTACATTGATAGAGGTTGTTTTTTTTTGGCCGACATCAACCTGCATGCCACTAACAGATCTATTCCACATCTACATCCAGACTCCGCAAGCCAACTGACGCTGTGTGTCGTCATTAGTAACAACCAATGTCTGTATCACCATTAAAAGCAATAACGTTACCTTCCACCCATTTCTATAATATAATATTAATATTAAATCTTACGCTTGAAAACAGCACAAATTCCAAAGTTACAACAACAGCATTTACCTCTCAATGGTGAGAGGAACTTCCAGGAGCGACACATGGTTCGCATTCGACGTTAAACTTTTAAGTCCCTATTCCCCACCTGGAAAAATGGAGTAGGTAGACGCCCCGAATTGACGTCCAGTTAAAGATTTGCACTCGGACATCGAGGCACACGCTTTTTCTTTCTATTTTTTAAAAAAATAAAGCTAAAAGTGAATATGACATCACCTAATAAATTTATGGAGTATTTGGATATTTAATACAAAGAATTAATATTTAGCTTCTTTTGATGTATGAAGAGTTACGTAAGTAAAATCTCGAAGGTTGCCCAGAAAGTAATGCACCGCATATCTTTTCTCAGTCGAAAACAATGCGAAACGTTACGTATGTATAATTTGAAGGCTACTGACTGAGCGCGCCAAGTTTCCGTCACTTCTGACACATAGCATACCTGCAGGACTGTTTCAAACTGGCGTCTCTAGGTGATGTACGTTACAAGCAACGTACCGTCATTTCATTTCTCACTGCAGAGAAACAAACCGTGGGGAATATTCACAAACGCTTGTGCAAAGTCCATGGAGCATCTGCTGTCGACAGAAACACGTTTGGTCGCTGGGCACGGTGGTGAGGTCATCACAAGGCGGTACGGTGGAGCTCCACGATTTGTAGTGGTCTGGGAGACGATCCACGGCTGTCACACCTGATATGTTGCAGCGAGCTGATGTTGTCATTCGCAAGGATAGACCGATTACGACTCGGCAGTTGGCGCTGCATCTGTCAATCAGCAAAGGAAGCGTGGACGCAATTATCCGCTCTCTTGGATATTCAAAAGTGTGTGCAAGATGGGTCCCGCGGTGTCTATCGGTGGATCACAAATCGCACAGAAAAACATTTATCTTGATTTGGTGCAACGTTTTGAAGCTGAGGAGGAGGCCTTCTCGTCCCAGATTGTGACAGAGGATGAAACTTGGGTTCACCATTTTGAGCTCGAGACAAAACGACAGTCGATGGAATGGCGCCATTTCCACTCGCCACAGCAGAAAAAATTCAAAGCAACTGCTTCCTCCGGCAAGACCAGGATCACCGTTGTCTGGGACTGTGAAGGTATGATTCTCATTGAGGCGGTACGATTAATTCAGAAGCATATGTCAACACATTAACAAAACTCAAGGCGCGCTACCGGCGACTTCGGCGCCACAGCATCCCAGGAGATGTTTTGCTGCAACACGATAACGCTCGACCCACATAAGTGTGAGGACTGCTGAATACAACGCAAAACAGGGTTAGACAGCGTTACCCCATCCATCCTGCAGCCCTGACCTCGGTTGGGCCGTTAAAGAATGGCACTCGTAGAGGAAATTTTAGGACGATGAGGAGGTGATTCGCACAGTGCAGCACTGGCTCCGCCAGCAGGACAAGGATTGGTACCGACAGGACACACACGTCCTTGTTTCGCGCTGGAGGGAGGCCACAGAACGGGATGGAGATTACGTGGAGAAAAGGGTGTGTAGATAAAACACCATTTTTCGTGTGTGTAATTCTCATTATGTTCAATAAAGAATTGTTGAAGAAAAAATGCGGTGCACGACTTTCTGGGCAAATCTGAAATTTCTGACCGGGTGTTGCGATCTTCCAAGCTATTAATAGCGCCAATGTAACAACTCCGTAAGGACGTTTGTATCTACTACAACGGCACGTTTGGGGACTCTGAAAGGACATTGTTTTCAGCGTAGTGCAAGGTCGTGGCTGACCAGTTGCAGAAGTGTTTGGAGAACAACGCTGCTGTTCGAAGGAAAACCGCAGACTGCTCTTGTCCAGCATGCGACGTACGAACTTGGAGAGACGCGCCGCCGGGAGGGTCCTGGCGGAACTCAGCATCTGTGCCAACTGCCCACGGCTAGGCGCGCCGCCGACGGCCGCCTGTCCCAGGGCCAGTCGCGCAACACACGTACTACTTCATACTGACCTTTAACACGGTCGTAAGTGAATGCCTTAAAAGTTCACTATTGGCTGCTGTTCTCATACAGGGTGTTCCACAAAAAATCGGTACGCCTCACGCACAGATTAATCGTCTCTAGTCGAATTGCATGTGAAGTAACGACACTTCCTCCAAAATTCACTACATTGCATTTTATCGAAAAGTTGAGTCCAGCTGTCTGTTCGAGCGTCAGTTGTGAGAAGCTCAAATTCTTGAGTTGTTACAGAAATTGGGCTGTTTGCATTAGAACAGCGAATTAATATTGCGGAGTTTTACGTAAAGGCAGGCTCCGTCAAGGAATGCAAAGAAATGTTTCGAGGGGAGTATCGTGGTAGGAAACTCCCCATAACCAGCACTTTTCGAAATGTGTACAAGAAATGGAGGACTGTTCAGACTGTACAGAGGAATAGGCCACCGATAGTGAGGGCCCCTGAAACTACAGACAGAATTCGCACGGGCGTCACGAGAAGTCCCCGAAAATTGGTAAGGAGGTTATCGCAGTAGGGTGGCGTAGCACGTACATCGTGTCACCGTGTACTACATCATATGGAATTAAAAGCCTATCGCGTGAGTGTGGTGCATGATTTGAAATTTTAGGATCAGAAGAAAAAGACTTCATTATTGTAACTGCCTGTCAATACCAACTGCTAACGGTTACCTCGACCCCTTACTTTACTTCATGTAAGATGAAGCCTGGTTTCATTAGTCAGGTTAAGCAAACTCCTAGAATTGCAGATACTGTTCGCAGGCAACTCACATATTCTGCAAGAAGAACCTGTCCACTTAGAGAAGATATGTGTTTGCTGTGCATTATCGGGCTTGCGCATTATTGGCCACATTTTTTTCAACTAACAGTGTCAGATATCTATAGATCTTTGGCTCTTCCTATGTACAATTAACGGATACAGGTAAGTTGCATGCACTATTCCAACAAGATGGAGCAGAGGTTCACTCGTGGCACATATTACCAATGCGTTCCCTGAAGACAGGCTTTTCAGTGGAGGCATCTGGCCCCCAAGGTCGCCGGAGTTAATATCGTGTGATTTTTATTTATGGGACACAGTAAAGAGCAAAGTGTATGCTGATAATCCTCGCACAATATACGATCTTAAACGGAACATTGCTAGAGAAATTAATAACATCACGCCTGCAGAATTACATCATGTTGCTGGTAACATAGTCACACGAAGCCAGCGATGCCTGGATGCCCAAGGGCACCACTTCCAATATCACTTATAAACAGGTAACTACATGTTTTTAACGTTACTATTGTCTATTCTTTTTCAGTTAGTTCATTGTTACTTGAATCTCGGGGCGTGAGGCCTACCGGTCTTCTGTGGAATATCTTGTAATACTTACGATCCATAGTTTACGTTTTTAATCTTAAATATGACTGTTTATGACGTTTTGGGGGTAATTGATTAGTTGTGCAGTATTATGATAGGTAAAGTATGTATTTCTGTGTGTTCGAAACTGTCTTAATCGAAGATGTAGGCAGCAGAAGAATCATTACAGATAGTTCTAGTTCCAGATTTCAAACCCTGCCAGCAGAGAATTATGGAAGATGAACGTTATCCTTTTTCGAGCTTTTCCAGCTCAGTTTCATAGAGTGTGTGCGTGATACTCACTTAACATGTTTTTTGCACCGGCTGATCTATAGTTCAGCGATAATCGTTTCAGTTGATTGATTAACGTCTTCGAAGGTTTATTTTACTAGGAATAAAGTTTGTACCAACCAGTCGCTATTATAACGTACGATGAGTTTGAGAAATGATTGCAGTTTCAAACGTGTAGGTTTTTACATCACTAATGTGCATCTAACAGCAAGGCCACAGCCGATTCTTTCACTAACTTTTATGCAACTACTTTTTCGTTGAGTTCTTAATTACCTTACAGGTTACAGGAGACCAGGTTCTTACAAAGGACCTCAACTCTCTCTCCCTCTCTCTCTCTCTCTCTCTCTCTCTCTCTCTCTCTCTCTCTCTCTCACACACACACACACACACACACACACACGCACACACACACACACACACACACACACACACACACACACACACACACTGCCATAGTCCATAAGTCTGTTCTGCCCATATCACGTACAGTCTTACTCTTGGAACATGTAGTACACTAGTAGAAAGCATGCAACCATGCCACAGAGACGCACTCGCGCTCCCTACAGCCAACTGAACGAGTTTGAAAAAACTGCAGCCCTCCAAATGGAAGGATGGTCCTTTCGGAGAACTGCCACGCAAGTTGGACGTACTGCGTCAGTTGTGCGACGATGTTGGTATCATCGGTCACGTGAATACTCTCACACACGTATACGAGGTTCTGGACGTCTACGCAGCACAGACACCCGCCAGGATCGTCGTTTTCTGGGGGAATCAGTGGCAGATGATACAGCTACCACAGCACAGACAAGAGGACTTTTAATTCGAGACGTGTGAACACGAACTGTTGCGAACCGGTTATTAGCAGTGGGAGTACGGGCACGCACACCTCTAGCCGTCTTCCACTCACGCCACAGCATCAACGTGCATGGCCCGACTGGTGCTGCCAGAGGATCATTTGGAATGTGGAATGGCGCGCCGTGGTCATCAGAGATGAAAATAGATTCTGCCTGCACGCAAGTTATGGTCTTTTACCATACAACGCAGACATGGCAAGTGCTGTCTCGTAGAGTGCATTCGTCAAAGACATACTGGCCCCACCACAGCCCTTATGTTTAGGGGTATGATAAGCTACAACTCTCCACCTTCGGTGTTTCTGAAAGCGACGCTAACCAGCTCTCGGTCGTTGGACTCGTTCTTTTGCCGTTCTAACAGCAGGAAGGTGCTATGTTTTTATGTTTTTCCAACAGGACACTGCTTGCCTACACACCTCCCGTGAAACTCAACGACGAGCAGCAACTCTCCTGGCCAGCATGATCTCCAGAATTGTCTCCAATCGAGGCCCTGTGGGATATGACTCGCAAATTAACACCTCTTACAGAACTACGTGAACAGGTCGACCAAGCATTGTATAACGTATGACAGGACAGTATTCGCCATGTGTACGACAGACTGAATGCCAGAGTCAGCGCCTGCATTGCCGCCGGTGAAAGCTACAGCACTTACTAATGTAATTGTTTCATGTACTCCATGTGCACTGTTTCAACAATAAATGTTGAGTGAACTGGAACATTTTAAGGGGTGTACTAACGTCAGTGTATTAATACGGGGCAACTTTGCAGCAAAAAAGGATGTTCGTCCTCATAGAAGACATTCCCTCATATAAAGGAATTCACAGCACTGATATATTCTCTTAAATAAAGTATTTCTTTTAACTATGAAGTCGACAGTGGGTGTGGAGTCTAAAAAGAACGAGAGTTATATCGACAGAGCTGTCGCTAAGCTTTAAAGAAACGTTAACATCTGACAAGTTAATATCTGCATCTTGAGCACAACTAACTGTGCTCGGGCAAGTAATTTTAAAACTTGCAACTGTCAGCATTCGGCCTCACTCGTTGCACATAGGTCTTTTATTTATTTCTTATGACGACAGAGCTGTGGAATGTTAATAAGAAAAACCTGAACCCTGTTATGCTATCTTATTTTCACAGTTACCAACTCCAACGGAAAGAGCTTGATGGAAAGATAACGTTGATAATAAAGTAAATGCATTTTCGACTGTAAATAATTAAAACTTCAATTATAACGATTGCACGAGATTACCTACTCTGCGAACATTTTCCATGGACTATGTTAATAGTAGCGTGTCGCATCACCAACATAACAGTAAGATAGAATTTCACAAAATACTACAACTTGATGGGGGCCCTCATCGGTGGCTTCATCGCTTATGTGCACAGCCACAAACGGTAGCTCCACAATAGTGTCTCGGATTAAAGTGTCTAGTTCCCTAGTATTTCACTGAAGGTTACGCAATACACCGTATTGTAGAGAGCCTTGTGCGACCCCACATGCTTTGCGATAAATCTTCTCTTTCCCATCGTCTCTGCGAACCTGTGGAGTCAAAGAGCCAATGTCGTACTGCAGGTGGGAACAGTAAGGGTCTTATCTGCTGACATATTATTTGATAATTACTTCTCACCCTTCCAACTTCAGTGTAAGCGTTCTATTGGCGCCCAGGTGGTACCGAATAAAGGACTATTTCTGATGACGACTGCTGAAGTACGTTATTTTGTATGTTGTATTGTGGTGCCTTGCAAATTCCACAAACTTACCGCGTAAGGCAAATAAAAGTGGTCAGAGAACAGTTTCAGGGTACAAAGAAGCACAGCAGAGGAAAGGAAATACAGTACTAACCTGACTATAGCAGATATTGAAAGTGACCTCCATTCATCTCTTGCCACTTTTGGGCCCTGGTCAGCAAGTTGCTGAAGGCAGATCGAAGCTGGACTGCTGGAATTCTTGCAGTCTCGTCTGAAGTGTTCTGTTGCAGTTCTTGAAGACTATAAGAGGAGCGATACACCTTAGACTTGAATGCTACCTACGCAAAGTCTTCGCAAGCTGACAGATCAGGTGACCTAATTGCCAGCTAGGGCTGCGACCAGACTAACCTCTGCTAACAACTCTGTCAGGCGTGAAGATTATGTAAATGTCCTCCAAGGTTCGGTCAGCTTTATGGGCAGTTGCTCCGTCCTGTTGGAAGTAACTGTAGGTCTTCTCCTCCTCTGTTAATGCTGCCACAAGTGGTTTCAAAATGTTAGCAATGTAACGCATCGAAGACAGAGTATGATGAAAGAAGATGGGACCAATAACACGGTGTGCAGACACTGCACACCAGACCCGAACCTTCTGATCGTGTGATGGTGTTTCGTGGAAGTTAATCGGATTCTCCGCTGCCCAGAGCCTGTGATCCTATGAGTTGACATAACGACTCACGTGAAATCAGGCTTCATCAGACATAAAGAACAGATCCATGTTCAAGCCGTTCATTCTTATATTACCGAACAGCCATTCACAAACTGGAGCAGCTGAGGAGGATATTGCATAGGAAGGCGAGGTGGAGTATCTGCCAGCACGATCGACGTGATAAGCCGCTCTCTTGCTACAGGCGTCAGGTTGATTTGGTAGGACTCTCAAGCATTTTCTAGTGGACTGTAACCACATTTTCTGGTGATCAGGCACGTCGTGTAACGTTTTTTCACTTTTTCAGAACACATTCTGTGTGGTGCAATTTTCGGACTAAGCGTTGCATGGCACTCTTGTGGCAATTTGACAGCATTTAACTTCTCAGCAAACAATTGACCACACCGTTTCCACGAGTTCGATGTCAGATAACTTTCCACAACGAACACGCGCTGCTCCACTGTAAATACATTTTGCTCAAGTCCTATGACATCAGACACGTTCTCGCTCCTGGAAGCACGCCTGTCTCCTTCGCTTGGCCAGATTAGTATCAAACAGCAATGGAGTTTGATCCTCCCTCGAGAGAAATAGCGCTATGTTAAACCACAGCGAGCGAGATGGCGCCGCATTCGGGAGGGCAACAGTTGAAATCCCCATCCGGCCATCCAGAACTAGGTCTTTCATGACTTCTCTAAATCGCTAAAGGCGAATGTCGAGATGGTTCCTTTGAAGGGACACGGCCGATTCGATTTCCTTTCCCACATCTTTTCATACCTCGAGCTAGCATTGTTGTCTACGGAACGCTAAATTCCATATCTACATTCCTTATATATGAGATCATTGCATCTGCAGTATTAAGATAGAAGACGTGCTTCATGATTGTCTGAAATCGGGATGTATAAGATAAGGTTTAAAACACTTTCTTTACCGATGGGTTGTAATTACATCTTTCTGCAGACATACTGGCTCTGAGCATTATGGGACTTAACATTTGAGGTCATCAGTCCCCTAGACGTAGAACTACTTGAACCTAACTAACCTAAGGACACCACAGACGTCCATGCCAGAGGCAGGATTCGAACCTGCGACCGTAGCGGTCGCGTGGTTCCAGACTGAAGCGCCTAGAACCGCTCGGACACTCCGGCAGACATATTGAGTCTCGATTTCATCTTCGATAAGGACAGAAACTGAAGTAATGAATTAAAGGTTGCGCCGAGGCGGTCTCCTGCTTACTAGGCATACGTGCTGCTCACTACACAAGCCAAGCATCACACCTGCACCGACTACCTGACTCCAGTGACTTAACTGACACAGACTTCAAACGGCACCTCAGCCTATCTTCTTTTTCCCCTTGTTAAACTGTCAACATCGCCAGGGCACTACGACATTACAACAGCACCTCAGCTATGAGGAGAAAGAAAAGATTTTTGCAAAGCATGGAGGGTCGCCAAAGACTCTTCATGATAGGGAATCTTGCGTAGCCTTCAGTGGAATACTGCGGAACACGACGTTTTCATTCCGGATTTGGCACAAATTTTAATTCATTACTCAGCTTCTGTGCTTATCGAAGATGAAGTTGACAATCAATATGTCTCCAGCAAAATTTAATTGCATCATCTCAGATGACCTACGCCTAAGGTACTGGCAAGATTTTTCCATTACGTACCAACCTAGTGTCCTATTCCAATATCGGAGAGCCTGAGCAACACTGACAATTTAAGAAATTCAAAATCGAGATGGACTGAGGTGCGAACTGAAGTTTGTGTTAGAGAGGGCACTGGACTAGGGTATTCCGTGTAGCTGTGTTAGCCACAGTGCCAGGGTGGGCTAGTGGATAGCACATCTGCCTTATAAGCAGGAGACCCGAATTAAAGTCATGGACTTGACACAGATTTTTATTTATTACTTCAGCTTCTATGTTTTCTTTATTATTTACCTGTGCTCTAATCACAAGTGTCAGGCAGGTTCACGACAAATTTAAATATCACACGTTTAGGCCAAAAATACAAACGCACAAATATACACTGAAGAGCCAAAGAAACTGGTACACCTGACTAATATGTTAGGACCCCCGCGAGCACGCAGAAGCCCCGAAACACAAAGTTTCCTGGACTATCCTAATGTCTGAAGTAGTGCTGGACGGAACTGACACCATGAATCCTGCAGGGCTGTCCATAAATCCGTAAGAATACAAGGGCGTGGAGATCTCTTCTGAACAGCGCGTTGCAAGGCATCCCAGATATGCTCAATAACGTTCATATTTTGGGAGTTTGGTGGCCAGCGGAAGTGTTTAAACTCAGAAGACTGTACCTGCAGCCACTCTGTACCAATTCTGGACGTTTGGGGTGTCGCATAGTCCTGCTGGAATTACCCATGTCCGTCGGAATGCACAATGGACATGAATGGATGCAGATGATCCTACTACGTACGTGTCACCCGTCAGAATCGTATCCAGACGTATCAGGGGTCCCACATCACTCCAACTGCACAGGCCCCTCATCTTACAGAGTCTCCACCACCTTGAACAATCCCCTGCCTGCTGACATGCAGGGTCCATGGATTCATGAGGTTGTCTCCATACGCACACGCGTCAATCCGCCCGATACAATTTGAAACGAGACTCGTCCTAACAGGCAACATGTTTCCAGTCATCAACAGTCCAGTGTCGGTGTTGACGCGGCCAGGCGAGGCGTAAAGCCTTGACTCGTGCAGTCATCAAGTGCACACGAGTGGGCCTTCGCCTACGAAAGCCCATATCGATGATGTTTCATGGAATGGTTCTCACGCTGACACTTGTTGATGGCCCAGCACTGAAATCTACAGCAATTTGCGGAACGGCTGCATTTCTGTCACACTGATCGATTCTCTTCAGTCCTCGTTGCTCCCGTTCTTGCAGGATGTTTTTCCGCCCGCAGTGATGTCGGGGATTTGATATTTTACCTGATTCCTGATATTCACGGTACACTCGTGGAATGGTCGTACGGGAAAATCCCCACTTCATCGCTACCTCGGAAATGCTGTGTCCATCGCTCGTGCGCCGACTGTAACACCACGTTCAAACTCACTTAAATCTTGATAACCTGCCAATGTAGCAACAATAACCGATCTGACAACTGCACCAGACACTTGTCTTATATAGACGTTGCCGACAGCAGCGCCGTATTCCGCCTGTTTACATATCTCTGAATTTGAATACTCAAGCCTATTTCTTTGGGGCTTCGTGTATAATTATACATTCTCATGCTGTAAAATGATATGATCATATTTTTAATATTCCGCCTGTTTACATATCTCTGAATTTGAATACTCAAGCCTATTTCTTTGGGGCTTCAGTGTATAATTATACATTCTCATGCTGTAAAATGATATGATCATATTTTTAATATTCCGCCTGTTTACATATCTCTGAATTTGAATACTCAAGCCTATTTCTTTGGGGCTTCAGTGTATAATTATACATTCTCATGCTGTAAAATGATATGATCATATTTTTAATATTCCGCCTGTTTACATATCTCTGAATTTGAATACTCAAGCCTATTTCTTTGGGGCTTCAGTGTATAATTATACATTCTCATGCTGTAAAATGATATGATCATATTTTTAATATTCCGCCTGTTTACATATCTCTGAATTTGAATACTCAAGCCTATTTCTTTGGGGCTTCAGTGTATAATTATACATTCTCATGCTGTAAAATGATATGATCATATTTTTAATATTCCGCCTGTTTACATATCTCTGAATTTGAATACTCAAGCCTATTTCTTTGGGGCTTCGTGTATAATTATACATTCTCATGCTGTAAAATGATATGATCATATTTTTAATATTCCGCCTGTTTACATATCTCTGAATTTGAATACTCAAGCCTATTTCTTTGGGGCTTCAGTGTATAATTATACATTCTCATGCTGTAAAATGATATGATCATATTTTTAATATTCCGCCTGTTTACATATCTCTGAATTTGAATACTCAAGCCTATTTCTTTGGGGCTTCAGTGTATAATTATACATTCTCATGCTGTAAAATGATATGATCATATTTTTAATATTCCGCCTGTTTACATATCTCTGAATTTGAATACTCAAGCCTATTTCTTTGGGGCTTCAGTGTATAATTATACATTCTCATGCTGTAAAATGATATGATCATATTTTTAATATTCCGCCTGTTTACATATCTCTGAATTTGAATACTCAAGCCTATTTCTTTGGGGCTTCAGTGTATAATTATACATTCTCATGCTGTAAAATGATATGATCATATTTTTAATATTCCGCCTGTTTACATATCTCTGAATTTGAATACTCAAGCCTATTTCTTTGGGGCTTCAGTGTATAATTATACATTCTCATGCTGTAAAATGATATGATCATATTTTTAATATTCCGCCTGTTTACATATCTCTGAATTTGAATACTCAAGCCTATTTCTTTGGGGCTTCAGTGTATAATTATACATTCTCATGCTGTAAAATGATATGATCATATTTTTAATATTCCGCCTGTTTACATATCTCTGAATGTGAATACTCAAGCCTATTTCTTTGGGGCTTCAGTGTATAATTATACATTCTCATGCTGTAAAATGATATGATCATATTTTTAATATTCCGCCTGTTTACATATCTCTGAATTTGAATACTCAAGCCTATTTCTTTGGGGCTTCAGTGTATAATTATACATTCTCATGCTGTAAAATGATATGATCATATTTTTAATATTCCGCCTGTTTACATATCTCTGAATTTGAATACTCAAGCCTATTTCTTTGGGGCTTCAGTGTATAATTATACATTCTCATGCTGTAAAATGATATGATCATATTTTTAATATTCCGCCTGTTTACATATCTCTGAATTTGAATACTCAAGCCTATTTCTTTGGGGCTTCAGTGTGTAATTATACATTCTCATGCTGTAAAATGATATGATCATATTATTAATATCCTTATAAGAATTAGTACCGAATAACAGGAGGTTATTTATAAGTACCTCCAGGCATTCAGAAGGCTACTCCACAGAAACTGCCAGACATACAGAAAATAGGCACATATCAGTGGATGGACCATCTATCCAAGTTTTTAACTCACATTACAGGGGCTCAACATGAGCACCGTTTGTGCCACGGCAAACGTCAATATAAGCGTGCTATTCATTGAGTTAATGACACGGATTGCCCACGAACGCGTAACAGCTGTCCGCTTTTGAAATCTGTTGATTGGGTGCTCCTTCTGTAGGTGCGAACTAATTCGATATGCCTGCCTCGGTAGCTGCGCGGTCAGTGTGACGGTTTGCAAAACGAAGAGGCCCGGATACGATTCCTGGCCGGGCAGGAGACCTTCTCCACTCGGGGTCTGGGTGTTGTGTTGTCGCCGGCCGGAGTGGCCTTACGGTTCTAGGCGCTGCAGTCTGGAAGCGAGCGTCCGCTACGGTCGCAGGTTCGAATCCTGCCTCGGGCATGGATGTGTGTGATGTCCTTAGGTTAGTTAGGTTTAATTAGTTCTAAGTTCTAGGCTACTGATGACCTCAGAAGTTAAGTCGCATAATGGTCAGAGCTATTTGAACCATTTGTTGTGTTGTCCTCACTTTCGTATCGTCATAACGAACATTCCACCGCTGAGGTGGCTGGATGGGCATCTCCAGAAAGCCGATAAATTGAAAAGAGAAAAAGAATTCTATGTGACAATACGGAGCGGACTATTTGTCTAGATAGTGTTATATGCCTGCCGCCTAATGGTGCGCCTGCAACTACGTCACGACGAATATTACGAGTCAGAACTTGGAGAGAAACTTTGTCTTCTGATTTCATGCATGTCTTATAGTTTTCGTACGGTTGTTCTCTCAATCTGTATATGTCCTGCATATATCTGTATAATCCTGCATACATATATTTTTTCACTAAAATCTGTTCTAATAGTGTTTTGGAAATTTTCTTACATTGTTACGGAATTGTTATTTGACAACATTTAGAATACCTTCCCAGGGAAGCAAATGTAGTTTTTGTGACGGTATCGTGAAGCTGCTATGCTGTTAGGAGGAGGAATGCATGGGTAATTAATTCACTGGAAGAGGGAGCAGTACGAGAAGCAAAATAAGGTGCATTACCATGTGTAATTACATCGTGTTATTTTTGTCGCTATTTTCTAGGTATTTTCAGGCTTCCAACAACATTTCTACAGTCAGAAACTTTCCAATTTGTTGATAGATAGTTGTATTATTCAGTTTGAAAAGAATGATAATGTCAGCTACGAACTAGCAGGGAAAATAACATAAACAGTCTGATGAGTAGAAAATCAAAACCTAAATAGGCCTATAAACTAAAATAATTTCTTACTGACAGCTCCTCCGATTTTATAAAGGAGTTTCTGTGCTGGCAACTACTGGCATGTGTTCTACTGCTGAAAAATATATTCAATAAGTTCTTATGTTTATATATGTACTAATGACATTTATCAGACAGAAACTAACTTGCTATCATTTGTGTCTTACGTTAAGTATGTTTCACTAATATTATGGATAATATCAAAGATTTACAAGTGAAAGTATAAATTTTTAAGGACTGGTAATGAAATAAGGTGTTTTGAAGGTAAAAATTATTTTGGAATGTTCTAGTTTTCTCTGTCAACCACTTTGCCCAACGTTTTTCAGTTTCTATACTCTATCCCTAAGGCACAGTTCTAGAAGCTCTTCAAGAAACCGTTTACGGCTTTCATAACATCTTCGCTAGACTCAAAACATTTTGCAACCCCAGATTTCTTCAGGTATGGTTCTATGGGGGAACCTGAGGACGGCATTTACTTTGAACAGGATGGATGTACTTCTATTCGTAATTTAGTTACTCACTTCTTCGTTTGTTAGTGCACCTAGGTAGCAGTTGCATTTTCCAGATGAAAAGTGAGATTTCTTCTTCTTTTTGCATATTTTTTTGCAATCATCCAAGAATTTTTCATACAGTTTACATGGGTAGTATTTGCGAGTATTGTTATATCCTATACAATGCAAGGAATGAAAAATTACTAGGCGTCCCAAAAACACTGACTATTCTTTTTCTATCTATTTCGCCTTTTGTGGTTCTCGGCCACTAGTTTACAGCTTTGATAGCTATTTGGATTCTGGGTTGAGTTCAGCGGTAAGTCAAGTCAAACATTTCTTAACTTAGAATATGAAGGAATATGACCCGTATAAGCCATCATTAAATTTGAATTAACGGCAGATGACGACAAATAGCACAAAACCGAGAATATTTCGACTGCAGGTATTCCAGTTTGTTCATTTGGTGAAACATATGTGACTCTCTATTTTTGAAAGTAGTACAGACAAAGCTATTGCGGAATTCAGCTTGATACATGTGTTGGGGTTATGGCAGAACTTGCATCAACATAAAAAAGCTTTTTATAGATCTCAACGACAAATAGATGCACGACAAAAAACTTCTACCTTCTTTTAACAAATTGCCCACTTTTCGTTGTTAACTGTTAGTCATTGTTGTATTTCGTACTTAAAAATAACCTACATGTTGCTACAAACAGAAAAAGAATCAAATGCAAGAGCCTGCATCTTAACTCGTTCTCCATCACTAGGACTGAACTCGTGTAAATGACCTACAGAATTAGGATTGTCTAATTCACTTCCTTTATACGCTTGCGCGTCTAGCAGTTCCTAGGACACGCAACAGAATTTAATTCCTTTGATAACCACGTTTAATGCAAAATGACGAAACCCATATATATTTCACAGGAAAATAACTACAGATGTCACTACTTTATCTGTGTTCCTTTTTTTTAGCATTTCTGTTTTTATTTTTTAACTCGAACCAATAAATGTAGTTATTCCACCCAGTCGGACAGATGAATTACTCTCTGCAATAGATTCAGAAGAGAAATAAAAGCTATTGGTACATCATTATTAACTTGTATTCCAGTTAAATAATTCGGTTAGACAACGCTACACATATTTGTACGAGAATGTTACAAAACTTTCATGTTAGTAGTACGATACTCCTCTGCTTACAAAAATTTGTAGTAAGAAATCAATTAATTTAATTTTTCTACAAAGATTTCTATGTTGGACGTTGCCTTCAACAAATCAAAATTATTTTAACCATGATTTTAAACGACGAAAATGATGCTCGCCATGTTCTGTACACAAAGATGCTGTTCAGACAGAACGACAATTATTTTAAATCTCACGATAACAAATATGATAACAGTGTCTAAAAAAACCAAAAATTGAATATTTCAAGATGAGCTTCGAGAAATTTTCAAATATTTCAGCTCTTCCCTCTTCGAGAAAGTTTGATATTTCGAAGAAAATTCTGATTTGACTTCTCAGTGTCGTGGTATTAACAGGCTACTTTAAAGGAAGGCACAGTCTCTTGCATTTCCATCCGGTACGGAATGTTCTATGGCCAGATGGAGTCTGGAAAGCTCTATACGGTCATAATCATTTACATGACTCTCGTATAGAGGGAGAGGAATATTATCTCTAACGATTTCTCTGCCGAATGGCTGTGAGCTTACACTCAATTAAAGTCCCTACAACAGCTTAAACAGCATTTTCAGTAACCTACGGTCAACACTTTGATTCAAAATATTAATAAAAAGAGACATTCGTAAGGTCATATGCCCCACAATAGCATCTACGAAATCCATGGAATATTCTCAGACAGTGAAATCTTTCATGTTTTCATTTGGTACGTGACAGGGACCCAACACACACAGTTCTTTCAAAGATAAATGCACCATATCAATACAACAGGTCATTAGAAAGCTATTACTATGCAGAACGAATTTAAGGATGAAGCCGCTGCGTTGCACAACTTGTCATTAAAAAATCTTCACTGACTCCAGGAAACTCTATTGACTTAATAAAATTAACTGGTGTGTTTACTGAGGGATATGTGTCCTTCATTCGTAACATCCCTGAAAGTAAATCCTATCGTCATGGATATTTTTCTTATAAAATGTGCAACATACGGGCATTACAGCAGTACAGGATAAATTTTCAGCGAAATAAGTAGTGCGCGATATTATTGGTTATCAAAAATGCACAAAAATTATACGACATACAGAAAACAGACAAATATCAGCGGATAGCCAATCTCTCCATATTTTTAACTCACATTAAATGGTTGAAATGGCTCTGAGCACTATGGGACTTAACATCTGGGGTCATCAGTCCCCTAGAACTTAGAACTACTTAAACCTAACTAACCTAAGGACATCACACACACCCATGGCCGAGGCAGACGTGGCAAGCGCTGTCTCGTAGAGTGCATTTGTACGAGACACAATGGTCCCACAGCAGCCCTTTTGGTCTGGGGTGCGATAAGCTGCAACTATTGTTCACGTTTGGTGTTTCTGGAGAGGACGCTAAGCAGCGCTCGGTACATGCAGAATGTTGTTACACCCAGGGAAGTGTTATGTTCTTCCAACAGGATAATGCCCGCCCACACACTGCCCGTGCTGCGCAATACGTTCAGCAACTTCCTGGCCAGAACGACATCCAGACTTATCTCCAATCGAGCTATGATGAAGTGACTCGTGCGGCTCGTCAATCAACAAATCTTACAAAATTAGGCGAACAGGTCGGACAGACACCGTATGCACTATCGTAAAAATAAATTTTGAATGTATTGTGAATCTCTAAATGGGTGTAGTAATGTTTTTTTCCGGCAGTTTGATTCGATGCGACAAGATAAAGCGGATAACTGTGAATCGAAACTTGGACAGCCGGCCGGAGTGACGGAGCGGTTCTAAGTGCTTCAGTCTGGAACAGCGCGACCGCTACGGTCGCAGGTTCGAATCCTTTCTCGGGCATGAATGTGTGTGATGTCCTTAGGTTAGTTAGGTTTAAGTAGTTCTAAGTTCTAGGGGACTCATGACCTCAGCAGTTAAGTCCCATAGCTCTCAGAGCCATTTGAAACATTTTTGAAACTTGGAGAGATGCTTTACCCACTGACACGTGTCGTGCTTCAATATGTCTTGTACGTTTCGCGCAGTCGTCTTCTGGAACCCAGAGGTACTTATCAATTGGCTACTGGAAGATAATACGTGATTCCACAGTTAATGTATCAAGTAAGCAGAATCACTCCCGACAGGCAGTAAATGGGACAGGAGTGTGTGTGTGTGTGTGTGTGTGTGTGTGTGTAACGACCTTCCAGATGGTTGAGTCTGTGGGGAAACAATGGGTTGGCGTCTGCAGCCCGGGCTGCAAGAAACCGAAATGAAATCAGGCCGCAAGCTGTGTAGTGTGGCTGCCCGCGGAGGCGCGACTGGGCTTTGTGGCGTCGGCTACGTGAGGCGAGTGACGCGGCCGCCGGGGCTCGTGTTTAAGGCTAGTGGTAATCCACTTCTGTAACCAACGGCCGACTTCATCTCCGGCAGCGGGCGCGCCGTTCTAATTGGGCACGCGTGAACAATGGCGTAGCTCGTCGCGTTAAAATCTCCGGGCCACACAATAGCGGCGGGCTCCTCTATACATTTCAGCTGCTTTAAACCCGCCTGCGCCACCAGCCTCTCGGTTTGGCCTCAGAGCAACGTGCGCAAACGTTGTGCAGCGCCCAAATAACGCAAACATCTCCCACATCTTCTTCACCTGACAATCTCTAAGTTCTAGGAATTCGTACAGACTTCGCATTATAAAGTAATCCAGCGAATTTCAGACTAGCTACCACTCTGGCATATTCACACATGACCATCGTGTCTAAAAGCGGGATCACCTAGATATACACACACGGTTCCTTACTACACCCCGTGGCTTAAATATCTAGGTATAACGGTGAAATGGAGCGGGCACGTAAGTTCCGTTGTGGGGAAGGCGCATGGTTGACTATGGTTTATTAAGACTAGGAAAGAGTAGCTCATCTTTTGTGGTGTACTGAGATATCACACAAGAAGAGTTTGCGACAGTTGGTACCAAAAGTACCGCCGATGTCCGTCCGTAGCAGAAACATCGCTGCACGAAAACCAGTCACGCTGCCCGCTAGAATGGCGAGGGGCAGCACCACCAGGTAGAGAGACGCTCGCTTAAGTACCCTTGAACGAGTAGGAGTTGTCAGCTGCAAGTTGTAAGTCAGTCCGAGTCTTGCTAGGGAGTTCCTGTAGAACGTTGTCGAGCGAGATAGAAACCGTGACCGATAGTCAGACAGTGGTTAGTCTTCACCAGAAACACAACAATTAGGACAACAAAATTAACATGTATGTATAGAGACCGCCCGCCTCAAGATTTAACTGAATACTGTTAGCTTGGAACTTTTTTTTTATGAATAATACACAAGGACAATAGATTAGTTCTCTTACGACTTTAGTTCAGTGAACATTATTTAGTTTTTGCTCGAGGATCTGTAGTCAAAAAGAATTGGAAATTTGTGGTAAGAATATACGGGACCAAACTGCTGAGTTCATCGGTCCCCAAGCTAACTTAAGCTACGGACAACACACACACCCATGCTCGAGGGACGACTCGAACCTCCGACGGGGGGAGCCGCACGTACCGTGATAAGGCGCCACAGACGACGCGGCTACCCCGCGCGCGGCGATCTGTAGTCAAAGGAGGATCAGATAGACTAAACCTGCATTCTACAACTGCTATAACCAGCGTTAACAAAGTCGAGAAATATATATTATTATTCAGTATTCTGTGTCACTGTCATTTTTATGTGCTGCCATAGAACCCACGTATTTGTCCTACCATCCCTCCGTTGTTAGTCTTTTTCAGCGGCAGCGAGATTTTCATCAAAGTGGACGCCCCCAGTCCACAACAGATTTAACCTTTTGAGTACCAGTGGTTCCTATATGAAACCACCATTCTTTGGAGGTACCAATGCCTTTCATATCAAACCACCGACGCTGTTGCAAGACAACAGAAACATGTAGTCGTACGGCCAGGTACTACTACAAATGTAGTGCACAGCAGCAATCAAATCAACAGTCGGCGTGGACATCGTGCCACAAGATTGTCACATGTAGTTCTTTTTAAAGTGGTCGTATTGAGGAGACCATTGACACTGAAGGTAAGTATATCTTCAGTTACTGTAACGTAAATTTAAGTTTGTACCACTGCTTTTATGAGTGGTTTCAAAATGAAACCACTGGAGTAGTATGTGCTTTTCATGTATATTTATTAAATTTAAGGCCCATTTTTGATTGATATTTAGGACTATAATTCATTTTACACATTATGAGTTCGTGGAAGTTTCAATATGTGGGATTGTGTATAGGAAAAATGCGAAATTGCTTTCAAATATGTCTCATGACATGATGGGTGGTTGAATACTGACGTCTCAGTGGTTCCAAAGCAAAACCACAACAATTGAATGATTATGTTTTCCAATTTATTTCTTTATTCGTTGCTTACTATGATAATAAAGGTTAACTTTGTGAAAAATTTATAAATTAAATTCTTTTTCTTGGTAGGACTCCAAGGGTTAAATGAGACCACGTAACGAACATATTTGTGATCCATGGGTGTTTGGGATCCCCAATAAGTCAGGTTAAAAGAACACACCCAAGCAATTCAGATACTTTCTGTTAGATTTGTTACTGGTAAGTGCGATCAGCAAATATAGAAATTCAACGTGATCTCAAATTGTAGTCCCTCGAGAGAAGAAGACGTTCTATTCGCAAACATTTTTTTCCCAAAACGCTGCACTTCTGGGACGCGGCAAAGTTGTCGAAATACCTCCTGGCTCTTACAACGATGATGATTTAAACGCCATTATAAAATGATCTCTAAAATGATTTGATTTACGTACATACGTTAAAGCACTTAAAGGAGAGATAAAAACGACAAAAAAGTCAATAGATATTAGCGGAAGGTGCAATAGGACCACTACTGGGAGAACCAAGTTTTGTGAATTATGTTGAGAAAATTTACGTGTCGGATCAAGCTGTGGATTTACTTCAGGTTAATACAAACCGTGTTAAATGTAATGTTGCAACGAATTCATATTTCAATGAACCATTAATACACAGTATACACAGATTTTTCACTACAGTGGAAAACTGGCTGAAGTGCCGAGCATCCCAATACGCCTCCCAGTGAGTGTTCAGACAATGGACCATATAGAGCTGAATATTGTTGACCAGGACAGGAATTCAGTCGATTTTTGAGGAATGGCAGAGCGCAACGTCAGATCAGCGGAGGACGAGGAAACAAATCGAAGGTGCCATTTCAAAGAAACCATCATGCGGTTTACCTTTATAAATCACGGAAAACTTAAATTAAGATGACCAGACAAGGATTTGAACTGTCGTCCTCCCAAATGTGCCGCGCGGGATTTGCCGAGCGGTCTGGGGCGCTGCAGTCATGGACTGTGCGACTGGTCCCGGCGGAGGCTCGAGTCCTCCCTCGGGCATGGGTGTGTGTGTTGTCCTTAGGATAATTTAGGTTAAGTAGTGTGTAAGCTTAGGGACTGATGACCTTAGCAGTTAAGTCCCATAAGTCTTCACACACATTTGAACATTTTTCCTCACAAATGTATGTCCAGTGTGTTAATCAATGTGTCACGTCGCTCTGTATCTATAGGTATTGCATCTTTTCTTCTGTTAGACTCCAAGAAACGAATAACGAGTACAATCGCGGAAGAGAGCATTGAGGTGCTGTGAATGAAAAGTTTTATGTTAAAGGTTAAAATAGAAAATGGGGAACGAGTAGAATTTAACTAAGTGATTCCTGTTAGTTTATGTTAATATTAGGAACACTCTAACACACTAGAGACAAAAGAAGTACGTAAACTATTGGCAAGATAATTTGTTAGTTTATGTTAATATCAGGAACACTCTAACACACTAGATACAAAAGAAGTACGTCAACTATTGGCAAGATAATTTGTACATTACTAGGCGAATGATAAAGTTAATCATATTAACAACGCGAAACAACGACCAGCTGTTTTCCTCTAGAAAATCTTTAAAATGTTAACAATGATGTTGCACAGGGTATCAGTATATCACTGCAGCATACTGAGTTGACTATGTGCTAAAAGCACGCCAGTAGACGTCTTGAAAGCTTAGTTTAACAAAACTGAAATACCGCTAAGAAATACAAACTATAATTTCCATATAATACAAAACGTGACTTTTCAACAAGGCCATACATCATTGAGAAATAATCTACAGCATTTGTTACATTGTTTCATCTAGTGACACTGCTTGACACTTATAAAGTTCAGCCCTAGGAAAGAGGACGTGGAGTTTGGAGAGGCACCTCAGCCAGCGCAATTATATCTCTCTGGCAGCGGGTGCAGAAGAAGCATGTGTACATTTCGCAGGCGCAGCACTTTAATGAACTCCGATCCTATTGATGGCTGGCGGTGGGCGGAAATCTCAGCCTGCGAGTCTCGTCATCGTCATAATGAAGCCTGAGTGGGCATTAGAGCTTCCTTGAGGGAATAATGAGAGGAGGAGAATCTCATGCCTTTCATAAGTTCAGAATGAATGAACCAAAGCGTTACTGCAATCTGTGTCACGTCGTATATTCTCATGTAGTCTGGATTCCATTAATTACTCTAGCAAATAACGGCACAGCTTTCATCATTATTTTGATAATCGCAATTTTAGCGAACGAAACATTCACATAGAGATTTTCAGGAAGGGTGAAATGTTCAAGTTTAACGTTCCGTTTCAGCCTTAGAAGAACAAGCTGTGATTTAGTTTGACAAAAACTGGGAAAGTAAATTAGAGCGTCCAAGTTAAAGGAATATTGGGAAACAAGTGAACACCTGAATTCAGGACACACCAATTCCTCATCAATATGAGTTGATATCTCCACCTCTTTCGGTAGTCTTTATCTAGAAATCTATTATACGTTCATGCCGCCTAGTCTCTTGACTCATGGTTTGTTGGTAGATTCTGGGACAATAGAAAGGAAAAATCCTTTAAAGGAAAACACTTTCTACTTCTCTGAAACTCAAATTAGGTTGCGTAAGCCGGCCGGAGTGGCCGTGCGGTTCTAGGCGCTACAGTCTGGAGCCGAGCGACCGCTACGGTCGCAGGTTCGAATCCTGCCTCGGGCATGGATGTGTGTGATGCCCTTAGGTTAGTTAGGTTTAATTAGTTCTAAGTTCTAGGCGACTGATGACCTCAGAAGTTAAGTCGCATAGTGCTCAGAGCCATTTGAGCCAGGTTGTGTAATCGGAAGTCAAAATCGTTGAAAATACGAGTCACAACTAAAAGGAAGTATTGTAAAATGTAATATATTTTTCGCTATTTTTTCCAGTTGTTAGCAGCTATCTTGTATACGACTAGAAGAGTGCGTAAGAAGTTTAACCACGTAGCATATAATGAGTAGTGGTGCCACACTTAACGGAAGTTGCAAGTGTTAAATGAGATAGCTGGATCGAACGTCCCATGATGAGCAGAAATTTATTAAGTTCAACTTTCGTGCAAATGTATAGTGTACAGCTTTCTGTTGAAGAAAACGTGCTGTTATTATAATTATGCTTCGATATCGTCTTTGTCAACATAAATGATAACGGTTCAAAGGCGACGTTCCGACAATGATTTATTCTGTGTCACGGCGAATATTATAATTAAATGATTCGAAATCAGGGTAAAGATCGTCTCCGTATTGGCACGGGTAGTTCGGAGTACAGCATCGTCCTTTTTGCAGTGCTAAAACATTAGATTCGTTCCCGCTTCATACGCTTCCTACTGGGAGGAGGATTCGCCCAAAAAAAGAAGAACTAGTCGACTACAGTTCTGGTTCATCATACCGTGCGTCGATATCCTGGGGTTGACTAGAAAAAACACAGCAGCATTTCTTCGAATAAGAAGATGTGACACAGATGACTGACATTGATACGTTGCATGCGAAGAAGTTCGTCAACTCCTGACACTAATCTGGATGAGTTGTCTATATCTCAGCACATTCTACCGTCTTTCACTTTATGCTCGGCTAGACCAACACAAATACAACGTTATACTGCACTAGCATGAAGGTAGAAGCAATTTCAGGCGTGCTCCACCTAAATGTCTTAGAGCCCTTCTTCACCGTCCATGTCATATACACTCAAACGAGAAAGGTCATGGGATACGTCCTAATAACGTGTCGAACCTTCGTTTGCCCGGCAGAGTACAGCAACTAGGCATGGCATGGACTCAACAAGGCGTTGGAAGTACCCTGCAGAAATATTAAGCCGTGCTGCTTCCATAGCCGTCCGTAATCGCGAAACTGTTGCCGGTGCGGGATTTTGTGCACGAACTGAACTCTCGATTATTTTCCATAAGTGTTTCATGGGTTTCATGTCGGGCGATCTGAGTGGCCAACTCATTCGCTCGAATTATCCAGAATGTTCATCAAACTAGTCGCGAACAACTGTGGCCCGGGACACAGCGCATTGTCATCCATAAATATTCCATCGTTGTTTGAGAACATGTAGTCCATGAATGGCTGCAAATTGTCTCCAAGTAGCCGAACATAACCATTTCCAATGAATGATCATATAAACACAGCCCACACCATTATGGAGTCACCGCCAGCTTGCACAGTGCCTTGTCGAGAACTGGTATCCGTGGCTTTGTGGGGTCTGCGCCACACTCTACCCCTGACATCAGCTCTTACCAACAGGAATCGGAACTCAGCGCACCAGGCCATGGTTTTCCTGTCACCCGATCGATATGGCCACGAGCTCAGGAGAGGCGCTTCAGGCGATGTCGTGCTGTTAGCAAAGGCACTCACTCAGGTATTACTTCGCCGCACTGTCCTAACGGATACTTTCGTCCTACTCCCATATTGATTTATGCTGTTATTTCAATCAGCGTTGCTCGTCTGTTAACAATGACAACATTACGCAAACACCACTGATCTTGGTCGTTAAGTGAAGGCCGTCGGCGACTGCGTTGTCCGTGGCGAGAGGTAATGCCTGACAGCTGGTATTTTCGGCACACTCTTGACACTGTGAATCTCTGAATACTGAATTCTCTATTGATCTCCGAAACAGAATGTCCCAGGCTTCTAGCTCCAACTATCATTCTGCGTTCGAGGTCTGTTAATTCCGGCCATCATCACGTCGGAAACCTTTTCACATGAATCACCTGAGTACAAATGACAGTTCCAACAATGCATTGCCCTCTTATACCTTGTGTACGCGATACTAGCGCCATATGTATATGTGCATATCTCCATCCCATGACTTTTGTTACCTCAGTGTGCTAATGACCTGGCAAACAATATTAATTGCTTTCTTAGACTTTATGCAGATGAGACAGTTACATAAATGGAAGTTCTGCCTGAAAAAAATCCACAAATATTCAGTCGCATTTTTACAAGGTTTGACAAAGGTGCAAAAGTTGGTAACGTTCTTCAAATGTTCTAAATTTTAAAATGTGATCCTCGAAAATCGTAAGACCGCTGTGTACCATGACTACAGTATCAGTGAGTCATAACTGGTGAGCCGGCCGAAGTGGCCGTACGGTTAAAGGCGCTGCAGTCTGGAACCGCAATACCGCTACGGTCGCAGGTTCGAATCCTGCCTCGGACATGGATGTTTGTGATGTCCTTAGGTTAGTTAGGTTTAACTAGTTCTAAGTTCTAGGGGACTAATGACCTCAGCAGTTGAGTCCCATAGTGCTCAGAGCCATTTGAACCATTTTTTCATGACTGGTGTCAAGCACCTACAAATACCTGAGTTTTGCAATTTATTGGGATATGAATACTGAATGGTCGCGTAGGCACAAGCGTAGGAGTTACAGGTGGAACTATTTGGCTTATTGATAGGATACTGAGAAAATGAAAGCCTGTTTACAGAGAACACTGCTTACAATACATTCGTGACATCGATCCTAGAATACTGATGACGTATGTGGGTCCTATAATAAATAGGACTAAGAGGAGATATTGATGTATACAAACGGCAGCGCGAATGGTATCTATGTGTATCCCCTGCGGGGACCGCAAAGAGTACATTAGAAGAATTACGGTGCTTAAAAAGGCATTTAAGAAGGCATTCTTCAAATGCAAATCACTAATAAAAGAATACACCCAAAAAAAAGAGTTAAAATTTCCACTGCACCACTCAACGTCTGGTTATGGGACTTAATTTGAATTTAAAGTTTCGCTTATTTACTTTATTTATCGCCTTTGATAAAATCATGGAAAAGAAGCCAGCTTTCTCTATATATTTGGTATTCAGAATAAACTTGCCTCTCCATAGGTAGAAACGAGATCCAGTCACAAATTTGGGGATTATAAGGGAGAAGCGTAAATGTCCACTGCCCAAATAATGTTCTCCTTGGAACAATTTCGAGTATAACGGTGCGAAAAGGCGGCACAGCACCTACGGTGGCACCTAAAACACTACAAAATCAACTGAGTCACATAGGATAAGCCGTACACATAGTGACTACTCCAGCGAAATTACAACTGGTAGGTGTGCGATATTCAAGAATTTATCAACAGCGCACACATGGCCAAATCCACGAATGATGTTTATCTAAGACGTACGTATTGTGGTCAGTTCGTCAACCAGTCTCAGAGAACACCTGATGAAGACGCCGAGTTACGACGTCGAAATATTGCGTTGGGAAGACGAAAACCACCGGCAGCACACCCGTTTCTACGACATGACAACAAATCGCCGGGAAAGTCTTAGAAATTATAACACTAATCGTCTGTTGAGAGAGAGCCAGCAATTTTCACATCCTGGGTTTGCTGTTGAACGTCGCAAGTAACAGGAAAATTTCATCATCTTCTGAAGAGGAATCGCGGAAGGACATGGCACACTTTGAGCCACATCAAAGCCATCATCATTGCAGCGAGTTAAGTACATCGTACGTCCTCGAATTTCCTCAGCAACATTGGTATTATTTGTTTCTCGCTTGTAATCTGCAATCTTTCTTTCAGCATTACTTTTTTGAATACAGAGTGCGTCACCTAAAATAAGCCCTTCCGGTATTTCCGGAACCGTTGAAGTTGTCGAAACAAGATTTCCGAGAAACAGTAGAGCGCCCTTACTTTGTGCTTAGTGGCTTTATAACTACTTTATCTACCTATATATTAATATAATCCATTTCTGTTTTATAAGAAACTGTACCCATTGCGGTAATTTCTTATAACCATTGTGATATGATGTTATCATGATTCATACTGATAATTTTGGTAACAGTGATAGGATATGTGTTAAATATGAAAACCATGACTGCCGCCAAGATTCAGTCTCCGCTCTTGTGGCACGTTAACATTAGATAACGGGGAGGCACCCATAAGCATGAAGCGGCTTGATCTTTTTGCACATACAGCGATTCTTGTTGCGACAAGTTTCAAATGCTTGACTCGCTCTACCCAAAAGCGGGTTTCTCTCCTATTGCAAAATGTATTTTTACATCTTAGGGAGCAGAAAGCGATAAATAGAAATTTTAATATGTTTCCCTTAAGTGACAGTATTTACAATCCAAATAAATAGTAAAGTATAGTACAGCATAGCAATTTTAAAATTTTTGCAGTTCTCAATATGATCAATGTTTGCTGAATTCTTCCACAGTAACAGAACACTGACTGCATGCAATAATTTACGTAAACTACGATACAATTCGTTTTGACGCTACTGTTACACATCTACAGGATTGGAAGGAGCAAATAAAGAGACGGAAATTACTATACTTGTGCGGCTTCTATCAAACGACGACGTTCTCTGTAGCCACTTTGCTTACGATACTGGAAGTACCCAAGACTCTTGCGACCCCAATAAGGCGAGTGTCTCCAATCGAGAAGAGTAATTTTTTTTGAACCAAATATTACGAAAGTTTCAACTGGATGTTAAGAGAAGCAACCAACTGCATCTTCCTATAAAAAGTCTAGAAGTAAAACGCAACAAGAAAACTTTCGATAAACTTATTGCGCATTTCAGAATTGTTCACTTCAGTAAATAAATAATTACACTGAGACGTAAGTATACTAGTGAGAAATTCACATTTTTCAAGATAAGACAGATTTATTGTGAGAGAGTCGGAAGAGGGTGTTAAGTGTGCAAAAATTAAAGTTCGATCAAAAAGGCAACCTGTGAGTAAGGCATGCAATGTGTAATTTTCCCTGCCGTAATAATCTACACGTACAACAGGATCATCATCATTAACACCACCACCAACATAATCATAAATCAAGGTTAAACCATATCTGGTTTATTCTACCCCCAAGTAGTTTGATCTCTCTATCTTTTCTCTGGCCACCCTTTCCGTCGAGACTTCGCAGCGAAGATACGTGTTTACTTTTCTTGCTCATGGCGGCTTCCGAACGATATCTTTATACTTAGAGACAATGTTCGGTATTCAGTGATTGATACAAGGAGCAGTCAAATGAAAACGAGGCAGAAAGAAATCCCTTATTATTGACAACTGCAGCACTATTCCAGTCTTCAAATTTGGGAAGGATCCCGACCTGATTTTATAATACCACTCCACCTCGTTATCCTCGTGTGTAAGGACAACGTTATAACCAATTTTAAAGTGTCATATGGAGTGGTACTTAGAAAGGATCAGATTACCGTTTCACGGCAATGTTACGGCAAGGGAAGAATCATGCCGTCCCAGTCTCACCTCAGTGTGGGTGTGCGGACTGTGTCGAGGTTCCGAGATTCCTCGACCTACGCTATGGGGTGGAAGATTGTAGGACGCCCATCGACAGATAAAGGGTGCGCAACACACAGGAAGCAGCTACATGGGAAGCACAGTACTTGTGGTGAGTACATGGGAGTTTATTAGATTAGGTTCCTTCCCACGGGAAACAAACCGTTGGCCTGAAAAATTAACAGTTCATGACACTGATGTGGGTGTGACCACTGTAAAAATTGTTAGTTCGCCTAAACAGGTCACTTCAAAGGATTTAAATATGCTAAATCTCATGTTAGTAAATTGTCGAAGTGTCTGTAGCAATATCCTCGAGTTACTCTCCGAAATAAACAGTAGTAATGCCAATATTGTATTGGGTACCGAAAGCTGGTTGAAACCAGACATAATTAGCAGTGAAATTTTGAACTCCGATTGGACAGTGTTAAGGAAGGATGAAACTTATGGTGTGTTCATTGCAGTTAAAAGCTGTTTAAACGCAGTTGAGATCGATAGTGTGTCTGACTGTGAAATAGTCTGCATAAAGCTGTCAATCAGACAAGGATTGACCATTGGATTAGGATGTTTTTATAGACCACCAGAATCCGCAACAAACGTCGCAGAACGTTTCAGGGAAAGTCTTGAGAACATAGGAATTAAATATCATAATGGTTCAAATGGCTCTGAGCACTATGGGACTTAACATCTGAGGTCATCAGTCCCCTAAAACTTAGAAGTACGTAAACCTAACTAACATGAGGACATCACCCACATCCATGCCCGAGGCAGGATTCGAACCTGCGACCTAGCAGTCGCGCGGTTCCGGACTGAAGAGCCTAGAACCGCTTGGCCACAGCGGCCGGCAAATATCCAAATTATCTATTAGTTATAGGTGGAGACTTTAATCTGGTGTCTATTTACTGGGAAAATTATACGTTTATCACGTTTATCACAGGGGGCAGAAGCAAAGACTCGTGTTAAGTTATTCTAGGAGCGCTCTCAACATACTGCTTTGAACAATTGGTTAGAAAACCAACTCGAGACGGGAACATATTAGATATCTTGGTGACAAATAGACCTGATCTTTTTGAGGAAGTTAATCTGGAAGAAGGTATTAGCGACCATAATGACGTTGTGGCTTCTACGACAGTGGAAGTTGCAAAGAAAAAACCAAAGAAACAGCGTAGAGCTTTCTTGTTTGGGAAAGCAAATAAAAATGTCATTAATGAATATCTTCGTAGTCGGCTCCAAGCATTCACCGCGGGACACAAAGATACTGAGCATCTTTGGTCGGAATTTAAAGATATTGGCCACCACGTGCTAGAGAAATATGCTTCTAGCAAAAATATGGGGGAGGGAAAGGATCCACCTTTGTTCAAAAAAACACATTAGGAAGTTGCAGAGAATTTTGCACAGTCGTTTTAAACGTAGTCACTGCCCCGCTGACAAATTATGCGAGATGAAAACAGCTGTCAAAACTTCAATGAGAGATTCTTTTAACGAATTTGAAAGCAGTAATTTATCTGCAGCTTCTAAAAATAACCCCAAAAAATTTGGTCGTACGTAAAATCTATGAACGCTACAAATAATTCAATACCTTCTCTTGCAGTACAGGTAATGTAACGGATGATGATAAACAGAGGGCCGAAATTCTACACCTAGCTTTCAAAAACTCGTTTACGGTAGAGGACAAATGCAAGGATGGCTGACATAGTGTTTAATGTATCTGAGATTGTAAAACAGTTAAGATCCTTAGACGCCAGGAAGGCATCTGGCACATACGGTATCCCAGTAAGATTTTATGTTGACTATGCGACAAATATAGCACCATTCTTATCCACAATCTATTAGAGATCACTGGAACAGCGGAAAGTTCCACGGGATTGGAAGAAGGTCCAGGTCATAGCAGTCTATAAAAAGGGTAGAAAATCGGATGCACATAATTACCGGCCAATTTCAATTACATCGATTTGTTGTAGAATCATGGAACATATTTTGTGTTCGGACATAATGACTTTTCTAGACTCTGAGAAGCTCATCTGCAGAAACCAGCAAGGTTTTAGGAAACAGCGGTCATGCGAGACGCAGCTGGCCCTCTTTGTGCTTGATATACAACAAGTTTATAGATAACGGCTCCCAGGTTTATGCCACATTCCTTGACTTTTGAAAGGCGTTCGACTCAGTTCCGCACTGTCACTTGCTCCAAAAAGTGGGCGCTTACGGTCTATCCGATGACATATGCGGCTGAATAGAAAGTTTTCTAACAGACAGAGAGCAGCATGTCGTCCTGGTTCAAATGGCTCTAACCACTATGGGATTTAACATCTGAAGTCATCAGTCCCCTAGACTTAGAACTACTTAAACCTAACTAACTTAAGGACATCACACACAGCCATGCCCGAGGCAGGATTCGAACCTGCGACCGTAGCAGCAGCGCGGCTCCGGACTGCAGCGTCTAGGACCGCTCGGCCACAGCGGTCGGCTGTCGTCCTGAATGGGGAGACTTCAACAGAAACAAGCGTAACATCAGGTGTGCCCCAGGGCTGCGAAATAGGTCCGCTGCTTTTTAAGATTTACACAAACGACCTGGTTGATGGTACTGATAGAGGTAACTGAAGCAAGACTGGATACTGATCTTAATGAAAAGCAGAATGGACGAACGAAGATCTTAAGTTTTCTACGTTAACCTCGACGGCAAAAATTTATCGCGGAAAAAGATTATTCCTGTAAAAGCTGAAAATCACGCAACGTACACTCACGACTTAAAACAATTGAGAACGAAGTCATTTTAATATACCCAGTGAAGTATCACGAAACGAAGTCCCCGAGCGTGATGACGTCACAGTAGCAAGTGGAAACAAGAGCGCAGACAGGGGAGTGGGTGAGCCTTTGACTGGCGGCCACTATGCCTTGCTAACCGATTCTGCTGCCAAGCTTCCCTATAGGCTGAGTTCCGCAAAAGCAAAGATATTACTCGTGCGTCCCACCCAGAGGTGTACTACTCCAGCAGACACAAGTGATTAAATTCTTTGAGACAGACAAATGCCTACTGACGCCTACACGTATACGCGGGGTAAAAGGTGTCTAGCTGCAGAGTTCTTTAAAAATTGCTGAGACTTTCCCCCACATTTTAGTATCTGCATGAGCCACGACCACTGGGACTATACCAGACAATGAAAGAGCTTTTTTAAACATAAATAGAACCAAATTATTTCAAATCTTGCTTGACAAGGTTCCTTCGTAACATTCAGTAACAGTAATACAAATCGTCTATGACAGAACATATATCTGAAGCTGAAAAAGAATTACACTTCACTGATCTAGATAAAGGAGCCATGTATCAACTAATCTCTTTAATTAGTATGTTGACAATGCCATAAATAAATAGCAATAATCGTAATACGCTTTGCAGACAGCCGAGTTATCTTACCTATAACAGAATATTATGCAGAAAACGGGCTCTAAATACTTGTGAAAGTAAAAATGGCAATTATTTACATACATCCACACCAAAAACAAAATTGTTGATATTTCGAGTATGTGAATGAGTTAGAACTAAGACAATCATTAATAAGGAGACGGGAGGGGGTGAAAGCCGAATCTCTGGCGTTTTCAACCTGGCGCATTCTGGATGAAGGAGACAACCACGAAAAAAAAGCGGGCAGGGCTGGAAGTAGTCCTTCACCGCACAACGCTCGCAACGTGGGCAGGTAACATTCTCTTACAGAAAAACTTCAAGCTCCCACGGACACGACTGGTCACAGAATAACAGTGTACTAATTCTTAATATGGTTCTCGTTCGGCATATTGCCTCAGAATGTCACGAAGACCTGCCTGAAAATTGCATCAGCTAATACTTGCTCTAACTCAATTGCTAGTGGTTGTGACAATTTAAATGGTAATACAGTCATTTTCAACTTAATACGACAGCGGGAATTGAAAATAAACACTCAAAATTCGTCATTTAGCGTCACCATTTTAGATAGGTTACTGGCACAGCGCAGACAAGGTCGTGATGAGTGCGTCTTATTTATAAAGGGCGATCAAAAAGCTGGTCTGTAAGTGCCCGCTGCACACCTCGCCCGGCAGGAATCGTCGACCCTTCGAGGTTATTTTTAAGTGACCGAATATGTGATAATCGTACGGGGAGACAACAGGACTACAGGATCCACCGGCGTATCGTCTCGGACCATTACCAGCATGGAACTTGACGGACTTTTTCACAGCGGTAGTTTCCGACAGTGTCTACCGGTGTTGGTCCTTCGGCAGCCAGGAAGAACAGCACTTTGGTGCTGTTTGGACGCATTTCGTAATGGCGTAGCCACAGTTCACGTTTCTGCACTTACCTCGCGCACACTAATCACTTGCCTACACGCCGGTGCTCATATACCCGCATCGGAGCCGCGCCACGTTGCATATAGGCAGCAGCAACGCCATCCGTCCCTGACAATAAAAGAGTCGTCCTATTGCATTCAGTATAGTATTGATGTGGCAGACGCACAGTCCTCAGGCAGAAGCTTACTCTTTCGTTTTCTGTCAAGTCTTTAGCGTTGTCGCCGTTAATGACACCTAAGTAAGGTGAAGACTGGTTTTTATTTTCTTACTTTCATTCACCGTAGATTGTAGTTTTGGAAGTGTGACTTTACATCGCCTACAGTATAATAGTCGTAGGTCTCTCGGCACTACGATGTTCTTGTAACTGAGTGCTCGAGTTACTGCATTCGGCAGTATTGTTATACACTGACATGACAAAAGTTGTGGAATAGCAATATGCACAGAAACAAATGGCTGTAGTATCGCGTACACAAGCCATAAAATGGCAGTGCATTCGTGGAGATGCCATACGTACTCAGGCGATTCGTGTGAAAAGGTGTCCGACTTGAATATGGTCACATTATGGGAATTACCGGACTTTGAATGCGGAATTGTAGTTGGACCTAGATGCACGGGACATTCTATTTCGAAAATCGTTAGGGAATTCAATATTCGGAGAAAAACAGTGTCAAGAGTGTGCCGAGACTACCACGTTCAGGCAATACCTCTCACCACGGCCAACGACCGCGTAACGTTGCCAGTGCTAACAGACAAGTAACGCTGCACGAAATAACCGTGGAAATCAATAAGGGACGCACGACGAACGTATACGTGTGGGAAATTTTGATGTTAATGGGTTATGGCAGCAAACAACCGACGCCAGTGCCTTTGCTATCAGCACGACATCGCCTACAGCGCATCTCCTGGGCTCGTGACCATATCGGTTCGACCCTAGACGACTATAAAACCGTGGCCTGCTGAGATGAATTCCGATTTTAGTTGGTAAGTACTGACGGTAGGTTTCAAGTGTGGCCCAGAACATACGAAACAAGGTACTGCGCAAGGTGTTAGTGTCTCGATAACGGTGTGGGCTGTTTTTGCATGGAATGGACTGGGTCCTCTGGTTCATTTGAACCGATAATTGACTAAGAGTGGTTATTTCCGGCTACTTTGCAGCCATTCGTGAACTTCATTGTCCCGAACAATGATGTCAGTTCTTCGCGATTGGTTTGAAGAACATTCTGGACAATTCGAGCGAATAATTTGGCCACCCAGATCTCCCGACATTAATCCCATCGAACATTTAGGGGACATAATCTAGTGGTCAGTTCGTGCACATCATCCTGTACCGGTAACACTTTCGCAGTTTCGGACGCCTATAGAAGCAGCATGCCTCAATATATTCTGCAGGGGACTTCCAACGACTTGTTGAGTCCCTGCCACGGCGAGTTGCTACACTACGCCGGAAAAAAAGAAGGTGCGACACGTTATTAGGAGGTGTCCCATGACTTCTGTCACTGCAGAATAGTGTCTCAAACGAGAACATACGACAACTCGGTGCACGACTAGAGGATTTGTTCAAGACAATGTGAGCTCTGACGTTTGGTCCTGTGTTAACGATCGCATCCAATGTATAATGTGTATAATACGTTAGCAATAATTCATTCATGTAGGAGTATTCCAAACCAAGTATTTGCTTCAGTCTATAATCGCAAGTTTTTCTATGTTGGCTATTGGCTTCCGATTTCGTTGCACAGTACCATTCTCAGACCACTCTGTGATACAAAACCATACATAGTTAAGAAAGTAATAAAGCAAGAAATAATTACGGTATATTTTCTCTCTATGACAGTAAACTTATGGTTGTTAATGATCGCATCCAATGTATATCAAGTATAATATGTTAGCAACAATTCATTCATGTAGGAGCATTCCGAAAGAAGTATTTCCTTCAGTCTATAATCGCAATTTTTTTTTATTTTGCCTATTGGCTACCGATTTCTCAACCCATTCTATGATACAAAACCACAGCACATAGTTAAAATATTAATAAATTAAGAAATATTTACAATATACAGTATTTTCTCTCTGTGACAGCGAACTTAAGGTACAGAGCGCAATTTAGAAACATTGTAGGTAGCCCATTTCTCCTGGCACGCATTCGTCACGCTCGCTTCGCAAACTGGTGTATCAAACACTAAAAATAATGGTCTATATACATAAAAAATATCCAAACAATAAAAATAGTAGGAAAAAATAAAATTTACGAAATAGCATAACAAAAAAAAGAATAACCCAGTCTCCACTGTAATAAAACATTAAAAGCAAAATAGAAAATTTAGCTAGCCATGTTTACATTCATAGTTTATATACGGTTTATGTTACTATAAAACATGGATATGACTACGAAACATTTAATCAAGTAAATATCATCATAATGATAGCATTATACACGGAACTGCCAAAGAAAGTGGTATAGGCATGCATATTCAAATACAGTAACGTGTAAACATGCAGAATACGGAGCTGCGACGGCAACGCCTATATAAGGCAACAAGTGTCTAGCGCAGTTGTTAGATCGGTTACTGCTGCTACAATGGCAGGTTACCAAGATTTGAGAGAGTTTGAACGTGGTGGTACAGTCAGCGCAAGAGCGATGGGACAAAGTATCTCCGAGGTAGCGATTACGTGGAGATTTTCCCGTACGACCATTTCACGAATGTACCGTGAATATCAGGAATCAGACAAAACATCAACTCTCCGACATCGCTTGAGCGGAAGAAGATCCTGCGAGAACGGGACCAACGACGACTGAAGAGAATCGTTCAACGTGACAGAAGTGCAACCCTTCCGCGAATTGCCGCAGATTTCAATGCTGACAAGTGTAAGCGTGCGAACCATACAACGAAATAACATCGATTTCAGCTGTTGATGGCTGGAAACATGTTGCCTGGTCGGATGAGTCTCGTTTCAAATTGTATGATCGCATCCAATGTATATCGTGTATAATATGTTAGCAATAATTCATTCATGTAGGAGCATTCCGAAAGAAGTATTTTCTTTAGTCTATAATAGCAATTTTTTTATTTTGC
Source organism: Schistocerca serialis cubense (assembly GCF_023864345.2). Classification (NCBI taxonomy): domain Eukaryota; kingdom Metazoa; phylum Arthropoda; class Insecta; order Orthoptera; family Acrididae; genus Schistocerca; species Schistocerca serialis. Next base: position 1,000,326,154 of record NC_064640.1, on the reverse strand, counting down.
CTATTGGGCTATTGGCTATTATAGAGATAGCCTCACGAATTCATGGACCCTACAAGTCAGCAGGGAGCTGTTCAAGCTGGTGGAGGCTCTGTAATGTTGTGGGACGTGTGCAGTTGGAGTGATATGGGACCCCTGATACAAATAGACACGACTGTGACAGGTGACACGTACGTAAGCATCCCGTCTGATCAATTGCGTCCATTCATGTCCATTGTGCATTCCAACAGACTTGGGCAATTCCAGCAGGACAATTCGACACGCTAGACGTCCATAATTGCTACAGAGTGGCACTAGGAAGATTCTTCTAAGATTAACACTTCCGCTGGTCACCAAACTCCCAAGACATGAACACTATTGAGCATATCTCGGATGCCTTGCAACGTGCTTTCCAGACGAGATCTCCACCCCTCGTATTCTTACAGATTTGTGGACAGTCCTGCAGGATTCATGGTGTCAGTTCCCTCCAGCACTACTTCAGACATTAGTCGAGTCCATGCTACATCGTGTTGCGGAACTTCTTCGTGCTTGCGGGGGCCCTACAAGATATTAAAAATGGTTCAAATGGCTCTGAGCACTATGGGACTTAACATCTTAGGTCATCAGTCCCCTAGAACTTAGAACTACTTAAACCTAACTAACCTAAGGACATCACACACATCCATGCCCGAGGCAGGATTCGAAACTGCAACCGTAGCAGTCCCGCGGCTCCGGACTGCAGCGCCTAGAACCGCACGGTCACCACGGCCGGCTACAAGATATTAGGCAGGTGTGCCAGTTTCTTTGGCTCTTCAGTGTACATTGAAAACAATTAAGTATTTTTGTTGAAAGGATATTCAGCGTGTAGGGGGGCTAGCGGCGCAGTGAGGCCAAGTGTTTCCCTGCAGCTGCGAACTGACGATATCTGTCCGCTTTTCCAGTGCTGTGTTTATCCCACTAGTTTCCGTGTGTACGCTGGGGTTCTGGATTGCGCGGAATCGTATTTCCTCCACACCGTGTTGCAGTTTATCAACCCGCCACGGCCTTGATAAACACTCCTCGTACGTATCGCGCAGTTGTGAGAGGTTGCATCGATCTGCTGCGGTATTGGGAGAAGGCCACAACACTCATTCATACAACCGCTTTGTGCTGTGGCTGTAATTCTATTACGGCACTTTAATCTAATACTTATATTTTAATGTTCTAATCCCGGCAGCCCTGTGAGTCTGTAAGTGATGAGATCACTTAACGTACATAGTTAACTTGTGTATCCCAACTTAAAATAATAAGTCGAGTTTAAGATAACAGGGGCCTTAGAAACATACTATTTTAAATACATGGCACTGGAAGGGAGGTCATAGATCATTAACTGACTCTCGCAGAGTAATACTTAGCCTCACTGCGCTGCTGACCCCTCTGGATGCTGAATATCTTTTCGAAAAAAAACATTTTCGAGTTTTCACTGAATGATGATAATATTATGACGACGTTTACTCGATTAAATGGTTCATGTTCATATCGATGTTTTATAGAGGTAAAAAAACCGTATACAAACTGTGCATGCAAATTTGGTCGCCTAAATTTGATATTTTTTCTCTTTTTTTGGTGTGGGGACTGTTTCAGTCTTTGTTTTATTACGTGCTTTCGTATGTTTTATTTTCTCATGCTAGTTTTATTCTTTGGTTTTTGTATGATGTGACCCTTTTTTATGAAAGAAGAATCTCTTATCATTGCCGGACGCAGTTTACTTCTATTTAAACATTGATTTGACCTTTACTTTTATTAGTTGAAACACCTGTTCGGAATGCTATCGTGACGGCTGCTTACCAAGGCAATGGGGCTACCTTCGTATATATCTTAAGGCAGTATTTTGTACCATATGTTTGCTTTCATAGAGAGAAAATATTTTGTAAATGTTTCTTGCGTTACTAATTTCAGTGTTTACTATGATTTTTTTGATCATAGAGTGGCCTGAGGATGGAATTGTATATCGAAAGCGGTATACTCTAAGAAAAATAAAAAAATTGTGATTACAAGCTAAAAAGACATTGTTCGGACTGTGTTGATGGAATTAGTCGACTTACTAACACACATCTCACTCACTCATTAGAAGCAAGAAAAAATGTTATTTTTTTATTTTATTCGAACGTGCAATCACTCTGCAGAAAGGAGTTGCAAGAGACGAAATACAGCGAATAAAGAATGTTATTAAGTGTTTAAAAGGATGGAGGGATGAGCAGAAATGTATATTGAAAAGTTATTCGTGAGGTTTTGAATACTGAACGAATTATTCACTTGAAAAAGAATGACACTCATGAGAGGTCGATGCCTATTCTTGATGGACCACAGTGGTGATGCAGTGAAAAACAAACTACACATTAATTCATAGTATCAGTTTTACACGACAGTCAGACAAAACAGAAGACTGTGCTGTTTGTTCTACTAGAACAGATGATCCATTTTTTTTATTCGACATAGGTTATTGGTAGCTGAGTACTCTTGACGTAAACATCACTATCTGAAACCGAAATGAGGACCAGTGACACCACGATATTACATGACGATCACCACGTGACTAACGCACTAACGAGAGAACATTCCCAGGGGTAAATAAGCGATCTTGATGAAACTCCACCGGTGTGTAGAAGAGTAAAATAATGCAATGCGTATGTTTTGGCTATTGTCTTATTTCACTTTTAAGTGGTAAAGCACACCCCAAAAAGTAATTTGGCCTATTAAATTTAGAGGGAAAATCTCCGAAACCAAGGTATACAAAAATGTGTTTCGTACAAAAATTGAAATGTAGTTCACGATCTTGAATAGTGTATAATCAACTTTTTTATTTAATCTGAAATTTTGTAAAATGCCTCAACGCCATTAATTAATTTTCAAAAATGAAAATTTTTGTTACAACATAAATTAAAGGAGCTTTCATACCGCATCCATCCTGCTAGTTCCGAAATACCTTTTTTGTGAAATAAGCTGTGCGAAATGTGCTCTCGGAGTATTTTCAACATACATAATTCATATATCTAAACGTTCGTTATTATTCTAATTATTTGTTACTCATTTTTCTTTGTACTTTAAATTGTTGTTTTACGTTTCACATTCACTTCTTTTTTGTTTATTAGTTTACCGTTTTACATATGTGTATTTTGTTACTTGAAAATAATAAGTAACTTATTATTATGATTCAAAATTATTACAATAATGACAACCTATAAAGAAATGCTCAGAACACAACTTTTTATGCCATGCACATAAAATGAATGAAATTTCTCAACATAATACAAACAATGGGCAACACAGTATTAAACAAAATTCAGCAGGAATCTCAAATTATGGCGGGATATTTTCTAAATATTCTGATTTGTACCAGTAAATTAAGCAAAAATTGGGAAGACGATTGATTATGTACTGGTGACTGCAACTTGATTATATTGTTTCTCAACTGGAGATTGCCATCATAAGTATTCAGCAGAACTAGATTAGAAAATCTTCACGAAAGTTATTTCAAGATCGAAAACTGTATATGTCCAACGGCTGTACCTGCCCCGTCGAGTCTTTTGGGATCACCAGATGAATAAGTTCTTTGTGCTCAGGTAGGACGCTCGGAACGATTTTTCACACTGACCACCTCCCTTTTCATAGCTTTTTTAAGCTACTGGACCGTTTGGACTTAGGATTTCAGAAGCTCTTTTTCAAGCCCCAAATATTCTTGTGACGCCATCAAAATCCACTAAACTATTGTCTCACGACGTCAAAATACATTTGAGAGACGTTTCCTTTCCCAGTGAAGGAAAATTATATGTATTATTTTAGTTTCTGGGGGTGGTCAATGTGAAAAAACCGTTTTGGGTGTCGTACCTGAGTCCAAGGACCTTGTCTATCTTGTGATCCAAAAAGACTCGACAGGACAGGTACATCAGTTGGATATACGTCGCCTTCGATGTTGGTAGAAGTTTGTGAGAAAATTTTCAGATCTAGTACTGTTGAACGATTATGTTTTCAATCTCCACTTGAGAAATAATATAATCAATCTGCAGCCACTGGTACATTATCAATTCTGTTCACAAAGGTTTTCTACAGTACTGAAATATGCCTGGTATAAATGATGATATTTAAAGGATCACGCATCAATATTTCCTGTTGAATTTTGTTTTGTATTCTGTTGTTCGTCTTGAGTATTACGTGAAGACATTTCATTCATTTGATGTGCATGGTGTAAAAAAGTTATGCTTTAAGCATTTGCTTACACGTTATCAGTTTTGTAATGATTTCGTGTCATAATAATGAGTTACTTGATATTTTCAACTAACAAAATACATGTACGTGAAAACATAAACTAAAGAAATAAATAAAAACTTGAAAGCGCAACGTATAACAACAGTTTAAAACATATAACAAAAATAAATAAAACAAATAAGTACAATAATAAAGAACGTTTAGATATTTTAATTAATTGCGTTGAAAATACTCTGACAGCACATTGTTTACACCTTATTTTCTAAATATTTTATTTCTGAATCCAGCTTCGTCACACTAGGATGGATATGGTGTGAAACCTCTTTAATTTATGTTGTAACACGTTTTCAATCTTCAAAATTAATTAATGGTAGTGGGATATTTTCAAAAATTTCTAATTCTTACAAAAATCGATAATAAGGCTTTCAGTAACGTCCATTACATTTCAACTTTTAGATGAAACAATTTTCTTCTATATTTTGGTTTCAAGGATTCCTTCTATACCTAATAGGCCAAAGTATCTTTCGGGGTGTGTTTTTCTCCTTAAAAGTGAAATTGGGGGAACACAAAAAATACATATTGCATTATTCTGACTGATACCACTTAAGTTTCATCAAGATCGTTAGTTTACACCTGGGAAGGTTCCTTGTGAGTAAAATAAGGCAGTGATTAACGCACTGTATTTCTGTTGCCCACCATTTCAAGTGAGTTATAGGGTCCTCCTAATTCCTGCCCATTTTGACGATACTACCAGAAACGATGGTGATGTTATCTATGGCAGTCTGTTTGGCACCTGTCACTTTCCAACATCACAGAAAGCGTTTGGCAGTTGCTAGAACACTTTTCAAACTGTGTAAACTGTGCAAACAAGTTGGACTTTTTCTGTCTTTCATGGATTTACGTCCCGCACAACCTAATTGATACTTCACATAAATACTTCTAAAATCCTTCATTGAGATTCAGAAACAACCTTTAAAATAGTAAAAATGTATTCTGCCGTCTGAGCTTGGTAAAACAATTTCATGCTTATTAAAAAAATGGTTCAAATGGCTCTAAGCACTATGGGACTAAACATCTGAGGTCATCAGTCCCCTAGATTAAGAACTACTTAAATCTAACTAACCTAAGGACATCACACACATCCATGCCCGAGGCAGCATTCGAACCTGCGACCTTAGCAACAGTCCGGTTCCGGACTGAAGCGCCTAGAACTGCTCGACCACAGCGGCCGGCTGCTTATTAAAGGAAACATAAACAGCGAAGACTAATCATCAAAGATTCACAATTCGTATTGTCATTTATAACACAATTTTGAAACTTACTTGGAGGGCCAAATGCATAAAAAATCAGGGTTTCGAAGAGAACCCGTGATACGAGTTCAGTGGATATGCTAGTCAAACATTCCGGCGATCTTAAAATCTGCTTCGTATACCCAGTCGTCACTTCTCAAATGCGTGTCGTCGTCATGTTGTAGCTCATAATGAAAGTTCCTAATATAGCGATACTGTATCTTAATTCAGTCTGAAACGTTGCTGAAACCTGAGCAACATGTTCTTGACCCTCCAGTGTGCAGAGGAACACAACAAAAACCATCTCAAAAGAATCGCACAACAAGATGGTCAATTGAAACCGTTAGGAGAACTGCAAAATACCGACACCTTAATTTTTACTTACTGCCTTTGAATATGTAGATCACCGATCATGCTGATCAGGCACATACAGTCTTCTTCAGTGTGAAGAGACGAGTGCTTGTTTCTGTAGAAGTCTCCCCATTCAGGACGACAGTCGCCGCTGTGGCCTAGCGGTTCTAGGCGCTTCGGTCCGGAACCGCACTGCTGCCAGGTCGCAGGTTCCAATCCTGCCTCGGACATGGATGTGTGTGATATCCTTAGGTTAGTTAGGTTTAAGTAGTTCTAAGTCTAGGGGACTGATGATCTCAGATGTTAAGTCCCATAGTGCTTAGAACCATTTGAACCATAAATGAAAGTTAGTATGCATGTTTCTACGTCTGAAAGATGACATCTATTCACATTTTGCCCTCAAGAGGGCAGGGTGGAGGTCTGTAGCATTTTCTGATGACAGCTGGTTCTGCCTTGGTGCCAGCGATGGCCATTTTTTTGGTTAGCAGGGCCTGTAACGAACCTGCTTGCGTGCTAGACACACTGGGTCTACACCTGGAGCAATGGTCTGGGGTGCGATTTCGCGATTTCGTTTCACAGCAGGAGCATTCTCGTAGTTATCCCACGCACTCTGACAGCAAATTTGTGCATCAGTCTGTTGATTCGACCTGTTGTGCTGCCATTGGTGAACTGTATTCCGGGGGGGTGGTTTCGAACAAGATAACACTCGCGACACATACCGCTGTTGTAACCCAACATGCTCTACAGAGTGTCGACATATTACCTTGGCCTGCTCGATCAACAGATGTCTATCCAGTCAAGCACATCTGGGACATCATCGGACGACAACTCCAGCGTCATCCGCAACCATCATTAACGGTCCATGTATTAACCGACCGATTGCCACTAGCAAGGAATTCCATCTCACAAACTGAACATCCGGCACTTGCACAACACAATGCATGCATGTTTGCATTCAGGATTGTGACTTTTACTCCGTTTTTTGATGTACCAGCATTTCGCATTTGCAGTGGCTTATATCGCGCAAACATTAACTTGTGATCTTACATTGCTAATCACTTAAATGTCTTTCCTAGACGAATGTATTCCCGAAATTTCATTACTCTACATTAATTATTTTTTGGTGCCGTGATTATTTTTCCGTCAGTGCAGTATAGGTAGGAACTTCAAAAAGTTAGTAAGCCATGTCATGCCACTCTATGACCTTTAGGCAATGAGAGTCTCGCATTGTCAGAAGACAGCAGATGTCCCGCGTTTCCTGCAGAGACATTTCTGTTGCGGTGCAGACAACAGGCGCATCGCAGTGTGAAGCGTACTTGAAAGCTCATTTGCGGGGGACAGTATTGTGAACAAGATGTCCACATTTTAAACCGATTCACCGTGCAATTCTGGCGATATATGAAGCAACTGCAACGTCAACTGCATCAGTAGTGATATGATGTGAATAGTTTGACCAAAGCGTGGGTGACGCGGTTAGTGAAGTCCAGTACATGCACTATGGGGTTTCCAACTTCTCAGCAAGTTGAATGAACATAAGGGGGAAATACATTTTCCAACGGTAAGGACAGTCACACAGCGGTTCTCGAATGGCTCCATCGACAAGGAATGGATTTCAATGATCGAGGAACTGAACTGTTAGTAGAATGTTCCGGACTTTGCTTACAGAGATCTGGTGACTGCGTTGAAAAATAGTGTCAAGTATTTGTATCACTTTGAAGTATAGTGTTTAACTTGGCCTATGATAATAATATGTAACTTAGTTTTGGAAGTCCCATCGCACACCTTATCCCTTTTATCTGGACCACACCAGATTACCTTTTGCCTGGAAGAAAAATAAAAGCTGGCCCTTGTGATCGAGCGGTTCTAGGCGCTTCGGTCCGGAACTGCGCTGTTGCTACGGTCGCAGGTTCAAATGCTGCCTCGGGCATGGATGTATGTGATGTCCTTAGGATAGTTACGTTTAAGTAGTTCTAATTCTAGGGGACTGATAACCTCAGATGTTAAGTCCCATAGTGCTTAAAGCCATTTGAAACATTTGAGAAATAAAAAAAACGTGCCAAGCAGCTGTTGTCTAGCAACCTGCACGAATGCCTTTTTTGTGTCTTTGTTAGTTACGAAGATAAGATCAGAATGTAAAACAGCACTATGTCTTCAAGTATCACCGTACAGTTTTTATTCGGTGGACCACTTCTTCGTCTCGATACCTGTTCAAAAACATATTACAGTGTACAATTCACGGAAACATGACGTTGTCAGAAATGTAACACAAAACTGACATGTATTCTCTTGTACTAGCACACAACGCAGTGAATATAACTCGCCCATCTAATGGTTTTGAAAATAATAAAACATTATTGGAATTACTGTTCTGCTAACTTATATTCTCCATAGATGAGAGGCATTTCTACCTTATCTTGTTGGTTTAAATGTTACTCACACAAACCTTCAACTGAAAACAGTTGACTGAAAATGAAGCACATTCAGTCAATTTTGTGTTTTGATTTTATTGCGTTATGTTTACACGAGTGATACACTGTGTACGTTTCTGAACGGGAGTTTCAGATAGCATGTGGATTATCGAATAAAAATATAGAGTACTATTTAAAATAGACGTACTGCTATCCACAACTTTGTAACGACCATAGCTATAAGAAAGGCAAATATACTGAGTAATGTCCTGGTAGCTAAACGACAATGGCCAGATACATTCTTTATTTTGCTTCTGCACAAATACATACTTGGAGCGGTCTAGATAAATGGGGGCCCTTTATATATGGAAGATATATCTGTAATGTATTTGCACAATGACCTTGGTTTTACTGTTGTGAGAACAAATTTTGGGATCTCAAAAGTTTTGTCCTAGACGTTCAGCTCCCCATCTCCTCAAAATGACAACTCAGCCCTGTTTAGTTCTAATCAACCATTTTTCTAATACTGGTAATCACTTGCGTACCGAGTGTAACACATACACTATGAGTATCCGGACACCTGGCTGAAAATGACTTACAAGTTCGTAGTGCCTTCCATCGGTAATGCTGGAATTCAATATAGTGTTGGCCCAACCTTAGCCTTGATGACAACTTTCACACTCGCAGGAATACGTTCAATCAGGTGCTGGAAGGTTTCTTGGGAATGGCAGCCCATTCTTCACAGAGTGCTGCACTGAGGACAGGTATCGATGTCGGTCGGTGAGGCCTGGAACGAAGTCGGCGTTCCAAAACACCCCAGAGGTGTCATATAGGATTCAAGTCATTACTCTGTGCAGGCCAGTCCATTACAGGGATTTTATTGCCTAGTAACCACTCCGCCATAGGCCGTACATTATGAACTGGTGCTCGGACGTGTTGAAAGATGAAATCGTCATCCCCGAATTGCTCTTCAACAGTGGGAAGAAAGAAGGTGCTTAAAACATCAATGTAGGCCTGTGCTGTGATATTGTCACGCAAAACAACAAGGGGTGCAAGCCCCCTCCTGAGAAACACGACCACACCATAACACCAACGTATCCGAATTTTACTGTTGGCACTACACACGCTGGCAGATGACGTTCACCGGATATTCACCATACACCACACAACGTTTTTCCACTGTTCAATCGTCCAATGTTTACGCTCCTTACACCAAGCGAGACGTCGTTTGGAATTTACCGTCGTGATGTGTGGCTTATGAGCAGCAGCTCGACCATGAAATCCAAGTTTTCCCAAAAATGTTCAGAAGTGTGTGAAATCTTATGGGATTTAACTGCTAAGGTCATCAGTCCCTAAGCTTACACATGAATTAACCTAAATTAACCTAAATACAAAAACACACACCTATGACCGAGGGAGGACTCGAACCTCCGCCGGGACCAGCCGCACAGTCCATGACTGCAGGGCCTGAGACCGCACGGCTAATCCCGCGCCAAGTTTTCTCACCTCCCGCCTAACATTCATAGTACTTGCAGTGGATCCCGATGCAGTTTTGAATTCCTGTGTGACGATCTAGATAGATGCCTGCCTATTACACATTACGACCCTCTTCAACTGTCGGCTGTCTCTGTCAGTCAAGAGAGGAGGTCCGCTTGTACCCTTTTTTGCTGTACGTGCCCCTTCGCGTTTCCACTTCACTATCACATCGTAAACAGTGGACATAGGGATGTTTAGGAGTGTGGAAATCCCGCGTACAGATGTATGACCCAAGTAATACCCAGTCACGTGACCACGTTAGAAGTCCGTTAGTTCCGTGTAGCGCCCCATTCCGCTCTCCCACGATGTCTAATGACAACTGAGGTCGCTGATATGGAGTACCTGGCAGTAGATGGCAGCACAATGCACCTAATATGAAAAACGTGTATTTTTGGGGGTGTCCGGATACTTTTTATGACATAGTGTACGATAGCACTCTTACTATCGAAAATACAGTGACGGAAAAAAATCACAACACCATGTGCGACATAAACGGAAGTTGGCAGGCGTGTTCCTACCCCTGAAAGATGATGTCTATTCAGTTTTCGCCTCAGTCGCATGAGAATGGCGCTAGTAGCGTCACTATGAGGATGCAGATCAGGTTTCTTCTAATAATTTCCGGGTATGCAGCCGGATCCCGTCGACATTCTGCCACGATATTTCGGCCCAGAGACGTCCGGCCATCATCAGGTGAGTAGTTGTGTACTCACCTGATGATGGCCGGACGTCTCTGGGCCGAAATATCGTGGCAGAATGTCGACGGGATCCGGCTGCATACCCGGAAATTATTAGAAGAAGAAATACGCCGGGAAAATTTCAGAAGTCACATCAGATCAGGTTTGCTTTAAATACTCACTGTAATGGTCGTGGTCGTTAGTTACTTCCGAGAGCGGACGAGGTGAGTTGATGTTAGTCAAGAATGCCTTGAGACGACAAAGACGCCATTATCAACTAACTGAACGAGGTCATTTAGTTGGGCCACGGGAAGTTGCATGTTCCTTCTGCGATGTTGCAGAAAGACTTGGCAGAAATGTAGCAGCTAAAATGATTGCTAGCAGCGGTGGTCTCGAGGATGTATAGTCGCAAGAAGAGTGGGCTCCGGACGACAGTGTGGTACTACTGAGACAGAAGACCATCGTTCTCGGCGTACGACCCTTTCGCATCTAACTGTAACTGCAGCAGCAGTTTGAGCAGCAGTTGGCACCACGACGTCTCAACTGACTGTAACAATCGGTCACTCAGACCCACAAGCCCTGTAGCGTGCTTTGCACTGACCCCAAACCTCCACCATTTGCGACTGCAGTCATGTCAAGCGAGAGCTCACTGGAGAGCGGAGTGAGGTTTGTGTTTTCTGATGAAAGGTGGCTCTGCCACGGTGACCGTGATGGCCGTGTGTTTGTCAGAAGGAGACCAGGTGATCGCCTGCAACCAGCCTGTCTGCACGCTAGACACATTGAATTATGGTCTGCGGTGCGATTTCGATTCGCAGCAGGAGCACTCTCTAGTTATCCCACGCACTCTGAATGCAAAATCGTACGTCGGTCTAGTGATTCGACTTGTTGTACCATTCATGAACCCTATTCCAGAGGGTGTTTCCCAGCGTGACAACGCTCTTCCACATACCGCTGTTGCAATCCACGATGGTCTACCGAGCGTCCACATGTTGCCTTGGCCTGCTCGATCATCACATCTGTCTCCAATCGAGCACATCTGCGACATCATCGGACGATAATTCCAGTTTCATCCACAACCATCATTAATCGTCCCTGTCTTAACCGACCAAGTGGAAATATCCGACACCTGCACAACACAATGGATGCACGTTTGCTCTCGGAGTTATGGCTTTTACAATGGTTTTTAATGCACCAGCACTGCACATCTGCCGTGACTTATCTCGCGCGTACATTCACTTGTGTCCTTGCAATGTAAATCACTTATATACACTCCTGGAGATTGAAATAAGAACACCGTGAATTCATTGTCCCAGGAAGGGGAAACTTTATTGACACATTCCTGGGGTCAGATACATCACATGATCACACTGACAGAACCACAGGCACATAGACACAGGCAACAGAGCATGCACAATGTCGGCACTAGTACAGTGTATATCCACCTTTCGCAGCAATGCAGGCTGCTATTCTCCCATGGAGACGATCGTAGAGATGCTGGATGTAGTCCTGTGGAACGGCTTGCCATGCCATTTCCACCTGGCGCCTCAGTTGGACCAGCGTTCGTGCTGGACGTGCAGACCGCGTGAGACGACGCTTCATCCAGTCCCAAAGATGCTCAATGGGGGACAGATCCGGAGATCTTGCTGGCCAGGGTAGTTGACTTACACCTTCTAGAGCACGTTGGGTGGCACGGGATACATGCGGACGTGCATTGTCCTGTTGGAACAGCAAGTTCCCTTGCCGGTCTAGGAATGGTAGAACGATGGGTTCGATGACGGTTTGGATGTACCGTGCACTATTCAGTGTCCCCTCGACGATCACCAGTGGTGTGCGGCCAGTGTAGAAGATCGCTCCCCACACCATGATGCCAGGTGTTGGCCCTGTGTGCCTCGGTCGTATGCTGTCCTGATTGTGGCGCTCACCTGCACGGCGCCAAACACGCATACGACCATCATTGGCACCAAGGCAGAAGCGACTCTCATCGCTGAAGACGACACGTCTCCATTCGTCCCTCCATTCACGCCTGTCGCGACACCACTGGAGGCGGGCTGCACGATGTTGGGGCGTGAGCGGAAGACGGCCTAACGGTGTGCGGGACCGTAGCCCAGCTTCATGGAGACGGTTGCGAATGGTCCTCGCCGATACCCCAGGAGCAACAGTATCCCTAATTTGCTGGGAAGTGGCGGTGCGGTCCCCTACGGCACTGCGTAGGATCCTACGGTCTTGGCGTGCATCCGTGCGTCGCTGCGGTCCGGTCCCAGGTCGACGGGCACGTGCACCTTCCGCCGACCACTGGCGACAACATCGATGTACTGTGAAGACCTCACGCCCCACGTGTTGAGCAATTCGGCGGTACGTCCACCCGGCCTCCCGCATGCCCACTGTACGCCCTCGCTCAAAGTCCGTCAACTGCACATACGGTTCACGTCCACGCTGTCGCGGCATGCTACCAGTGTTAAAGACTGCGATGGAGCTCCGTATGCCACGGCAAACTGGCTGACACTGACGGCAGCGGTGCACAAATGCTGCGCAGCTAGCGCCATTCGACGGCCAACACCGCGGTTCCTGGTGTGTCCGCTGTGCCGTGCGTGTGATCATTGCTTGTACAGCCCTCTCGCAGTGTTCGGAGCAAGTATGGTGGGTCTGACACACCGGTGTCAATGTGTTCTTTTTTCCATTTCCAGGAGTATATATATATATTACCTAGACAAGTGTACTCCCGAAATTTCATTTATCTACATTAATTATTTGTTGTTGTTGTTGTGCTTTTTTCCGTCAGTGCCTGCTATTTAATGCTGTTGCTAATTCAGACAAGAATATAAGGACGAACTACGTACCTTGTCAACGTTTATTTAGATATACATGAAAGAAAATGGAGAAAACTTCAACCTGAACTTATCTGGGTAAAACATCGTAAAAGTTCTATACAGTGTGGTCAGAAAATGTCTGAAACGCTTGTAGGGATGTTGCAGGGCAGGTTGTACTGAGATATGAATGTTATAAAAAAAATTCGATACGTTGCGCCGTTTCCGAGTTATTTAGCATTGAAGTTAGCCAATCAGATCGTCGCGCGCATAAATTCAAGTTTCAGCTAACGAGACAAAGCACGGGTTGGGCAACACCTCCCATGGCAGGCCGCTCGAATGGGAGCGCGGACGCCCCGATTGGCTAAATTCTATGCTAAATAACTCGGACGCGGAGCAACGTATCGAATTTCTTTCTGAACATTTATGTCTCAGTACAACCTGCCCTGTAACATCCCTACAAGCAAGTCACACATTTTCTGACCACCCTGTATATACGTACATGTTATTCCGTAACTACGTTTGCTCATTGAGGGCAGGTGTTTTGCCAGTGAGTGTATATCTCTCTTTCATTTAGGATATTTAATAATCTGCCTTTTCTGAGCAGTGAGGAATTGTAATGTTGTTAGTGATATAATTAGCAGAATGTGTGAACTCTCTCAAATGAGCATTAAATGCTGCAGGATTGGATTCATTAAAATTACATGTTCCCTAAACTTCGCTTTGAAGGTCCTCCCTGTTTGCCCAACATAAAGCTTACATCGGAGGGTATTTACCTGGTAGCAATAGTACTATCAGCAGTAACTGGTCGATGCCGAAGTGTGAAGTAGCTCGATGGACACTAGAGTAGGAGAAGCAACGTGCGAGCAGGACTGCTCCGGGAGTGAACTCACCGATCATGATGGCAGCCCTGTTGGTGGTGCGCTTGGCCCTGTAGGTAAGCGGCCGCGTCACGGAGAAGTAGCGGTCAAAGGAGATGATGAGCAGGTTGAGCACGGACGCGTTGCTGGCCAGGTAGTCGAGCGCCAGCCACGTGTCGCAGATGTGCGGCCCCAGCGGCCAGTAGCCCAGGATCGTGGACACGGTGAACAGCGGCATCGAGATGAGCCCGATGGCCAGGTCGGCCACTGCCAGCGAGAACAGGAAGTAGTTGCTGATGGTCTGCAGCTGCTTGTCGATCTTGAACGAGATCATCACCATGGAGTTCCCGACGACGGTGACGAGGCTGAGGAAGCCGGCGACGATGGCGATGAGCACCATCTCCGGGATGGAGTACCGGCCCGACACCTCCGTCGCCGGGGGCGGCACCGTGCCGTTCACCACCACGTCCGTGTCGTTCATTGCGTCTCTACGTCTTCATCTGCACACAACAGTACCACACACTCACATCGAGAAAACAAGCGCTCCGCGACATTATCAACTAATACCGACTATGCCAACACATGCATACACGTCTTTAATACGATACTTGAAAATTTTCGGTGGAATACGAGAAATAAAATGATTAAAGGCAACCGAGTACTGGTTGTACGTACATAGCAACATTTTTGAATAACCGCAATTCTTCCCGTTTTCCTTTGTTCCTTAGAAGCTTCAAAATTCGTGGAGGTACGTTCCATCATAGCAACTCAATGAAAGGCAGTCTGTTTTTTTACCGGACGCATTTCACTTTTTTTATTTATTAAGTACCTTCAGTGACCTGAAATATACAGGGATAAGCAAAATAATGTGAATACCTGTACTTATTTGGGAATGGTTTATTGATAAAGGATTGGACCCCATTTGCCCGTAATACAGCTGCGATTCTTCTTGGAATACTGGCATATAATGATAGTATAGTCTCCAGTGGAGTGTTATGCCACTCTTTGATCATAACGTCTTCTAACTCTTGTAGTGACAAGGGAGGTGGGCTCTAATACCGCCCACAAGGCTTCGATAATGTTGAAGTCCCGAGACTGTGATGGCCAGGTAAGACGCTGCAGTTCAGTTGCATGCTCCTCATACCACGATTGTACTGCCCTGGCTGTGTGAATGGGTGCATTATCGTCCTTAAATACAGCATTATTGTTGGGGAACAGCATTTGAAACCGAGGGTGCACCTGATCACATAAAATGTTCACATAATCGTCAGATGTAACACGGCCTTTGATAGTAATGATGGGATCAGCGGAATACCGTGATATGGCTGCCCACACCATCACACTTCCACCTCCATACTTAATCGTTGGAATCAAGCAATCAGGGTTGTTGGTTTGTTTTGGCATTCTCCAGAGGTAATCCCCGTCCGATGTTCGAAAAATGGAGACGCTGACTCGTCGAACCATATGACGTATTTCCACTGATCAACCGCCCAGGATTCGTGCTCCTGACACCACGTTTTACGCTTCTCTGCGTTGGTTGTCGTTACTAACGGTTTCGGTATAGCAGTTAGCAGTTCTTCCATGAACATTCCCTTTATGGAGTTCTCGGCGGACAGTGACTATAGATACGAGGTCTCGAAGATGGCTATTGAGCTCTGCAGTCAATTCAGCCGCCGTAGTTTTCTGTTGTTTTTACAAAATTCGTGTTAACGTACGACGATCTCTGTCGTTTAGTTTTGATTTGTGCCCACTATTACGCTTACACGATGGTGTCTTCTAATGTTTTGTGTAGGCTGTCATGACTGTTGAAACAGTTGCTCTTGTAAGATTCAGTAATTTGGCTGTCTTGGTTAGTGATGCTCCTGCTAATCGGGCCCCCACAATCTGCTTCCTTTGGAACTCTGTTAGGTCTTTCAGTGCACGTCGTCCTCGGCCTCTAAATGCAAATACTAAGTGCGAACAACTCCTAAACAACCTGCACTGATGCTTAGCCCGTACTGAACACCCACAGTCCACCGCGACACGGGCTTATTTTGCGTTGTTCACCCTCAAACACAACCATCCCATTACCACCACTATTCACATTATTTTGCTGATCCCCTGTACGATTACATATATTTTGTAGTAGCTACAAATATGTTACTATATTACATTTTTTCAAGTTTTTCTGTTGTTTTTCAGGTCACAAAAAACTTTTGTGGCACAAGTTTCATGAGGTTACATTATCGCTTGGTGTTACTTACGACTTCCAATGTTGCTGGTTCTTGTGTGTGATCCTGGAGATGTGATCATTCGATCTCTGTAGTCCAGGTGGCTGATTTACGGTGTTTTTTCACCGACATTTATTACAACACATCACTTGCAATTTTTATTGACTGATTACTGTGTGTGTGTTTACAGTCTGTCGTGTTGCCAGCTGTCGCTCTGTGTTTATTTTTGGTTTTCTTTTTGTGTTGAGCGTGAGTGTTTGCGCGCCCACGCGCGTTCCCTCGCTCGTGTGTGTGTGTGTGTGTGTGTGTGTGTGCATGTGTGTGTGTGTGTTTGTGTGTGTCTTGTGTGTGTGTGTCTTCTAGGTGTGTGTGTGTGTGTATGTCTTGTATGTGTATGTATGTGTGTGTGTGTGTGTGTGTGTCATTCTTTGTGGGAGTACTTTTTTTAATGTGTGGATATGTTATTCTTTATGTGAGTGGAGTGGATTTGTGTGTGTGTGTTTGAGGGGGGGGGGGAGACAGGAAGAGAGTAGGCAGAGGAAGACTCATTAGTTACATACTCTGGTTATGTTTCACATTTCTGTTTGTTATTGTTTTGGTGGCTAACATGATCACTGAATCACTGCTTACATTGATTTGGTCATTAATTACTTTCTTTTTCGTTGCAAGGGCTCTTTGTTTATGAACGTTTTCCTCTAATGAGAGGAGATTTTTCTGTAATTGTTCACTCTAAAAATTTTCAGGTCTGCTTGCATGTTGGATGATTCCTGTCCATGTTTTATCAGGTGCTCAGCCAAGGTAGAACGGCTGTTTTCAGGCTTTCGTCTTCTTATAAATAAAAGAAGTGAAACGAGTATGGCAAAGAACGAACTGCCTTTCAGTTAGTTGCAAAGATGGAATATACCTCCAGAAATTTCTGCATAAGTTGGAACATTATAGGATTAGGGGGAAAGCTCAAGAATAGTTCACTTGATATCTGCAAGGTAGGAAGTAGAAGGTCTTCCTCCAGTGTCAGCAAACAGGATAAGAGATTTGAATTTGGCTGTCAGTAAACAGGGAAGAGGTTTGAATTTGGCTGGGGTCATATAAAGCTGATACAGGGTGTTTCAAAAATGACCGGTATATTTGAAACGGCAATAAAAACTAAACGAGCAGCGATAGAAATACACCGTTTGTTGCAATATGCTTTGGACAACAGTACATTTTGAGGCAGACAAACTTTCGAAATTACAGTAGTTACAATTTTCAACAACAGATGGCGCTGCAAGTGATGTGAAAGATATAGAAGACAACGCAGTCTGTGGGTGCGCCATTCTGTACGTCGTCTTTCTGCTGTAAGCGTGTGCTGTTCACAACGTGCAAGTGTGCTGTAGACAACATGGTTTATTCCTTAGAACAGAGGATTTTTCTGGTGTTGGAATTCCACCGCCTAGAACACAGTGTTGTTGCAACAAGACGAAGTTTTCAACGGAGGTTTAATGTAACCAAAGGACCGAAAAGCGATACAATAAAGGATCTGTTTGAAAAATTTCAACGGACTGGGAACGTGACGGATGAACGTGCTGGAAAGGTAGGGCGACCGCGTACGGCAACCACAGAGGGCAACGCGCAGCTAGTGCAGCAGGTGATCCAACAGCGGCCTCGGGTTTCCGTTCGCCGTGTTGCAGCTGCGGTCCAAATGACGCCAACGTCCACGTATCGTCTCATGCGCCAGAGTTTACACTTCTATCCATACAAAATTCAAACGCGGCAACCCCTCAGCGCCGCTACCATTGCTGCACGAGAGACATTCGCTAACGATATAGTGCACAGGATTGATGACGGCGATATGCATGTGGGCAGCATTTGGTTTACTGACGAAGCTTATTTTTACCTGGACGGCTTCGTCAATAAACAGAACTGGCGCATATGGGGAACCGAAAAGCCCCATATTGCAGTCCCATCGTCCCTGCATCCTCAAAAAGTACTGGTCTGGGCCGCCATTTCTTCCAAAGGAATCATTGGCCCATTTTTCAGATCCGAAACGATTACTGCATCACGCTATTTGGACATTCTTCGTGAATTTGGGGCGGTACAAACTGCCTTAGACGACACTGCGAACACCTCGTGGTTTATGCAAGATGGTGCCCGGCCACATCGCACGGCCGACGTCTTTAATTTCCTGAATGAATATTTCGATGATCGTGTGATTGCTTTGGGCTATCCGAAACATACAGGAGGCGGCGTGGATTGGCCTCCCTATTCGCCAGACATGAACCCCTGTGACTTCTTTCTGTGGGGACACTTGAAAGACCAGGTGTACCGCCAGAACCAGAAACAATTGAACAGCTGAAGCAGTACATCTCATCTGCATGTGAAGCCATTCCGCCAGACACGTTGTCAAAGGTTTCGGGTAATTTCATTCAGAGACTACGCCATATTATTGCTACGCATGGTGGATATGTGGAAAATATCGTACTATAGAGTTTCCCAGACCGCAGCGCCATCTGTTGTTGAAAATTGTAACTACTGTAATTTCGAAAGTTTGTCTGCCTGAAAATGTACTGTTGTCCCAAGCATATTGCAACAAACTGTGTATTTCTATCGCTGCTCGTTTAGTTTTTATTGCCGTTTCAAATATACCGGTCACATTTGAAACACCCTGTATGTGACAACGATCTGACACTATACGTGAGAGATAACACAAAAATTACTTTCTTTGCATGTGACGCAAGTGTTGTTATGAAAGATGTGAAACGTAATGTCAACACTGCAGCTAATAGGGGAGTCATTAAATCAAATGGCTCTGAATACTAGGGGACTTAACATCTGAGGTCATCAGTCCCCCAGAACTTAGAACTACTTAAACCTAACTAACCTAAGGACATCACACACATCCATGCCCGAGGCAGGATTTGAACCTGCGACCGTAGCGGTCACACGGTTCCAGACTGAAGCGCCTAGAACCGCTCGGCCACAACGGTCGGCGGGAGTTAGTAACATTAGCGCATGCTTTTCAAATAACAGATTAACTCTTAACAGCAACAAAACGCAATGAATATATTTTCTGACACGTACCTCTTATAAAAGCGAAATTTTATTGTCTGGAGCTGTTCAAACAACTAGTGAAGTTGAACATTTTAAGTTCTTACGACTGTGGGTATTTCGAAGACTTTTTGGAAGTATTACTTTCGAGACCTTGTGCAGAAATGAATGGTACTATATTCACTGTAAGAATGATAGCCATTGTCTCTGACACTCAAGCACGAAGTCTTGTTACCTTTGCTTACTTTCACTCTACAACCTCGTTTCGTGTTATATACTGGGGTAACTCTGTGCGCTCACCACGAATAGTCTTACCGCGCGGGGTAGTGCAGTGGTTAGCTCAGTGGATTCGCATTCTGGAGTACGACGGTTCAAACCGGCGTCTGGCTACCCTGATTTAGGGTTTCCGTGATTTCCTTAAATCGCTTAAGGCAAAGTCCGGGATGGTTCCTTCGAAATGGCAAGGTCGTTTTATTTTTCCATGCCTCCCTAGCGATAGCTTGTGCTCCGTCTCTAATGACCTCGTTGTCGACGGGTCGTTAAACACTAATCTCCTCCACCCAGGAATATTCTTACGTGAAGAGCAAGGCTAGTGCCATCACTCGATTTCCCAGAAACGCCTCTCAGTGCAATAAGAGCCAAAATAAACGAACACATGTCCCGGCTTATCCACAAATACTCGATCGTTTCTGAGAAA
Organism: Schistocerca serialis cubense; assembly: GCF_023864345.2. Lineage (NCBI taxonomy): Eukaryota > Metazoa > Arthropoda > Insecta > Orthoptera > Acrididae > Schistocerca > Schistocerca serialis. Next base: position 1,000,306,080 of record NC_064640.1, on the reverse strand, counting down.
CCGACGATCAAAGTTTTCGACGTACTTTATATGCCTCTTAGCGCGCGATTATTTACACCGCGATCGTGGCATAGTACATAGCGTCGGGGCTTCATGTTTTTGTGACCCGTGTTCGAAACCCGCTTATTGTTCTTATTTTTTATTTATCTGTCCATGACCGTATAAGCTTACTACACAAATATTTCTTGTGAAATTAGGCGATGGCGTTATATTGAATGAAAAATTACAATTGAATTTCACAATAGTTGCCATACATTTATAATATAATATATGTGTGTGTGGTTTCTTCAGGGATTAAAATCTTTTTTGAATTCTCATAGTCTTATATTTATTTTTGTATCAATTAACGTATTAATGCTTACATTTTATTCTTATATTTATTCTTCAGAAAGATTTGGTGAATTCCCTTGGATGATATCGATGGTACAAACATTCCAAACATAGAAATTTCGAACACTGTGAGCATCGGGCGAAGGCAGGTTTATCAAAGTGATATTTCTTCGCATGAATCCCACTCAGGACTGAAATGTCGGTAACACTGCTGGAGATTCCACACGTTGGTAACAATTTGGTGGCAACCTACGCATAACGGATCATCTTTCAGAAAACTGCCGCTTGCAGCTGATTACGAATCAAGATGCTCTACAGGAATTTCATCGAAAACAATTTCAAATAGTTTTCCCATTCATTTCCTGTTTACAAGACAGACAATTAGTAGACGAATAACAACAATGTCATTTCAACACTGGAGAACATTCGTGCAGTAATCTTCTACGGACATGGGTAGATAAATGAAAGAGTACAAAATGAAAACAATAATGCGGTTCGAACACGAGGCTCGAGATTGTACAGCCGTGACACTAGCCACTGTGCTACCGCTAACGTTGAACTTAATACGAGCTAAAAGGCACATAAATTTTCACTATCGTCTCCTTACAAACAGCCGATTGTCTACGGATAAGCTAAGACACGTGCCCGCTTACTTTGACCCCTCTTCCACTGAGTGTAGTTTCTGGGAAGTTTGGTTGTGACACTTACGTGGTCTCTTCTTTCGCTCAGAAAAGGTCGGTCAGCCTGATCTTCGGTTTCAGTTCGCGAACTTCATTATTCCTCGTAGTTAAAGTGTCTCTGTATTGTAGTTCTGCCATCCGTGTAAGGTGAGGTGACCTAAACGTGCTGCAAAATCAAAAAATTCGTCTGTATTTCTGAAAGAAAAAGCTAACTCTTAGGAAAAAACTGAAAATTTTATTGTGTCTAAGCTGCTTTGAAAGGAAAGTGTATTTAATTTTTTTAAAGCTACAAATAAAGATTAGAAAAAAATAAAGAAAATCTGTCATTTTTGGACTGAAATTCTTAAACATCATACGACTCGTCCAAAATATGAAACACACGTGATACTGTTATGTACACTGAATATAGAAGGTTGAGGTCTTAAAAAGATATAGAGACCACACAAAACGATACATATGTATAACCAGGATTTTTCTGTTTAGTATATTTCTCGGAAATTTATGGCGTGAAACGTACGTCAGAAAGAACTACCGAATTTCCGTTGTTTGTCTCCCCTATTTTTAATACTATAAAACCACCCGGAAATAGGTAGGAACTCTCAATTTTACTTCTTATATTGACATTAACACAAAAATAAGAGATATGTAAAACAGAATCACCATCTGACATTTCTTCGCGAACATCAACAGGACTGTAGAAAGCAGATTCCTTGTTTAATATTTCCCGCCCCAGTAGCAACATGAGGAATCGGGAATTTCCTCATCCCATCGTTCTTATTAATAAGCAAAACGTCTTTTTCATTTAACTGAAAAACTATTCTGTTTATGTGCACAGACTATAGAGATATGATTTCGAGGTCATTTTCCAGTAATTTTCATGTGTTGCGGACATATCTGTATCTGTATGAATTCCTATTTCGTTGCTGAAATTTAGCCAAGATATAATCTCCTCCACTAACATGTGCTGGATCTGTCATAACAACAGGATCTAGTGTGGTTTCTCGAAAGAGATCGACATTATCCGAGCTATAGTCACTCATCAAAGATAGTACGCCGGAATAATCGAAATTAGTCTCTTTAGCTTGCCTTCTTTTTTGTGTACTTGCCACAGCTTTGGCTACGAGCATAGCCTTATGACTCTCCTGCGTTTGGTGTGTGTGTGTGTGTGTGTGTGTGTGTGTGTGTGTGTGTGTGCATGTGTGTATTGAGCCAGGGACCTAGAAACGACGGAGAGGCTTTGTCCCGCTGGAGCCCTCAGTGGTTCACAACCACCCCACAACAGGCCGCAGCAGTCCACCCACCCCACCACCGCCGCTCCACACCAAACCCAGGTTTACTGTGCGATTGAGCGTCTCATACCAGACGCCAGACGAGTGTGCCCCACCCAGATGTTTGTGTGGTAGAGTAATGACGGTGTACGTGTACGTGGAGAAAGTGTTTGTGCATCACGCAACAATCGAAGGGGAACCACCAAGCATTCGCCGAGGCAGATGGAAAACCTCCTAAAAACCGTCCACATGCTGGCCGGCACACCGGACCTGGACACTAATCCGCCGGGCTGATTCGTGCCGGGGACCGGCTGCGTTTGGTGTACATGCTTTTCGATTGGAGGCTTCTCTTTTTCACAGTGTTTTTACCCCCGTGAGTTTGGTTTTTCTTTCGTGTGTTATCTATCTATTTTTGTGCGTTTGTATGAAACGAGGCACCTATGATGAGTGTACATTATATTTTTTGTGAGTTCGCTGTTTGATTGTTTGTTTACTGGTAGTGTGTCAAGTATCTGAGGTGTGGTTGTTTTGATCCCGGCTGTCGACTACTATGTCGTTTGTTAGCATAAACAAATCACGCTTTCATATATTTACTTGTTCTTTAATTCATGTTTCTGTGTATACATAACTCTAAAGCTTCTAGATGATGTGAAAACCATGACTGTTTTCTAGTCTCCTACTCTGACAGTAATTTTCCTTTTTGTTATCACGTTTGTGGGCGAGAGGTTGTGGTCACGAAGATGGTGAACAAATTTGGACTTCTCAGCCTAGTATTTCGCAGGCTTTTTATGTTCTTTGTAGATTGTTTAAACGTTTTTGGTCGTTAAGCCTAAGTATACTGCGTAACAGCTATAACTCAATTATTAAATGAATATTTCTTATACGTGTATCTTATTGGTAAAGGTACACTCACACTTACAAATGACACGTTAAAGCCTATATTATAGACGAAAGGACCAAACAAAGCGCGGAAGTGACGAAAATGAACACAATCTGGCACACAGAATAGATAATATGTTCAGAAATATTTCTTATCTGAAGAATACAAAACAACCCTCACAACAACAACCCCCTGTTATGGTACTTTGTCCGAAGACTGTTTTGGTGGTCCCTAAACGCCAGCCTGTCCTGTTCAGAATACTCTTTTTGTGCAATACTACTGCAACCTACAAGCATTTGAATCTGCTTACTGTCGTCAATCGATTTTTAATCAAGCTGTGCCATAAAATTCACGTCTCCCCAGTTCATTTGAATACCTCTTCATTAGTTTGTCGATCTTCCCATCTCATCTTCAGCATTCTTCTTTAGCACGACATTTCAAACGCTTCTATTACTTGTTGTCTTTACTGTTTCTTGACTAAGAGTCGCATTAATGTAAGCTATATCACAAAAGTGTACTTTCAAAAATTACATTTTTCTTTGCTTTTGGCACTCTGCATTTTATGACTTCTTTGCTCATACGATCGTCAGTTGTATTGCTGCCCAAATATCATAACTCATCTACTACTTTTACTCTCTCCTAACCATCATTTGATTTAATTGAACTGCATTCCATGAACCTTGTTTCTACACTCCTGGAAACGGAAAAAAGAAAACATTGACACCGGTGTGTCAGACCCACCATACTTGCTCCGGACAATGCGAGAGGGCTGTACAAGCAATGATCACACGCACGGCACAGCGGACACACCAGGAACCGCGGTGTTGGCCGTCGAATGGCGCTAGCTGCGCAGCATTTGTGCACCGCCGCCATCAGTGTCAGCCAGTTTGCCGTGGCATACGGAGCTCCATCGCAGTCTTTAACACTGGTAGCATGCCGCGACAGCGTGGACGTGAACCGTATGTGCAGTTGACGGACTTTGAGCGAGGGCGTATAGTGGGCATGCGGGAGGCCGGGTGGACGTACGGCCGAATTGCTCAACACGTGGGGCGTGAGGTCTCCACCGTACATCGATGTTGTCGCCAGTGGTCGGCGGAAGGTGCACGTGCCCGTCGACCTGGGACCGGACCGCAGCGACGCACGGATGCACGCCAAGACCGTAGGATCCTACGCAGTGCCGTAGGGGACCGCACCGCCACTTCCCAGCAAATTAGGGACACTGTTGCTCCTGGGGTATCGGCGAGGACCATTCGCAACCGTCTCCATGAAGCTGGGCTACGGTCCCGCACACCGTTAGGCCGTCTTCCGCTCACGCCCCAACATCGTGCAGCCCGCCTCCAGTGGTGTCGCGACAGGCGTGAATGGAGGGACGAATGGAGACGTGTCGTCTTCAGCGATGAGAGTCGCTTCTGCCTTGGTGCCAATGATGGTCGTATGCGTGTTTGGCGCCGTGCAGGTGAGCGCCACAATCAGGACTGCATACGACCGAGGCACACAGGGCCAACACCCGGCATCATGGTGTGGGGAGCGATCTCCTACACTGGCCGTACACCACTGGTGATCGTCGAGGGGACACTGAATAGTGCACGGTACATCCAAACCGTCATCGAACCCATCGTTCTACCATTCCTAGACCGGCAAGGGAACTTGCTGTTCCAACAGGACAATGCACGTCCGCATGTATCCCGTGCCACCCAATGTGCTCTAGAAGGTGTAAGTCAACTACCCCGGCCAGCAAGATCTCCGGATCTGTCCCCCATTGAGCATGTTTGGGACTGGATGAAGCGTCGTCTCACGCGGTCTGCACGTCCAGCACGAACGCTGGTCCAACTGAGGCGCCAGGTGGAAATGGCATGGCAAACCGTTCCACAGGACTACATCCAGCATCTCTACGATCGTCTCCATGGGAGAATAGCAGCCTGCATTGCTGCGAAAGGTGGATATACACTGTACTAGTGCCGACATTGTGCATGCTCTGTTGCCTGTGTCTATGTGCCTGTGGTTCTGTCAGTGTGATCATGTGATGTATTTGACCCCAGGAATGTGTCAATAAAGTTTCCCCTTCCTGGGACAATGAATTCACGGTGTTCTTATTTCAATTTCCAGGAGTGTATTTATTATTGCTCGTATTCTCAAAATACTGTCCATTCCGTTCATCTGACCTTCCAGGAAGTACTTTGCTGTCTGACAGAATTTCATCAGCAAACTTTGAAGTTCTCATTTTTTCCACCTGAACGCCTACTTTTTTCCTTTTTTTTTCTTTTTTTCCGCCTTCCGTTTCCTTCGGCTGTTGTAGTTGTTGCCTGGATTCTGTACTAGTTACAGGTAATCTTTCCCTCCTTGCATTTAAGTCCTTATAACATAACAATTTCCATGAATGTATTTCATTGACAAAAACACTTTTCTTATATACAAATGTTATAAATGTGGGCTTCGCTTCCTTCAACATATCCTCTAAGATACTTCGTAACGTTAGTATTATTAGGCGTGTTCCAACATTTCTCCAACATTCAAATTGATCTTACTGCAGGTCAGCTTCCAGTAGTAATTCCATGCTGTTATTCGGCAGGTCTGTGACGACAGACCTCTCTATATTTAACGATACGTGCAACAATAGCTGTACATAAAAAGGCGATGAGTGATAAAACCGGCCACAGACCAGTCATTGTGCACGTGGAATCAGGGACGGACACGAGGGAGTTAAAAGCCAACCAGTGAACGAGAGTGAAGTGTAAGAAATTAAATCAAACACAAATTGCATTCAGTCTTTTAAAATACATTTATGAAAGTGTTTATTTAAGATTTTTCTATAGCTGGCGAAATTCTTACATAAAACAGGCGATGCATCCGGTAATAATAATAATAATAATAATAATAATAATAATAATAGAAAGTAATGAAATTTTACTTATTGTTTGTGTAAAATAAAGTAACAAAAATATATGAATATATTTATACGTGATTTCGAGGTATACATTCTGGGCACTTGAACGCTTGGAGTTGCCAAATATGCCTTCAACAATGGCTCCAATCGGGAGTGGCACCAAGTCAGACAGACCTTGGATGGCAGACACAAATATCTCATTCCATGCTGCTTCGTCTTTACCGCAGAGTGCATGGAAATAGACAGGTCAAGGGAGATGATTTTTCTTTTGTTTCAGAATGGAGGCGTAGATATTCTGAGTATCATACCGTTGTTGGAACGTAAGGCATAGAATATGCAGGAAGAGCCTGCGTTTAACTTCGCTAATGTAAGAGTTGGGAGTACACTCTCATAGAGTGGCAACGTACCGTTGGATTGCGAGTACAGGAAAATTGTACGATGTGCTGGTGATGAAACAGACACTGATTATAATTAATATGGGCCAATCTCTGAGAACTGGTTTGAATGAAATAACCGTAGATACCTACGTTTGTCTCATTAAGTTTGAATTATTTGATTTTCGGTAACAGACTACACATGTTGCGAAAAATCAGAATAGTTCTCTCGACTCAACCAAAACTACCAGCATGAAATCAATAATTTTTGTTTGTTTTTGTTTTGAGTTATAACTCTTCTTACTGGTTTGATGCGGGCCGCCACGAATTCATCTCCTGTGCCAACCTTTTCATCTCAGAGTAGTACATGCAACCGACGTCCTAAGTTATTTGCTGGGTGTAGTCCAATCTGTGTCTTCCTCTACAGTTTTTGCCCTCTACAGCTCTCACCAGTACCATGGAAGTCACTCCCTGGTGTCTTAACATATGTCCTATCATCCTGTCCCTTCTCCTTGTCAGTGTTTTCCGCATTTTTCTTTCCTCCCCGATTCTGCGTAGAACCTCCTCGTTCCTTACTTTATCAGTCCACATAATTTTCAACATTCGTCTGTAACACCACACCTCAAATGCTTCGATTCTCTTCTGTTCCTCTTTTAGCATAGTCCGTGTTTCACTACCACACAATGCTGTGCTCCAAACGTACATTCTCAGAAATTTCTTCCTCGAATTGAGGAGTATGTTAGAGACTAGTAGAGTTCTATTTGGACAGGAATCCCCTTTTTGCCAGTGCTAGTCTACTTTTGATGTCCTCCATGCTTCGTCCGTCATTGGTTATTTTGCTGCCAAGTAGTAGGATTCCTTAACTTCATCTGCTTCGTAACCATCAATCCTCATGTTAAGTTTCTCGCTGTTCTCATTTCTGCTACTTCTCATTACTTTCGTCTTTCTTCGATTTACTCTCAATCCATATTCTATACTTATTAAATTGTTCATTCCATTCAGCAGATCATGCAGTTCTTCTTCACTTTCACTCAGGACAGCATTGTCATCAGTGAATGTTGAACCGTTCTTTTATTTCCATCATTGCTTCTTCGATCTTCGATATACAGATTGAACAGTAGGGGCGAAAGACAACATCCCTGTCTTACACCCTTTTTAATCCGATCACTTCGTTCTTGGTCGTCCACTCTTAATTTTCCCTCTTGGCTCATGTACATATTATATATTACCTGTCTCTCGTTATAGTTTACCCCTATTTTTCTCAGGGTTTGAACGTCTTGCACCATTTTACATTGTCGAACGCTTATTCGAGGTGGACAAATCCTATGGACGTGTCTCGATTTTTCTTTAGTCTTGCTTCCATTATGAACCACAACGTCAGAGTTGCCTCTCTGGTGCGGGGTAGGGCTGCTACATGCATCACCTGTAACAATGCGATGTCTTTTTCCGAAGCCCACATCATTTCTTTCAGAAGATATATCTTGACTGATGCACGGACGCCGTTGACATTCAGTGTCGCTATACAGTATGCGTGGAGCTGTGTCCTACCGTGGTGGGGAACTGCAGGTCACTGTTGTGAATATGCGGGGGCATCCGGCAGGAGGGGCTGCCGGCGCACCTCGCACGGCGCAGAAGTCGACATGAGCAGGTTGCCTCCCCTGTACGGGATCTGATGTTTCTTCAAAATCCTCGCTCCGCGCCTGTGGTGACGGCGTAGCCGTGGTATCCATATGTTCAACGGCTGCTGACACTGCCAGATCGGCTGGCATCGTTCCTTCTTCGGTAGGGACTTCAGAAGCAGAACATTCCGATCCGTCGATGCGAGAGCCACTGAGGGCCGCCGTTCCACAGACGCACTGACGACGCCGTCGTTCACGGTTTCCGTCGTCGAAACGTTGATTTCCTCAACAGGTAATGTATCATTTGGACAGGATGATGAGTATCGTTCCGACGTCGTACGACGCCTTCTTTTGCGCCGTTTAGGAGAGCACTGTTTATGCAATCGTCCTTCAGTGTCAGAAGACGGGAGAGAGTCGCGCCGGTCGAGCAGAAAGGCCACCGTCGGGACAACCGTAGAGTTGACCGAGGAGTCACGTTCGACATGAGCGTCGGCCACGGGCGCAGCCGCAACAACCACTGAACTGAGGACACGGCGGAAGTCATATCGTCAGTCACCTCTTCCGCAACCGTTTCAGGAAGGAGCGAAACGTTATCCATCAGCTGTGCACTTGATTCCGAGTGCCGCCGGCCGGCCGGCGGAGACTTACGCGCCGTCGCATCTGTCATCGCAAGTTCTGTAGACGACGAGGGAATCACTACTCCTCCAGTTGGTAGCTGCGTCATCCGTCGCTGCAGACATTCAGATCTGACGTGTCCCTCTTTTAGACACCCAGAACAAGTACGCATCTGACAGTCGTACACGATTACGGGCCGACGTCCGCTGATGGTCAGATAAGCCGGAACATGGCTGCGGAGATGAAGTGTGATCTAACGCACCCCGCAAAGAACAGAGTACGTGCTAAGTGGGCCCAGCGTTGTGCCTTGTGATCATGAACAGAGCCGTATGTCCGGAAAGCCATACATCTAAGGCTTTGGGACGTGCATATTTCGGGCAAAAGTTGGAACGCACTATCGATTTCCTGACTTTATCTGCCATGATCTCAGTGCGCGAAGACTAAGTCGCAATGTAAATAAACACCAGCTCACACGCTCCGCAGGCGGAGGTGCGGCACGTCCTCTCCGGACGGCCGCCAAAGCCACACTGATTAGTAATCAAAGACGCTATCCCTCGACAATGGCATGTGATGTTATTTCAGTGATTAGAATATCTTGTCAAATTTACAAAGAACTTGACAGTACGGATCAACTTATCAGTATAACGTTCCACCGCCTCTGACTTGGATGCGTGATTGGGGAGGGTATCATAAAGCCACTGTCTGCTCCCCTGGGGGTAGCTGGCCCACAATTGTTGTAATTGGGAATTGATATCCTGAATACTGGCACTAGGACGGAGTTGACCACCCACCTGGTCCCACACATGTTCTATTGTGGACAGATCTGGGAGTCTTGCTGGCCACATGAGTAATTAAACATCATGCAGACAGTTCATAGAGACACTTGCCTTGTATGGACGATCATTATCCTGTTGAAAAATGGTACCACGATATGGTCATACACATGGCAGGGAATATCCGTGAAGTACCGTTGTGCCGTTAGAGTTCCGTGAATCACCTGAAGTCATACCCGATCCCTCCAGGACTAACAGGATATTGGAAGAATAGGACCTCACCCTAGGCCGCATCCTTACTTGTCGACGATGGTTATTCGGGGTAGTCCAGAACCGATATATCGCTGAACACGATGCGAAGCCATTCATCAGCAGTCGGTGCTTTATGATTGCGAGACCACTCCAAACGCAGCCGTTTGCGTTTATTGTCAGTGGCAGCCTGCGCATAAGACGCTTGCTGCTAGTGTGCGACCAATGGTACAGAATGTTGCAAGGAGCCCATTACTTGTTCTCGGACGGTAGACGCGGAAGTGAAGGGGCTGAGATGCGCTTGGTGCACAATACGACGATCTTCCCTTGCGATCGTCACACGAGGTCGCTGGAACTTTGAGGACGAGTGTTCCCATGTAGTCCAACATTAGGCCACTTTCATACATAAATCTGGGTGTTACACGATTCCACTACCGATCAAATGGAAATACAAACCGAGGCCCCTTTCAGACTCAGAGGCCACACGAGTGCGTAACGCTTCCGTGTCCTTGACACCATCACTCAACATCTGAAGCTGTTCACACCCCGTATGTACCATACCAGATCTGGTAACAGCACGACACACGAACAGTTTCAATAATTAATAGAATCAGCGAAAAAAATTAATTTTTGATTACACCTGGTGATCTGACTGGTCAGTACACTGTATGGTAGCATAGTTAAAGGACGAGTGGAAAGTGTCGTTGTCCCTCGCAGGACGTTCCAACGTCAGTACGCAGTTTCTCCAACATTTTAAGGCGTTGTACTCGAATTAGTGATGGATGACGTTTCAAATTCTGATTCATGCATACAAATTTAGGTTTTCCCGCAGTTTTTCTTAAATGTATACGGGCAAATGCAGGTAGTATATCTGTGAGTAAATGGTCGATTTCCTCTCTATTTATGTTAATGTAGAGCCTGTGTTCCGTCTATGATACTACGTTAATCAATAATCTTTCTCTGTTTCTTAAAATTTCCGTCTATGCGACACGTAAAATCTGTTTAAATAGAAATGAGCTGTAGCTTCGTATGTACTAAAACTGTTTCTGTCAATGGAAAATAATTATTGGCCTAGTAGATATATTCAAAATCATGAAGCCTTTTACTTTTTTTACGATTTTATTTGGGAACCGTCTTTCGTCAGTGGCAATAATTTCCCAGTTACCGATTTTTCACTTTTTCTGTTACCACGGGATTTTCCGATGCACAGCGTGACAAACCTAATGTTTTCAAACTCAAACATCTGTTGACAGCTTGCAGATATTACGACCATAGGTTAGTGGTTAGCGTCGATGGCTGCTGACCTGAGGTCCATCCTCGGTGAACGCCTTAGAATGATACGAAGTGGGTAGGCCTGTGTGGACACCGCCCCTGCCTCTCAATGTCAACTGATAAGTAACGCGAATAAATAAGCAACGAACTTCAAATGAGGTGACAAAAGTCATGGGGCAGCGATAGCTACATATACAGATGGCGGTAGTAGAACATACATAAGGTAGAATAGGGTAGTGGCGGAGCTGTCATTTGTTCTCAGGTGATTCATGTGAAAAGATTTCGGACGTGGCCATGATCGCAGAAAGGGAATTAACAGATTCCGAAAGCGGAATAGTAGTTGGAGATAGAAGCATGGGACATTCCATTTCGGAAATCGTAAAAAAACTCAGTATTCGGAGATCCACAGCGTCAAGAGTGTGCCGAGAATATCAGATTTCAGGCATTGCCTTTCACCACGGACAACGCAGTGGACGACGACGTTAACGACCGAGGGCAGCGGCGTTTTCGTAGAGTTGTCAGTGCTGCCAGACAAGCAACACTGCGTGAAATAACAACAGAAATCGATAAGGAATGTACGACTAACGTATCCGTTAGGACAGTGCAGCGAAATTTGGCGTTAACGGGCTATGATAGCAGACGACGGCGCGAGTGCCTTTGCTAACAGCATGACGTCGCCTGCAGCGCCTCACCTGGGCTCGTGAACGTATCGGTTGGAGGCTAGACATAATGAAGAGATCAGTTCGTGTCCAAAATTCTGCACTGGCAACACCTTTACAATTATGGACGGCTGTAGAGGCAGCATGGATCGATATTTCTGCAGGGGACTTCCAGCGACTTTTTGAGTTGACGCCACGTCCGGTCACTGCACTATGCCGGAGAAAAGGAGCTCCGTCATGATATTAGGACGTATCCAATGACTTTTGTCACCTTATAATATAAGGGGCGTGAGCAGTGTAGATACTGAGTGGCCACTGTCAAGGCCTCAGGGATGCTGCGCAGGAGTATAAACCGCGTTATCAGCTCCCGACAGAGTTTGAAAGGGGCCTCATTATGGGTCTACATATCGGTTGGCTGGTCTAATCATGCAATATTCGGAAGTGGCATCCCGCACCATAGGTTGGCACTAGAAGCTCCAGGACTGAGGAATTACCCTACCATGCATAGCCTACCGTTGACAACGCAATACAAATTGCTGAATTTGTAGTGGTGCCGTCTCCGGGAGACCTGGACTGCCAATGAGTGACGTAGCGTTGTGTTCATCGATGAGCAGAGGTGCTGCACTATCCCAGATGACCATCGATGGAGAGTATTGTGGGATAGGTCGCTTTCTTTCCTAACGTCCTGTTAATCCTGACGTCATGATATGGGGAGTTACCTGGTATGACTTTAGGTCACGGCTACTGCTGACTGAGGGAATTTCGACAGCACAGTGGTACAGCACGGACAACCTGCATCCTCATGTATTATCTGTCATGAAACAGTATCGTGGTGCCATTTTTCAGCAGGATAATACTCGTGTCCCTATGAACTGTTTGTGTGATGCTCAAGTACTCTCGTGGCCAGCACGGTCTCCAGATCTGTCCCCAACAGGACATGTGTGGGACCAGGCGGAATCCAATTCCTCCCTATTTGCAGTATCCAGAATATCAAGGACCAGTTACAACAGTTGAAGAAAGTAAGTACCGACAACCGTTATTTTATTAATTATTTATCGGACTACCTCATTGGCACAAACTTCACGCCCCTATACACGTAGCTACGTAAGTCATCTAAACGTCTACGATATTATAGTGATCATTAATTTAAACTGGCTTCTGTAGATTTCTGGAACCTCTTTGCAATGGTGGGCTCTCCACACCTCTAGAGGTGATCGCGAGCCCAGGACAGGCGGTGCAGGCGACGTCGTGCTGTTAGCAAAGGTCCTTGCATTCATCGTCTGCTGCCATAGGCCATTAACGCCAAGTTTCGCCACACTCTCCTTACGCATACGCTCGTCGTACGTCCCACATCGATTTCTGCGGTTATTTCACTAGTGTTGCTTGTCTGGCAGCACTGACAACTCTACGCAAATTCCGCTGTTTGCAGTCATCAAGTGAAGGCTATCGGACCCTGCATTGTCCGTGGTGAGAGGTAATGCCAGAAATTTGGTATTCTCGGCATACTCTTAGCAACTTGGGTCTCAGAATGTTCAATTCCCTAACGATTTACGAAATGGTACGTCCCTTACATCTACCTCCAGCTACCATTCAGTTAATAACAAATAAAAACCGTTTCACATGGAGCATCTGAGAACAAATGACAGTTCCGCCAACGCGGTGCCCTTTTATACCTCGTGTACGTGATAAATACCGCCATCTGTACATGTGCGTATACCTATCCCTCGATTTTCGTCACCTCATTGTAATCCTATTCTGTCACTCGTCTTGGCTAGTTAGTCAAAATAAGTGTGGTTGTAGAAAGATGTTTTCTGCCCCCTACTTGCTTGTGGACACGTGTGGCGTTGCCCAAGTCACCGCGAAGGCCGCAAGCTGTGTGAGGTCAGAAGGTCGGCGGAGAAAGCGAGAGGTCACGCAGCGCCCCTTGTTGGTTATTTGGGGCAGTGGGTCGGGCAGAGACGGCGGCACCCATAAACGGCGACAGCGGTCCGCCATCAGCCCTCGCCGCCAGCTCCGGCACTCGAGTGGAAATTCGCAACCGGAGGGGGATTGTGCGGTCTCCGGCTGTATGTGGCCGAGGGGACCAGCGCAGACCGGCCACCGCCATCTGGAAGTCCTGTCCTCGCCCCAGAGCCCTTGACACCCTTCTCGGCTCTTCCACCGTCAGCCATTGCACAGCCTTCATCTACTCGATACGCGTTGTTGGTTAATGACTACTTATTCCGTACAGCCGTTATACAATATATAGATCGATTACTCCTAAGTTATAATTTATGGTTCCCGAGAGTGAGAGGCAACTGATAGGTTTGCGAGCACAGAGCTTGATTAACACTTTCATTCCCCATGAGATATCGATAAGTGGTCTCAGTGTCGAAACATTGTGCAAAACAAAGCGATCACCCATATGGAAATGAGCCGGCCGAGGTGGCCGAGCGTTTCTCGGCGCTACAATCTGGAACCGCGCGACCGCTGAGGTCGCAGGTTCGAATCCTGCCTCGGGCATGGATGTGTGTAATGTCCTTAGCTTAGTTAGGTTTAAGTAGTTCTAAGTTCTAGGTGGCTGATGACCTTAGAAGTTAAGTCCTATAGTGTTCAGAGCCATTTGAACCAGATGGAAATGTGACAAAGGGTCTGTTATGAATTAAGTATTTCTTAAACAGATCTAGTTGTAACGGCGGGCCTCGAACCGGGGCTAGAGTCACGGTCCGGTGCAAACTTTCAATGTGACCTGTAGTTAGTACATCTGTTCCTAACACAGCTGAAGCCAAGTTATTCGCATTCAGCGACCGATAAACGAGAATACCGTGTTCGAATCATAGTTCGCCACAAATTTTCATGTATCACCAATTGGTACTACATCTATACCTAACACAGCTGAAACCAAATTATTCGCATTGAGCGAATTTATTTTCAAGTAGTTTGAGACAGCTGTTTTCCTTGAGCAATGTCTGTTCATCCAGATATTCAATTATTTTTTTGATTTATCCATGCTACAATCACATACGCTAAATGAGAGGGGGAAAAAAACAATCGATAGACAAGTTGTGTGCACCTACTTTACGTGCAAGACATGTTCCGCGTGTTCGTGTAGCGTGTGCTTCAAGAGATAAAATTTCACCCTGCATGCATGTGTAAACTCTCTAAAAATTACGTGCATTGTAGCAAGAATTCCTTACACGGTAATAAATCTGACTAGTGAAAATAAACCGTACCAGAAATTCCGCTTCGCCGGAAAATGTTAATTTTAAATAACTTGAGGGGCGATCAAACATTTTCCATTCGAAGGCCACATTAACCTCTTACCTACATGTCGGTTTCTAAACAGTAGAGTCGGTTGCCCCTACCTGCGACGTTTTATGCAACCCCCAAACCACGCGCGAGATTTTCATATTCTCTCGCACGCTGTGCGCAAACTATTAGTTCTACAGAAAAATGAACAGGACCTTTTCCGCAAGAAATTTGATGTAGTTAAATTCTGTAGTGGGATGCGTTTTCTCAGGAGGTCATGGTTTTGGAGCTAGGCAAGAGAAACGTACAAAATGGTCCTTAAAACACACGTCCACCCCCACACTCAACCCCGACCAGTTAGGATTTCACAGCAGCCTCTCCTACACCTGCACAAGAATTTCTGACTACACGAACCATTGCTGATATTCGATTTTTTTGCCTTCATTGACTGGTCTTATTACGCCACCAGCTTGGTCGGGTACTTACGAGTTGTAAAACTAACTTTTGTGTAAATTTTACCTAACAGACTTGTGAATTTTAACAGAATGACACAAACAATTAGATAGTTGTTAGCGTCAGGCCTTCTGAATATGAAACTATTGTGCTTGTAAGGTTAAGACTGGATCGAATTGTCAACGTAGCGTAATGTTTAGAAAATCCGTTTTTCTTTCATTAGCCTCACGGGCGCATTTAAAGGAATAATGTTAACGAAATAGCCGATGGTGGCATAATAGCCAAAAAAGGTCGAATATCGGGAATGGTTCGTGTAGCTGGAAAATTTGAGCAGTGGTAGGAGAGAGTGTCACGAACATTATACTCAAAATCCTGACTGGTGAGGAATGAATGTGGAGCTGGAGTTGCGTTTGAAGGCCACTTTTGAGCGTTTTCCTTGAATAACTCGGAAACCGTACCCTCCAGTGGAAACGTATCCCACTACATTAAATTTCCTACAAAAGAGTTCCCTTCATACTTTTCTGTAGGACTAATAGTTTGCTCGTATCGAGCGAGAGAACATGAAAACATCATGCGTGGTTTTTGAAGGGCAGATACAACATTGCTGGTTGCATAAAACAACAGCGGTATGGACACTTGAACCACTCCGTATACCCCCACGGGAGTCACGTTCGGTTGCAGACAGGTAGCAGCAATGCCCCAAACGGAAACTTTTTGATCGCCCCTTACATATATGCATGATGGAAATGTTGAATGATTTAATCAAACAAATCGCAGCAGCCAATAACGATGGTTTTGAGTCACTGTGTGTACTTAGGTTTGTTTAATTTTTAGACTCAGCTGATTTTTAGAATGTCTTAATATCTTCACTTGATATTATATTAATAACTTGATTTATGGACGCTCAGCTGTTGATTCAATTTATCCTGTTGCCAGGACCATTTTCTACCAATCATCTGAGATGCCATAGAAGACGCGACTGTTCTATCTCATTGCTGTACAGTCGCATCGCTGTGCAAGGCGAAGTGCGTAAGACATAATATCCTTACTTTGGGAAAGGTTCAAAATATGTGACTGAAGTTTTCGACAGATGATAGAACGCAGAGTGGAACGTAATTGTGTTCCGTGTTTGGTTGGCTTTTCTCTTGCATCAGCAGAGATACTGAAACAAGTATGGTTTTTTTATAGAACGACGTAATTTTGTAAAGCTATTCGAAAGCTCTCGAAAATACGAGGAGAGTTACGCAGCGCTCGTTAACGTTTGCGACGAAACATTTCGCAAACGTATATGAGAGAAGATTTCGAATTGAAAGGTATCGACTAATGCAGTGTAAACATGGCCAAGTGACGTTCTCGTGCCACGCTCCGTCATAATATGCAGCCATATGATAGACCTAAGCTACTAAGGTAAAACTTGTATCCTTTTGGCCTCAGATTATACGACATACGATACTATATATTAAATTTACGAAATAATTTTTCAGCTTCAGTCACTTTAATTTAGTAATATTTATAGACACAACGAGTTTAGGCAGCATGCTACATTCATCTGGTATATTAAAGTACACGAACACTAATTTCTACTTAGAGAAATCTTTTTAAGTGTGATGAGGTCTATTTGCTTATGTACTGAAATTTGTCCCTGTCCAGACAGGATTATTTACTTTAATGTGCTCAGTTATGTGTGTTGTACATTCAAAAAATATCAGTGACGTCTTCATTTACATATCTGCGATTATATTTTTACACGGAACACGGCGCACGATAACAAACACAACACCTTCATATCACACTTTCACCCATAGTTTTCATCTTCCAAAGAGTCTTAAATTATAAAACAAAATTATTTCAGTTAATACGGTAGGTACCGTGTTGTTCCACAGGTAAGTGACGAGGCTGAGCTGGCACTAGAACACAAAAAGCGACGAGACCAACTACATTTAGTAAGCGACAGTTTGATATTACTTAACTTTATTCGATGCAGCGTCCAGATCAGGGCAGGCCACAATTCAGTGAAAGCGTTCACTAAATCCGGAGGTGACAAATGTCCAAGTGACGACGACTGACGTCAACCGCGAGCGGACGAGCCGAAGACTGAAGCGAGACTGGCCACGAGCTGGCCGGTGAGCGCCTTTTCAACCCTTCCGGCGGGGCGCGGCGCTCCCTGGCTGGGGAGGTTCTCCCCGCCGGAGGACGCGGATTGGCGGCAGCGCGCGTGGTTTAGGCCGCCAACCTCTGACAGCGACCTGGCCCGTGGTCGAGTCAATAGTCAAGGACTCCACACTACGAGTACACTCTTTTTGAACACGCATATTCGTGTCATACTATACGTTATACAGTATGATTGCTTAGGAATTACTGGTTTATTCGGTACTTTAAGTCAATTTTTATGCAGGGTGTTTCACAATTCACGTTACACAATTGTAGAGGTTGTAGAAGGTACTTACTACACCGAGTTTTCCTCAGGAACCCAGGTGCGGAAACGTCATCCAACGACGTAACAGAGTGTCAAAGCTATAAGCACCGGCTCCTGTTAATGTATGTGTATACAGGATGATTCCGTTATAATGTAACAAACTTCCTTAGACGATGGAACACAATAAATGTATCAGATTGAGGTTAGGGTCCATGACTCGCAAACGAACGAGTCGAAAGTTAGAGGCGACAACCTTTCTGATACCTCCGACAATTAAGTACATGTACCGATATTGTTGTTGTGATGAACGTAGGGTATGCATCTTTCAGCCGTGATAGTATGGACCGAGACAAGAAAAAATGTCTAGTAAACGTGGGATCTTAAATGCTACCTGAGGAGCTTTGAGTGCTTGTTCATCTTCGCTTGTGTGAAACACACCTCCGCTATTGAACAAGTGCTCCTAGCTCCTGAGGTACACACTTTAGAGCCCACGTTTACTAGACATTTTTCATATTTTGTCCACACTACCATCTCTAAAAGTTGCCTACCCTTCAGTCTCAGCAACAACAGTACCGGTACTGTCAGAAGTATAACGACGGTTTTCACTTATAACTTTCGACTCGTTCGTTTACCGTGCAGGGATCCTCACCTCAAATCGATACATTTATCCCTGTCCATGGAATAACCCTGTATACCACAGGTGTCTATTTTAATCTGTACCGGCCAATATCTCTGGACCGGGATAATTCTGCAAAAGAAATCTCTAGTAAAGGTCGTAAGGTTTGAAGGGAGTCATGGAGTGGCTACCTCGAAATGACCTTGAATCCAGTTTTCATGGTCAAACCAAGGTCAAGTGCATTTCTGCAAAAGGTAGCCTCTACTTTTTGTTCCATATTTACATTCTACGTGAAAAAAAACGCATTGTTTGTAGGGAACAATTTTTCAGAAAACCAATGGTTTGTCGCCACTGGACACTTCATTGTAACTTTCCCATGTTACCAGTAACTCAAGAACGAAGCGAGATCGGGAAAAATTTTCTATCGAAATCTTGTATGGCTTCCGAACACTCTCCATTGGAGAAATTTTCGTGAACTTGCAATGACCTTGAAATTCTACTATAGGTATTAACCTGAAAGCAAAAATCATCCGCATTATCGGCACCCAATGTGCACCACGTAGAGGCTGCCCAGCAGACTTCGCACATCGTTAGGCCTGAGTAACATGGTTATCACTGGGAATTTAGAATCTCAGATGCTCTATCAACTACCCATTTGCCTAATGCAGCTTTGAACTCTCTGTAAGAAACTGGTCTCGACATCATTTAATGGCAAGGGGGTGATTACCTGGAAAGCCGCCACAATCCTTTCTCTCATATCCTCTGCCGTCGTCGGATGATTGGAGTACAAATTGGAAATTTTTGGTAGGGTCTATGTGACCAACCTGCTGAGGTCGTCGGTCTCTAGGCTTACGCACTACTTAATCTAACTTAAACTAACTTATGCTAAGGACAACACATACATCCATGAACGAGTGAGGACTCGAGCCTTCGAATTGAGGAGCCGTGAGAACCGTGACAAGACGGGCGAGACCGCACGACTACCCCGCGCGTCGAGTGGAGTACAACTTCTGTTTCACAGCTCCCTATAAGAAGAAGTCCAATGGTGTTTGGCGATCATATCTTAAAATATGTACACAAGCTCATGTTGAACTGTACGACCTTTTCAGAACCAAGCAAAAAGTTGGAAGGCGTGATGCGACGATGTAGCCTGATATGGCAGCCCCACTTGATGGTGATTACTCCGCAATATCCAATTCCAGATGTCACATGTTTAAATTTGAGGACATTTTCTGGAGCTTTTGTGATAAATTTCAGCGTGAAAATTAATAAGCGCTATATCGTTGCACTAGTCTTTTCAAGAGCTTCCGAATGACGTTTAAAATGTATATTGTTTCGTGAAAATATCCTACTTGATTCAATATCTCATTTAGCACTAGAGTTAAGAGAACTGAACAAATAATTAAATCACGTGTGCACTGCGAAATGGATGTGCGTGATGTCCTTAGGTTGGTTAGGTTTAAGTAATTCTAAGTTTTAGGAGACTGATGATCTCAGAAGTTAAGTCCCATAGTGCTCAGAGCTATTTGAACCACTGCGAAATATCTTTTGACGAAAAGCTCGCTTAGATATCCTGAACCATTCATGTATCAAAAGTGATATTACGTCTTATGCAACTTGCCCAATATAGTAGTTGAAACATTGAGAACATGTTTCCAAGTAGTGGTGAGTACTGAGGAGTCAAGCATGTGTCCTACGAATGTTGTTTCATTCATATATCCACTACGTCCTTTATTTATATTTTTTATCTCCAAATACCATTGCACACCATATTATAAAACGTTTATCAGAAGGTAAGAAATCGGTGACGTGTGTTTGTTTGTAAAACCTTGCTGCAAGTATATGACAGTATATGTAAGTTGATACGTTTGTAAGGCAGTTACATTAAATTAATCTTCAACAGGCTACTAGAGACCATGGAAGTCCTACATAAATACACTTGAATTTTTGTCTAATGCTCTTGTTCATCGGACCCCACATGCAGAGGATAAGCAAGATTCGCCTGAACAGGGTTGGCGAACCCAGCTTCACTTCTGTGTCTAGCGAGTCCGATGAACAAGAGCATTAGACAAAAAATCGCAGTACTAGGCTTCAGAAGAACAGTATTTCAAGAACGGTACATTTAGTGCTACGATATAACACTTACTTTTACTGATTCCACTCAAAAAGATGGTGGTCACTAGTTTGAGAGTTATCCCTTGCGTAATATCTTTCCTCTAATGTCTCTCTCTGGCTTGTCATGACCCCCCCCCCCCCCACTTCTATAATCATCTCAAGCGGTGATTGATACGAATTTTGCAGTTCATCATTGGAAATTCTCTGACTGTTTTGTTAGTTGTACTTCATAATGAAGTCTATCTGCTCATGTACTGAAATTTGTCCCTGTCCAGACACGATTATTTACTTTAATGTGCTCAGTTATGAGTGTTGTACATTTAAATAATATCAGTGACGTCTTCATTTACATATTTGCGATTATATTTTTATACGGAACACAGCGCACAATAACAAACAAAGCACCTTCATTTCACACTTTCACAATTAGTTTTTACCTTCCAAAGAGTCTTAATTTATAAAACAAAAATTATTTCAGTTAATACTGTTGGTTCCGTGTCGTTTCGTATGTAAGTGATGAAGCTGAGCTGGCACTCGAACACAAAAAGCGACGAGACCAACTACATTTAGTAAGCGACAGTTAGATATTCCTTAACTTCATTCGATGCAGCGTCTAGATACAGGGCAGGCCACACTTCAGTCAAAGTGTTCACTAAATCCGATCCGTTGAGGGGGAGGTGACAAATGCAACCGCGAGCGCACGAGCCGAAGACTGAAGCGCGACTGGCCACGAGCTGGCCGGTGAGCGCCTTTTCAACCCTTCCGGCGGGGCGCGGCGCTCCCTGTCTGGGGAGGTTCTCCCCGCCGGAGGACGCGGCTTGGCGGCAGCGCGCATTGCTTTGGCCGCCAACCTCTGACAGCGACTTGGCCCGTGGTCGAGTCAATAGTCAAGGACTCCACACAACGAGTACACTCTTTTTGCACACGCATATTCGTGTCATACTGTACGTCATACAGTATGATTGCTTAGGAATTACTGGTTTATTCTGTATTTTTAAGTCAATTTTTATGCAGGGTGTTTCACAATTCACGTTACACACTTCTAGAGGTTGTAGAAGGTACTTAGTACACGAAGTTTTACTCAGGAACCCAGGTGCGGAAACGTCATCCAACGACGTAATAGAGTGTCAAAGTTATAGGCACCGGCTCCTATTAATGTATGTATATACAGGATGAGTCCGTGATGATGTATTAAACTCTCTTAGACAATGGAGAACGATAAATGTATCAGATTGAGGTAAGGGTTCTTGACTCGGAAACGAACGGGTCAAAAGTTAGAGGTGACAATCTTTCTGATACCTCCGACACTTAAATTCATGTACCGATATCGTTGTTGTATGAAGTAGGGTATGCATCTTTCAGCCGTGATAGTATGGACCGAGACAAGAAAAAATGTCTAGTAAACCTGGGATCTTAAATGCTACCTGAGGAGCTTTGAGTACTTGTTCATCTTCGCTAGTGTGAAACACACCTCCGCTATGGAACAAGTGCTCATAGCTCTTGAGGTACACATTTTAGAGCACACGTTTACTAGACATTTTTCTTATTTTGTCCACACTACCATCTCTAAAAGCTGTCTACCCTTCAGTCTCAGCAACAACAGTACCGGTACATGTATTTCACTGTCAGAAGTATCACGACGGTTTTCACTTATAACTTTCGACTCGTTCGTTTACCGTTCAGCGATCCTTACCTCAAATCATTACATTTATCCCTGTCCATCTTTCTTGAATGTTTGTAACATTATCACGGAATAACGCTGTATACCACATGTGTCTCATTTTAATCGATACAGGCCGATATCTCTGGACCGGCATGATTCTGCAAAAGAAATCTCTAGTAAAGGTCGTAAGGTTTGAAGGGGGTCATGGAGTGTCTTCCTCGAAATGACCTTGAATCCAGTTTTCATGGTCAAACCAAGGTCAAGCGCATCTCTGCAAAAGGTAACCCCTATTTTTTTATTCCATATTTACATTCTATGTGAAAAAAACGCATTGTCTGTGGGGAACAATTTTTCGGAAAACCAATGGTTTGTCGCCACTGGACACTTCATTGTAACTTTCCCAGGTTACCAGTATCTCAAGAACGAAGCGAGATCGGGACAAATTTTCTATGAAAGTCTTTTATGGTTTCTGAACACTCTCCACTGGTGAAATTTTAGTGAATTTGAAATGGCGTTGAAATTCTTCAGTAGGGATTAACCTGAAAGCAAATACCATCGGCATTATCGGATACCAATGTGCACCACGTAGAGGGTGCCCAGCAGACTTCGCACATCGATAGGCCTGATTAACATGGTTATCACTTGGAACTTAGGATCTCAGATGCTCGATCAACTTCCCATTTTGCCCAATCCACATTTGCACTCTCTGTAAAAATGGTTCAAATGGCTCTGAGCACTATGGGACTTAACTTCTGAGGTCATCAGTCCCCTAGAACTTAGAACCACTTAAACCTAACTAACCTAAGGACATCACACACATCCATGCCCGAGGCAGGATTCGAACCTGCGACCGTAGCAGTCGCGCGGTTCCGGACGGAAGGGCCTAGAACCGGTAGACCACCGCGGCCGGCGCACTCTCTATAAGAAACTGGTCTCGACATCATTCAATGGCTGATGGGTGATTGCCTGGAACGCCGCCACAATCCATTCTCTCATATCTTCTGCCGTCGTCGAGGGAGTGGAGTACAAATTGGAAATTTTTGGTAAGGACTATTGGTCCAAATGGCTGAGGTCGTCGGTCCGTAGGCTTATGCACTACTTAATCTAACTTAAACTAACTTATGCTAAGGACAACACAAACATCCATGAACGAGGGAGGACTCGAGCCTTCGAATTGAGGAGCCGTGAGAACCGTGACAAGACGGGCGAGACCGCACGACTACCCCGCGCGTCGAGTGGAGTACAACTTCTGTTTCACAGCTCCCTATAAGAAGAAGTCCAATGGTGTTTGGCGATCATATCTTACAATATGTGCACAAGCTCATGTTGAATTGTACGGCGTTTGCTGAACCAAGCAAAAAGATGGAAGGCGTGATGCAATAATTTCGCCTGATATGGCAGCCCCACTTGATGGCGATTACTCCGTATTATCCAATTCCAGATGTCATATATTTAATTTGAGGACATTTTTCTGATACTTTTGCGATAAATTTCAGCGTGAAAATTAATAAGCGCTATATCGCTGCACTAGTCTTTTCAAGAGCTTCCGAATGACGTTTAAAATGTATATTGTTTCGTGAAAATATCCTACTTGATTCAATATCTCATTTGGCACTAGAGTTAAAAGAACTGAACAAATAATTAAATCACGTGTGCACTGCGAAATGGATGTGCGTGATGTCCTTAGGTTGGTTAGGTTTAAGTAATTCTAAGTTCTAGGAGACTGATCATCTCAGAAGTTAAGTCCCATAGTGCTCAGAGCTATTTGAACCACTGCGAAATATCTTTTGACGAAAAGCTCGTTTAGATATCCCGAACCATTCATGTATCAAAAGTGATATTACGTCTTATGCAACTTGCCCAATATAGTAGTTGAAAGATCGAGAACATGTTTCCAAGTAGTGGTGAGTGCTGAGGAGTCAAGCATGTGTCCTATGAATGTTGTTTCATTCATATATCCACTACGTCCTTTATTTATATTTTTTATCTCCAAATACCATTGCACACCATATTATAAAACGTTTATTAGAAGGTAAGAAATCGGTGACGTGTGTTTGTTTGTAAAACCTTGCTGCAAATATATGACAGTATATGTAATTTGATACGTTTGTAAGGCAGTTACATTAAATTAATCTTCAACAGGCTACTAGAGACCATGGAAGTCCTACATAAATACACTTGAATTTTTGTCTAATGCTCTTGTTCATCGGACCCCACATGCAGAGGATAAGCAAGATTCGCCTGAACAGGGTTGGCGAACCCAGCTTCACTTCTGTGTCTAGCGAGTCCGATGAACAAGAGCATTAGACAAAAAATCGCTGTACTAGGCTTCAGAAGAACAGTATTTCAAGAACGGTACATTTGGTGGTGCGATTTAAGACGTACTTTTACTGATTCCACTCAAAAAGATGGTAGTCACTAAATTGAGAGTGATCCCTTGCGTAATATCATTCCTCTAATGTCTCTCTCTGGCTTGTCTTGACCCCCCCCCCCCCCCCCCCCACTTCTATCATCATCTCAAGCGGTGATTGATACGAATTTTGCAGTTCATCATTTGAAATTCTCTGACTGTTTTGTTAGTTGTACTTCATAATGAGGTCTATCTGCTCATGTACTGAAATTTGTCCCTGTCCAGACAGAATTATTCAGTGTAATGTGCTCAGTTATAAGTGTTGTACATTTAAATAATATCAGTGACGTCTTCATTTACATATTTGCGATTATATTTTTATACGGAACACAGCGCACAATAACAAACAAAACACCTTCATTTCACACTTTCACAGTTAGTTTTTACCTTCCAAAGGGTCTTAAATTATAAAACAAAAATTATTTCAGTTTATACGGTAGGTAGCGTGTCGTCCCGCAGGTAAGTGATGAAGCTGAGCTGGCACTAGAACACAAAAAGCGACCAGGCGAACTACATTTAGTAAGCGACAGTTAGATATTACTTAACTTTATTCGATGCAGCGTCGAGATACAGGGCAGGCCACAATTCAGTCAAAGTGTTCACTAAACCCAATCCGTTGAGGCGGAGGTGACAAATACAACCGCGAGCGCACGAGCCGAAGACTGAAGCGCGACTGGCCACGAGCTGGCCGGTGAGCGCCTATTCAACCCTTCCGGCGGGGCGCGGCGCTCCCTGTCTGGGGAGGTTCTCCCCGCCGGAGGACGCGGCTTGGCGGCAGCGCGCATGGCTTCGGCCGCCAACCTCTAACAGCGACCTGGCCCGTGGTCGAGTCGATGGTCAAGAACTCCACACTACGAGTACACTCTTTTTGAACACGCATATTCGTGTCATACTGTACGTCATACAGTATGATTGCTTAGGAATTACTGGTTTATTCTGTATTTTTAAGTCAATTTTTATGCAGGGTGTTTCACAATTCACGTTACACACTTCCAGAGGTTGTATAAGATACTTAGTACACCCAGTTTTCCTCAGGAACCCAGGTGCGGAAACGTCATCCAACGATGTAACAGAGTGTCAAAGTTAAGGGCACCGGCTCCTGCTAATGTATGTATATACAGGATAATTCCGTGATGATGTAACAATCTTTCTTAGACGATGCAGAACGATAAATGTATCAGCCTGTGGACAGGGTCCTTGACTCGGAAACGAAGGAGTCAAAAGTTAGAGGTGACCATCTTTCTGATACCTCCGGCAATTAAATACATGTACCGATATTATTGTTGTCAAGAACGTAGGGTATGCATCTTTCAGCCGTGATAGTATGGACCGAGACAAGAAAAAATGTCTAGTAAACGTGGGATCTTAAATGCAACCTGAAGAGCTGTGAGTGCTGTTCATCTTCGCTAGTGTGAAACCCACCTCTGCTATGGAACAAGTTCTCATAGTTGTTAAGGTAGATCTTTTAGAGCCCACGTTTACCAGACGTTTTTCTTGTTTTGGTCCACACTACCGTCTCTAAAAGTTGTCAACCCTTCAGTCTCAGCAACAACAGTACCGGTACATGTATTTCACTGTCAGAAGTATCACGACGGTTTTCACTTATAACTTTCGACTCGTTCGTTTACTGTGCAGGGATCCTTACCTCAAATTGATACATTTATCCCTGTCCATGGAATAACCCTGTATACCACAGGTGTCTCATTTTAATCTATACCGGCCGATGTCTCTGGACCGGCACAATTCTGCAAAAGAAATCTCTAGTAAAGGTCGTAAGGTTTGAAGGCGGTCATGGAGTGACTTCCTCGAAATGACCTTGAATCCAGTTTTCATGGTTCCAAGAAAGGTCAAGTGCATTTCTGCAAAAGATAACCCCTATTTTTTATTCCATATTTACATTCTATGTGATAAAAAACGCATTGATTGTAAGGAACAATTTTTCGGAAAACCAATGGTTTGTCGCCACTGGACACTTCATTGTAACTTTCCCAGGTTACCAGTATCTCGAGAACGAAGCGAGATCGGGACAAATTTTCTATGAAAGTCTTTTATGGTTTCTGAACACTCTCCACTGGTGAAATTTTCGTGTATTTGAAATTGCCTTGAAATTCTACAGTAGGGATTAACCTGAAAGCAAATACCATCGGCATTATTGGAACCGAATGTGCACCACGTAGTGGCTTCCCAGCAGACTTCGCACATCGTTAGGTCTGATTAACATGGTTATCACTGGGAATTTAGGACCTCAGATGCTCGATCAACTTCCCATTTCGCCTAATGCACATTTGCACTCTCTGTAAGAAACTGGTCTCGACATCATTCAATGGCTGATGGGTGATTGCCTGGAAAGCCGCCACAATCCTTTCTCTCATATCTTCTGCCGTCGTCGGATGAGTGGAGTACAAATTGGAAATTTTTGGTAAGGTCTATGTGACCAACCTGCTGAGGTCGTCCGTCTCTAGGCTTACGCACTACTTAATCTAACTTAAACTAACTTATGCTAAGGACAACACATACATCCATGAACGAGGGAGGATTCGAACCTCCGACAGGAGGAGCCGTGAGAACCGTGACAAGACGGGCGAGACCGCACGACTACCCCGCGCGTCGAGTGGAGTACAACTTCTGCTTCACAGCTCCCTATAAGAAGAAGTCCAATGGTGTTTGGCGATCATATCTTACAATATGTGCACAAGCTCATGTTGAACTGTACGACCTTTTCAGAACCAAGCAAAAAGTTGGAAGGCGTGATGCAACGATGTAGCCTGATATGGCATCCCCACTTGATGGCGATTACTCCGCAATATCCAATTACAGATGTCGTAAGTTTAAATTTGAGCACATTTTTCTGATAGTTTTGCGATAAATTTCAGCGTGAAAATAAATTACTTGATTCAATATCACATTATCACAAGAGTTAAAAGCCGCGCGGGATTATCCGAGCGGTCTAGGGTGCTACAGTCATGGACTGTGCGGCTGGTCCCAGCAGAGGTTCGAGTCCTCCCTCGGGCATGGGTGTGTGTGTGTTTGTCTTTAAGATAATTTAGGTTAAGTAGTGTGTCAGCTTAGGGACTGATGACCTTAGCAGTTAAGTCCCATAAGATTTCACACACACCTTAACAAGAGTTAAAAGGACTGAACAAATAATTAAATCAGGTGTGCACTGCGTAATGGATGTGTGTGATGTCCTTAGGTTAGTTAGGTTTAAGTAGTTCTAAGTTCTAGGGGACTGATGACCTCAGAAGTTAAGTCCCGTAGTGCTCAGAGCCATTGGAACCACTGCGAAATATCTTTTGACGAAAAGCTCGTTTAGATATTCTGAACCATTCATGAAACAAAAGTGATATTACGTCTTATACAAATTGCCCTTATAGTATTTGAAACATTGAGAATATGTTTCCAAGCAGTGGTGAGTACTGAAGAGTCAAGCATTTGTCCTATGAATGTTGTTTCATTCATGTATCCACTACGTCCTTTATTTATATTTTTTATCTCCAAATACCATTGCACACTATATTAGAAAACATTTATCAGAAGGTAAGAAATCGGTGACGTGTGTTTGTCTGTAAATCCTTGCTGCAAATATATGACAGTCCATGTAACTTGATACTTTTGTAAGGTAGTTACATTAAGTTAATCTTCAACAGGCTACTAGAGACCATGGAATTCCTGCATAAATACACTTGAATTTTTGTCCAATGCTCTTGTGCATCCTACCCCACATGCAGAGGATAAGCAAGATTCGCCTGAACAGGGTTGGCGAACCCAGATTACCCTCTGCATCTAGGGAGTCCGATGAACAAGAAAATGTCTCTGAGCACTATGGGACTTAACATCTGTGGTCATCAGTCCCCTAGAACATAGAACTACTTAAACCTAACTAACCTAAGGACATCGAAGACATTCATGCCCGAGGCCGGATTCGAACCTACGACCGTAGCGGTCACGCGGTTCCAGACTGAAGCGCCTAGAACCGCTCGGCTACTCTGTCAGGCGATGATCAAGAGCATCAGACAAAAAATCACAGTACTAGGCTTCAGGAGAACTGTATTTCAAGAACGGTATATCTAGTGGTACGATATAACACGTACTTTTACTGATTGCACTCAAGAAGATGGTAGTCTATAGTCTGAGAGTTATCCCTTGCGTAATATCTTTCCTCTAATGTCTCTCTCTGTCTTTTCTTGACCCCCCCCCCCCCTTCTATAATCATTTCAAGCGGTGATTGATACGAATTTTTGCAGTTCATCATTGGAAATTCTCTAACTGTTTTGTTAGTTGTACTTCATAAAGATCGCACTCCATGATGCAATATTCAGCGAAGCGATTTCGTAAGCAAATCAATTTGTAAATTTGTGAAAAGGTATGAGAAGTGTTAAGGAACTGCAGCTTCTTTTGTTCTTCCTCTAGTAGTACAGTGGTTGCTATGCGAGGACTCGGGTTCGATTCCCGGTACGACCAGGGATTTTTTTCCTGGTGTGAGGACTGAAAAGGGGTGGAACTGAATATTCCAACCGAGGCCAACTGAGGAGCAAATTGACCACGTAGTAGCGGCTCTTGGTCACGAAAAGTGGCAACAGCCGGGAGCACGGTAGCCTAGGATGACACGGCGGTCGGTCGGTACCGATGGGCCCGCCGCGGCGAGTGGATGCAGTTAAATACTTGCACCAAATGTTGACTTTTCAGTGGAGTTTCCACGATATCAAAAGTGTTCCCTAACGATGTGCATGTAAGTGCTGTCATCAAAAAGTCTCCTTTATCTACTAAATCTCTTATATGAATTAAGTCTTTTATCAACACGGGTGTTGGTTTTAACAACGCATTTCTTTACTAGGCGTCGTGATGTTAGAAGTGGTATGCCCTTGCATCCTTTCGATCTTCGAACTGATTTACCCACCCAGTTACAAGAAGTGACCCACAGTTTACTGTGAGATATGAAACAGCACAAATAGGCATTTTTTAAAAATATTAACAGATAACTGTCGGGGGTGAAACGATCCATAACTGACCGAGAAAGTAAGAAAGATTGACCACTGAACACTGGATTCTTGAATTTGTAGTCTTACACAATAAAATACCAAAAACTAACGCCCCGAATTTTTTAGTGAAAGCCCTAAAAGCTTTATAAATAAAACTAACTTATTAATAGTCTACACCTTTATTATTCATGTCTACATATTTATTTCTCAATATATTTACCCTGGCGACCAACACATTTCCCCCAACTAGAAACTAGTTTGTTGATAGCGTCACTGTGGAACGTTTGATTTTATTGACGAAGCCACAACCTCACCTCTAGTTGCACCACTTCATCACCATCAAGGGTGATCTTTAAGCTTAGGAAACAGATGATAATTGAATGGAGCAAAGTCAGGACTGTATGGAGGATTATCAGTGACAGTGAACCCCAGGCGTCAGATTATTGCAGATGTCGCACCACGTTTGTGTGGACGAAAACATAGAATTCGTGCTTTCAATTTTCTGAGGGTCTCTCTCTCGCACCGACATCTTACATTACATACTGCCACGTTACACACTTCAATTAGAAGGCATCTAGTGGCAGAGGGTTCTAACTGGCGGCAGCGAAGCGGGGAAGTTGACCAGATAGTATAAATGACGTGTAACGTCTCAGCCGATATTAAGAACAAAATAAAAAAAAAAAATGGGGTATTGCATTTCAGCAGGCCGACGTAATTAGCCACTTAGCCACAGAGCCAGGAATCACTTAGGATGATTTCACACTAAGGATGAACGACTACATCAACATCTACATCCATACGCCGCAAGCCACCTGACGGTGTGTGGCGGAGGGTACTTTGAGTACATTTATCGGTTCTCCCTTCTATTCCAGTCTCGTATTGTTCGTGTACTGTAAAGGCGTATCCCCATTGAAAATGGTAGTGTAAACCGTCCTCGTAAAACAGTTTTTTTTTTTATAGAAAAGGCAGAGCTCTCTCGTCATTTCAGTCGGATCCTCTTGTTGAATAGGGAACAAGGAAATTTCAAATAGTCCATCTCCGTAATCTCTGGGGAAGGCGTGCCGGCCCCAGCACGAATCCGCCCGGCGGATTAGCGTCGAGGTCCGGTGTGCCGACCAGTCTATGGATGGTTTTTAAGACAGTTTTCCATCTTCCTCGGCGAATGCGGGATGTTTCCCCTTATTTCGCCTCAGTTACACTATGTCGGCGATTGCTGCGCAAACACTTTCTCCATGTACGCGTACACCATCATTACTCAACCGTGCAAACATTGGGGTTACATTCGTCTGGTGAGAGACATTCCCGGGGGTGTCCACTGGGGCTGAACCGCACAATAACCCTGGGTTCGGTGTGGGGCGGCGATGGGGTGAGTGGACCGCTGTAGCCTGTTGTGAGTTTGTGAATCACTGAGGTCTGTGGCGGGGACGAAGCCTCTCCGTCGTTTCTAGGTCCCCAGTACCATACAATACAATACGACACAAAAGCCTGAAATTTATTACATTTCTTTGTTGTATTCTGATCAAAAACTGTGGTGTCACCGCCAGACACCACACTTGCTAGGTGGTAGTTTAAATCGGCCGCGGTCCATTTAGTACATGTCGGACCCGCGTGTCGCCACTGTGTGATCACAGACCTAGCGCCACCACAAGGCAGGTCTCGTGATATGAACAAGCACTCGCCCCAGTTGGACGGACGACCTAACTAGCGACTAGATGTACGAAGCCTTTCTCTCTCATTAGCCGAGAGACAGAATAGCCTTCAGCTAAGTTAATGGCTACGAACTAGCAAGGCGCCATTAGCCTTACAGTGATTGTAATTAAAGTCTCCTGTGTATAGTCAAGAGCGATGTACCACAATGATTGATTAAAGATAAGTATTAATCCAGCTACGTACTTTTCTTCATAGCATTAATTACGTAGCCTGTTCCAGTACTTCACGCCCGTCTGCGTTAGTCTAGCGTGCATTTTCAGCCATCTCGAACTACAAGGTGTTGGCCCAGCTGCCGACACATCAAAAACTATTAAATCAACTGAAATATTTGTTAAACGCAAGACTAAAAATCAGAAAATAATTATTTAAATAAAAATTAATTTCTTCTATACCTCATATTCATAGCACTGAAAGTTTGAGATTGTGAATTTTTGCCAGCTATGAAAATTCTTGTAAGAGTTAAAATGAAGAACGTGAGCCGCATGCAATACATAGTTGATGCATGGCTATTACACTACTTCCCAACTGATGCATGAATAGTTCACCTCCTTACTATTATCCGTTGCATGCACCCCACGTTTTTCATTTTAAACCTAACAAGTATTTTTATAAGTATTAAAAAGAGATGGAAAAGAGCCACCGTGGTACAACAACCGAGCTATAAAACTGCTGCGGAAGCAAAGGGAACTTCACAGCAAACATAAACATAGACAAAGCCTTGCAGACAAACAAAAATTACGCGAAGTGAAATGTTATGTGAGGAGGGCTATGCGAGAGGCTTTCGATGAATTCGAAAGTAAAGTTCTATGTACTGACTGGGCAGAAAATCCTAAGAAATTTTGGTCTTATGTCAAAGCGGTAGGTGGATCAAAACAAAATGTCCAGACACTCTGTGACCAAAATGGTACTGAAACAGAGGATGACAGACTAAAGGCCGAAATACTAAATGTCTTTTTCCAAAGTTGTTTCACAGAGGAAGATTGCACTGTAGTTCCTTCTCTAGATTGTCGCACAGATGACAAAATGGTAGATATCGAAATAGACGACAGAGGGATAGAGAAACAATTAAAATCGCTCAAAAGAGGAAAGGCCGCTGGACCTGATGGGATACCAGTTCGATTTTACACAGAGTACGCGAAGGAACTTGCCCCCCTTCTTGCAGCGGTGTACCGTAGGTCTCTAGAAAAGCGTAGCGTTCCAAAGGGTTGGAAAAGGGCACAGGTCATCCCCGTTTTTAAGAAGGGACGCCGAACAGATGTGCAGAACTATAGACCTATATCTCTAACGTCGATCAGTTGTAGAATTTTGGAACACGTATTATGTTCGAGTATAATGACTTTTCTGGAGACTAGAAAACTACTCTGTAGGAATCAGCATGGGTTTCGAAAAAGACGATCGTGTGAAACCCAGCTCGCTCTATTCGTCCAGCCGGCCGCGGTGGCCGTGCGGTTCTAGGCACTGCAGTCCGGAACCGCGTGACTGCTACGGTCGCAGGTTCGAATCCTGCCTCGGGCATGGATGTGTGTGATGTCCTTAGGTTCGTTAGGTTTAAGTAGTTCTAAGTTCTAGGGGACTGATGACCTCAGATGTTGAATCCCATAGTGCTCAGAGCCATTTGAACCATCTATTCGTCCACAAGGCTCAGAGGGCCATAGACACGGATTCCCAGGTAGATGCCGTGTTTCTTGACTTCCGCAAGGCATTCGATACAGTTCCCCACAGTCGTTTAATGAACAAAGTAAGAGCATATGGACTATCTGACCAACTGTGTGATTGGATTGAAGAGTTCCTAGATAACAGAACGCAGCATGTCATTCTCAATGGAGAGAAGTCTTCCGAAATAAGAGTGATTTCAGGTGTGCCGCAGGTGAGTGTCGTAGGACCATTGCTATTCACAATATACATAAATGACCTTGTGGATAACATCGGAAGTTCACTGAGGTTTTTTGCGGAGAGGTTGTAAAAATGGAAAATTGTACTGAAATGCAGGAGGATCTGCAACGATTTGACGCATGGTGCAGGGAATGGCAATTGAATCTCAATGTAGACAAGTGTAATGTGCTGCGAATATATAGAAAGAAACATCCTTTATCATTTAGCTACAATGTGGCAGGTCAGCAACCGGAAGCAGTTAATTCCGTAAATTATCTGGGAGTAGGCATTAGGAGTGATTTAAAATGGAATGATCATATAAAGTTGATCGCGGTAAAGCAGATGCCAGACTGATATTACTGGGTGTTGTGTGATGTCCTTAGGTTAGTTAGGTTTAAGTAGTTCTAAGTTCTAGGGGACTGATGACCATAGATGTTAAGTCCCATAGTGCTCAAAGCCGTTTTTTAGACTGATATTCATTGGAAGAATCCTAATGAAATGCAATCCAAAAACAAAGGAATTAGGTTACAGTACACTTGTTCGCCCACTGCTTGAATATTGCTCACCAGTGTGGGATCCATACCAGATAGGGTTCATACAAGAGATAGAGAAGATCCAAC
Source organism: Schistocerca serialis cubense (assembly GCF_023864345.2). Taxonomy (NCBI): domain Eukaryota; kingdom Metazoa; phylum Arthropoda; class Insecta; order Orthoptera; family Acrididae; genus Schistocerca; species Schistocerca serialis. The sequence continues at coordinate 1,000,272,395 of NC_064640.1, read as the reverse complement.
GGAGAGCAGCGCGCTTCATTACAGGATCATTTAGCAATAGCGAAAGCGTTACGGAGATGATAGATAAACTCCAGTGCAAAGTTTTGCAGGAGAGACGCTCTGTAGCTCGGTACGGGCTTTTGTTGAAGTTTCGAGAACATACCTTCACCGAGGAGTCAAGCAATATATTGCTCCCTCCTACGTATATCTCGCGAAGAGACCGTGACGATAAAATCAGAGAGATTAGAGCCCACACAAAGGCATACCGACAATCTTTCTTTCCACGAACAATACGAGATTGAAATAGAAGGGAGAACCGATAGAAGTACTCAAAGTACCCTCCGCCACACACCGTCAGGTGGCTTGCGGATTATGGATGTAGATGTAGATGTAGATGTAGATATAGAATTCACAAGCAAAAATTTAGAGCTATCTGTATGGGATTATGAATCTGTATATGATGAGAGAAACTGTTTTATACTTTCTAGTCTGATTTAAAAACATGATATCTTAAAAATTCATTTTTATTTAAACAATATTTTAAATTGAAGCTGTGTGGTTTCTTGGTTTCAAAATTGTAGTTATAGAAGTTGATTCAAAAGTAACAGTACACGCTTCGTGGGTGTAATGTGTGGATCAAAATAAGACTAAAATTTTGAATAAAGTTTTGTCTGAAACTGCGTTATTTCCTAGTTATGGTATATACTGTCATTTGTGGAAGACATAACATCATGTGTATTGAGAACATCGTGGATATGGTAGATGAAGATTCCACCATAAGTACCCGCCATGTAAGTGCTACTGTAGGGATTTAGCCGGCCGAGTGGCCGTGCCGTTCTAGGAGCTACAGTCTGGAACCGAGCGACTGCTACGGTCGCAGGTTCGAATCCTGCCTCGGGCATGATGTGTGTGATGTCCTTAGGTTAGTTAGGTTTAATTAGTTCTAAGTTCTAGGCGACTGATGACCTCAGAAGTTAAGTCGCATAGTGCTCAGAGCCATTTGAACCATTTTTTTTTTTTTTGTAGGGATTCATCAATCTACTGTGTGGTGCCTGATTCGAAGACAGCAAATTCTAGCCATTTCACCTGCAGAAGGTACATGAGCTGACACCTGTGGGCTACAATAGATGTCAGAATTTTTGTCAATGGTTGCCCGAGAGCCATTCTGCTGATCCACTGTTCGGTCGTCGGATACCGTTTGCAGCGTTTAAGGATGAAAGCCTCTTTACCCTTGCGGCATCGTGAACGCTCATAACATGCACGTGTGGGGGTGTAAGAATCCTCGCGTTACTACAGTAAGAAGATATCAACATCGTTTCGTAGTGAACATTTGGTGTCACGTAGTGGACAGTCAGTTACTCGGACCACACGTTGTTCCACTTGCAGAGTGTATCGACAGTTTTTGGACATGAATTGGGTGATCTGCTTCATGATGTCTCACTCGCCATAGAACCAGCTTATGGTTTATACACGACGGTGCCCCGCCACATTTCAGTCGGGAGGCAAGAGAGTATGTCGGTGTTGATTATCTCGATTAGTGCAGAGGTCATGCAGGACCAGATGCTTGGTCCGCCAGATCTCTGGACCTTAACCATATGGACTTCTACCTTTGGGGCTGTCTCAACAAATTCGTATATCGCATTGCAAAAATGGTTGGTTCAAATGGTTCTGAGCACTATGGGACTTAACTACATTGGTCATCAGTCCCCGAGAACTTAAAACTACTTAAACCTAACTAGCCTAAGAACATCACACACATCCATGCCCGAGGCAGGATTCGAACCTGCAACCGTAGCGGTCGCGCGGTTCCAGACTGTAGGGCCTAGAAGCGCTCGGCCACTCCGGACGGCCCATCGCATTGCAACTAAGAATGTAGCACAACTACAGCAGCGAACTGAAAATTGTTGTACAGTTATACAGAAGAGATGAATTTAGCCTGCTACATTCCCAGAGCACTGCACTGTCGACATCTACATGGGCATCATTTTGAATTTTCTGGGATAAATCTACAGTAGATGGGTGTTTTTAATTTTGGGTGCCTTCGTGTCGTTGCTTTCTGAGAAGAATTTTTTGTTGTTGTTGCACTTGCGATCCCTACTCTTCTGCATACCTTGGAAATAAAACAGTTTCATACAAAACTTTAACATTTTATTCTTATCCTGATGCACAAATTACATGCACGAGGTGTGTATAGTTACTTCTGAATCACCCTGTAGGTGAGTTCTGCTGATCATCATGAGTTCTCCATACGTTAGCACAGTGTCAGCTAATATTACATTACTTTATTAATTTAATTAATTAATTTCGTGCAGCTCAATAGTGAGGTGCAAGTACTTCGTTTGGACGCCACTAAGACGACCTGTGTGTCCCTAGTCTACCCGTTATCCAACCAGGGAAAAGAGACCTACTGTTTGACATGGAATCTGAACCACGCGTCGTTCCTGGTGACTCTCCACATCGTTGAGAGGTGACGGCTACATTAAAGGCAGACTAAAAATTTCGGTAGTCCGACCGGGACTCAGTGCCCCGACCACTCGCTCTCCAGGCACGGGCTATACCGCGCGAATGCCAGGCCCGACATTACTTCACTAAAAGTCTTTGTAGACCTAAAATGGCGAGTATTCAAGGATATGAACGATCATTAGAAGCAAAAAACTTCATATGGACTTCTGTTCTATTCTGAACGGTTGCCCAGACAGAACACATTTCATGTACATTGTCATTTATTTCCTGTATTTTTCAATACATTGTGAAATTTACGCATGTACTAAAGTTAGTAAACATTACGACATGCGTTTTACAAACAACCAATAAAAATGCTTATTTTTAACAGATTCATCTCAAAACATTATCGTAGACGCCACATAACAGCTATTGTATAGTTCACTATAAATGTTCGAATATCCCACCGTTAACTTCAGTGCACTGTTGGGAGAAGTGCTGAATTGCTTGTCTGAGTGCCTCTGCACGTTCCATAAAGAGTACAGTGGCGTCAAAAGTCGGCCAAACAGCTCGTCTCTTGTATTTCCCTTTGTACACCTCAGACTTTGTCCAATTTATAAACAAGAATCTAATGGGGGTAAGGTGTGGCGATCTTGGTGGCCAGTTAGTTATACTAACAAACGAATTTTCCAAAAAAGCGACGAGGTGTGATGGGCTAGGATAAAACGTAAAGGAGAATGGGTGGGTATGACGGGCAACACTAGGCTAAAAAGAAATGCACAGTAAATGTATTTTGTCTCGGAAACCATTAGGAATATGAGAGTGTTTGCTTCAAATAAGCGTTCCTGTGGTACCCCTGAATACTGATGATTACTCCTGGGAAACCCTGTGTACAGCAATAATAGTAGCAAAAATTAAATGAACTTCGGCAGAAGTCCTATTACGCCTGATATTCGCAGATTTTGATTCCACTATAGTTCATGTTGTTGTTGTGGTCTTCAGTCCTGAGACTGGTTTGATGCAGCTCTCCATGCTACTCTATCCTGTGCAAGCTTCTTCATCTCCCAGTACCTACTGCAACCTACATCCTTCTGAATCTGCTTGGTGTATTCATCTCTCGGTCTCCCTCTACGATTTTAACCTCCACGATGCCCTCCAATACTAAATTGGTGATCCCTTGATGTCTCAGAACATGTCCTACCAACTGAGCCCTTCTTCTAGTCAAGTGGTGCCACAAGCTCCTCTTCTAGCAATTCTATTCAATACCTCCTCATTAGTTATGTGATCTACCCATCTAATCTTCAGCATTCTTCTGTAGCACCACATTTCGAAAGGTTCTATTCTCTTCTTGTCTAAGCTATTTATCGTCCACGTTTCACTTCCATACATGGCTACACTCTATACAAATGCTTTCAGAAACGACTCCCTGACATTTAAATCTATACTCGATGTTAACAAATTTTTCTTCTTCAGAAACGCTTTCCTTGCCATTGCCAGTCTACATTTTATATCCTCTCTACTTCGACCATCATCAGTTATTTTGCTCCCCTAATAGCAAAACTCCCTTACTACTTTAAGTGTCTCATTTCCTAATCTAATTCCCTCAGCATCACCCGACTTAATTCGACTACATTCCATTATCCTCGTTTTGCTTTTGTTGATGTTCATCTTATATCATCCTTTCAAGACACTGTCCATTCCGTTCAACTGCTCTTCCAAGTCCTTTGCTGTCTCTGACAGAATTACAATGTCATCAGCGAACCTCAAAGTTTTTATTTCTTCTCCATGGATTTTAATACCTACTCCGAATTTTTCTTTCGTTTCCTTTACTGCTTGCTCAATATACAGATTGAATAACATCGGGGAGAGGCTACAACCCTGTCTCACTCCCGTTCCAACCACTGCTTCCCTTTCGTGTCCCTCGGCTCTTATAACTGCCATCTGCTTTCTGTACAAATTGTAAATAGTCTTTCGCTCTCTGTATTTTACCCCTGCCACCTTTAGAATTTGAAAGAGAGTATTCCAGTCAACATTGTCAAAAGCTTTCTCTAAGTCTACAAATGCTAGAAACGTAGGTTTGACTTTCCTTAATCTTTCTTCTAAGATAAGTCGTAGGGTCAGTATTGCCTCACGTGTTCCAACATTTCTACGGAATCCAAACTGATCTTCCGCGAGGTCAGCTTCTATCAGGTTTTCCATTCGTCTGTAAAGAATTCGCGTTAGTATTTTGCAGCTGTGACTTATTAAACTGATCGTTCGGTAATTTTCACATCTGTCAACACCTGCTTTCTTTGGGATTGGGATTATTATATTCTTCTTGAAGTCTGAGGGTATTTCGCCTGTCTCATACATCTTGCTCACCAGATGGTAGAGTTTTGTCAGGACTGGCTCTCCCAAGGCTGTCAGTAGTTCTAATGGAATGTTGTCTACTCCGGGGGGCCTTGTTTCGACTCAGGTCTTTCAGTGCTCTGTCAAACTCTTCACGCAATATCATATCTCCCATTTCATCTTCATCTACATCCTCTTCTGTTTCCATAATATTGTCTTCAAGTACATCACCCTTGTATAGACCCTCTATATACTCCTTCCACCTTTCTTATTTTTCCTTCTTTGCTTAGAACTGGGATTCCATCAAAGCTCTTGATATTCATGCAAGCGGTTCTCCTTTCTCCAAAGGTCTCTTTAATTTTCCTGTAGGCAGTATCTATCTTACCCCTAGTGAGATAAGCCTCTACATCCTTACATTTGCCATCTAGCCATCCCTGCTTAGCCATTTTGCACTTCCTGTCGATCTCATTTTTGAGATGTTTGTATTCCTTTTTGCCTGCTTCATTTACTGCATTTTTATATTTTCTCCTTTCATCAATTAAATTCAATATTTCTTCTGTTACCCAAGGATTTCTACTAGCCCTCGTCTTTTTACCTATTTGACCCTCTGCTGCCTTCACTATTTCATCCCTCAAAGCTACCCACTCTTCTTCTACTGTATTTCTTTCCCCCATTCCTGTCAGTTGTTCCCCTATGCTCTCCCTGAAACTCTGTATAACCTCTGGTTCTTTCAGTTTATCCAGGTCCCATCTCCCTAAATTCCCACCTTTTTGCAGTTTCTTCAGTTTTAATATACAGTTCATAACCAATAGATTGTGGTCAGAGTCCACATCTGCCCCTGGAAATGTCTTACAATTTAATACCTGGTTCCTAAATCTCTGTCTTACCATTATATAATCAATCTGATACCTACTATTATCTCCGGGGTTCTTCCATGTATACAACCTTCTTTAATGATTCTTAAACCAAGTGTTAGCTATGATTAAGTTATGCTCTGCGCAAAATTCTACCAGGCGGCTTCCTCTTTCATTTCTTTGCCCCAAGCCATATTCACCTACTATGTTTCCTTCTCTCCCTTTTCCTACTCTCGAATTCCCGTCACCCATGACTATTAAATTTTCGTCTCCCTTCACTACCTGAATAATTTCTTTTATCTCATCATACATTTCATCAATTTCTTCGTCATCTGCAGAGCTAGTTGGCATATAAACTTGTACTACTGTGGTAGGCATGGGCTTCGTGTCTATCTTGGCCACAATAATGCGTTCACTATGCTGTTTGTAGTAGCTTACCCGCACTCCTATTTTTTTATTCATTATTAAATCTACTCCTGCATTACCCCTATTTGATTTTGTATTTATAACCCTGTATTCACCTGACCAAAAGTCTTGTTCCTCCTGCCACCGAACTTCACTAATTCCCACTATATCTAACTTTAACCTATCCATTTCCCTTTTTAAATTTTCTAACCTACCTGCCCGATTAAGGGATCTGACATTCCACGCTCCGATCCGTAGAACGCCAGTTTTCTTTCTCCTGATAACAACGTCCTCTTGAGTAGTCCCCGCCCGGAGATCCGAATGGGGACTATTTTACCACCGGAATATTTTATCCAAGAGGACGCCATCATCATTTAATAATACAGGAAAGCTCCATGTTCTCGGGAAAAATTACGGCTGTAGTTTCCCCTTGCTTTCAGCCGTTCGCAGTACCAGAACAGCAAGTCCATTTTGGTAAGTGTTACAAGGCCAGTTCAGTCAATCATCCAGACTGTTGCCCCTGCAACTACTGAAAAGGCTGCTGCCCCTCTTCAGGAACCACACGTTCATTCAGACCTTTAAAGAGGCGTCAGAGAGTTAACAGAGTGCTCCCTATTTCGAAGAAATAGTATATTACAGAGAGAAGCGTAAAACTCAGGTTAGGAAATATTCAGCCCACCACAAGAAGATCTTTTTCTCTATATTATTTTCTCACAGAGCTGCGAAATAGTTACGTCACTCAATTATTTATGCGGAATACAGAGGTTGACATACAGGGTGGATTACAATTAATAGCGAAAACTGAAACAGATGAAAGTGCAATAATTGAAGCAAAAGCATTGCTGTAATCACGAGCCCAAAAACGAACCATTTTGAGAGAGAACTGCGAATATGTGGTTATTAATCGCCACTGATTTCGGTATTGAATACTTACCTAGCTAACCGCGCTCCATAGCCGCGCGGTCTAGGGCGCGTTGCCACGGTTCGCGGACTCCCCCCGTAGGAGGTTCGAGTCCTCTCTCGGGCATGGGTGTGTGTGTTGTTCTTAGCGTAATTTAGTTTAAGCTGGATTCAGTAGTGTGTAAGCCTAGGGAGCGATGACCTCAGCGGTTTGGTGCCATAGGAAGTTGCCACCAGCACTGACCTAACTAGTGCAAACGTTTTCATACTATAAACTTTCCGATTAAGTTCCCATTTAAATAGACTGAATTCCATGGGAGAATCAACGCGCAGTCTTCAGCTTCTAACTTACCGTGCCCATTGCTTTGGGACCGAACTAATAACAACTAACACAGAGTTATGTAAGCGACCATTCTTCACACTTTCCTTCCTTCCACAGGTGCAATGCAGAATGCTTTCCGTTACATACTTTATATTAATGTGAGTGCTGCTAATCCATAATCACGTCTATAACTCAAGAGAGCTTCATAAAAAAATATAAAACATAAGCCACGGCGAAATTTGTGCGCTCGCATCTACGTAACATGTGACGCAGTGGTACGGATAAAAACTGATCACGAACAAGTGGGTAGGATCTGATATGTTGCTTCTCTGGCCATGGATTCAGAACATCCGTATGGGATATGTTCTCCTCCAGTGGTGACATAGGATGCTCAGTGGCTCACGGTGTGTGTATTGGGGCCGGCCAGCATGTCTCTCAGTGACAGGCTAGTACGATCTGGTAGACAACAGAAGCCCGTGGTGACAGTGTCAGGACGTTGTTCTGCCTAGGTCGTCTGATGAATGTTCAGTAGGATTTAACTTCAGTGAGGGAGATTCACACACTGAAATCCGTACTAGTCCACCAGGCCAGCCACATGTAGTCGGCAATTACCATCAATCAAATTTAATCTTTTCAGACAAGAGTTATTTCTGGAGGAAGGAAAGTATTTTTTATGTGGTAACGCCCTTAGGTGATTTTTCAATGATTTTAGATGCAAGATTTTTACAAAAATGTGTACCCGTTTTCAAAAAATAATCTGTACACTTGCCTTCATTTTATGGACTAAAATAACTAATTCGAAATATTCTCTATTGTAATAAACAGTAAAATTATCATTCAATAATTACTATGCGGAATATCAGCAACCATATTCAATCACAGAATGGAATAGAGCAAATCAACCACATCCGTGTATTCTGGTTGTCACGAGCTGCTACGCACTTCCTGATATTCTCTCTGTGATGCCCAAGAGTTGCAGCACTTGCACATGATGAAATGGTTGAACATTCACAAATGTGTACCTCAGGTCTGCATTGGGAACAAATACTTCTGTTGCTACCAAGACAGAGTAAAGGTTAATGTACACAACTATAGCCAGAGGGTCTGAAAGGGCTAGCTCAGGACCATGTGCACATAGCATTGCGAGATGAACGTCCGTATAGACTGTCGGCATTACAATACCACTAAGAAGCTGCTGCACTTGCGTATGTACACATAACATTGTATGAAATACATGAAAAGAACTCGGAGTTGCGAACACGAACAGCCGTCAGCAGTATAAGGGAATGATGACAGTGAATATTTGCACCGGGCCGGTTTTCGAACCTGGCTGGATCTTTGTTTTACGCGAGCGGTGACCCTAACCGGTTTGTCTATCCGTGCACGACTCACGGCCAAACCCAAACTTCTATGTCTCGATATTCCTGCGCCACAGCCTGCACTCTTAGAAACACATTACACACACTGAAGAGCCAAAGAAACTGGTACACCTGCCTACATGTAGGGACCACGCGAGCACGCAGAAGTGCCGCAACACGACGTGGCATGGACTCGACAAATGTCTGAAGTAGTACTGGAGACAACTGACACCATGAATCCTGCAGGGCTGTCCATAAATCCGTAAGAGCACGACGGGGTGGAGATCTCTTCTGAACAGCACTTGCAAGGCATCCCAGATATGCTGAATAATGTTCATGTCTGGGGAGTTTGGTGGCCACGGAAGTGTTTAAACTCAGAAAAGTGTTCCTGGAGCCACTCTGTAGCAATTCTGGACGCGTGAGATGTCACATAGTCTTGCTGGAATTGCCCAAGTCTGTCGGAATGCACCATGGACATGAATGGATGCAGGTGAACAGACAAGATGCTTACGTACGTCTCACCTATCAGAGTCCTATGAAGACGTATCAGGAGTCCCATATCACTCCAACTGCATCCGCCCCACACCATTACAGAGCCTCCACCAGCTTGCAGAGGCCCCTGCTGACATCAGCTCGATACAATTTGAAACGAGACTCGTGCGACCAGGCCACATGTTTCCAGTCATCAACAGTCCAATGTCGGTGTTGACCGGCCCAGGTGAGGCGTAAGGCTTTGTGTCGTGCAGTCATCAAGAATACATGAGTGGGCCTTCGGTTCCGAAAGCCCATACCGATGCAGTTTCGTTTAATGTTTCGGACGCTGACATTTATTGATGGACAAGCACTGAAATCTGCAGCAATTTGCGGAAGGGTTTCACTTCCGTCACGTTTAACGATTCTCTTCAGTTGTCGTTGTCCCGTTCTTGCAGGATCTTTTTCCAGCCGCAGGGATGTCGGGGATTTGACGTCTTACCAGATTCCTGATATTCACGGTACACTCGTGAAATGGTCATACGGGAAAATCCCCACTTTATCGCTATCTCGGAGATGCTGTGTCCCATCGCTCGTGCGCTGTCTGTAACATCGCGTTCAAACTCACTTAAATCTTGATAACCTGCCATCGTAGCAGCAGTAACCAATTTAACAACTGCGCCAGACACTTTTTGTCTTATATAGGCGTTGGAGACCGCAGCGCCGTATTCTGCCTGTTTACATAAATCTATATTTGAATATGCATGCCTATACCAGTTTCTTTAGCGCTTCAATGTAGTTCCCGTACAAGGGGGATATTTTAATTGAAAGTCACTGCCTGGTGTCATGCATGCACGTCCGAAGGAACACTGCTTCGTTCTTCTTAACAAAACAGACACTGGAATATCGTACCTGACACTGTGACGCTCTGCATGAGACCACTTGGCCTGTCATGCCAGGATCATTACGTATCCCAGCGGCACATCAGGTAAGATCGTCACGACCACTCTACAGGGAAAGCCGCGACTCATACTCTCATGCTGTTCTTCCTGTGTCGTAGTGTTCAAGCACTCGTCTTGCACTCGTGAGGACAGTAATTTGCATTCCGGTTTGGCCAATATGCCTAGCAAGGACAGGTACTATGGTAGATATTGCCTTTACTGATGTTGTCTTTGCCTGTCCTCATCCTGTCTGGCCCTCTAGAACGTTCTACACCGGCGTGAAATGAACCTGTGGGTGACATTCAGCCTCTAAGTTGTCAAGTACGCGGCCACGTAGAATGTTACCAGAATGTGTTCTCCGTGGAGTCCTGCTTCAACAGAAGTCCGAATACTGTGCGTCGTAGCCTACGATTTAGTCAGGATCACTATTCTCAAAACTTTTACACATGAATTGAGATGCAAGCGCACTAAACTGTCTCGCACTGGAGAGCCACGCAAACAGTTTCGTTTGCATAGTGTCAACATAATATAATAATTTTCGTGGAACTCGAAGTTCTCTTAGCTTATGTACATAAGGAAAATGGGCATATATCCGTTAATAAAGGAATGAAGTGAGATTTAGAGAATCATTGTTCTCGGAAACAACAGTGTTGTCTAGAAGAGCGGATAAATGTACAGAAAATTTATTATACGCAAACACAAAATGTATTGGAAAATTCTAGAGCTACCCAGCTTAGTCGTTTTCATTCCTTTTAGAATCTATGTATCGGAGTTCCTGTATTGGATTTCGTGAGCTAGCGTGTGTCACACGATGTACAGAATATAAGGGTCCCGTTATTGTGATCTACAGTGCAAAATGTTTGCAGCCGTTTACGAAGTTAATTAGCTGTAGTTTTTGTAGTACTGTGGTGGTCCTGAAACAAACTCACGGCTGTTCTCCTTCCGCAGTTGCATCCATTCTGAACTTGTGATCTGACTCGTAGTATCTCGACTTCCTTTCAGATTAACTGCATTGAGACGGTTAGGCGCGTTTTCTGCCATGGAACCTAAGGCACAACCCACCTAATCTCGTTGTTTCACTGCGCGTTACATGTAAGTAATCTCTTTATTGAAACACAGATTTCGTGATTTCTTTATTTGGCTCCAACGTTTACAGTATTTTTACAAGAAAAATGGGAAACATTTTGAATGTGCAAGGCCGTGCATCAAAGTAATGCCTCGGAATTTTTAGTCTGAAAACTCTTAAAGCTTTTGAAACAAAACAAACTTTATTAACATTCTACATCTTCTTCAAGTCTACATATTTATTTCTCAACAATGTCACCCTGGCGACGAAGACATTTCTCCCAAAGAGAGACCAGTTTGTTGACACTGTCACTGCAGTATGTTTCACTTCGTTGAAGGAGCCACAACCTCACCTCTGCTTGCAGCACTTCATCACTATCAAAGCGGTGCCCTCGAAGGGATTCTGTAAGTTTTAGAAACAGATGGAAATCGGAGGGGGCCAAGCCGGGACTGCATGAAGGATGATCGATGACAGCGAACCTAAGGCGTCGGATTGTTGCTGATGTCACAGCGCTCGTGTGGAGCGTGGCATTGCCATGCTGAAGGTGAGGCTGCTATGACGAACTCTTCAAATTCGAAATTCCAATACAGCACGCTATTCCTCACGAACCGACACATTTACGTTACCCGTAGTCATGTTAAACGCTACAATTCGGATCCCTCTAGCAGCAGAGAGCAGAAAATACGTAAACCTGAAGAATAAAGATGTAGAATGTTAATAAAGAACTTTTTATTTTAAAAAAACTTTAAGAACTTTCACACAAAAAATTCGATGACATTAATTTTCAGCACGCCCGCTTATCACTGCTTCTTCCAGTCGCAATATATGCGCATTCCTTCTAAGTTTGCGACATTTCTGTGATGTACAGGGTGACAATTATTGAACTATATAAAATAAAATCGTCATAACTTCTGAACGGTTTGCGTCAGGACGTCCAAACTGCAGGACTGGCCGCAGGGCATGATGGGAATTAGGATGGGTGGTATAGCGACGAAGCCCACTTTCATTTGGATGGGTTCGTCAGTAAGCAAAATTGGCCCATTTGGGATATTGAGTATCCGCATTTCACCATCGTGAAGTCTCTTCACCTTCAACTGGTGACTGTGTGGTGTACAATGTGCAGTTACGGAATAATCGGTGCGATTTTCCTTGTTGGCACGGTGACTACCGAACGGTACGTGAAAGTTTTGGTAGACGATTTCTTCCCCTTTATCCACAGTGACACTAATTTTGACAAGATGTGGTTCATGCACGACGGAGCTCGATCCCATCGAAGAAGGAGAGTGTTTTATGTCCTGGAGGAGCACATTGGGGACCGCATTCTATCTCTGGGCTACCCAGAAGCCACTGGCATGGGCCTCGATTGGCCGCCATATTCTACGCATCTGAACACACGTGACTCCATTTTGTGGGGCTGTGTCAGAGACAAGGTGTACAGCAAAACCCCCAAAACCATTGCTGAACTGAAAATATCTATTCAGGTGGTCATCCAATGATTGCAGGCATATCGAACATGTCATAATCTAAATCTAAATATCTGTAGTGACGTTTACATGTTGAATAAAGCGTGAGCTTTTTTTTCATATTGTTCAATAATTGTTACCCTGCATCTAAATTATTTCGCCATTCGTGTTGACATTTCTCTTCCTTGACATCATCAGCTTTATGTGGCAAATAATGGGCAACGGCAGAGTATCTTACTGACAAATTCCATTCTCAAGTGATGATTTTGCTACCATTTATACCTATTTTCAGTTAGTTTTCAAGTACCGCAAAGACAGTCGGGTCGCAAACATCTACTCGTGTATACAGGGTAAGTCAAAATTTGTGCACAGCGATGCTACAGCGCGATTCCTTATGGGCTAAATTAATACTACAAAAATGTTTTACAAAATTTTGTGTCATGCATATTTTCGGTAGAAACGGGACGTCTAAGAAAGGCAATTTGGCAATGCCATAAGTGCATCTCCGACAAGAATCTTTGTCCAATAAATACAACGTTTCTGCCCAGTAATGGCAGTGGACAGAGTATTAGATTACATTACTCGATTTTGTGAGGTCTATTCCAGGTCCGGATGTTCTTTCTAATTCTGATCTGCACAACAACGCTGTAGTATACAGTATTTATTAAATGATACGTAACCACAAATCAATTTTTTTAATGTCGAACATCACAGTTATCGGTCAGGCACGTCAGCACTATTCATAAAGAGTAATAATCAGTTAAAAATAAACCGCCTCTCATAGCACAGAAGTAATTACAAAATTTATCAATGTGCAAATATTAAACACACTTATTACATTCAGTAAGAGCGGACAGCTGTAATATTTTAAATACACCATCGGTAACAGCATGTCTTTCGCAGAGCATACGTACTCTCCAGTACAGATGCTCAGCTCGATCTCCTTTCATCTCCAAACATTTACCAACTAGCAGGATCGTGTTCCTCTGAACTTTTGGCTTAATATAATAGAAATTACTGTACTGTCATTTCTGTATAAGTATTTACTAACAATTGTGGGTGGTTTCTGTAAGACCTGTTGAAACTTCTGTATAACGCGAAAGAAACCACATACCATAATCGTGCGATCCAAAATTAGAAAACTAAAAAAAATCTACGTATAGACTCTTCTGTATAATTTTTCCTCACTAGTAACTAGCATCGTTGTCATATTGCTCTACATTTGGAGAGGGAGACTCTCAACTAGGCATGTGTGTTAAGACGATATATCTGTAGATGTACAGTGGAACATCAAAGTTTTTGTGACGGAATTTTTTGGCACTTGGAAGATACGATAAGTCATCATTACGAACATGCGAAAATGAATTAAGAGCGTTAGACACAGTCCTCTGTTGCAGACTGTTAACGAATGTCCGAGCATACGGAATAGTTACCCTGATATGTGAGTGGCTTGAGGACTTCTTACGTAATAGAGCCCGCCCGGCTAGCCGTGCGGTCTAACACACTGTCTCCCGTGAGGGAAGGCGTGCCGGTTCCCCGTCACGAATCTACCCGGCGGATAAGTGTCAAGGTCCGGTGTGCCGGCCGGCCTGTGGATGGTTTCTAAGGTGGTTTTCAATCTGCCTCCTCGAATGCGGGCTGGTTCCCCTTATTCTGCCTCAGTTACACTATCTCGGCGATTGCTGCGCTAACACTGTCTCCACGTACGTGTACACCATAATTACTCTACCACGCAAATATTGGGGTTACACTCGTCTGGTATGAGACGTTCGCGTGGCGTGGTGGGTTGAAGGGGGGGGGGGGGGAGGGGGGAGGGAGGTCCACTGGGGGCCAAACCGCACAACAACCCTGGGTACGGTGTGGGGCGGGGGTGGGGTGAGTGGACTGCTTTAGGCTGTTGTGGGGTTGTGTACCACTGAGGGCTACATCGAGGACGAAGCCACTGCGTCATTTCTAGGTCCCCAGTTCAATACATACATACACTACTGGCCATTAAAATTTCTACACCATGAAGATGACGTGCTACAGACGCGAAATTTAACAGAAAGGAAGAAGATGCTGTGATATGCAAATGATTAGCTTTTCAGAGCACTCACACAACGTTGGCGCCAGTGGCGACACCTACAACGTGCAGACATGAGGAAGGCCTCCAACCGATTTCTCATACACAAACAGTAGTTGACCACCGTTGCCTAGTGAAACGTTGTTGTGATGCCTCGTGTAAGTAGGAGAAATGCGTACCATCACGTTTCCGACTTTGATAAAGGTCGGATTGTAGCCTATCGCGATTTCGGTTTATCGTATCGCGACATTGCTGCTCGCGTTGGTCGAGATCCCATGACTGTTAGCAGAATATGGAGTCGGTGGGTTCAGGAGGGTAATACGGAACGCCGTGCTGGATCCCAACTGCCTCGTATCACTAGCAGTCGAGATGACAGGCATCTTATCCGCATGTATGTAACAGATCGTGCAGCCACGTCTGGATCCCTGAGTCAACAGATGGGGCCGTTTGCAAGACAACAACTATCTGCACGAACAGTTCGACGACGTTTGCAGCAGCATGGACTATCAGCTCGGAAACCATGGCTGCGGTTACCCTTGACGCTGCATCGCAGACAGGAGCGCCTGCGATGGAGTACTCAACGACGAACCTGGGTGCACGAATGGCAAAACGTCATTTTTTTGCATGAATCCAGGTTCTGTTTACAGCATCTTGATGATCGCATCCGTGTGTGGAAACATCGCGGTGAACTCACATTGGAAGTGAGTATTCGTCATCGCCATATTGGCGTATCACCCATCGTGATGGTATCGGGTGCCATTGGTTACACGTCTCGGTCACCTCTTGTCCGCACTGACGGCACTTTGAACCGTGCACGTTACATTTCAGATGTGTTACGACCCGTGGCTCTACCCTTCATTCGATCCCTGCGAAACCCTACATTTCAGCAGGAGAATGCACGACCGCATGTTGCAGGTCCTGTACGCGCCTTTCTGGATACAGAAAATGTTCGACTGCAGCCCTGGCCAGCACGTTCTCCAGATCTCTCACCAATTGAGAACGTCTGGTCAATGGTGGCCGAGCAACTGGCTCGTCACAATACGCCAGTCACTACTCTTGATGAACTGTGGTATCGTGTTGAAGCTCCATGGGCAGCTGTACCTCTACACGCCATCCAAGCTCTGTTTGACTCAATGCCCAGGCGTATCAAGGCCGTTATTATGGCCAGAGGCGGTTGTTTAGGGTACTGATTTCTCAGGATCTATGCACCCAAATTGCGTGAAAATGTAATCACATGTCAGTTCTAGTATAATATATTTGTCCAATGAATACCCGTTTATCATCTTCATTTCTTCTTCGTGTAGCAATTTTAATGGCCAGTAGTGTACATACGTAACGGCGCCCAGTACGTTGTTCAATAATGGCTCTAAGCACTATGGGACTTAACATCTGAGGTCATCAGTCTTCTTCAACTACTTAAACCTAACTAACCTAAGGGCATCACACACATCCATGCCCGAGGCATGATTCGAACTAAGGCGACCGTAGCAGTCGCGCGGTTCTGAACTGAAGCGCCTAGAACCGCTCGGCCACAGTGGCTGACTCCAGTACGTTGTCTTCGACGGCGAGTGTGCATTGCAGACAAGGGTATCTTCGTGAGTACCTCAGGGAAATGTGATAGGACCGGTCTTATTATCTGTATACGTAAATGATCTGACGAACAGACTTAGCAGCAATTTGCGCGTTTGCCGATGACGCTGTGGTGTACGGGAAGCTGTTGTCGTTAAGTGACTGTAGGCGGATACAGAATGACTTGGATAGAATTTCTAGTAGGTGTGAGGAATGGCAGCTCTCTCTCAATGTAGAAAAATGTAAGTTAATACAAACGAGTAGGAAAAACAATTCTGTAACGTTCGAATACAGCATTGGTGATGTGCTGCCTGACCAAGTCACTTCGATTAAATATTTAGGCTCAACGTTGCAAACCGACATTAAATGGAACGTAAGGACGGTGGTAGGAAAGGCGAATAGTCAACTTCGGTTTACTGAGAATATTTTAGGAAACTGTAGCTTATCTATAAAAGAGAACGCGTACAGAACAATAGTGCAATCCATTCTCAAGTATCGTACGGTTATGTGGGATCCCCACCAGGTCACACCATAGAAAGACACTGAAGCAATTCAGAGGCGTTCTGCTAGATTTGTTACCGGTACGTTCGATAATCACGCAAGTGTTACGGAGTTTCGTGAAGTGAAATGGAAATCCCTGGAGGATGGAGGGCGGGGGAAGGGAGGGGGAGACGACGTTCCTTTCGAGAGACACTACTGAAAAAATTTAGAGAACCGGTATTTGAGGCTGACTGCAGAATATTCTGCAACCGCCAACGTACATTTCGCGTAAGGACCACGGAGATTAAATAGCAGAAATTTGAGCTCGGATGGAGGCACATAGATAGTCGTTATTCCCTCGCTCCTTCGCGAGTGGAACAGGGAAGGGAATGACTAGTAGTGGTGCAACGCACCTTCCGCCGTGTACCGTGCGGTGGCTGGCGGAGTGTGTCTGTAGATATAGATGAACCTAAAGATTTTGTAGACTTGTTCCTCTGATTGTGGTTGGTGTTTCTGTAATTAGCAATGGTGCTTTAAGGATAGTTTTGCTGAGCATATGATACACGCCCCGGCTGATAGGATCTACATTCTTTTAGGTGCCGTAGGATAGACGAACGCTATCTATTGTACGTTGGGTAGAACATAAGTGTTTATCAAGTGCAATGTTTTTAAATGTTCTTCGTGCCGTTGCCGACGTTCCCGAACGCATGAAGCGCACTCTAATTTGCCAGTTCATTTGAACCATAAGCTGAGGGTCTGCCAGATTATGCATCCTAATTGTTTTCGATCTGTTACATTCGGTAGCCAGTCCGTATAAGGTGGTGGGATTCCGGACCTGGATTGTAAGATGGCGGGCCTATCCATGTTCATGTCCTGTTCATACGCTTCGACAATGCGGGGCATTATAAATACGTCATCGGAATCTGCCAAGATTTCACTGCTGTCAATTTATGCCTACATCGATAAGCCACAGCCATAAACTGTTACACCCGTGAGAGTTGTGTATAACTGTTGCAGCAACGGCTGCACTTCAAAAGCAAATAATGTCCGCCATAATGGGCAGCCTTTGTGGACTCCTAATCGTAACGATACTGGCACAGCGGTGGACTGGTTAACTTTAATTTTGGTAGCAGTGTTAGCAAGACACACCGTAACAGTTTCAACAAATCGGTCGGTGACAGCACTTTGACGCATACGCTTTCGTGTATAGGAATGATCCACTCGATCGTATGCGTCCTAAAAACCCCAATAGTGCAGGAACATTCGCCTGCTATGCCGTTACTGTCACATCACGGTATGTCGCCATTTTATTGCTCATGCTTCAGCTAGGAATGATACTATTTTGATAATCACCCAGGGCTCGGTGTATAACTTGTTTTAGTCGTGAAGTGAAACCATGGGTGTGAAGTTTAAAATCAGTTTTGAGACCGTTATTGGCCGAATGTGCCGTATTTCTGTCTGAGAAAAATTTTTATCAGTTAAGATGGTGACGCCTTTCGTGATATTATGCGGTAACGCATCTGCTCGTAGTAGGTCGTTATAAATTTGACTCACTTTCGGTGCTATCACTTAGTAGTAGCGATCATAAAACTATCAGGGGATTTCATCAATGCCGTGGGAATTATTAGGAGGAATTTGTCTCATTATTTCAACCATTTCACCTTGAATGATAGGTAGTACTAGTGGCTGGTTATCCAAGTTGGTAATCATATCCTGGTGTGAAGGCTGGAACAGCCAAGGCGGGATAGGAATGCCTGGCGCTTCCGTAGGACAATAAAGATGCTGGAAGTGTCGTAAAACGTAGATTTTTATTTCGTGTTGGGGCGTCACATATACGGCCGTATGGGTCTTTTAGCGATTTTATGGTTTGATGTTGTGCGCTGTGTACCTCTTTCATAATATGGTATTTTGTGGATTCTTTCTGAAACTCTGCTGTGGTATGCCTAGAAATGATGACAAATTCCTGTGCAGCAATAAACGTTAGTTCCGCAGCCTTAGCTTTGTACATCTCTAATGTGCAATTTCTTTTGAAGATTGTTGTAAGAGGCGTGTAAGTTATTGTTTCGGGTGGAATAATCAACAAACAACGTCCTTCTGAAAGATGGAGGAAGAAGTGGCACAAAATTCCCCAAGTTTTTCGATTTTCGTCTGAAATAAGTCACTCTTCAAGCTCTTGACATTTAAGTGCCATAGGCCCCGTGCTATATATAGCTTTTCTTTGGCTTGCCTCCAGAAAATATGACAGCTACAGTGGTCAGGAAAGCTAAGTTCATTCAGCGCGCATACAGGGCGATCGAAAATTCCCTTTACAAACTTCTACAACATTTAGAGGGGAGTGAGTAAATAATATTCTGAACAGGAACTCATTTCGGGAACGTACCGTTTCCGTTCTATGACGGTTTCAATTCAGATGGTTAACTCATCCACTTCTGCTTGAGGAATTGAATTAGGCGTGACGCAGTACAATTACTAGGTAACAGTTCGAAAGGAAACAATATGAAATATCCATTTATCACTTAAGCACATTTGTTTGTATTAACATTTAAACGTTACATGTTTATATTATCCCAAAACAAAAAAGAACCCAGCATACTGTACGTACAGAACAGTACTGATGCATTACAACAGCAGTTCTATGTGGCGGCCACCAACGTTGTTACAGACATTGCACACTTCTCCCGTCTGTCCTATTGCCCATCAGGACAAGCAACTGTGAGACTTTTCCCTTTCCCTCAGCAGGCGTGAACGTGATAAACATCTGACTTGAAACCATCGTGGAGGGAAACGATACGTTTCCGGACATGGGTTCCTATTCACAATGTTATGTATTCACTCCCCCTACATGTCCTAGAAGTCTGTAAGGGGAATTTCCAAACACCCTGTATACGGTCAAGTGGGTTTGCAGTGTTATTTGCAACGTAAGTGAATGCCGTTTGCCTTGGGTGGTCTTTACGACACACATCGGTGAATTTAGCCTCGTTGACCAAACCAGGCAGCTGAGTTATACAATACTGAATTAACATATATGTCGCATAGTGTTCCCAAATTGCCTTTCTTTCACGTTCATCCTATACCGTAAAAATGCACAGGGCGAAGTTTTATTACAGCGATTTTTGTATTGTTAGTACGCAAAAACGCGTTGTTGTGTCCGAAGGCGCGAATTTCGGTTCACCCTGAATAGCTCTTCATTGAGATCGTATCTTGTATCTGGAGCGTGTTAGAAGGCGGTGCTCAACAGATACTCTTGGAGGCTCTCTAGCCCGACCTAACAAGGCTCCATCCTACCCACTCGACTCTAATTAAGCTGCTCCTCTGCGGACAACGACGCGTGAGAAATACATCCCCGTCATTTGATATCTTACTCTTTAAGAACTAAGCACTATTCTTTATTCACAAAATTTATTCCCCATTATGAACCGTGTTCTTGATCACCGTATACTCAAACGCCATCGATTTCGTGGTCACTTAACTCCAGCTTCAGGCACGTCATATTAGATACAGTCAGCACGGTATGTCAGATACTCCACAATGTAGAAGTCGTTCACTTTGGTAGTAGATAAGAAAGTCTTGTGTCTCTGCTAAATGAGGAACACAGCAATACACTTCAGAGAGCGCTACACACAATGTAGACTCACCTTCGCGCCATACATAATATGCGCCAAATAGACCCCACTTTGCACGATAATACGAGAGTACAATATCTAACCTGCCGCAAGCCGACACTCGTTTAGTTTCAATTTGAGTTGCCAGTAAGTTATCTATACTTGTCAACCTGTCCCTGTCGTCGGACAGTTAACATCGAGTGCAGATTCGCTGCAGTGATTGTCAAAAGTATTTTCGTATTGAGAGACTGAATTGATAAATTCTCTAACTGTAGTCCACACTGAACTTTAATTAGTTATTTTATATAAATTCAGAACATTTACATCAGTGCCACACCTCTTCTGAAAACAAAAACTGAGTATGTTATGATGTACGTTATGTTAATAAATGAGAGTTCTTGTCACTCATATGTTATTCCGTTTTAGGTACATCGGTCTCTGACGTGATCGTGGAATTCTGTACCTCTGGGTTGCCTTCCTACTAGCTCTATGTAGGGCGCCTAAGTTATTGGTGAAAATATCAGAAATCATTTCCTGCAGCGTTGTCACTTTGTGTAACCTGCGACGTGCAGCGGGCACAGGCACCGCATAGCGTGGAAGATCTGTCTGATCATGGCTGTTACAATCCACGATCGTCGACAGCAAAATCCGCTCATCAAAACCTTGTTGCCCACGTGGGGAGATTTCACAGAACAGAGGTATTCATGGAGATGTGCTGCTCGACACAGGCAGGTAGATTAAATTTATAGGCGAACGTTGCAAAGCGACTTGAAATGGAACGAGCATGTAAACTCGGTTTTAGTGAAGGAATTAATACATTACCATATGGTCATTGTAAATTAAATCCTAATAAAATAAAAAATGATAAACGTGATTCCTTAAACGAATTAAACAGTTGCTTAAAAGATGAAACAAAAAATAAAAAATTGAAATATTAATTCGATTTTAATATTTTTCGTGATATGGTAATTTTTGATGTCTTGGTAAATAAAATTTACAAATACGTTTTCCACAGACACCTTCAACTTTTCTTTAATCTCTTTCTTTATCTCTTTGATACTTTAAAGCTAATTTCTCATCTTTCGAGTGATCACATTTACGAACATATTTAGAAGAATTTTTAATATCCTTTTCACATTTTTCACAAATAAATGCTTTAAAATACCAGTTACGAAGAAGTTCTCTTCGTCTCTTTCTTTGACAATCTTTAGAACCTGATTCTGAAGGTAAATTATGTCTTGTTATTTTAATTTTTGTAGGAATTTTTTTTTCTTCATTGTACAGTGGACAAATCATTTTATTTTCGCTTTACAATTCATGGTTGAAAAACGACTTAGAAAAGATATCTGAATGGTTCGTTAACTGGCAATTTCAAGTGTTTCGGATCCCTAGCACGCCGAATCAGTGGACGTCACCGAAGCAATCCACAGGCGTGCACCTACATTTGTTACAGGTAGGTTCGATCAAACCGCGAGTTTTACTAAAACGCTACGTGAACTCGAATGGGAATCCCTGGAGGGAAGAAGACATTCTATTAGCAAAAAAACTGTTGAGACAGTTTAGAGAACCGGCATTTTCGACAGAATACAAAACGATCCAGCTGTCACCCATGTATATACCTCACATAAGGACCGCAAAAACACGATAATGGAAATCAGGACTCGTACGGAAGCATATAGACTATCATTAGTCCCTCGCTTCTTTTGCGACTGGACCAGGAGAGGAAATAACTAGCGATACTACAAGGTACCCTCCACCATGCACCATTCCAAATAGTGTATGTAGACGTACATATTACGAGTCCAAAGCGTTCGGAACGCACAAGCTGGTCGTGATCAAATGTGTTCACGTCATTTTCGCACGGACGGGCGTAATGTGGTGCGCTCACATCCCAGGTACGTGACAAGCCAAACTATTCTAGTCGTAGTAGTAAAAGCTAAGCTCTCTGTCCAATAAGACTCCATTGGCCTTACCCGTCAGCGTATTTATTATCTCATACTCCACGTATGTCAGAAAGCTTTTGGAGAATACAACTCACTCTTCGACAGAGAACGGTCTATTGTCATGTAGTCAACACGGATTTAGAAAACAGCGTTCTTGTGAAACACAACTAGCTCTCTGCTCACACGATGTATTGAGTCTCATCGGCAAAGGATTTCACATTGAATCCGTATTCCTAGATTTCCTGAAGGCTTGTGGCAACGTACCTCACAAGCGGATTGTAATCAGATTGTGTGTTTGTGGAATATCGCCTCAGTTATGCCTCTACATTTGTGATTTCCTGTCACAGAGGTCACAGTTCGTAGTAACTGACGGAAAGTCATCGAGTAAAACAGAAGTGATTTCTGGTGTGCCTCAAGGTAGTGTTTAAAGCCATCTGCTGTTCCTTATCTACACTGAAGATCCAAAGAAATTGGTACACCTGCCTAATATCTAGTAGAGCCCCCGTGGGCACGCAGAAGTGCCTCAACAAGACGTGACATGGACTCGACTAATGTCTGAAGCAGTGCTGGAGGAAACTCACACCATGAATCCTGCAGGACTGTCCATAAATCCTTAAGAGTACGAGCGGGTGAAGATCTCTTCTGGACAGCATATTGCAAGGCATCCCAGATATGCTCAATAATGTTCGTGTCTAGGGAGTTTGGTGGCCAACAGAATTGTTTAAACTCAGAAATGTGTTCCTGGAGCCACTCTTTAGCAATTCTGGACGCGTGGGGTGTCGCAGTGTCTTGCTGGAAGTGCCCAAGTCTGTCGGAATGCACAATGGACATGAATGGATGCAGGTGATCAGACAGGACGCTTACATACGTGTCACCTGTCAGAGTATGTAGATGTATCAGGGATCCCACATGACTCCAACAGCAGAGGCCCCACAACATTGTAGAACCTCCACCAGCTTGAACAGTGCCCTGCTGACATGCAAGGTCCATGGATTCATGAGGTTGTCTGCATACCGGTACACATCCATCTGCTCGATACAAGTTGAAACGAGACTCGTCTAACCAGGCAACATGTTCCAGTCATCAAAAGTTCAATGTCGGTGTTGGGGGGCCCAGGCGAGGCGTAAAGCTTTGTGTCGTGGAGTCCTCAAGGGTACACGAGTGGGCCTTCGGTCCCCTTTAAACTTCGGTTACCCGATAAATCAGTCAAATCTAAAGCTAAGTATCTAGCAATTACAATTACGAACAATGTTATTTGGAAAGAACACACAGAAAGTGTTTTGGGAAAGGCAAACCAAAGACTACGTTTTATTGGCAGAATATTTAGATGGAACGGATCTACTAAAGACACCGCCTACTCTACACTCGTCCTTCCTCTTTTGGAAAATTGCTGCGCGTCGTGGGATCCTTACAAGATAGGATAGGATTAACGGAGTATGTCGAGAAAACTTAAAGGCGGGCAGTATGTTTTGTACTATTGAGAAATAGTGGAGAAAGTATGATGCACATTACACAGGATATTGCATGGACATCATTAAAACAAAGGCCTTTTTTTCGTTGCGGCGGGGTCTTCTCACGAAATTTCAATCACCAACTTTCTCCCCTCAATACGAAAATATTTTGTTGACGCTGGTAATAAAAAAAGGGAAATCAGAGATCGCACAGAAAGATATGGGTGTTCGCTTCTTCCGCACGATTTACGGACTTAGAATAATAGAAAATTATTGTGAAGCTGTTCGATGAATCCTCTTCCAAACACATAAGTGTGATTTGCAGATTGCTTTCCTCACTGGATATCGCATGAAAGACGTAATGAGCAATATTTGTATGGAGTGACGCCAGCTACACATCGGGAAAACTAAATTTCAGTTATCTGCCGATACACCAGAGCAAACGCTTGACGATTCAGGAGGAACACGCAGTATGTACAGCGGGTTATCGTTATGATGTTACAACCTTTCGGGGATGACGGAGAAGGGTAAATGAATCACAATGGGTTAAGGGATCGTTCAAAAAACTCTGACAGTGGACCTCTACTCCTTCAAATTCTTTGCTTTCCATGTTTTTAGAGGCAGTAGTGTGGACCAAAATAAGGAAAAAATGTCCAGTAAATGTGGGCTCGAAAGTGCATACCTTAAGAGCAGGTGTTCGTCTTTGCTACTGTGAACCACTGAATACATTTAAGGACCACTTCTTCGAAACGTCGTAATTGTCTCCCATTGCGAAAAGGAAGTCTGAAATTTAGCTTAACGGTGCCTACACACTTCCCCTGCAGTGGTGCAAAAGCATGGCGCCCTGCGCCCTCAGTGTGGGGCTCGGTGACGCTTCAAACAAAGAGGTGTCGACATATACTGAAAGAAGGCCAGCACTCAGAAGTTCATCTGATTCATGATGTCACATTGCCACTACATTCTGCCCAACGCGGCCGTGGATCTGCCACACGATGGGAAGGTCACTTTACAAACATTCCAGCCCTTCATTTGACCTACCTGCGACTAAAGTCAGAACTGTGATGCACAGTCTGGAAGCCTGGTGTTTTTTTATGAGTGACCGAGGAAAACATTTTAGACACATCGTCGCTGAGAATCGACACGAAAAGGCCGCAAGTAGTAGCATAAAGACCATTAATGGAACCACAGCTTTCCTTGGTACGTTGATTTCCAGACTTGTGCAGTCTAATACCACAGTTCGCAGTGCACTGAGCTACAGGAAGACAACCTTTGACACTGCAGCGTTTCGAAAAAGTGATCGTTTATTTGTGTGGCGCAGTATACAGATGGCATTAGGGGTATAAGTGCAGATATTTTTATAGGTGACCGAGGACAGTATACTGAACATTACATCAGTATTTACTTCATCTGCAGCCTAATAATTATAGCTACAGGTGTTGTGGTAACTGCGACCAGGACGGTGGCGGGGTAGCACTGATGAAAGGTGCGGCGGGACCCGCGGAGCCTCCCGCGAACAACAACACAACGGAAAAGGACGGACACGAGCAACGTAGGACAGAACGGATACGACCAGACCGAACAACAGTCACAAGGAAACCAACTCGTACACGAACCAGTAAAAAAGCAGTCTAGCGCAAGCGACGTAAGCGAGATAAGACTGACTGGATGACGCAGACGCACATAACGGAGGGTTGTACCCTCTGCAGTGGGCGAAGTTCTAGCGCAACTGAGGCGCTTCTCCTTCTTACATGAAGATTGGTGTGGGATTACATGACGGTTAGATGTTTGCTTGACTTTTGTGCTGGTTTTTAAGGTTGAAAGGATAGTTAGAGCGATAGTAGAAGAGGTAGGAAAAACGAATGGCCCAATTGATTGGCCAGCGTGATTTTGTAAGATGACAGGACAGTAGAAGGGACAGTAGAAGTGTGTGGAAAACGAACGGCCCATTGGCTAGCCGGGAATTACAACTAAATGATAGAGTAAAGGATAGGAGGAGGAACAGCATAAGTTGAAAGAAAACGAAAGGCCATTTTCCTGGCCTCTTCTTCTTCGTGGCGGCCTCTTTTGATGGTGGTGGCAGACAATCTTGAGGTGGTGGAGTGGGGGGGGGGGGGGGGGGAAGAGAAAGAAGTCTGAGAGTGACAGATGAAGAAGTGGAAAAAGAAGAGCCTATCATGATTAGGCCAGCAGTGGGGACGGTGTGGGGGCGATGGGGGTTGCATTCTGTGGGGGGGGGGGGTGGATGACATGACTTGGTGGGGAGATGAATCGACGATATGAGAGAGAGTAGTTGGCATGAAATGAGGTGGCTAGTGTATGCGAAGTCATGGGGGGCGGAATAGAACGTCAGGGCATCGAGTGGTGGCAAGACGATGGACACGGGTGCCCAGAGAAAGGATTAAGGGATTAGGAGAATGACGGGTTTGTTGGTAAAAAGAAGTGGCTGCAGAAAGGATGCGGGTATGAAGGAGCGGCACCTCGGCCAGGATGTGGATCTCTTGGGTAGGGAAGTCGAAGAGGAGGTGGAGGGCACGCCGGAGAGCCCGGTTCTGGACGGTTTGGAGTCGGCGAAAGTGGGTGGGGGTAGCATTGCCCCACACCACCACCGCGTATTCAAGGATGGGGCGAACAAGGGAGGTGTACAATCTAACAGCCAGGTGTGTAGGGAGTGAAGAGGTTGGATTGATGAGAGGGTAGAGCAGGCATAGCCGCCCTATTGCCTTACGACGCACATCATCAATATGGGGGCGCCAGGTGAGGCGCTGATCCAGGGTAACGCCCAAGTACTTCGCAGGACTGACTGGATGAGCTTTTTTTTCTGTCCTTTATTGATTTTCAATTCCCCCCGAAGGGAGGATGAGCTAGTGGCCGGCGCTTAAGTACGCTCCTGGGGGCGCCGCTATTGGCTGCTGGGACCACGTGATCCGCTGTGGCGCCCCCACACTAAAAGCGGGCCAGGAGGCGCGCGCCGCCATAGCTTACGGTGCAGCGACCTCTGTGGGTCTTCGACGTCCATGACGTCTAGCGTGGATTCAAATTCCGCGGCACGCGGTACCAGAGCTGTAGTATGTTTTTAGGATAATTACTGCGTCCAAGTAACTGTTGCACGCCTGTGGTATCTGTTTGTGTGTGTGTGTGTGTGTGTGTGTGTGTGTGTGTGCGTGTTTTTTAAGGGAAGAAAGCGTGCATGCAATGCCAATAAATCTTGGCAGCTCTGGGGCAGTAATTTACATTCTATGGATGTAGGTGTTGTGTTGGCTATGTATGTGTTCTAATTGAAACATTTGGGAAAATTATCGGCCATCTCATCACATAGAATGAGAAGTTGTAATGACAGTTGAAGCCTACTCCTATATGACGTTTTCTATCGCTTTACTTCTACTCCCAACGTCTTTTTACTTTTTCTTGTATTTTGCAATGTTCTTGATTGTGTTAATGTCGATTCGTACTTTACTTGGAACAATGGCAGCAAAACTAATGTCGCAAATTTTTTGAAGGATAACGAACGGTAAACGAATTTTTATGACATGAGGAGATGAAATTCTTTAAGCTGTATGGCAATTCAGACTCTTGCTGTTCGTAGCGGAGAGCGTCCATAAAATGACTTTGCTACAAGTTTGGAAACAAATTACTGATTGGTAAAAAATTTTTAATATTATGTCCACGGAACCACAAGGACTGATTAGCAAGAACTAAACTTGCTGCAGCCTCAATCGCTTTTCTATTTATTCGCAGTGCCCGGTGTCGGTTAAGCCTAGTTCAAATCAACTGTTTGATAGAAAAATACAGTGGGCAATAATATATATCATTACACTCGTTCTAACCTATCCTTCGATCCAACAGTACGTCCGAAAGTTATTTAACTTAACTGTAACCTTGAATCAATAAAAATAACGAGATGAAATGTATCAAGACTAGCTTTTTAATTATGTAATTACCGTAACGGGATAGAAAGCTTGCTATAAGAAATCCACCCAGGTAGAACACGTTACAGGTGCAGTGGGACTTTGCCTCCTGACAACGAGAAAACGTGGCAGTGGTTACATTTTTTCCATATCCGAAGTAGTTACGAGAAATGTCGATATAAAACACTTTCCCCCATTTCGCCATCCTCTGGGATTGCAGTAGTTAAAGGAAAGCTGGAGGCTCTTTTAATATTAAGCACTTCATATATTCACATAAATCAGTTGGTAGAATATAATGTTACTGCACATATTTTATCAGAATCTAATATGTGTCACCCACAGTGACTAAGGATGAATAGATGAAGAACATAATTGATTTCATTCTCCTTTGACAATCTGCTAAATTAAAATTGAAGTTAATTTAGAAACTTTAAACTGCTTCCTAAACTGTATGTAACATTCGTCTTTCGTAGTTAATTAACATCATTTCTCCCGAATTCACCTGTTTTCGCTCAGTGTAGCCTCCCTGACGAACTTTGACACGTGCGTCCGTATTTTAGTTCTAGGACAATAACTGAACCAAGAGAAGATTTTTGGGAATGAGATACTGTGGAGTTGCCTATTTCTGTTTCTTTGACGAATGCTGGCACTCGACTACACACCCTCTCGTTTTCTCCTCCAATTCGCCATACCGTACAAACACAGACACACACACACACACAGACACACACACACACACACACACACACACACACACACACACACACACACAGTGGGAGTACCGTAATGGGTACTGTCAGTACCTTTTGTAGATTATTTATCAGTGTAGTTTTAGTGAAGAATTTCCTGTGAAAGCTGAAAGCGACCTTTTGTTTCAGTGACTAAGTCCCGGGAGGTGCACGAAAACGGCGAATTAAGGAACCATATGATAAACATGAGGAAATGCAAAGTATAAATAATCAACCGAGTGTGAACATTTTTGTTAAGAGACAATTTGTCAAGGGGATTTATTAAGGAGGAAGAGTCTTGCGATATTATTTTTGTAGTTGGTACTCTACATTTGTAATATGATGATTCAGTGTAGTAATGCGTATGGATAAAGAACGAGAGAAGATCACTGGGCTAATAGCAACTCAAAAAGAACTCATTACTACAGAGCACATGGTCCAGCACGTGCAGCAATATTGTAATGAACTACACAGCAGAGTCATTTCGACGAATGTCTCATCTTCCAGTACGACTGTTATGCAGCCTATATCCATCTGAGCAAACAATCGCCCACCTGCATGAGTTTGCAATGTTTTAACTCCCAGTTGACAGAGTTAAAAAATGTTTCAAATGGCTCTGAGCACTATGGGACTTAACTTCTGAGGTCATCAGTCCCCTAGAACTTAGAACTACTTAAACCTAACTAACCTAAGGACATCACACACATCCATGCCCGAGGCAGGATTCGAACCTGCGACCGTAGCGGTCGCGCGGTTCCAGACTGTAGTACCTAGAACCGTTCGGCTACTCCGGCTGGCGACAGGGTTAAAGCTTGAAAAGTAATGATTATTTAATAAACAGGCAATGGATATGTGGTTCAAATGGCTCTGAGCACTATGGGACTTAACATCTGAGGTCCCCTAGATCTCAGAACTACTTAAACCTAACTAACCTAAGGACATCACACACATCCACGCCCGAGGCAGGATTCGAACCTGCGACCGTAGCGGTCGCGCGGTTCCAGACTGAAGCGCCTAGAACCGCTTGGCCACACCGGCCGGCAATGGATATGTGGTTCACACTGGATTAGTATGAGGGGAATCATAATGTTTTGTACACACACATATACACCGAAGCGCCAAAGAAACTGGTATAGGCATGTGTATTCAAATACAGGGATATGTAAACAGGCGGAATACGGCGCTGCGCTCAGCAACGTCTGTATAAAACAAGTGTCTGGTGGGGTGTCGGATCTGTTACTGCTGCTACAATGGCAGGTTATCAAGATTTAAGGCAGTTTGAACGTGGTGTTACAGTCGCCGCACGAACGGTGGGACACAGCATCTCCGAGGTAGCGATGAAGTGGCGACTTTTCCATACGACCGTCTCACAAGCGTACCGTGAACATAAGGAATCCGGTAAAAGCTCAAATCTCCGACATAGCATCGGCCGGAAAAAGGTCCTGCAAGAACCAATGATGACTAATGAGAATCGTCAACGTGACAGAAGTACAACCCTTCCACAAAATGCTGCAGATTTCAATGTTGGGCCATCAACAAATGTCAGCGTGCGAGACATTGAACGAAACATCATCAATATGAGCTTTGGAACCAAAGGCCCACTGGTGTACCGTTGATGACCGCGCGACGCAAAGTTTTAGGCCTCATCTGGACCCGTCAACACCGACAATGGACTGTTGATGACTGGAAACATGTTGCCTGATCGGACGAGTGTCGCATCATATTGTATAGACCGGATGGACGTGTACGGGTATGTAGACAACTTCATGAATCAATGGACGCTGCATCTCAGCACAGGACTGTTCAAGCTGATGGAGGCTCTGTAATGGCATGGGGTGTGTGCAGTTGGAGTGATATGGGACCCCTAATACGTGTAGATACGACACTGACAGGTGACACGTACGTAAGCGTCCTGTCTGATCAACTGCAGCCTTTCATGTCCATTGTGCATTGGCGACGAACTTTGGAAATTCCATCAGGACAATGCGACACCCCACGCGTCAAGAATTGCTACAGAGTGGCTCCAGGAACACTCTTCCGAGTTTAAGCACTTCCGCTGGCCACCAAACTGCCTAGACACGAACATTATAGACATCCCTGAAGGATTCATGGTGTCAATTCCCTCGAACACTACTTCAGATACTGGTCGAGTCCATGCCACGTCGTGTTGCGGCACTTCAGCGTGCTAGCAGTGGCTACACGATACTAGGCAAGTGTACCTGTTTCTTTGGCTCTTCAGTGTATATGTCAAATTATGAGATGTGTTGTCAAGACCATTTCCAGGTATGTAGGCCGTCTAAAATCCGGTGGACCGGAACTTCCGAAGTGAGGATCCCTGTTGCGCCACAGCTGCACCTGTCTCAACACAAAAATCCCGTGACCGACTTAGCTGGAGATATCGTAGTAGACTGACACAAGAAACCAAAGTTCAGATGTTCTTGCTCAAGATGCTGTAAGCCTGTTATGCTGACAGCCCAGAACCGCTTCTGAAAGGCGAACTCGCTGCACTGACGTGACACAACCAGAGCTGTGAAATTGATGACACAATGGAAAGGCTGGGGCAGTGATATCATGACTGTCTAACGGCCATGCTTTGGCGCCCCGGTTCTGATGTGAATTAGGAGAGAGAAGCGATACCATTTCAGAAAAATTAGCGGATTGAGTTCGCATAAATACTGCCCAGTTTGGATAGGCAGTATGAGTCGCCGCCGCCAGAAGGGAGAGCTACGTCAGTCTACGACTAGAAATGGATCAACAAGTTAGCTGCGGTTCCGCTGTCCGCTCTAAGTCCGAATTCTGCCGACTTGCCGCTTTTCAAGTGGCTCGCCACCTACTGATTAACTTCCATGCCCTGCTGGGCGCCTACCCTGCGGACCTACGTTTCGTGCCTTGGGCACTTAGCTGACCAGCCATCATCGTCTGCACAGGCAAACTCTGTCGCAGTTCGACGGACAGTTTGAGCAAATTTTGTTGGCTGTCCCTTATCGCCTTGCGCACACACGTCACCGCTGTCAACCGCCGCCGTCCTCAGCTTGATGCTGCACACCCCGGTGCGTCCCGCTCCGTCCCGTGTATTTGTAGCCATAGGCGCGGCTGCCGCAGCACCACGTCGCCTCGTCCAACCGCCACCGCCTGCTGCGCAGTCCCACGTGGTTCCATAACCTTGACAAGACGCCACTTGTTAGTCCAAGTACGCTTCATCGCCGACCGAGTCCGGCATGTGCCTTGGGGACCTTGACCGCCGGCTACCCCCAAATCTTCCCCCCACCCCACCCTCAACCATGTATTTTGGCACGGAACAGAAGGTTATTGTGTTGAACTATGGGCTTTCCTATCCGCTAGAAGTATGCCTCCACCATCCACTGCAAAGGTCATTCATCCCCAACCTCAATATCTTAATCTACATACATACATAGCCACCGTACGGAGAGTGGCGGGGGGTACCCTGAACCACTACGAGTCATTTCCTGCCGTGTTCCACTAGCAAACAGAGACAGGAAAAAACGACAGTCTGCATGCCTCCGCCGGCCGGGGTGGCCGAGCGGTTCTAGGCGCTACAGTCTGGAACCACGCGACCGCTACGTTCGCAGGTTCGAATCCCGCCTCGGCCATGGATGTGTGTGATGTCTTTAGGTTAGTTAGATTTAAGTAGTTCTAAGTTCTAGGGGACTCATGACCTCAGAAGTTAAGTCGCATAGTGCTCAGAGCCATTTGAACATTTGTATGCCTCCGCACGATCACTAATTTCTCGTACGTCCTCTTTGTTGTCCTTACGCGAAATGTGTGTTGACGGCAGTAGAATCGCTCTACAGTCAACTTCAAATCTCGGTTCTATAAATTTTTTCAGTAGTGTTCCTCGAAAAGAACGTCGCCTTCTCTCCAGGGATTCTCATGTGATTTCTCGCATCATTTCTGTAAAACTTGTGTATTGTTTGATCCTACCGGTAACCAGTCTAGCAGCTCATCAGTGAATTGCTTCGATGGCTTGCTTTAATTCGACATGGTCAAGATCTCAGACACTCGAGCAGTACTCCAGAAAAGATCGCACTAGCTTTCTACAAGCGATCCTCTTCACAGATGAACTATACTTCCCCAAATTCTCTCAATTTACCGAAGTCGACCATTCGCCTTCCCTGCTGCCGTTCCTACATTTTCGCTCCATTCCATATCGCTTTTCAGCGTTACGTCCAGATATTAAAACAAAGTGAGTGTGACGATCGGGACACTACTGTTGCTGGTTCGAACACTACGGGTTTGCTGTTTCTACAGTGGACAAGCACACGCATATGTTAGCACATCTCTTCCTAATGATCGCAGCCAGAAATAACTTTGTTAAACAGGTCAGATGAATGGGAAAAACACTGTAACATATAGAGTGTAGAGTAGAGTGATAGAATTTATGTTGTTTATTTTTTTAAGTTCCATCTGCATACTTTATTTTGATATGAAATAAGCAACAACTGCTGATGTAAGAAACGCAACAATATTTGAGTGTGGTGACTGTCTTAACGTCTTTAGCAATAAATAGATTAAAACTTACTGTTTCTGTGTTTTATCGTTGGTTAACGAAGTCATAATACAGCGTATCGCAGTTGCACCAGCACTTTTCTACAGCGTGTCCTTCGGTCCAAACGAAGACTAGGCACTTATTATGAGTAAAATTCTGCAACTCTAAACCGGTTAGTAAACTACATCTGAACCATGTGTCCCTAATGACGCAAGGGTTTGGTTATTGTAAGCTGAATTATGTTAAGCAGCTACCAGAAAATTTCAGGCTTTCCCCAAGGATGGCTTACTTGCACAGTAGTTAACATTAAAACAACAGTTTTGGACACAGGTATCAGAAGAGCATTCTGGAAATACATATCACACACTTCGCGCCAAAGAAGACAAAATAGTATCCAATATGAAACTTCCTGGCAGATTAAAACTGTGTGCCGGACCGAGACTCGAACTCGGGACCTTTGCCTGTCGCGGGCAAGTGCTCTACCATCTTTTTTTTTTCTTTTTTGAAACCATAAAATCAACGTAAAGGCCGCCCTCCTTTTTTTAACATGAATAAAGTAAATGACGATCATAGTCACGGGCGGGAGTCAAAATGAAGTTATCATCTGCATCACAATCCCTGCAGCACGCGGTGCCGCATCATAAATCTGGCAGAAAGCCATATAATCTTGACCATTTCTGCCATTGTGGGCGGCATGTATTTCTCCAGCGTCGACCATTCGAAGGACCATTATCTGAGGCGGTTTCGGTGTTTACCATCGTTGTGTATTTTTTCTTTTTTTTTTCTTTTCGCGTTAACATAATCCAGTCATAACTGGTGCCAACAGGTAAGGGCCAGTTTTCTTCTCAGTGTGCTATATGCCAATATAATTGAACCGCGCAGTACTGTCTCTAGCCGTTCTGCTGCAGGAGTCTTCTCATTTCTGGGACACCCCAGCTGTCGGGCGGATTGTGAAAAACACTTCCTAAAAAATTGGAAAAGTAAGTCCTGTATTTCGTATGACTCTGTATGAGCTCGTGTTTTTCTTGTAAATACATCCAATAATCCATCACGGACTTAATATCGTACGAATACAAATATTTTTCGCATGCCCAGCGATTCAATTGACCGCATCTTCTTTTGTTTGGGAAAAAAGGTCTTGTCCGGTAGAAAAAGTACATCCGATGTGATTTCTGTGACCAACTAAGCTACCCAAGCACGACTCACGCCCCGTCCTCACAACTTTACTTCTGCTAATACCTCGTCTCCTACCTTCCAAACTTTACAGAAGAAGCTCGCAGGAGAGCTTCTGTAAAGTTTGGAAGATAGGAGACGAGGTACTGGCAGAAGTAAAGCTGTGAGGAGGGGGCGTGAGTCGTGCTTGGGTAAGTCAGTTGGTAGAGCACGTGCCCGCGAAAGGCAAAGGTCCCGAGTTCGAGTCTCGGTTCGGTACACAGTTTTAATCTGCCAGGAAGTTTCATATCAACGCGCACTCCACTGCAGAGTGAAAATCTCATTCTTGATAGTATCCTATATGTACCAGTATATTCAACGCCCATTAAAATATAAATGATTGAATCGCATTTGTT
Source organism: Schistocerca serialis cubense (assembly GCF_023864345.2). Classification (NCBI taxonomy): domain Eukaryota; kingdom Metazoa; phylum Arthropoda; class Insecta; order Orthoptera; family Acrididae; genus Schistocerca; species Schistocerca serialis. The sequence continues at coordinate 1,000,238,051 of NC_064640.1, read as the reverse complement.
GCAACAACGATACTAACTTTCGATTCGAGTCCAGTGTTTTGCCAAAGTGTTTTTATAAGTGTTCACTAACGCCGCGGAACAGAAGAAATCATCGAGAGAGTGGGTTAGTGAACTTTACAGATATAGCAGCACATGAACACACAGCACAGTTCTAATTTACGACGACGTGCATTTCAGAAAAGCCTCTGAATGAATTTCAATGGAAGTTTCATTCTCGTTGGTCTAATCCACATAGATGTATTGTGTGTGCTGAATAGTGAAAGAATTAGTAGAGCAAAATACCAAGTGCTGCATAAGATCTTAGTTAACAATAAAATTGATTTAGTTGTAATCCAGGAAACCCACACAGCAATCGAAGCTCAACTTAGTTCAGGAGGACAAATACCTGGATTTGACTTACTGGGTGCTACTTGTTACCAAGTTTATGGTATGGCAACGTATGTCAGACAAGACAAAGAAAACGCACATCTTATTTCTATAAGCTATGCTGATGACATAAAAAACGTTGTCACAAGAGTAGGTGAAATGACTAGCTAATGTTTATGAACTTCCAGGTATCAGTTGGCCTTTTAAAGTGTTTAATTCTCACAACCACCCAGCAACATACTTCAATAGCCGTCATGAAATGTGTAAATACAGGCACAGTAATATGAATTTGGAAGCGCTTTGGTGAACTGGGCCGAAGAGCATGATATTCACCTTATCTCTGATGCTAAGGATCGAGAGACTTTCAGATCTGGAGCCTGGAACACACATCACAATCCTGATCTTTGCTTTGTCTCGTCTGATAGTAAAAGACAACGACTTACAGTATCAATAAAAGTACTTGGAGACTTCCCAAACAGTCAACACCACCCAATTTTTCTTGAATTTGGAATAAGTATCCTTTCGATAAAAGTATTTCCTAGGCCCACATGAAATTTTCAAATCCCCATTGGGGCACCTTCTCAGAAAATCTGGATAAATGTGTAGGATAGATCCCACCAGCAAGTTCGCACTAGAAGCGAGTCATTGAAGCTACAGTTAGCACAGCAAAGAAGTATATTCCAATAGGTCTCTGTAAAGTATATATTCGTGGCTGGACAGAAGAGAGTGAAATCTGTACAAAGGATTCTGTGAAAGTAATGATCATGAAATCGTAGATAAGATGCTAAGTAACATCGACACAGGTGGATTATAAGTGGACTGAGACCGTTGAATCCCTGCACTTCCGTACATCAAGTAGGGAGGCTTGGTCTTTGCTCAGAAAACTAGGTGGTAGCACCCAATACATCGCACATATGATGCTGTCACGCCTAAGTTTCAGTCAGCATTTTGTCCACTTCTAGAACTCCTAAAGTCCAAGCACATACTGTGGCTGCCAGGAAGAAAATAAGGGCACTCAAAACAGATTGCAAAACTAAATTGAATACTCTGCTATTCAGCGTCGAAGAAGTAACGACTGCCATAAATGAAATGATACCAGGGAAATCCCCAGTCTTTGGTGGCATTCATGCAGTATTCCTTTTGCATTGTGACAAGTATGTGAAAAAGGGACTGGCTGAGTTCTTCACAAACATTCTGCAAACGGCTAACATACCGCATGAAACGGACAAAAGTCACAGCCTTACTGAAAACCGGAAAATCAAACGACAGGCCAGAAAGTTATCAACCCGTAGCTTTCCTTAGCATGCTGTATAAGCTACAGGACAGAATGGTGTGCAACATAATATGTCACGAGATCTTCGAAAATACACCGGTTGAACAGGCAGGATTCAGACCTAATCGCTGCTGCACGGATCAAGCCCTGTCACTAACGACCTTGACAAAAGCTGACTTCGAGAATAGAGAAGATCAACAGCCGCATTTATTGATCTGAAAGCTGTGTATGATACTGTCTGGAGGCAAGGTGTCACACTGAAACTCCTACAAGTTATCTCAAGCCTGAAAATTGGCAATCTCATCAATGACATGCTCATTAACCAATGCTTGCAAGTACTCATAGGCAACGAACTAAGTTCACAGATGAAACTAAAGAATGAGCTACCACAAGGGTCTGTCGTGACCTCCCTCCTGTTCAGTTTGTACACATCACCTATGCCTGGAATCACATCAAAAAAGTTTGGGTATGTTGTCGACTGGGCACTCGCAATGAGGCATAAGGATTTGGAAGTTACCGAGTCCGTACTGACTAGTGATAAATCAACTACTGGTCAGTATTTCTGCAAACGGAGATTGCAGCCAAGTGCCGCTAAGACAGAACTCTCGACATTTCACCTAAACAGCAAGACTGCCAACAAAGAACTCACTGTCCACCATGAAGGAATAATACTCAGACATAACAGAAATCCAAAAATCTTAAAGTCACACTTAACAGAACGCTAAGCTGCAAACATTTATTAAGAACAGCTGTCAAAATAAAAACTCGAAATAACGTCATCCAGAAACAGTGTGGCACATCATGGGGATCAACTGCATCACCACTCCTTACTTCAGCTCCGGGATTTACCCTGTAGATCAATATAGGTCACCAGCAAAGGATGAACAGTGCTCACACAAAACGTGCTCAACCATAGGATGTGTCTTATAACCGGTGCCGTCAGACCCACACCTAATTTCTGGCTACCCACCACCACCTCCATCTCTGAGGCGGGAAAATGCGCTTGTACGGAAGTACAAAAAATACAAAAAAATTCTAACCTCCCTGTTGACGCAGACATTCGAAGCTAAAGAAAAGTTAGGCTTCACTCTCGCCAGCCACCCCTGTAAACCACAAGAAACTAATGACTGCTGGAGGCACACATGACAGATTAATGCGACGACAGAAAAACTTAAGACAACATGCATATCATCCAAGCCAACTGATTTTGAATTGCAACGCAAGAGATGGACGATTCTTAGCCAAATAAGAACCAACACTGGAGGGTGTGCTGACTCGTTGCACAAGTGGAATAAAATAACTTCTCCGAGTTGCGACTGTGGCGCTGAAAATGAGACGGTTCATCTACATCTACACTTGCATGATTGCTCTGCAATTCAAAATTAAGGGCCTGGCAGAAGGTTCGCTGTACCGCATTCAAGCTATTTCTCTATCGTTCCACTCTCAAACAGCACAAGATAAAAACGAACACTTCAATCTTTCCGTGTGTGCCCTGATTTCTCTTATTTTATTGTGATCGTCATTACACCCTACGCAGATGGGCACCAACAACATATTTTTGACAGTCTGAGGAGAAAATTGGTGACTGAAATTTCATGAGTAAATCCTGCCGCAAGGAAAAAATTTGTTTTAATGATTGCCACCCCAATTCGCGTATCATATCCGTGACACTCTCTGCCTTATTTCGCTATAGCACAAAACGAACTGCCCTTCTTTGAACTATTTCGATGTCCTCCATCGATTCTATCTGATGCGGATCCTACACCGAACAGCACTACTCCCGAAGAGGGCGGTCAAGCGCAGTGTAAGCAGTCTCTTTAGTAACGCTGCTGCATTTTCTAAGTGCTTTGACAATAAATCGCTATCTTTGGTTTGCTTTCTCCACAAAATTATCTATGTATTCTTTCTAATATAACTTATTCGTAACCGTAATCCCTAAATATTTAGCTGAATTTACAGCCTTTACATTTGTGTGATTTATCGTGTAACCGAAATTTAGCGGATTCCTTTTAGTACTCATGTTGACAACTTCACACTTTTCACACCATACAGATATTTTGTCTAAATCTTTTTGCAATTTTGTTTTGATAGTATGTTTTATAAGACGGTAAATGACAGCATCATCTGTAAACAATCTAAGAGGGTTACTCATATCCTCTCCTAAATCGGTTACGTAGATTAGGAACATTAGAGGGTCTGTAACACTTCTGTTTTACTCCATGACTTTCCGTCAGTTATTACGAACTGTGACCTTTATGACAGGAATCTCGATTCCTGTCGCCCAACTGAGATAATAATCCGTAAGCAAGCAATTTGATTAAAAGTCGCTTGTGAGGAGCGGTGTCATAAGGCTTCTGGAAATCTGGAAATCTGGAGCAAATTGAGATTCCCTGTCGACAGCGCCCAGTTACTTCTTACGAATAACGAACTAGTTATGTTTCAGAAGAACGGTATTTCCTGAATCCGTGCAGACTGTGTGTCAATAGACCGTTACCTTCGAGGTAATTCATAATGTTCGAACACAGCATATGTTCCAAAATCATACTGCAGATCGACGTTAGTGATACTGGTCTGTAATTCAGCGTATTACTCGTATATCATTTCTTGGATATTGATGTGACTTGCACAACTTTCTAATCGTTTGTTTCGGATCTTTTGACGAGCGAGCGGTCGTATACGATTGCTAAATATGGAGGTACTGTATCTGGAACTCTGAAAGGAACCTGACTGGTATACAATCTCGACCGTAGGTCTTTCCTTTATTAAGTGATTTAAGCTGTTTTGCAACACCGAGGATATCTACTTCTAAGTTCCTCATGTTGACAGTTGTTCTTGATTCGAATTTTGGAATATTTACTTCATCTTCCTTGGTGAAGGAATTTCATAAAAACGTTTTTAGTAACTCTGCTTTTGTGGCACTGTCATCAGTAACATCACCTTTGTTATCGCGCACTGAATGTATTGAGCGTGTCTATCCGCTGGTGTACTTTACATACGGCGAGAAGCTCTTTGGATATTCTCCCAGATTTCGAAACAGAGTTCCGTTGTGGAAACTATTAAGAGCAACTCGCATTTAAGTTTGCGCTAAATTTCGAGCTTCTGTAAAACTTCACCATTCTTCGGGTTCTGCGTTATTTTAGAAATGGCACACGTTTTTTGTTGCTTCTGCAATTGTGTTCTGACTTCTTTTGCGTATCACGGGGGATCAGTATCATCTCTTATTAATTTATGTCATGTTATTCAAGAATGTCATGTGAGATCCTTCCCTGGCGATCGAGCACAGATTCTGGTGATGACGGAGCGAGCAATAGACTATATTCGTGGCCTGAATATACGTTTTTAGTTTGCTATAATTGTAATCTTATTTGTTTGTGATGTAGCAATGGTTAAATAAATAATATACATATTCTTTACAGAGCTCGAGGTGACGTGAACAGCCCACTTTGCCTACAGTCTCTGCTTCGTTGACTATTAATTACTTGCATCTGCTGTTAATTTTTAGTTGTAGACAGAATTTTGTAAAGCAAGAAACGCAGTTAACGTTATCTGAAATACATACACTTTTCTCACTCATTTCCCTACATAATACCAGGAGTTTATGTCACAGAAACAAGAAATTTATTTGGTGAACTTTATAAACTAGTAGTTTATTAGCTTACATAACGTACGGGTAAACTAAATATCTTTCTAAAGGGTCTCGGAAAATCGCGTCCCATTTCGTCCTCCGCAATGTTTACTGTCAAGTATATTCCTGTGATGGTCCTTCAGTCAATCTGTGAGGCGACAGCCTGTTTCTGGCCTTTCTACTCACATTATATCCTATTCCCATACGAGACTCTCTTCATTTATTATCCGATTCAATTATATTTGACGACTTTCAACCTGTATCGCGTGTTGTGGCTATGGGGTAGCGTGTAGCGATGTAGGCAACCCACTACTCTAACATCACATTCTTGTAGTAGTTTGTTCCATTAAATGCATCTGATCTTGACGAAGGGAACTCCTTTTCGCAGGAGTGAAAACAGGTGGAACTTATGCACGTTCTGGAAGAGGTGCCAGTTGAACGGGAGACCACTGCCTTGTTAGTAAACTTCGGGTGGAGTTCTCAGCTGTCCACTTGCTGTTGTTCTACCGTATGTGTGGTTTCGAGACACGTTTCCTCGAGCAAAATATATAGCCACTCGTGTGTCTGTAAATATCCAAACTTTGCCCTTTCAGTGGGAATGGCGTGCAAAGCCCAAAAAAATTTCCAGAATTTTCGACAAACAAGTTTGGACGTGGGAGCGAGGTGACACTCGTTTCCCGTTTCCGTATACACATATTTCATTGGCGGATACATTTTTAACTTTATGGCGGGAGCTAAGGAACGGACATCCAGATCCCTGAATGGAAGAGCAATTTCGCCCTTTCTGTAATCGGCTAGAAAAGATTGTGCAGGGTGCCTTTCCAAGATCTGAAGGAAGGCTACTAAAAACTGAGAGAGGCATTCGTACTCGTATTGGGATTCGTATGGGTATTCTGATTCGAACGTCTACGTCTACTTCTACTTGGAAATGCTACTCTGGACTCCGGACTCGTTTGCGTTTTTCTTGACTTCCACCTTCTGCCAAGTCTTCGAAGTTTCACTTTGAATTCACGCGCACCCGCGACGAGTCATCAGGAGCACGATGACATCCGCAATTCACAGTCCCATCACATCGGCTCCGCGCAGCAACAGTAAGCAGCGGTCACAGTTTCTTTATCTCATCTTGTTCTATATTGTCCACTGAATTTGTTCGGGGCGGTCGTCCGATGACACTCGTTCGCGTCCTTCGTTGATCCTTTCACTCAGTTCTTTTGTTGCAGAGGGTGGCTAACCCTCCGACCGAACACGCTTAGCTACCGTGCCGGCTAGTTCCGCACATTCCGACTTGTCGGCAGCCACGTCAGTGGCACGTACGGTAAGATCGCATTTGCAATACGTACTCCCGGCTTCGGAAATCACAATATACTGAACGAAGAGGAGTTCATTCCGGTTCCTATTTCTTATACTTCCTACCATGTTCCACGCGCTTCACGCACTGGTATACAATTTTTTGTGAAATCTAATCATTGCTTCGATTGAGTTTTTTTTCGTAACCACTCATGTTTCGTTTCGTTGGAGCTCACTTGCCTAGTGATGTTTCTTTTTCCTGTCTTCCTTTATTCATTGACCTGTTGTGTGTTGCGTTCGATTTCATACCTTCTTTTGTGTAATTTTAAAGTTTTGCAATCATAGTCGAAAGCGTAACTCGAGTTCTCTATGTGCCCAGGGACCATCTCAACCGTAATTGTCCAGCATCATACTTGTGGTGACCCTAACATTCATTCATTTTCTTGTCATTCTCCTATTTTAATTCTGTAAATTCACTCTCAAATTGTTTTATAACCTCGACGTTTATACACTATGTGATCAAAACTATCCGGACACCCCCATAAACGTATGTTTTTCAAATTAGGTGCATAGTGCTGCCACTTACTGCCAGTTACTCCATATCAGCGACCTCAGTAGTCATTAGACATCGTGAGAGAGCGGAATGGGCGCTCCGCGAAAGTCACGGACTTCGAACGTGGTCAGGTGATTGGGTGTCACTTGTGTCATACGTCTGTACGCGAGATTTCCAAACTCCTGAACTTCCCTGTGTCCACTGTTTCCGATGTGATAGTGAAGTGGAAACGTGAAGAGACACGTACAGCACAAAGGCGTACAGGCCGATATCGTCTGTTGACTGAGAGACCGCCTACAGTTGAAGAGTGTCGTAATGCGTAATAGGCAGACATCTACCCAGACCGTCACACAGGAATTCCAAACTGCATCAGGATCCACTGCAAGTACTTTGACAGTTAGGCGGGAGGTGAGAAAGCTTGGATTTCACGGTCGAGCGGCTGCTGCTAAGCCACACATCACGACGGTAAATGCCAAACGACGCCTCGCTTGGTGTAAACATTGGACGACTGAATAGTGGAAAAACGTTGTGTGCAGTGACGAATCACGGTACACAATGTGGCGATCCGATGGCAGTGTGTGGGTGTGGCGAATGCCCGGTGGACGTCATCTGCCAGCGTGTGTAGTACCAACAGTAAAATTCGGAGGCGTTGGTGTTATGGTGTGGTCGTGTTTTTCAGGGAGGAGGCTTGCACCCCTTGTTGCTTTGCGTGGCACTATCACAACACAGGTCTTCATTGATGTATTAGGCACCTTCTTGCTTCCAACTGTTGAAGAGCAATTCGGGGATGACGATTTCATCTTTCAACACGCTCGAGCACCTGTTCATAATGCACGGCCTGTGGCGGAGTGGTTACACTACAATAACATCCCTGCAATGGACTTGCCTGCACAGTGTCCTGATCTGAATCCTATAGGACACCTTTGGGATGTTTTGGAACGCTGACTTTGTGCCAGGCCTCACCGACCGACATCGAAACCTCTCCTCAGTGCAGCACTCCGTGAAGAATGGACTGCCATTCTCAAGAAACCACCCAGCACCTGATTGAACGTATTCTTGCGAGTGTGGAAGCTGTCACCAAGGCTAACGATGGGCCAACACCATATTGAATTCCAACATTACAAATGGAGGGCGCCACGAACTAGTAAGTCATTTTCAGCCAGGTGTCCGGATACTTTTGATCACATAGTGTATGTCCTGACCTAACTAGTGTTCCAATAAATATTATTTTGTCAGATCAAACTCTATTATTCAGCAACCATTCTAGTAAATTATTCAACTGAAATGCCCAGGTCCTCCAAACATGAGCAATAGGCGTGTCCTCTGACGAGTTCAGGGATGTAGTAAATAGCTTTTTCCGATATGAGCAGCTGTTGATTTTTCAAATAGCCTATTAGTTTCATGGGAGTAATTTGTCATTTTAATCTGCATACCCACAGAGCACACGATGAGAAGAGGTCGTGTTCACAGCACACTCGGCTTCTGGCAAACTGTAGACAAACGCTGATGTCACGTCGAGGGCACGTTTTAGTTTCGACGTCTAGAATGGCGAATGGTAGGAGGTAGATATTTCCATTTTCTTCATTCATATTAAGCTAAACGAAAACTCTAAAGCTACGTATACTCCGAAATAGAGATAGGAGAGAGCACATCTTCCGTCGCGGTAATGAAATAAAGAAGAATAGAGTTTAACGGCGCATCGACGACGATTTCATTAGAGACGGAGCGTAAGCTCAGTTTAAGAAAAGAAGGACGTTTTCAAAAGAAACAGCCCGCTGTTTCCCGTAAGTGATTTAAAGAAATCATAGAAAATCTTATCTGGATTGTCCGAGGGGAGTTTCAACGACAGTCTTCCCGAATGCGAATCCACTGTCTTATAACTGTGGGAACGAAATAGCTTTGCTTGCCTCGGGATTCGTACGTCGTCAGCTTTTTATTCATCGTCGGTGGCGCATTACAATGCAGAATGGAGAAAGACCGCAGTACATCGTATCACTTGGTTTGGACATCGACAACGACAGGTGACCAGACATATCATCGTTAACCAGTTCCTTGCCACGTGCTTCAGAACCTAGCAGCTCAAACGGTACGCGTTGCTCAGCACACAGAGATTAGCAGGGGCACAGAAACACTGCGATTGGACGCTCGAAGCATGTAAATATACTTCTCTGCCAAACTTAACGATGAAATAGGTATCGTAATATAACATATTAAGAACTCGTTTTAAATGAATGTAAGTGTGAGACCAAGTTTCCAGAGGTCTCCCAGTGGTACACAGAAAGCTGGACGTCACGTGATGTGAGGTCGGCGTGGCTAAGGGCAAATAGGGCAGGGCCCGCAACACGAGACGGCTGAAGCAACGAGAAAAAGGCAGTGTGTATCAATCAGCGAGCAGTTATGCTGCACTGTGGTGATTTTCTTCATTGCAACATGACCTGGAGACGACATTAGGACTTCACATGGGGAACAAGCGTCGGGAAACTGGAAGATGGGCAAAGCGTGACGAGTGTAGTGCGGAAGTTTGGTACAACTCTCAGCTTTGTTTCCCGTGCTGGGGGAGCGTTCCGAAACACAGGCACTGCTGCCCGAAGGAGAGGAGGTCAACTGCAGCAGCAGATGCCCGCTATATTGTGCAATAGGCAAGAAGCGGCACACAACAGAGTGCGGGTGCAGTTGCACCACTGCAAAAAATGGTTCAAATGGCTCTGAGCGCTATGGGACTTAACTTCTGAGATCATCAGTTCCCTAGAACTTAGAACTACTTAAACCTAACTAACCTAAGGACATCACACACATCCATGCCCGAGGCAGGATTCGAACCTGCGACCGTAGCGGTCGCGCGGTTTCATACTGTAGTGCCTAGAACCGCTTAGCCATTCCGGCCGGCAAACGGGACTGCAAGACACGGAATCTGACGCTCTACACTGGCCTGACAACAGCATGGGGTGGTCCGTTTGCCCGACATGCATGCATGTCCGAAGGCACATTCCATCCTACTTTTCGGTAACACAGGTACTTCTATTTAGTATTTATTCGCCAATACGAAGACCTCGACTGTGAATAACTATGTCCTTCCTTGACAGGAATACACGTAACGTACGAGTGCAGGTTGTGGCACAAGGACGACGACATATGGAAGAACGCAGGAACTCTGCTCGAATCTCAGATTTTCATTGTTGTCATTCTAACATACAGCCGAATATGGTTCATATTCGCAACTGCGAGTGCATTTCCTGTATCACTTGGGAATCCCTAGTACGAAGTAGATGTTCTTTTCCTGAAACGCCATTGACAATGATTAGAGAACTGGCATTTGCGAGTGACGGCAGAAACATCATACTGTCATCAACATAAATCTCGCGTAGGGATCGCGAAAACAAGATAAGAGAAATCAGGGCTCATACGGAAGCGTATAGACGATCTCTTTCCCTTCGCTCCATTTGCGAGTGAAATGGGAAAGAGGATTACTAGCATTAACACAAGAGACTTTCTAAGGATCTATGTAGATGTAGGTGTAAATGTGTATGTACATGTAGATACAAATGGAAGCAAATTCTGAATTGAGTATTCTGAAATTATGATCCATTAGTCGGAAATGAATATTTAGCGTGGCGCGAGATCTTCAGTGCGTTCAGAAACCATTAGTCTGAAATGAATAATTTAAGGTGACACGAGTCTTCACTGAGTACTGCACGGGAGATGGTTTGTGGGGCGCTCAACTGCGCGGTCATCAGCGCCCCTCCACATTCCCAGTCTGTACAAAGTCCAATCAAGCCACTTTCACGAATGATGATGGAATGATGAGGACAACACAAACACCCAGTCTCCGGGCAGAGAAAATCCCCAACCCGGCCGGGAATCGAAACCGAGACCCCGTGATTCAGAAGTATCAACGCTAGCCACTGGATCACGAGCTGCGGACACTGCACGTGAGATACACCTGCCGTATCGACTTTGAAAAACAACTCTCTATCGCCCTCTAAACGTCCACTGTGTAGTTTACCATTACCGACTGTCGAAGATGAAGCATTACTTGTTATAGGAACTTGTGAAAATACCTTCAGCGGAAGGTGCAGGAGCTTGTAGCTCACGGAAACGTTTTGCACAGAAAAGTTTTGTAACGTTCATAATCTTAACTGGAAGAAATTTATCGCTGTGAATAGAAGCTCAGGAGAAACTAGGTCGTTTAAATCCCAGAGAGCTGGCCCAGTTCCTCGGCGAAGAATTGTTCGCAAGGCACAATTTGAGAATATGGTGTGTTATCGTGTGGTAGATGATTCATCAATCATTGTCGAGCAACTTACCTGTTAAATGCGCATCTCAAAGAAGGGAGTGTGAAGAGCAAAATTCTAGGAGCGATTACAATACTACCATAAGGAACGTGGGCGATAAATGGGTTCACGTGGTTCTGAAAGCAGAGCTCAGTCATGGTTGATGCATTTAGACTGCCCGTCGTCACTTTGAACGGTTGCTGTGAGTATAGGTTGTTGCTGTTAAGTTGCAAGTCTTTAGATCAATAGGAAACTAAATATTCATTTGAGACCATTACTTCATAGTTTCAAAACAATCATTTTTCAGATGAGATCGTCTAACACCTGTAAGATTATGCCCCTAAAGTACGCCCTGTATAACTTCGTAAGCACTTTTCGATTTGTCTGTATATTTATTATTAAAACGTGTGTGTATACCGACCAGACTGAGTGGGTTTTTAAACGGTTCTTCACGCTCGTATAGGGTAATGCTGAGCTGGGCCCCAATCTCCGCCTCAAAAAGTACAATACAGAAACAGTTAAAATCCGGTAACACACATAGCGAAGCTTACACGATCCACAGACAGACGACGCACACGATTTCACTTCCTGTGGTTAACTGACGACTGTGGCCACAATAGAGCAACCAGCGACTGAATTAAAATTAAAATGATTTTGCCGAATCACCATAATAGAGGTCATCATCCAAGGTTATGATGCGCCAAAACGTTGCGAATACTATAGAGGATGAAGTGAAACTCGCGCACTCACGCTTCACAGCGCTAATCCTCACATGCCAGCGATAAAAAATTGTCTCTCACAAAATTTTGTCCGGCGAGTACATCCGGCAGAAAAAGGACGTTAAAGATGGCAATGCAGCAACACTGTAACCACATGTATGGTAACTATCTCTGTCAACTCTTTTTAATTGTGCTATACTGTTGGTGCAGTGGATAGAGTTTTGGGTTAGCATACAGGAAGTCGATGGCTCGATCCTGGGTTGAGGCACATGTTTTTCATTTCGTAAATGTAGTTCTGGTGCGACGGTACCTGGCATTTTAATCGTCAGTAGCGATTGCAGCGGGTCCTCTGGAAAACATTTGTACTTACATACTACAATAGTAGATATGGAAGATTGGTCAGCTTTAAAAGAAGACCTTTCCACGTGTGGGCATGAATTTATTTGCACCACTCATCTACTATATGCGACACCTGTTTTCTTTGTACCCTCCTCCAATTGTCCCATAGATCATTAAAATCTGGCCGTGCGGTTCTAGGCGTTCCAGTCCGGAGCCGCGCTGCTGCTACGGTCGCAGGTTCGAATCCTGCCTCGGGCGTGGGTGTGTGTGATGTCCTTAGGCTAGTTAGGTTTAAGTCGTTCTAAGTTCTAGGGGACTGATGACCACAGCAGTTGAGTCCCATAGTGCTCAGAGCCATCATTAACATATATTATTCTTGCCTCGTTCAGGGCGATTACATTGCGTTAGGGCCTTACGTTACCAGTAGGACCAGCAATGTGCTTTGCGAATAATGTCCAGTCTCGGTTACTATTTGTATGTGTTATCACCATGGTCTCACTAATTATACCTTTCAACACTGAGTCTGGTAACCACATGCTGTTTAGTACGTATCTCAATGCATTATTATTATTATTATTATTATTCTAGCAATGGGATTGTGGAAACATCACGTCTATTACCATTAATAAAACAGTGCAATTTGAAACTAAACTTTTAACAGTTAGTGGTGTTGGGATAAATCATGCAGAACAATATCTATCAGAGGGGTAATGTGCGTTAGGTGGAACAGTGCGCAAGACTGACAGCATGTTTATATTGTACGCACTGTCCACCAGACAGGGACCAGTTTGCAAGTGGAGTATTGCGCCCATGGCAGACTCCAATTTACATGCGTACACGTATCCAATTTTCTCATTGTAAACCTCTAAACCAGTGTGGCAGACGTATGGCATACACAAACGATGAATATCTGGATATGCCTCTGATCCTTGATGGATCTGATAACCGGGCTTGCGGGCGGATCTAGGCGCTACAGTCTGGAACCGCGCGACTGCTACGGTCGCAGGTTCGAATCCTGCCTCGGGCTTGGATGTGTGTGATGTCCTTAGGTTAGTTAGGTTTAAGTAGTTCTACGTTCTAGGGGACTGATGACCTCAGAAGTTAAGTCCCATAGTGCTCAGAGCCATTTGAACCATAGCCGGGCTTGTGTTGCCGCTCGTGTATATGCTGCTAGATATCCTCATCGGCGCCATCCAGATAAAAATGTGTTTCGCTATCTGGAGCTGTGCCTTCGGGAGTCAGGGTCTCTCCTTCCACCATCACGTGACAGAGGTCGTCCACGGACTCGCCATACTGCAGCTACTGAGGAAGCTGTTCCAGAGATCATACACCAAGAATCTCAGCGAAGTACACGTAGCGTAGCAAGGCAGCTGCGGGTCTCGCAACGCACAGTCGTTAACGTGCTGCAAGAGCATGGGCTCCACCCTCATCTTTATGCTTTCACACAACGACTTCATCCTGCAGATCACAATCAGCGGATGCAATTCTGTAAATGGTTTCAACAACAACAGGAAGCCAACGATGGCTTCGTGAACACCGTAATATGATCGAATGAAGCAGCATTCACTCGTGATGGTGTCTTCAATATACACAATGCCCATCATTGGTGTGAGGTTAACCAGCACGTCACCCGCTACCATGGGTATCAAGTTCACTTTTGTAGCAACATCTGGGACGGAATATTGGGCGACAGGTGTTTGGGCTCCTACATGTTACTTGTCGGTTGACAGCATGAAGTTACCATGCATTCCTCTCAAACTATCTGCCTGATGCGCTGGAATATGTTCCACTACATATTCGCAGAGGATATACTTCCAACATGATGCTGCACCTCCTCACTCTGGAATTAATGTGCGACAGTATTTGGATGAAACATTTCCAGAGAAATGGCCCGGACGTGAAGGTCCAGTTGTATGGCCACCGCGTTCACCTGACCTAAATACCCTGAATTTCTTCCTGTGGGAACACCTGAAGGTGCACGTGTACTCTACTCTGCTGACGAATGTGAAATAATTGATAGCGCTTGTTCATGTTGCTTCTGTTACTGTGGACGCGAAGGGTCCAGACCTGTATGATCCGACGGGCTGTGCAATGTTTGGACATGGAGGGAGGTCGCTTTGAGCATCTCCAGTTCTGAGCACAACGTATTCTGATGTGAAGGTCATGCAGTCATTAATATGGACATTATTATTGTCATTGGTTGCTAATGTGCGACATCTGAGCGCTCACGTTACGTGTAGTATAAATGGCAAGTAGATGTTGTGTTATTGTACTGGGCTATCATCGTTAGGACCCCGAAATTGATATTGTTTTTGTAGTTATTCTGTCGTATGACAGGTCATTTGTTTCAACTGTTAATTTCTTATTTACAAAATGTTGTAAATTTAGCATACATGTGACCTAAGAAACGCTGTATATCACAGTATGAAATGTCAGAATAAAATTAGCAAATAAAAAGATGCCGTCCAAGCCCGGATGGAACCCTCCTGCTGCCAACCCAAAACTTTATCCACTGCACCGACCACACAGCACATCTAATATGTGCCAACAGAGGTACTTACTATACATGTGGTTACAGTGTTGCCAGACTGCCACTCTTTAACGTCCTTTTTCTGCCAGATGTACTCACCAGACGAAATTTTGTGACAGACATTTTTTTATCGTTGGCATGTGTGGAGTCGCGCTGCGAAGCCCGAGTGCGAGAATTTCGCTTCACCGTGTATAACGAAATAACGAGCAACTAGCTATATAACAGAAATTTAATTTCATTATCGGTTTCGGGCAGTTAGTGCCTTTGTTTAGCTTACACCTATCGCATTATTTGCGAGTGTCAACAATTGGATGCATACAGCAAAGTGCCATGTACATGTGGTTCATAGAGTCTGCACAAATTTTGTACAGACAACTATAAGCTTCTGAAGAAGGGAAGTAAGTGCGCGAAACCGGTAAAGAAATTAAATTTCTTTTATGTAGCTGGTTGCTTATTATTTCGTTGTATGCGTCTACAGTTACTAAG
This sequence comes from Schistocerca serialis cubense, assembly GCF_023864345.2. Classification (NCBI taxonomy): domain Eukaryota; kingdom Metazoa; phylum Arthropoda; class Insecta; order Orthoptera; family Acrididae; genus Schistocerca; species Schistocerca serialis. The sequence continues at coordinate 1,000,222,602 of NC_064640.1, read as the reverse complement.
GATGGATAAAATACTTAAATTACGAACACTGTTCTCATTGAGACTGAATGCCGCCTGCTGTCGTTGCCAGGACGTGACGCGGCTTGGGGAGTACAGAAGCGGAGCCGAGGCGAGTCGGGAATCAGTCCAGCGACGATACGTGCTGTAAATGGGGAAATCCATTATCACAAACGGCAGATTGTTTTGACTTTGCACCAGGGATCCAACATCTCAGAAACGGTGAAGCTGATGGGCTGTTCGTATCCTACTGTCCTGAACATCTAGGGGAGTGATTGAATCACGCTGAAACCGCGTGTAGGCCACAATGCGTTAGCGCCCCATATCTCATCTAGAACGTGGAGGACGGATGCTTGCTCGCTAAGCAAAACGGGATATGATCTGACGGCAGAGTACAACGCTGGAGCAGGCACAAGTGTTTTGAAAGCACACTGTTCAACGCACGTTGTTGGACATGCGGCTCCGTAGCGTCGACCCCTATGTGTCCCCACGTTGAACCTATACCATCATCATTTACGTCTGGAGAAGGCGCGAGATAATAAAGATTGAAGCCTGAACCGATGGAAAAGTATCGCCTGGTCGAAAATGTTTCAAATGGCTCTGAGCACTATGGGACTTAACTGCTGAGGTCATCAGTCCCCTAGAACTTAGAATTACTTAAACCTAACTAACCTAAGAACATCAGACACATCCATGACCGAGGCAGGATTCGAACTTGCGCTCGTAGCGGTCGCGCGGTTCCAGACTGTAGCGCCTAGAACCGCTCGGCCACTCCGACCGGCTATCGCCTGGTCGGATGAATCACAATTCTTCTTACACTATGTTAATGGTCGTGCCCAGATACGCCGTCATTCAGGAGAACAGCTACTCGAGGAAAGCATCTCACCACAGACAATGGCTACTGGGAGCAGTATAACATTATGGAGACAATCACCGGGGCTTCCGTGGGAATTCGGTGGTAGCCGAAGCCACCATGAGCTGTGGACAACGTCGTGTAACTGTTCCTAAAAGCACGATCAGTTTCAGGAAGACATCGTTTCAGCCGACTTAGAAATTTGTAAATATTAGATCGTAGCAACTGTCTATTATAATGAAAGTAGAACCACCTAAACTGCGTACAGAATCACTAAGAGTAAATGCACACTAATTCCAAAGAGCGCAGGGAAGCTTGTTTTAACAAGAAAAGGTAAAAGAAAGTATGTCTTTGCAAGGTGTAGTGAACCTGTAATAACTTTCGAATAAGAGAGGTAACTGAATGTACCAACAAGTAAGTTGTATGTGGTAGTACTGTAAGTATTGGTTGTGTAAGCTTAGTTATAAGGATGTGCATTTTGAGAAAGGGTGAGGGAAACATTTGTTTCAAAGGCGAAGTCCCATGTGACATACCGAAAAGGGGGATTTAAAAACAAAACAAAAACAAAAAACAAAAAAAACTGACTGGCATCTTCAATTGCCAAACATGCGAAATAAATAGCATTTATAAGGAACAAAAAAGTGTAACATAAAATAAGATTGGAAACTTGTATTAGAGAATAGGGATTCAACAAAGACAATATAAGATTAAAAAACAAAACAAAACCTTTGTGAACAATGTTCTACAAACATCCGAGTACCATATATATGTCATAAGATAATTCCAGAGGCAAACATAGGAAAAAGTCAGAACGAATTCTTGTAAAGGAGTGGGGTATGCCACAGAAATATATTAAAGGCAAATGCAAAATGCTCTTAAAATTTTCTCAGTCCAACGCGAAGCCCAGTTAAACCAGGCGAGCGTGACGTTCAGCGAACAGAATGACAAACACGCAAAGAGCGGATACTGCAAATAATATGCCACGCTCTGGCAGCCATTGCTTCTCATCACTCAAGCGAGAACTCAGTATCTTTAATTCAGCAACATGACCCCACTGGGGAGGGATTATGACGTCATTCTGACAGCGTAGTGCGATGCCTCAAAAACCAGTGGATGTTCCACAAGAACATCATTCAGCCCGCTGACATGGTGGAAAAGAACCACGCTGGAGCCCCGAAAGCCACTGTTGTGACGTCGAGGTGTGGTGAAGTACGCTGATGAGCCCAGGAAACGAGAACAAATGCAGTCATACTCAGCCAGACATGAAGTCATTTCCTCAGACGGACAGTAATAAATACTCATGCTTCCAAGCCTGTATACGAGTACTGTTCATTGACACTGAAGCAGCTATGATACAGACTCTACAACATTCGACAAATGATTTCAGTGTGGCGGATTTTCACGGGAAGGTGCCCGGGTTCGATTCCTGTCAGGTCGTAGATTTTCTCCACTCAGGGACTCATTGTTGTGTTGTCCCTACATTAGTATTGTTATAATTGACATACCCCTATTGAGCTGGCTATATGGGCACCTCTTGAGAGCTAATAGAGACTGCTCTCTGCCTCGTCTACTGCTACCAACTCCTCGTGCACTGATGTGAAGTCTTTCAGCTTGTGAGAATTGAACTGATGGAGTCTGGTGCATCGTCAGTCTGTCGCTGTATCTGGGAGTCATGCTAAGTCCACGATCTACACCTGGCGGAGAGGCGTGCTGTAACTCTGCGCTACCATCACATCAAGTGCGAAGCTGCTGGGGTTTACTCAGACACACCCCTTTGATGTCCACGAGAGGGCCCTAGTAAGCAATCGACGTTCGGATGGTCGATGCCACTGAAGGAGCTACACCTGACGCCCGCTACCCTGCCCAACATGGCTGTATTAGGTGCGCTGCCATAATGGAGGCAACAGCCTCGAGGATGTACTGAGGTGAACTCGTGATCTACTTTTCGCATTCTACTCTGCAGCATGTTGCACTCAGTGTGACATTTTTGTAGCCCTCCTCGCTGATGCTGCGGAAAAGATGATTCAAATGCAACACTTAACTCGAATAAGTATATGTCTTTCTATTGCTATTTCATTCGCGCATAGAGTGCCCACCGACCTTCACCACTGTACTCCACAATTTGCTACCCTGCAAACGTAATGGTTTCAATTCAGGCCCTTACAATACTTCACTTTACCAATAGGCTGCACAGTTTTCTTTTCACTCCTCGAGAGTGGTGTTATGGTACTGTTGTGCAGGGATTTCAGTGTGTAGCAAGATCACAGATTTTTACCAACAAACAAATAAAACTACGTGCATTCTGAACCTCTCGCGGCGTAATGAATAATCCATTAAATTTCGGGCATGGAGTCGCGCAAATACTACTGCTTTAACTGATATTTCAGTCACGCATCGTCCGCCTATCCTCAGGGTGAGCCGTAGGACTGTCAAGGTGCCAAGCGCGGCCTTAAGTGCTCCACTTTGGCGATATTGCTCATGCAGGTCACAGATGCTGGTCAAAGAGGTCAAAGAAGTACACTGGTGTTACATGGACGACACATCTGTGGTATGGCCTCACGGGAAGGATGAATTACATCGATTTCTTGAGCATCTGAAATCTATCCAGGATAATATCAAATTTACTATATGACACATTAGGACAGGCAGTATATCGTAAACCAATGCATACGAATCTGTATTTATATTTCAGTAGCTACCATCACCCTTCACAAATCGCACGCGTCATTAAAACCTTAATGCGTAAGGCACACTGTATAACCGATAATGATAAGGTGCAGGAAGAGCTGACACACATCAAGAGCATTTTTAAAGCAAATGGATATTCCCAGCAACAAATCTGCAAAGCATTCAATATGAATTCTAGAATGCAAGGACGTGGTCTGGAAGAAGAAAGTATGACTTTCAGGTCAAGAGTGTTTTTGCCTAATGTGGGTGCTCTTTCTTCGAAGATAAGCCGTATTCTTGAGAAACACCGTGTTAGGGTGATCTTCCGGCCCTACGAAGATTGTAACATTACTCGGTTCTGTGAAGGACGATTTATTGCTTCGTAAGGCGGGTCTGTATCAGATTCCTTGCCAAAATTGTGATAAGTTTGTAGGTCAGACAAAGTCCACTGTTCGTGAGAGGTGCGTAGAACATTGAAGATACACACGCGAACTACAGCCAGACAAGTTAGGTGTGACAGAAAATTGTACATATACGGGCCTTTCGGTGAACTACAGTGACATAAAGATTTTAACATGCACTTCTTCCGTTTGGGATTCTTTTTCCAAGGAGCCATAGAAATTAGATAAACAGATAACTTTGATCATGGTTTCAATTGGATAATGCATAGAATCTGCCTCTGGGCATAATTAAATTGCAGAGGAGTGGTCAAAGTGTTGCTGCCGCTGAATACATGTCGATAAGTGAATGGTATGTCTGAACGCTTTCATCACAGGTGGTGGGTGTGCAAGTGTAACTCTTTGCCGCTGACTAGCATCTGTGACTCGCATGCGCAGTACCGCCGAGATGGAGCACATAAAGGCGCCGTTAGTCTTGCCAATCACTCCGAGGACGGCCAGACGATACGTGGCCGAAATACCAGATGAATAAATAGTATTTGCGTGGATGAATGCCCGAAATTTAATTGATTAAGCAAAATTACGTAACTCTGTAGTTCAGAGGTAATATTTAAGAGACGAAGACCACCCCTAGAAATATAAAACACAGAAAGCACTCTGTGTTATTCGTAAGTACCGATACCTATCGGTTTCGGAAAATGACTGCTATAAAACTACAAGATATACAGAAAATAGACACATGCCAGTGGAAAGAATAATTCTCCATGTTTTAACTCGCATTGCAGTTACTCAATATGGGCACCAATTGCGAAGGGGCAAAAGTAAATACGCTAGTCGAACTCTCGCCATACACATCCCAAGACGTCATGGTCGATATCAGAGATCACATCCTTCTTTATATCTCTTCCAAATTAAATAGTAGTGACGGCAGGAAAACACGATCTCAGACAAAACACCACTAAAACGAAGTTACATTGATTTAAGAAATGTGAACATGATGGCCACTGAAACAATGGAGGCTCGTGACGGAAAGTCCGACCAATCCTATGCTTAGGCAGTTCAATACCGAGGTAATCACGAACGTCTGAAGGAGAGTGTGTTGATGGACCATCATGTTACAAAATGAAGTTTCCGCTGTCTCGCTGTAATCTTGGCACAAACTATGACTGCACTGTCTCCAAGTACACGAAACCATTTTGAAGAGGACATAAACGAAAACTCGTTAACTTCAGGTGACTCATAATGTGTTCCACAATCTCGTGCGGATGTCCTGTGCCCCAAACACAGACGTTATGATTGTTCACATTTCCAGACAGATGGCACCGAGCGAGGAGGCGCAGTGGTTAGCACACTGGACTCGCATTCAGGAGGACGATAGTACAAACCTGCGTTCGGCGATCCTGATTTAGGTTTTCCGTAATTTTCCTAAATCGCTTCAGGCAAATGCCAGGCTGGTTATTTTGAAAGGGCACGACCGACACTTCCTTCCCCATCCTACCCTAATCCGATGGGACCCATAACCTCAATGTTTGGTCCTCTCCCCTGAATCAACCAACCAACACGTGAAACGCTGCTTCGTCGTGGAAACCAATTTTTGTTATAAACGTTCTTCCTCCAATGGCCGCTGCAGTCGTTGGCAAAGTCAGAAGAAAGCTCACCGTCATGAGCAGTCAGGATTTCTACCAACTGGTGGCTGTTTGATTTTAGACGCAAACTTTTTCACCGAATGCACCAGACCGTTGACTCTGTTATCTGCACTTCTTTGTTCGCACGTGTTGTCGATATCTTCGGGTTTCTGACGAATGATTCCTGCACATGCTCCAGCTCCTCTGGTGACGGCCCCGATGTGTTATACCACCACAGTCTGTTTTGTCTGTTAGCGCTTGTACCTCATATTTGGTAGAAAATCGTTGCTCAACCGTGACATATAACTCAGAATTAGCGATTTCAAGGACAGGAAACGCAAGAACGTCTCTATTATACGCAATGTTCTAGCACGCTTAACCCCTAGTGGCACGTTCTGCAACAGCGCTGTTGTACTTTTTACGAATGGAAACTAGGAGAGATGCTCTCTCCACTGATGTATCATTTTTCTGTACGTCTTGCAATTTTCAGGCATTCGTCTACTGAAACCCCGGGGGTGCTTATGAATAACCGTGTACAATATACTGTGATGACGACAGTTATGGGATAGCGATATGCATTCATACAGATGACTGTAGTATCGAATACACAAGGTATAATAGGGCAGTTAATTGGTGGAGCTGTCATTTGTACTCAGGTGACCCTTGTGATAATGCTTCCGACACGATTCTGGCCGCACGACGGGAATTAACAAACGTTTAATGCGGAATGGTAGTTGGAGCTAGAAGCATGGGACATTCCATATGGGATATCGTTAGAGAATTCAATATTACGAGACCCATAGTATCAAGAGCGTGCCGAGAATACCAAATTTCAGGCATTACCTCTCACTGCGGACAACGCAGTGGCCGACGGTCTTCACTTAACGACTGAGGTCATCGGCGTTTGTGTAGAGGTGTCAGTGCTAACAGACAAGCAACACAGCGTGAAATAACCGCAGAAATCAGTAAGGGATGAATGACGAACGTTTACCTTAGGCCAGTGCCATGAAATTTGGCATTAATGGGGTATAGCAGGAGACGACCGACGCAAGGGCCTTTGCCAATAGCACGACATCGCTTGCAGCGCCCCACCTAGGCGGTCACCTGGAAAACCGTGACCTGGTCAGATGAGTCCCGGTTTCAGTCTGTACCAGCTGATGGTACGGTTCGAGTGTGGCACAGACCCCACGAAGACATGGTCTCAATCTGTCAACAAGGCGCTGTGCAAGCTGGTGGTGCCGGCGTAATGGTGTGGGCTGTGTGTTTACACGGAATGGACCGGATCCTTTGGTCCATCTGACCTTATAATTGACTGTAATTGGTCACGGTCAGTTACTTGAAGATCATTTGCAGCCATTCAGCGATAGAATTTTTATGGATGACAGTGCGCCATGTCACCGGACCACAATTGTTCGCGATTGGTTTGACGAACATTATGGACAATTCGAGTTAATGTTTTGGCTACCCAGATAGCCTGACATGAATCTTATAAAACATTTATGGGACGTAAACGAGAGGTCAGTTCGTGCACAAAATCCTGCACCGGCAACACTTTCGCAATTATGGACGGCTATAGGGGCAGCATAGCTAAGTATTTGTGCAGGGCACTTCCAACCACTTGTCTAGTCCACGTCACGTCGAGTCGCTGCACTACGCCACGCTTAAGGAGGTCGGACATGATGTTAGGAGGCGTCCCACGACTTCTGTCATCTCAGCGTATAAGGAAGTCAAAGCGAACCGTACATTGGAAATAGAGGAATGCAGAAGAGCAGCAGACTACTTACGGAGACAGAAAGGTAGATGAGCAGCAGGAGAGGTTTGCAGCTGGCAGCGCCCACGGCACATCAGCTGGCTGGCGATATCATGGCTGCTGCGTGCGCGCTGAGTGCTGCGTGTTGCGGGCCCGGACGGAACGAGCGTAGCCTGCACCTGCACACACGTAATTAATTCATCGTAATAGCCCTCATACGTAGTTTAGCATTTTTATGATTTTTATTTTAAATTTATTTGTACAGAATTCTAAAAATATAAACAATCAGGACAGAGACTGAGAGCAGTAAATGCTGTAACTTGGCAATATTTCGGAAAAGTGTAAGGTCATTAGACGGTGATGATGACTGCTGGTGGAAGACCACACGGGAATTCCACAATTGGCAAGCTACAGTGCTTAGCTTTGGCATCTGTCTGAGAGCGCGCTCTAACGAAATGCAGCCGAATACTACACATCGCTGGGGTTGTATTCAGTGTCTTCATCTACTAAATAATCAGCTGTATCGTCGAGGACAGCCTCTTTGGTAACGCCATCCCTAGGAGAAGAAGTAGCTGTCATGATCTTGTTCTTGCTTATAATTAGAGCTGCAAAAGTGTCAAAGGCTATCATAATCAAGCATAGACTACAGCAGTTTTCCTAGCTGCCTTGTACAGTTAAGATTGTAACTGCGGTACATCTACATTAGGTGTGTTGCTTACATATCCGGCTTTACTTCTTTCCGACCCCTTTGTTTCCATATGCGATCAGTATGTTACTAGATTACTGAAACTGCCTCTGTTTACTTGAGGTTTTATCCGAAAATTGTCGATTTGTAATGTCAGACAGGGGTGTAGGAGTGAAAACAGGAAACAGTACAGATTTATCATATAGGGCTAGAAAACGCAGTTTCCTCAAAAAAAGTTTAAATTAAAAGAATGCGAAACAAAAACTTATCAAATGTCGCTCCAATACTTTGTCGCATTTATATAAAACATGTTATGTTATTAGTAAACAACATTCACACTTATCAATAATAACAGGAATCTCTTTGTCTTCCATAATGATGAAGAATGTTCTATTGAGTATTTATGCATGTAAACTTTACTTGCATCAAAAGTAAGTGGTATGGTTACATAAAAGAGGAGAAGGTATGCAATCAAATTTTTATTACCTATAAAACGCAATTTATATTCTGTAACGATATAAAATATGCTGTGGACTAACACTGAATAATGTGTGGTTCTAAATATGTGCAAATCGAACAAAAAAAAGAAAAAAAGAAATTGTAGGCTCCCAGTTTCTCTTTTGCACATTCATTTATGTTTCTTTCCCTACCAATGCTACCAATATTACTGGTAATCCTACCATTTACTACGTTATTTATGTAGTGTACCAAAACTATCGAACCGTACTTTTGGTAGAGCTCAACTCTACTTATAATCCATCTAACGTGCTTTGTTCAGACAGTCCTCGGAAACTGCAGATTTTTATGTCTATACTAAAATTAAATGGCGTCGGTATTCATCGCATCTGTAATTGTCCTTATTATTATTATTATTGTTTTCTTTATGGCCTTCTTTTGACCACTCTGCTCATTATGCAAAGGTTTATATAAGTTGTTTCGTTATTCAAAAATACAATTCAGTTGCAGTTGAGCGCCCTTAAACCCTACAATACAATTCAGTTCAATAATAATTCGCTACGGCAATTCAATAATACAACTGTTATACAAAGATTATTATAATTTATTGTTATATTAACGGTGTTTTGCTCTTCTTTCTGCCCAATATTTTTTCATTCTTTCAGATATTTTCTTTCTTTCTTCATCTGAGATAATTCTTCATGCAGTCCTTTTATTGATTTTTTTTTTTGTAGTCTGGTTTGTGTGTCTTGCAGTATTCTTGTTTTCTCTGTTTTGTTTTCTACGTTATCTACTGTCGCTGGAAGTTCTTTTATATCTTCCTTTATTTCTGTGATCCGCTATATGTTGCTGTTACTGCTCCAGAACAGTTCTGTTATTCTCTTATGAATTCTATTTTCTGATCTTTTTATCAGATATCGAAGGAATAAGATGCGTTTCTTCCTGATCGTGCTCATTACTGTTTCAATTTTCTTGTTTACAATGTCATTTGAAGCTGTTCCCCAGTGCTCATTTACTTGACATTGTTTATTTATTTATTCCCAAATTTTCTTTTGTTATATCTTTAGGATTTCGTCAATTTCTACTGCATTAGTTGCTTTCAAGATGGTTTCAGTTGCATATGTTATTTCTGGTTGTGTAACTGTTTATAATGCTTTAATTTTGCAGCTATAGATAGACTTTCCTTGATGTATGTGTTTTCAGTATTGTAATTTGCATTGTTCAGTTTCTTTTATTCTGTTTTGCTAAGTTCGTTTCACATTCAGATTTTATGTTATGACTGTATCTCAATATTTAAATTTATCAACAATTTCGATTTTCTGTTCTTCTGCTGTAATTTTGTTTGCAAGTGATGGATCAATTAGCATAATCCCTGCTATTTGAAATCATTTTCTAAGGTCAATTTACTGTCCTATTTCTTGTAGTTATTTTATTTTTTGTCTGACTTCTTGAACATTGTTGGCTATCAGAGCAAGATCATCAAAGAATTCCAAGCAATATAAAGTTATATCATTTTTCGCACTTCCATATCTTATGTTCTTTCAGTTTTCCTTGTGTCATTCATTATGGATACCAGTGCACAGTTGAACAACAATAGCGATAGACAGTCACCTTGTCTTAACCCTGTTTCTATGAGGAATGGTACAGAACATTCTCCTCCAAATTTCACTCCCGATTTAGTATTTGTTAGAGTAAGTTCTATTAATTTAATTAGTTTTGGCTGGAGTCCTGGATACCTTACCATTTTTAATACTGAAAGTAAGTGAAGATAGTCATATTCCTTCTTAAAGTCTACAAATGTTATTGCCTGAGATTTGTAGCATGCTATAATCAGTTTTGAACTAATAACCTGCTCTACACAGCTTCTCAGTAATCTGAAACCTCCCTGGAATTCCCTGTTCTAGTTGTCCCTTGATTCATCCATATAGGATCTTGTATAGAATCTTATATGTTCAGTCTAGGAGACTGATTTCTCTTTAGTTGTCCACACTGTTCTTATCCCCCATCTTGTGTAGTAATGTTTGAGAAATATTTCTGCTACCCAAAGTTTTGTTAGAGTCATGTGTAAGGAAGTCTTGACTGAGTCACTTGAATAGGAAAACATGTCAACAAAAACCTGATCGTCTCCCCACGCCTCATAATTATTTAGTCTTTTGAGTACTATTTCTACTTCTTGGAAGCTGGCGTCTCTAATTTCCAAGGTGTGCTTTGTACTGGGGTATTTACGTGTATTTGTAACGGATCTTTGGGTTCTTCGCAGTTTGAAAGTTTATTAAATATTTTTGCCATGATTTCAGTTATTTTCTTTGTCATTGTGTGCCAGTCTTCCTACTTCCTCTTTCAGTACTCGTGTAGGTGACAGTCTTCCTACTGCCACTTTCAGTACTCGTGTAGGGGTATTATGCAATTACAGCTGTTTCCCAAAGATTTTGTAGTATTTCCTGGAACTGATTTTGCGGTATTTATCTCTATAGCGTACATTAATACTTTATGGAATCGTCTCTTGATTCTCCTAATGTTTTGTGTGAATTTTTTCCTTTTTTGATTGCGTTTTTATTTTTTGCGTGTTTGAAAATTTGACAATACTTGGTAGCTTTCTTTATGAAATTTATTACTTCTGTACTACAAACTCTATTCACAATAAATTTCTCAGACAGCAGCCACATATACCAATGCATGTTCCTGCAAAATTGCGTCATTGTACGACACATAGTTCAGGAGATCGAGCTGCATGAAAATAAAACTGGAGGGCGTAATTCGCTAGAGATATAGGTGAAACATGCACACAAATAGGTGTGAAATACGTGTTAAATGTATTTGAAATTTGCGTTGGCAGCCAAAGAAACGCGTAAAAGGGTCGTACTAAACCACTGGAACGATATCACCCAAATGTGGTACCTACATTAGTTAGGATCTGGAAAGAAATGTTGGCTGGATAAGAGACACCAGCCTCGTATTGGGGTGGGGGTGATAACTTAGAGAGAGAAAATGGTAGGAGGAAATTGACAGACAGAGATGGGGAAGGAGGAGATGAATACAGATAGAGGGAAGGAGGAAATGGGTAGAGAAATGGAAGAAGAGGAGATGGACAGGGAGATGGGGGAAGAGGATGTGGACAGAGAGAGGAGGTGATGGACAGAGAAAGAAAAGAGGAGGAGATGGACAGAGAGAGGAGAGAGCAGAAGCAGAACAGCGCGAGTGGAAGAAGACGGACGGAGATAGGCGGAAAGAAAATGGGCAGAGAGAGAGGGTGGAATATATAGACTAATACCAGTCCGGAATAAATACAGACCCAGACATTTTTATAAATAACTGTTTAACAGTGGGTTACACCACGGGGCGGAGCTAGTTTCAACTATTTAGCGGTCTGAGACTCTGTCTACTCCTCTCAGAACTTAAATATTGTAGGTTTCCTTATGAAAATATTTGTCGATACCGATATTGTCTAGCTGCCACTCCACCTTCCTCCTGAAGCATTTTGGTTTAGATATAAGGTTGTGTTCTGTGCAGCGTTCTACAAGTCTTCGACCATTATTGTTTGTAAAGTTATGTGGACTCCATTTTCCAATTATATTTTTTATTTTCATTCCTTTCCCAGCTGAGCATTGAAGTCTCCCAATAATATTTTTACATTCCTTTTCTTTATTCTGTTCACAGTTTTCTCGAGAAGGTCCCAAAATCTACCTATCTCTTCGTTTGCTTTTGTTAGAAATTTTTTTCATTTTTCGGAGCATGACCATTAATTATTGTGTAAGTTTTGTTCATTGCTTCAAAAGTTAGAATTGCTGTTTTAGGTGAGACCACTTGAAAATCAATTACTGAATATATTATTTTTATATTCATCATAAATCGTGTTCCAGATTTGAGACATTGCTCCATAAGCCTCTGTCCCAGTTGTCCCTTATAAATCCTGTATTCTTGTGATTCGATCGTTCATCTGTCGTGTTTCTCATTTATGGGCCCCTCCTCCTATTAAAGTTTTTTGTTTATTTGATTCAGCTGCGAAATTCTTGAGTTTTCCGGTCTTACGTATTGACTTATTTTGTGTGTTGCTGCATAATTTATTTGCTTACGTTGAACCTTCTTTTTGTGTGTCAGCGTGTATTTGACTGATTGCAAACGCTCCGATTCTTTGCTGTCTTCTAGTTGGCTACCCAAAGAATCCGACGTAGCTTCTACCGGCCTTATTAGACTGGGCAGTGATATTTTTTTCCTAAAAGAGGTTTCCATATTTGCTTTTCAAAGGTAATTAAACTTATCTGGAGCAAGCACCGATTTAGAACTACGTTTGTTAATCGTACAGGGTCGTTATTAATGCGACGAGTTTCTCTAATATAGGATTTGCACACCGAGTCGTTTCTTCAGACAGGTCGCAATTCTGCGTACAATATCACCATGAACGTATGCATGTGTACAGACTCGAGGAGAATGAACGTTGCCATTCCTGATCGTCATCGACATCGTCATTGTGAAGGAACGTGAACACTTGCTGTTCCCATAGCTAGTAATCTGAACGACAGCAATTACATTTCTACCCTAGCTTCGAGGTCTCCATGACGCTATCTTGCAAAAAGATAACACAAGAACTTATGTGGTCTGTGCTGTCCTGACCAACAACGATACATAGGGTGTTCAACTATTGCACCGATCAGCACTTTGTCCAGACCTCTCACCGTTTGAAAACATCTAGTGATTGATTACTGAGAGATTGGCACGCAGCTGCCCGTCAGTCGCTACGACTGATGAACTCTGTCATAGAGTTGAAACAGTTCAACTCGATTCCCACCTGGCTTACGGCGGCTATCTGCAGCAAATGTCTCCCGCTGTACACAGGCTCTCTCCATTAAATTTCACACACTGTATTCCCCCAACTAATAATGAATTCTTCCTACTATTCTGTATTCGCATAATATGTAAACTTTTGTTATTTTGCGTGCTTCGCGGAGTTACGGTTGTGATGAAAAAGCAGTATAGGTCTGTCAATCTCTTCTCCCAGAAATAAAATCGCGTGGAATACGTACAGTAACGATTGTAAACGGAAAGAAGGTGATACTATGATAAGCCCGTGAGCGGACGATGCCGGCTGCTCAGCTGCTTGGCTGTGACAGCGCCGTGGCGGCGCTGCACCACATATAGCGGACGGAGCTACTCAGGAAGTGGCAACTTCCCGAGGGACTATGAGGAGCGGCTTTAATAACTTGGTCTTAGGCAGCGTGCCTCAGCTGCGAGGTGCCGCACGGGCAGATCTCCCCGTCAATATTGCGACAGCCCTGCAAGAGCTTCCGCAGCTTGGAGAACGCCGTAATTAACTCTTAAACTATTAGCGCTACGCCTCTCTTCCGTGCATCGAGAGCTGTATACAGGCCGTGTGGTGAACCAGTTCACTACATGACCTAACACAAATGTGTAACGCGTAGTCACAGTGAGAGTTCTGAAGAACTGTTGAGTCGTTCTGTTGAATACTTTATTTTCCATTTCTGAGTTACGCTATAGACAAACATTTGTATCTGAAAGTAGTAACACACCTTTTTGGTTGGCTACTAAGTTCAAGCAATGTCCACCTCCTTAGCGGACTCGTCAGTGCGTCTGACCGCCATGCAGCGGACCTGTGTTCAATTTCCGGCCGGAGACGAGATTTTCTCCGCTCGGTGACTGGGTGTTGCGTTGTCCTCATCTTCAATTCATCATCATCGACACGCAAGTCACCCAATGTGGCTTCAAGTGAAAAGACTTGCAACCCGGCTGCCGAACTTCCCCGGCTGGGAACTCCCGGCTATCAATGCCATGCGACCATTCCATTTTTTTTTTTTTTTTTCTTTTCGGTTTAGGCATCAGCAATCGAGATCAGTAAAATTAAGTTCACTAAATTGTTGAGGCTTTCGTGGCCACTTGCTGAAGTGTTGCTGCTGGCTTTCGTCTCTGGATCTTTAGCCGACATTTTTTTGGCGACTTTTCTGATTTTTCGCCATCACGAGTGACTGGCAATGACGAAGATTCGATTTCCATCCTCCGCCACCATCACTGGGGCGTTAATTTTTGACAATGCCAACGGCTCGTCAGAAAAACCGTTACACAGAAGTCGGCCAAAGATAGGGGACAGTAGCCAACAGCAAAACGTCCAAATTAAAATTCGATGCCCAAATTACATAATCTGTTTTTTCTTTCCTTTTATTTATTTGAGCTGGGATAGAAAATGCATACATATAACTGACAAGGCGTCTGTTAAAGTGTTGAAGCCGACTGATAAAAATTACGCGACCATCAACGTATTTGCTAATGACCAGCGCAGTACCCACTTATAGGTATATATTGTACAAGGTGGGCAGGTATAGTACACCTCAAATTTATTTATTTCTTTAAATTTTCGTTCATGGGTAGCTCTCGAAGATTTTTCTAAGCTGCAGCACCGGATGCCAGCCACTTCACGCTCTGTCCACGTGATGGGAGTGTGAACTTGTGCTGCCAAGGTAATGCCACGACGGAGCACCGCTGACGCTGTGCAGGGCGCAGCCAATCACAGGAACGGAATGGGTCACGTGGCACGTGGGATCAGCGGGATAGCTGCGAAGCGCGAGCGAGTGAAGTTGTTCTGTCGGCCTCTTTTCAGCCTGTTCTCGGACTGTTCAGACTTTTCTTCCGCACCTCTCTGGCCATGAAGCCGCCACCCTCTACGAAATATTTCATACTTTATTTCTGTATTCCACAAGTGCAGACAATAAATCATGCCATCACTCAGTTTCAATAGTAAACTTCGGCATTTCTGATTTCACACTCTGCAACCATCTCCTAAACGGTTGCCCACCTCGCCTGACATACATGTTACCCGCCAAACCTTTATGTCCTTGCACAGTACGTACTTCACTTTGAAAACCGAAAGACAGCTACGCTGTCTGTATCAAGTCGATTCGTTAATACTTTTAATTATGGCACATGACACAAAACGTTAGATTTCACCCAAATTCACTATGGACGAAGTTCTTTCGAAAGAAAAATCAACACACAATGAAATACTGGTTTTAATGTTACGCGAGCATGCTTTTAGAGATATAAAGCGGGGAAAAGAAGTTGTGATTCTTTTGAAGGTGGCCTGTTTCTTAACGGTACTGATGTTTTTACTTTCTTGATTCACTTGTCTGAAAGAGAATGAACTAGTACTCAATTAGACTTTCTCCACCTGAGTGTTGGGGTAGGTTCGAATGCAGTGACTCTTTTTATTGGTGTTGATTGGACCTAGTATTGTACAGTTCTAAGGGAGGACACAATTGCTCAACGTTGCGCGCAACTGTGAGTTTGTTTTGTGGATGGCTGTGCTGAGGGTTTGCAAAAACTAGAGTTACGTTCTATCGTTTTTGTTGATTACTATGGAAGTGCAGGGAAGGTAAAAGTTAAAACTCGATGCTGATATATAGCCTCCTAATCCCGAGTAACACAAAGAAGACCTGAGAGTAAAATTTCCTCACGTCACATAGTGATCGCAGTAGGCGGTACCACATGCCAACGGATTGTAGTTTAGCTAGTACCCGTGGCGCAAAATCTGTTGATCAGTTATCCTCTCCCTACAATCAAAATAGTGGTGGAGAAAATTTCATTTGACACGTTTATCTGTTGCTCTTATGCCAGTTTTCTGTTTTTTATCAAATACTTCCTATATGTAAAAAGACAAAGTTATTATTTCTTTTGTAGACATCAATTTTTACATTCTATAACCTTTCGCATAGTAATTGTATTCTATAAAGTCATATCATTATGGGTGTACAGTCCGCCGCTTATAAAATATGACACTTGTTACGGCGAAATTGATTTGTAAGGGTACCCGCAGACCGTCTGTCTGCATTTCATTCATTGTTGTCCTGCATAGTCGAAGCCAATTTCCCAATTTGAAAATGAGAGGTTCTTCGGCTTTGAGACTGAGGGGGGGAGGGTGTGGGAAGGGATATCTTCTAACTAGCGAAGCTTGCAATTTGTTTGCGCGTTTGTGTGGAGGAAGTGTGTCATGAATTGACAAATAATACCGCTTCGAATAGCGTTCGTGGAAATTACTGACCTACACGTTCCATTAGCGTCGGGGGTGAGTTGCAACTGCAAACTCAGCCAAGCATGCTGTTCGGCAATAGACAGATGGTATCTACACCCAGTGTAGTGCCACTACGTCGAAGAAACAGAGTAGTATTTAATTGACAATATTAAAGCTGACACGCTGCTGTTTAATGACGTATAGCCCTCTCTAATGAATCACGTGTTCTGGCTGAAAGGACAGATGGATGCCCATTGAGGAAAGTCAGAGAGCTAATTCTGTACAGCCACTGATGGGAGAACACACTAGTACTCTACGCTCAGCGTAGTGGTCGCGTAATGCTCCATTGGGCCCTCTAGAATCATTCATTCATAGGGAAGGCACCATTGAACGAACAGTTTACGAAGCCATAAACGTTTTTTACGGTTGTGTTCCTCACTCGGTAAAAACGGAATCCTTGCAGGATCACTTCATATTCCGCCTGTTTGTCCGTCCGTCTGTCCCACTGTTCAGACCGTTTTTTTCACAGGAACGGGTCGACGAATCAAGTTAAAATTTACGTCTCATACTAATATCTACTGTCCCTTGGTGGAAAAAAATTTAAACTTCGAAGTAAATGGAATAAAAAGATACAAACTTACATTCACCGTTGACTAACGATTATGAAATGTCACGAGAAGCAGCGTTTCACAGTAAAAATAAAGAAAAAATCCGAAAATCGTTCATTTCTAACAATATCTGATAAAATATTTTTGCGATTAGAAACGTACATTGCATTCGTAATCCGTCAAAAATCTCAGCTACTACTGTAGAGATTCTGATCTGGTTTTCAGTAAGAGATTCAAGAGGAAGCTTTGTGTGTATAATTTACAAATATTTCGTGTTATCTGGCTGAGCTACGATGAAGTGGAGTCGTCTGCCGCTGTGAAAACGATGCCTCTGTCGTCTAGTGATGACAGGTGTAATGCCGTCCGACTTCCGTGCCACACCACCTCATTCTGCTTAGAAACAGTCCATGCTTACAACAGGTACAGCATCTGATGTATTGCTAGAGAAGGCCGAAATGCACGCGATAAACTCAAGCAGGCTGGCGTGAGGTCTGAAACAGGATACGTAATGAATGCAATAAAGAAAAGTACGTAGCTGCTGGAATACTTAACTTTAATCCATCATTTGAATACATCGGTCTGGACGGTACGTTCAAGACTATAAACTGTTAATGGCGCCTTGCTAGGTCGTAGCCATTGACTTAGCTGAAGGCCATTCTAACTATATTCTCTGCAAATGAGAAAGGCTTCGTCAGTGTAGTCGCTAGCAAGTCGTCCGTACAACCGGGGCGAGTGCTAGGAAGTCTCTCTAGACCTGCCGTGTGGCGGCGCTCGGTCTGCAATCATTGATAGTGGCGACACGCGGGTCCGACGTATACTAATGGACCGCGGCCGATTTAAAAGCTACCACCTAGCAAGTGTGGTGTCTGGCGGTGACACCACAGCATCTGTACTGTTTCAAAACAAAGTCATACTCGTAACTGATGCACGAATGCACTTCCGTTGTTTGGAGTGAGGTTCCAACATCCCATAAAATATCTACTGAAGTGATCCACAGAAAAATTCGAGAGCCGGCCGAAGTGGCCGTGCGGTTAAAGGCGCTGCAGTCTGGAACCGCAAGACCGCTACGGTCGCAGGTTCGAATCCTGCCTCGGACATGGATGTTTGTAATGTCCTTAGGTTAGTAAGGTTTAACTAGTTCTAAGTTCTAGGGGGCTAATGACCTCAGCAGTTGAGTCTCATAGTGCTCAGAGCCATTTTGAACCAAAAATTCGAGATTTGCGTAATAACAATAGCCTTATGGCGGGCTGTACCGTTTTCTTCTCTGAACACTTCCGTCAGATCTTATCAGCAATCGCAAAACAAACGAGAGGAGACAATGTCAAAGCATCTGCAGTTGTCAATTAGCAAAGCAGGTTAATGTAACTCCAAAATCAATAAAATAAATGAAAAATTACAGTACCAAATGCAAAATCACACAAAAATATAAACTTAAGACTCAAAATTAATACATTCTCGAAAGTCTTGGCATTCTTGGGATAGATATCTTACCAGTGTAGATATCAATGACAGGGATAAATCGTCACGGTTCTCGATTATCGGGATGGATTAACTATTTATATGCATAATTAAGTTTTTAAGGGACACTCGGATTGCAAGTCCAATTCGTACTTATCCGGTTCTTATTTTCCTTTTACGTGTTGATTGTCTTCCCGAGAGAGCCCAGGATCTTTCAGAATAGTAATTTGCTTGCCAAACATCAATCCCGATCCACACGAATAGTTTTAACAACAATAAAGTTTCACAGTAGTTTCCTGTTTATGCAGCACTCTTACCCGACTAAATGTTTGTGTCGTCAAATCGATAGCCACAAAAAATGGCTCTGAGCACTATGGGACTTAACATCTCAGGTCTCCCCTAGAACTTAGAACTACTTAAACCTAAATAAGCTAAGGACATCACACACATCCATGCCCGAGGCAGGATTAGAACCTGCGACCGTAGCGGTCGCGCGGTTCCAGACTGAAGCGCCTAGAACCCTTCGGCCACCAGCGGCCGACCGATAGCCAAAGTCGCTGTGTAAATCCTCCAACACGCACCATTTTGCAGACAGGAAGACGAGATAGTCATTCGGAGATAGCACTATATGATATGCTACTTACTTCTGGTCTACTTAAGTCCTGTGGGCTATAAATTACATCTATTTTGTATTCTCTAACGTGGTCGTAATAACGTGATTTGACGGTATTAATGTAGTCCTCTATGCCTTAAGCACTTACGGCACAAGACAGGACAGATAAATCGTAAATTACGGGATATTTTTAGCAATAAATGTAACTCATGAACATACGACATACGAGGGCTGGAACTTTAATAGTGGCAAGTATTTATTTACAGCTCGTATAAAATAGATACGTGTTTCAAAGTTTTACTGACCTTCAGAGTAGTCACCAGCATTGTGTATAACCCGTTGCCAGCGATGTGGAAGTCGTAGGATACTCTTAGCACTGCCAGTTGTGTTGACAGTTCGATCGGCGCTGTTTATTGCCCGAAGAGTTTGTAGCAGTTCTGAAGCGCATGGTGTGAAGTGTTTCCTTCGGTTTGGAAATCGAGTTGAACTCATGAGGGCTTAAGCCAGGGGAGTGCACTAGGTGGCATAATACCGCGAATCACGTAGCGTGTGGAAATCAGGATCGACGCTGTCACCAAAAATCTCATACAGAGCGAACGTTGCCGCTATAAGTAACAGTATTAATGCTAGAATCGTCTAAGACAACATCATACAGTCCAAAGGAGTTACAGAATCAATTTAAATTCCAGAAGCGTGGCAGCCGCTATATTCGACAACCGACGTAACTACCTTTTCAATAACGAGATGCAAACTGCGCGATTCACTCATCATGCCAGATTTCTATTTCCGGCAGAGGACAAGCGGCATTCCCCACATGACGTGTTTAGTGCATCAATATATGAGGTCAGCAGTCCCCTAGAACTAGGATCTACTTAAACCTAACCAACCTAAGGACATCACACACATCCATGACCGAGGCAGGATTCGAACCTGCGACCGTAGCGGCAGCGCGGTTCCAGGCTGAAGCGCCTAGAACCGCTCGGCCACACTGGCCGGCAGTACATCTACATCTACATCTACATGGTTACTCTGCAATTCACACTTAAGTGCCTGGCAGAGGGTTCATCGAACCATTTTCATACTACTTCTCTACCATTCCACTCTCGAATGGCGCGTGGGAAAAAGGAACACCTAAATCTTTCCGTTCGAGCTCTGATTTCTCTTATTTTACTATGATGATTATTTCTCCCTACGTAGGTTGGTGTCAACAAAATATTTTCGCATTCGGAATAGAAAGTTGGCGATTGAAATTTCGTAAATAGATCTCGCTTCAAAGAAAACCGCCTTTGTTTCAGTCACTGTCACCCCAACTCGCGTATCACATTACTGACACTCTTACCCCTATTGCACAATAACACGAAACGAGCTGCCCTTCTTTACACTTTTTCGATGTGGGCCGTCAATCCTATCTGGTAACGATCCGATACCGCGCAGCAATATTCCAGCAGAGGACGGACAAGTGTAATGTAGGCTGTCTCTTTAGTGGGGTTGTCGCATCTTCTAAGTGTCCTGCCAATAAAGCGCAGTCTTTGTTTCACCTTCCCCACAATATTATCTGTGTGGTCTTTCCAATTTAGGTTGCTCGTAATTGTCATTCCTAGGTATTTAGGCGAATTGACAGCCCTTAGTTTTGTGCGATTTATCGTATACCCAAAATTCATCGGATTTCCTTTAGTACCCATGTGGATGACCTCACAGTTTTCTTTGTTTAGTAGGTTCACAGTCGTCGAAAGCATAACTGCGAGGCGTACAAATAATATCGCCGTCGTTCCCTGAGTCCATCTCCATGTAGCTGGAGTGACAGGGTATTAGATCCCTCCCGGACTGGAACCGTGACTGCCGACTTGTAGTGGGGGTGCAAAAGGGGGAGGGGGACCAGGTGAGGTGAGTATCCGTGCCCGCGTTTCTGTAATAATGGGTGACGAGCGCAAGGTCTCTGGGACTTGTTCTTCCAGCGAACATGGGATTTTCCAAGTGGAGTGGAGAAGATGGGCAGAAGTAATTCGACGTCCGTATGTGACCCATAGTCCATTCCCTGTGATCTCGCCACGTTGGATCTAAGGCGCAAGTGGATGTTACACCCATGCCTCGCTGGGATGGAGGCGAGGAGTTGCGGTGGATGAAGCGTGCAAGTCTGAATGTCGGTCAGTTGGAAGACATAGGTGAAAATGGTAGCGGTCTCTGCAGCTTACCTGAGCTCTGACAAGGTCGTACCGGATATGGGAAACCATATAGCTTTGGCAACCGAGGTCCTTTTGTCCGGCATCTATTTCAAAGATTTTAAGTCGACTGTGACTAGTGAAGAACGTTTATGGCCGTATGTGCGAGCCAAAACTAAGGAGGCCACATGGTGCTACTGCTGAGGGTACGAAGATTGGGACTCTGGATCGGCCACACGTTATCGAAAAGCGTAGCATTCACACTGGGCTACAGCTGCGTATGGTAGCGGATGTATACGGAGCGAGTGTGTGTTTCAGGGCTTGCCTGGTGTTAAAGTGGGTAATCATCGGATAAGATATTGTGTGGTGCTCCTTCAATAGCGAAGATCACCCTGAGTGTCTGAATTTTAGCTGCTTGAGATCTTTGATGTCATCCTGGAAAATGAGAGTGTCGGCAACAAGGAGTAGCATAGCCAGCTTCAGTGGGATCGCACAGTTGATGTGCACATTCTCCCATGGCTGATCGTATTGGGCCAGGGGCGGGGGGGGGGGGGGGGGGACTGTCGCGCCGGAGCCGACTGCTTTGGCACGCATGTTTTGTAGGCCCAGGTCGCATGTTCTATGTCGGCGTCAATGCCCGGATAATGTTCGTGTCCATGAGGCCATGCAAAATATTTCATCTTCGATAACGTCCAGTGTGGCTCATGTAGTAACTTGAGGATGTGAGATGTAAGTGTAATTCCGATCGTGACCTGAGACTCTGACCTTTCTACACTCCTGGAAATTGAAATAAGAACACCGTGAATTCATTGTCCCAGGAAGGGCAAACTTTATTGACACATTCCTGGGGACAGATACATCACATGATTACACTGACAGAACCACAGGCACATAGACACAGGCAACAGAGCATGCACAATGTCGGGACTAGTACAGTGTATATCCACCTTTCGCAGCAATGCAGGCTGCTATTCTCCCATGGAGACGATCGTAGAGATGCTGGATGTAGTCCTGTGGAACGGCTTGCCATGCCATTTCCACCTGGCGCCCTAGTTGGACCAGCGTTCGTGCTGGACGTGCAGACCGCGTGAGACGACGCTTCATCCAGTCCCAAACATGCTCAATGGGGGACAGATCTGGAGAGCTTGCTGGCCAGGGTAGTTGACTTACACCTTCTAGAGCACGTTGGGTGGCACGGGATACATGCGGACGAGCATTGTCCTGTTGGAACAGCAAGTTCCCTTGCCGGTCTAGGAATGGTAGAACGATGGGTTCGATGACGGTTTGGATGTACCGTGCACTATTCAGTGTCCCCTCGACGATCACCAGTGGTGTACGGCCAGTGTAGGAGATCGCTCCCCACACCATGATGCCGGGTGTTGGCCCTGTGTGCCTCGGTCGTATGCAGTCCTGATGGTGGCGCTCACCTGCACGGCGCCAAACACGCATACGACCATCATTGGCACCAAGGCAGAAGCGACTCTCATCGCTGAAGACGACACGTCTCCATTCGTCCCTCCATTCACGCCTGTCGCGACACCACTGGAGGCGGGCTGCACGATGTTGGGGCGTGAGCGGAAGACGGCCTAACGGTGTGCGGGACCGTAGCCCAGCTTCATGGAGACGGTTGCGAATGGTCCTCGCCGATACCCCAGGAGCAACAGTGTCCCTAATTTGCTGGGAAGTGGCGGTGCGGTCCCCTACGGCACTGCGTAGGATCCTACGGTCTTGGCGTGCATCCGTGCGTCGCTGCGGTCCGGTCCCAGGTCGACGGGCACGTGCACCTTCCGCCGACCACTGGCGACAACATCGATGTACTGTGGAGACCTCACGACCCACGTGTTGAGCAATTCGGCGGTACGTCCACCTGGCCTCCCGCATGCCCACTATACGCCCTCGCTCAAAGTCCGTCAACTGCACATACGGTTCACGTCCACGCTGTCGCGGCATGCTACCAGTGTTAAAGACTGCGATGGAGCTCCGTATGCCACGGCAAACTGGCTGACACTGACGGCGGCGGTGCACAAATGCTGCGCAGCTAGCGCCATTCGACGGCCAACACCGCGGTTCCTGGTGTGTCCGCTGTGCCGTGCGTGTGATCATTGCTTGTACAGCCCTCTCGCAGTGTCCGGAGCAAGTATGGTGGGTCTGACACACCGGTGTCAATGTGTTCTTTTTTCCATTTCCAGGAGTGTATGTGCAGGAGAAGGACTGTTAACACTGAATCTGCCACGCATAGAAAAACGGATATATAGTGCTGGTTTCCTTATTTTGGACGGACGCTCCTACTAATCGACATGTGCGAAACCATCTATTTTTCAGAGCATGTTGTCGTAACTTGTGAGTGAATCCATCTCCTGGGCTGTCACGTGCTGTTTGACTATCGTGTCCCTAATGTTTTTATCGAGATGGAAACAAAGTGCCATGGACCAATCGGTAGATAGATGCGACAGAGTGTTGGCGACAGTGTTGAGATGTGAGCTGGTAGAGTATCTCATAACGGTAGTTGCTGGAAAACATCTCCCAGCCGTATAAGCGTTGTCTTATGTTACGTGATCTATTCAGTTGAGGACCAAAGAGTGACTTCAGGGGCTTGAGCTCTGTGGCTAAATGTAATTTTGTTATACACAAGAAAACACGAAACACCTCGATACCCTGACGGGCAGTGGTCCTTTTCTATTTTGACATAATTCAGCTGTGCAACTGTTCGTGTTACAGACCCATATGCAGTCAGCTGTTTTGTACCATCGGAAGACCCGCGTATCAGCGTGGTGACTATTTCATTTTCCGAGCATCTACTGCCAGAGAAAGTTTTTAACTGTCGTAAATGTGGCCAGGCATGGAGCAGACTTCAAACATTCTTTTAGCTTCAAAGAATTTGCCTGACAAGCGGCGGTTCACTGAAATTTGACTCCTTATTTCTGAATTTGATGTAGGACTTATAAGGGGCAGTCAAATGAAAGCGAGACAGGTGGTAAAAAAGTAAGCAAACTGTTTATTATTTCAAAAGTGGTCGCCATAACTGTTAATACATTTGTCCCACTGTGAGAGAAGACGGTCAATGCCTTCATCGAATATGTTTGCAGTTGCCTGGCTGCTCTGACCGTCCCCAGCCTCTTGTTGCCCAGTGTCGAACTTAAGTCATGTTTGGAGTAAGTCAGTAATTGGTGTGGCTGACCACATTTTCACAGCATGTGCCACACTGAAATAATGCCACACTGCAGCCAGTGACAAGGACAGCCGAATTTTAATAACCAGTTCTGTGAATAATAATAATACTCATCTTTCTTGTTGCTCTTCGTTGTTGTAAGTTGATGGCTCATTCTTGTGTTCCTTTCAAAATGGCTCTGAGCACTATGGGACTCAACTGCTGTGGTCATAAGTCCCCTAGAACTTAGAACTACTGAAACCTAACTAACCTAAGGACAGCACACAACACCCAGCCATCACGAGGCAGAGAAAATCCCCGACCCCGCCGGGAATCGAACCCGGGAACCCGGGCGTGGGAAGCGAGAACGCTACCGCACGACCACGAGATGCGCGCGCTTGTGTTCCTTTCTGTGCTTCATCTTTCTAGAGGGTGACCGCGTTACTACTTCAATAACAATGTCAAACTTGGTGGAATTTCTCGAGAATTACGCGTATATTTTCAGTCAATTCACTTCACAATACAAATCAATAAAACACGCATAACTTGTTCTCCATCCTCGTACAATAAACTTCCACAAGAACAAACATTTTCCTCTAACAACATGTACCAAAAAATTACTATCATATATCGTTCTATTTGTACAAAATAATCTTTGGGGCATAAATAAAATACTAGTAAGTGCCTATATTTTCTCTCACATATCCATAATCATTATTATATTAAGAATTTATAGACACTGACATTTAAACATTTTCGCATAGCTTTGTAGTAATGGATTTTTGCTTTTTACGTCTTCATCACGATATCATCCCCTTCATATGATCCAATAGTTTTATTATACTGCGGAACCATGATTGTATCTGGCCGTGCATCTCTTCTTCCATAGCAAGTCGACGGCTACCAGTCTCTCTTCACGGCTCCGAAAATATGAAAATCGCATGGAGAGAATCGGGACTGTACGGAGGATGTGTAAGCGTTTCACGGCGAAACTTTAGCAGTGTAGTCGAAACAATTTCGGCAACATATGGAACCATATCCGGAAGCGAAGCACGAAACAGTTTTGCAACAAAATCTGGGTTACTTGCCAGCTGCAAACTGATTTGTTCTTCAGTCATAGCCCATCGCTGCAACTACACACATCAAAAGCAGTTTTGCATCACCTCGGTTTCGAGAGTTCCGGAACCTGTACAGAAAATTGCAATATAGATCAATATAAGCACCATTGCCGCCCTTTTTATTGCTCATGAAAACCACACATTGCGTGTTTTACCACCATACAGCGAGACCTTCAGAGATGGTGGTCCAGATTGCTGTACACACCGGTACCTCTAATACCCAGCAGCACGTCCTCTTCCATGGATGAATGCATGCCTGTATTCGTCGAGGCATACTATCCATGCTGTGGTATATCGAGAGGTTGTAACAATGGAAAATTGTACTGGAATGCAGGAGGATCCGCAGCGAATTGACACATGGTGCAGGGAATGGCAATTGACTCTCAATGTGGACAAGTGTAATGTGCTGCGAATACATAGAAAGAAAGATCCCTTATCATTTAGCTACAATATAGCCGGTCAGCAACTGGAAGCAGTTAATTCCATAGATTATCTGGGAGTACGCATCAGGAGTGATTTAAAATGGAATGATCATATAAAGTTGATAGTCGGTAAAGCAGTTGCCAGACTGAGATTCATTGGAAGAATCCTAATAAAATGCAATCCGAAAACAGAGGGAGTAGGTCACAGTACACTTGTTTGCCCACTGCTTGAATACTGCTCACCAGTGTGGGATCCATACCAGATAGGGTTCATAGAAGAGATAGAGAAGATCGAACGGAGAGCAGCGCGCTTCGAAACAGGATCATTTAGTAATCGCTAAAGCGTTACGAAGATGATAGATAAACTCCAGTGGAAGACTCTGCAGGAGAGACGCTCAGTAGCTCGGTACGGGCTTTTCTTGAAGTTTCGAGAACATTCCTTCACTGAGGAGTCAAGCAGTATATTGCTCCCTCCTACGTATATCTCGCGAAGAGGCCATGAGGATAAAATCAGAGAGATTAGAGCCCACACAGAGGTATACAGACAAACCTTCTTTCGCCGGCCGCGGTGGCCTAGCGGTTCTAGGCGCTTCAGTCTGGAACCGCGCGACTGCTACGGTCGCAGGTTCGAATCCTGCCTCGGGCATGGATGTGTGTGACGTCCTTAGGTTAGTTAGATTTAAGTAGTTCTAAGTTCTAGTGGACTGATGACCTCCGATGTTAAGTCCCATAGTGCTCAGAGCCATTTGAACAATCCTTCTTTTCACGAACAATACGAGACTGGAATAGAAAGGAGAACCGATAGAGGTACTCAAGGTACCCTCCGCCACACACCATCAGGTGGCTTGTGGAGTGCCGATGTAGATGTAGATTTAGAGAACGTATTATAACCCCCCCATGAACCATGGACCTTGCCGTTGGTGGGGAGGCTTGCGTGCCTCAGCGATACAGATAGCCGTACCGTAGGTGCAACCACAACGGAGGGGTATCTGTTGAGAGGCCAGACAAACGTGTGGTTCCTGAAGAGGGGCAGCAGCCTTTTCAGTAGTTGCAAGGGCAACAGTCTGGATGATTGACTGATCTGGCCTTGTAACAATAACCAAAACGGCCTTGCTGTGCTGGTACTGCGAACGGCTGAAAGCAAGGGGAAACTACAGCCGTAATTTTTCCCGAGGGCATGCAGCTTTACTGTATGATTACATGATGATGGCGTCCTCTTGGGTAAAATATTCCGGAGGTAAAATAGTCCCCCATTCGGATCTCCGGGCGGGGACTACTCAAGAGGATGTCGTTATCAGGAAAAAGAAAACTGGCGTTCTACGGATCGGAGAGTGGAATGTCAGATCCCTTAATCGGGCAGGTAGGTTAGAAAATTTAAAAAGGGAAATGGATAGGTTGAAGTTAGATATAGTGGGAATTAGTGAAGTTCGGTGGCAGGAGGAACAAGACTTCTGGTCAGGTGACTACAGGGTTATAAACACAAAATCAAATAGGGGTAATGCAGGAGTAGGTTTAATAATGAATAGGAAAATAGGAATGCGGGTAAGCTACTACAAACAGCATAGTGAACGCATTATTGTGGCCAAGATAGATACGAAGCCCACGCCTACTACAGTAGTACAAGTTTATATGCCAACTAGCTCTGCAGATGACGAAGAAATTGAAGAAATGTATGATGAAATAAAAGAAATTATTCAGATTGTGAAGGGAGACGAAAATTTAATAGTCATGGGTGACTGGAATTCGAGTGTAGGAAATGGGAGAGAAGGAAACATAGTAGGTGAATATGGATTGGGGGACAGAAATGAAAGAGGAAGCCGCCTGGTAGAATTTTGCACAGAGCACAACATAATCATAACTAACACTTGGTTTAAGAATCATGAAAGAAGGTTGTATACATGGAAGAACCCTGGAGATACTAAAAGGTATCAGATAGATTATATAATGGTAAGACAGAGATTTAGGAACCAGGTTTTAAATTGTAAGACATTTCCAGGGGCAGATGTGGACTCTGACCACAATCTATTGGTTATGACCTGTAGATTAAAACTGAAGAAACTGCAAAAAGGTGGGAATTTAAGGAGATGGGACCTGGATAAACTAAAAGAACCAGAGGTTGTACAGAGATTCAGGGAGAGCATAAGGGAGCAATTGACAGGGATGGGGGAAATAAATACAGTAGAAGAAGAATGGGTAGCTTTGAGGGATGAAGTAGTGAAGGCAGCAGAGGATCAAGTAGGTAAAAAGACGAGGGCTAGTAGAAATCCTTGGGTAACAGAAGAAATATTGAATTTACTTGATGAAAGGAGAAAATATAAAAATGCAGTAAGTGAAACAGGCAAAAAGGAATACAAACGTCTCAAAAATGAGATCGACAGGAAGTGCAAAATGGCTAAGCAGGGATGGCTAGAGGACAAATGTAAGGATGTAGAGGCCTATCTCACTAGGGGTAAGATAGATACCGCCTATAGGAAAATTAAAGAGACCTTTGGAGATAAGAGAACGACTTGTATGAATATCAAGAGCTCAGATGGAAACCCAGTTCTAAGCAAAGAAGGGAAAGCAGAAAGGTGGAAGGAGTATATAGAGGGTCTATACAAGGGCGATGTACTTGAGGACAATATTATGGAAATGGAAGAGGATGTAGATGAAGATGAAATGGGAGATATGATACTGCGTGAAGAGTTTGACAGAGCACTGAAAGACCTGAGTCGAAACAAGGCCCCCGGAGTAGACAATATTCCATTGGAACTACTGACGGCCGTGGGAGAGCCAGTCCTGACAAAACTCTACCATCTGGTGAGCA
Source organism: Schistocerca serialis cubense (assembly GCF_023864345.2). NCBI lineage: Eukaryota > Metazoa > Arthropoda > Insecta > Orthoptera > Acrididae > Schistocerca > Schistocerca serialis. The sequence continues at coordinate 1,000,193,825 of NC_064640.1, read as the reverse complement.
AGATGTATGAAACAGGCGAAATACCCTCAGACTTCAAGAAGAATATAATAATTCCAATCCCAAAGAAAGCAGGTGTTGACAGATGTGAAAATTACCGAACTATCAGCTTAATAAGTCACAGCTGCAAAATACTAACACGAATTCTTTACAGACGAATGGAAAAACTAGTAGAAGCCAACCTCGGGGAAGATCAGTTTGGATTCCGTAGAAACACTGGAACACGTGAGGCAATACTGACCTTACGACTTATCTTAGAAGAAAGATTAAGGAAAGGCAAACCTACGTTTCTAGCATTTGTAGACTTAGAGAAAGCTTTTGACAATGTTGACTGGAATACTCTCTTTAAAATTCTAAAGGTGGCAGGGGTAAAATACAGGGAGCGAAAGGCTGTTTACAATTTGTACAGAAACCAGATGGCAGTTATAAGAGTCGAGGGACATGAAAGGAAAGCAGTGGTTGGGAAGGGAGTAAGACAGGGTTGTAGCCACTCCCCGATGTTGTTCAATCTGTATATTGAGCAAGCAGTAAAGGAAACAAAAGAAAAATTCGGAGTAGGTATTAAAATTCATGGAGAAGAAATAAAAACTTTGAGGTTCGCCGATGACATTGTAATTCTGTCAGAGACAGCAAAGGACTTGGAAGAGCAGTTGAATGGAATGGACAGTGTCTTGAAAGGAGGATATAAGATGAACATCAACAAAAGCAAAACAAGGATAATGGAATGTAGTCTAATTAAGTCGGGTGATGCTGAGGGAATTAGATTAGGAAATGAGGCACTTAAAGTAGTAAAGGAGTTTTGCTATTTGGGGAGCAAAATAACTGATGATGGTCGAAGTAGAGAGGATATAAAATGTAGGCTGGCAATGGCAAGGAAAGCGTTTCTGAAGAAGAGAAATTTGTTAACATCCAGTATTGATTTAAGTGTCAGGAAGTCATTTCTGAAAGTATTCGTATGGAGTGTAGCCATGTATGGAAGTGAAACATGGACGATAAATAGTTTGGACAAGAAGAGAATAGAAGCTTTCGAAATGTGGTGCTACAGAAGAATGCTGAAGATTAGATGGGTAGATCACATAACTAATGAGGAAGTATTGAATAGGATTGGGGAGAAGAGAAGTTTGTGGCACAACTTGACCAGAAGAAGGGATCGGTTGGTAGGACATGTTCTGAGGCATCAAGGGATCACCAATTTAGTATTGGAGGGCAGCGTGGAGGGTAAAAATCGTAGAGGGAGACCAAGAGATGAATACACTAAGCAGATTCAGAAGGATGTAGGTTGCAGTAGGTACTGGGAGATGAAAAAGCTTGCACAGGATAGAGTAGCATGGAGAGCTGCATCAAACCAGTCTCAGGACTGAAGACCACAACAACAACAACATTATATTAAAATGGTGTGTACAGATACCAGTATACCACAAGCACTGCAAATGTGCACCCCACATCGCTAAGGACGCGAGTACTCTCGCCACAGCCACGCGTGTGACTTCAAGTGATGCCCCGGAAGTTCTGAGGCACGGACGAAAGGAAGTTTTAAAACGTCTGCCTTTCGAGCAGTGAGCTGTCATTTTTGAAATACAAGTCCCAGTCAGATGAAAGTGCCCTATACGGAGGCGCGTCCAGAGGAATTCCTCCAGCAGCAGCGGTCGGAAGGAAGAACGCCACGGTCTTGTCTTTGGTTTCACTGTCCACAGCTATTTGTTTCTCAAACTTCACCATTCTTCCTCCCACAGATACACAGTTCTGTGCCTCAACACAGGGGTAACTGCTTGTATGTGAGCAGCACATACAGAAAATTTATTTTCTAAGCGGACACTCTCAGCTGCTTCATCCGCTGCTTCTTTACCCCGCATGCCTACGTGCTGCGTAGTTCATCATACACGAATGCGTGGTGTCTGTTCTTTCGGACATTCATAAAACTGATTCACCTAGATGGGCAATGGATGCACATGTTTGAGTGCGGATGCACACGTACGTCCGGCCTCCGGTGAGAGCATGGATGAAATCGGCAGGGACTGCGGGCAGGTGGCGCTCGGTGTGGGTAGGCCGGGAGGCGTGCCGAGATAGTCCGTGCAGAGGCGCAGCCGTTAACGTACTTGCATAGTAAGCGGGAGATCGCAGGTTCGAATCCCCGTTTGACCCACACTTTCACTCGCCGCCGCTGGTACCACATGTGTCTCTGACATCAGTAATCCCTTCACTGTTCTTTCTTTTCTCCTTCCCTCCACCTTTAGTTTACATATCATAGTTCATCTTGTGCACCGCACATCGCTAAGGACGCGAGTACTCTCGCCACAGCCACGCGTGTGACTTCACGTGATGCCCCGGAAGTTCTGAGGCACGGACGAAAGGAAGTTTTAAAATGTCTGCCTTTCGAGCAGTGGGCTGTCATTTTTGAAATACAAGTCCCAGTCCGGCATACTGTTTTCACTCGTCAAAAAGCCCATCGCAGAATACGTCCCCTGATCCTGTGGTTAATTCTAACCGTCATTAACATTCACTCTGCCAGAAAAATTTTGTCCGTGGCGTTGTGGAATATCCTCTGCAGAATTCGACAGGTATGTAAAGGGACTAGCCGAAGGATTCTTACAGTCGGCCCGTGAGGTGACGTCGAATGATGCATTTGGTACAGCATGCGTGTAAGAGGTATAAACCCCGGTCTGAATTCTCAGTGCAGCACAGAGATACCTCCGCTGCTCTTCCGAATGTGTTTATTCTCCGTCTCAAGAAAAAAAATTACATAGTTCTGTGCGAGAAAGGAGAGGATCGAGAGCACCAGACCTTCTACGTATTTCAGCATCTACATACGTACTCCGCAAGCCACCGCACGGTGCATGGCGTAGGGTACCTTGCGCTAATGTTAACGATTAACTTTCCTGTACCACCTGCAGATGGAGACAGGGAACATCGTTGTCCATATACTTCCATACGGTCCCAAATTTTCCTTATATTTTCTTAGGGGTCCTCATGCAAGATAAATGTTATTGGTAGTGGGAACGTTCTGCAGATTGCGCAGCTGCTGGACTAGACATCATCACAACAAACAATAGGTACAACAGTAATGTAGTCACAAAATTAAACAACAACACATAGAAAGCTAAAAACAACTCCACAGCAAAAACCACACAAAACAAGCACAACAACAACACAAAGAACACATGAAAACAAGAAAGAAGATTGAAGTGGTACACTGTGTCCTGCAAGCACGAGCTCCAGCTTAAACAGCAAAGATAAGGGATAAACTTTGAATTCAGAACAGACAGTTCAATCCAATTGTACACTAGAAAAAAGGCACAAACTTTTACCAGAAGACGGGAATACACCAACTACAATGTAACACATGTGATGGAAGATATGCAGGACAAACCGGCAAACGTTCGACACCCGGAACAAACACCAAGTCAGCGCATGAAAATATGAGACAAGTCACTCAACTTCTGCAGAACACTTAAGAGTAAATGATCACAAACGTACAACAGGAGAGTAAGATATGCAAATAGTGTAAATAATGAAAGACACCTCCTAATCCTATAAGAAAATTACCACATATACAAAACAAAGTCTGAAAAGAAATTACTACTGAATGGCCAAGTGAATATGACTAATCACTCATTATTACATAGAATGACAATATAACAGACAGTAATGCCAATAGATGATCACAAATCCCATTTATCTCCAAAGTATATAAATGAAAACTGAAAAAGAAAAACAAGAAATAATAATAGTAAATAGTAAAAATTAGAGAAATATATGTCTAAATAAATAAATAATAAAATAAAACTTTAAAAAGTTTTGCACACACACACACACACACACATACACACACACACACACACACACGTTACATCAGTAGGCATATAATCAAAGGAAAGACAATTGAAAGCAAAACCTGAGAAGGTTGGTAAGACACAGAAACTAAAGACCCTAGACACAGAAAATGGCAGTTACAGTGCTATATTGCACCATACAAAAAGCGTCTTTCTTTGGAACTGCTGTAATTTATGTGCAGCTGGTGCGAAAATCGCCGCCACAAGAAACTTGTTTCTTCGTTATTTCCCGCAAAGAAAGTTTCTCCCCTCCAGGGATTCACATTTGAGTTGAAATAGAATTTGCGTAATTCTCGTGTATTGTTCGAACCTGCCAGTAAGAAATCTAGCAGCACGCCTCTGAATTACTTCGAGTTGCTTCGATGTCTCGTAAACACTAGCAGTACTCGAAAATGGGTCGCACGTATTTTACGTTTGCGGTCTTCTTTATAAACGAGCTACACTTTCCCAGAATTCTCTCAGTAGACCGAAGGCGTCCAGTCGCCTCCTCTACAACCGCCATTACGTGCCCGTTGCGATTCACGTCGCTTTCAGTTGTGCACAGCACAACAAAGGGTAGGTAGTAAGTCACGAGAACGCAGCACCTACGAGGCGAAAGGAGTGCAGCCCTAACTGCTGTTAGGGACCGCCGGGCAGCCCATTGAGCCTCGGCTGAATGGCAGCACCGCAAATAAGCATTCCGGGAATATTCTCGATATGGCGCGGGACACGCTCTTTGATTCAGCCCGCGAGGTCTGTGCTGCGGAGACTGCGCGCGTGGAGCAGGCCGCATCTGTGGCAACCGCAAAGGCAGCGCTCGCGGGGGCTGCGGGCTGGCCGTCTTTTGTGCCGTGTCAGACAAAAGCACCTGCCGCAGCTCCGCTCTAGATAAACACTCCGTCCGAGCACCGGCTCCCTCACTTTCCCATATCAATACGCAAAATGTGCTGCTCGTCTATATACGCGCAGCTGGATACAGACGCGCGATATTCACGTTCTCATTTTTTCACGTACTTACTCTGCCACAATTCACCTCACATCTGATGCTATACTAGCTGTATTGAGGAATAACCTGGAAGATAGTGTTACCTGACAATATCAGAATAAAACTTTAGTACTGACAACGGTCTTTAACGAGAGTTTGTCAGGGTTAAACTACTTGTTTGTGAAAGTTATCTATACGTACGTAACTGACGGAAAAATACCGCAGCGCCAAAAAGAATTAATATAGAGTAGTGGAATTTAGAGAGTACGTTTCCCCAGGTAACATATTCGGTGATTAACGTTACAAGATCGCAAGTTAATGTAAGCGCGAGATAAGTCACTGCAAATGTTAAATCCTGGTACATTGACAACCAGTTTAATACCCTCCCCCGGAGTGTTGAATGCAAGCATGCAAACGTACATGCATTGTGTCATACAGGCGCCAGATGTCAGTTTGCAGTTTGTGGGATAGAGTCCCGAGCCAGGTGCACTTGGTCGGTCAGTACAGAGACGGTTAACACTGTCTGTGGATGGCGCTGGAGTTTTCGTCCGATAATGTCCCATGTGTGCTCGTTCGGAGACAGATCTGGTGATCGAACACACGAAGGCAACATGTCGACACTCTGGAGAGCATGTTGGGTTACAACAGCGGTATGTGGGCGAGCATTATCCTGTTGGAAACACCCTCTGGAATGCTGTACATGAATGACAGCACAACAGGTCGAATCACCAGATTGACGAACAGTTTTGCTGTGAGGGTGCGTGGGATAGCCACGTGAGTGCACCTGCTGTTATACGAAATCGCAACCGTACCATAACTCCAGTGTGCCTAGCACGCAGACATGTCGTTGGCAGGTCCTCAACTGGCCTGGTTCTAACCAACACAGGGCCATCACTGCACCGAGACAGAATTAATTTCATCAGAAAACGCAACAGACCTCCATCCCGCCCTTCAATCAGCTCTCGCTCGACGCCACTGGAGTGGTTTGGGATCAGTGCAATGCACGCTATGGAGCGTCTGGCTCGGAGCTGTCCTTCAAGTAACTCAGTGGTAACAGATGGTTGCATCACTGTGGCGCAGTCTAAGGCTCAAATTGCTGCTGCAGATACAGTACCATGCGCAAGGGTTACACGCCATAACGGTGGTCTCCCTCTCGGTAGCGCCACGAAGCCGTCTTCTTGTGACCGTATGTTCCCAGGACTACAGCTACCAGCAGTCATGTACGGTGCCTACAGTCCTGCCAAGGCTTTCTGCAGGAACACCCAGCTTCTCGTAGCCCTATTACACTATCTCGTTCAAAATCAGTGAGGTGTTGTTAATGGCGTCTTTATCGCCCTAAAGGCATTCCTGACTAGAATCGACTCACCACTTCCAATGTGAATGTTTAATTAGCATTCACGACCGCTACAGAACGTATTTAAAGCAAATCTGATTTGTATCCTCATAGTGGTGCAACTAGCGCCACTCTTATGCGACTGGCGCGAAACGTTAATAGACAGTTTCTTTCAGATGTAAAAACTCGCCTACCAACTTTCGTTTATGTCGCACGACTCCTTCTTGGTGTTTCGATTTTTTTCTGTGAGTGTATATACAGTACTTCACTAGGTACGGTATGTTGTGTGGCAGGAGTTATTAATACCATTTTACATACGTCCTGTTCTGTTCACGGTCGGTGCGCAGGCAGAACGCTAAAACTACATATATGAACTGCGGAGATTCTTCTGACTGCAGAGAAATCGTTTATGGGGTTCCACAAGGCTCAACCTTAGGTCTCAAATGTTTCTCATTTATTTAAACGTTGTTCCTTCTAATATACAACAAGCATAATTCGTTCTGTTTGTAGACGTCACTTGTTATCAGACCAGACATACATACAGCAACACTACAAATGGTAAATAATGTTGTTAAAAGCGCTACTGAGTGTTTTTCTACAAAACTTCAAAAACACACAAAATATTCAGTTCTATGAGTACTACACCAGTGATAATTGTAACGCAAAGTGAGGAAATAATAAGTAGGGTCGAAACTTCAAAATTTTTACGTGTTCATATTGATGTGGATTTTAAAGGGAAAAATTACCTTTTTCAAATTCTGAAACAACTCAGCTTCGTTATATTTGCACCTCAAATCATTGCGTATCTTGGGGAGAGACAAATCAGTAATTTAACATATTTTACAAATTTTCATTCAATAACGTCGTATGGTATAATGTTCTGGGGTAACTAATCGTTAAGAAAGAAAGGTTTCATTGCCCAAAAACGTGTTGTAAGCATAATATGTGGTGCTCACCCATGATAATGGTTTAGACAGGATATTTATTCCAACATTTTTTGGAAGTTGATTATCAACAGCTGTCAAGTAATGTATAAAATGCGTGTTTGACCACCAGCTGCTTTTATGTTAAATTCAAATATCAACCAGTTTCAGTCATGGAACATTTTTACGGATATGGGTTAAAATGGTTTAAGCCACAACATTACATTTGTCATTACTCAGATAATGTAGAGAGCAAGACATGAATATCCATATACGATATAGGACTTTTCGAAGTAAACATACTAATATCAAGTATACTCTTGTAATAGTCGACACAGGACTTTTAGAAGCAAACATACTAATGCCAAGTGTACACTTCTTAACCCTTATCCGTGAAGGTTCGATTACTGACACCGGTCTTTATTTAGGTTGAAAATAAAAGCAGTTCAAGGTCAAACATGCATTTCATACGATATTTATTCCCTCATGAAGTTTGTTATAAACAACCCATTTCAGTTGAAAAGGAACAATGATGTACGTAGTTACAACACCAGAAGAAGAAATTACATTCCTTACTCCACACTACAGTTGTTTTTGGCACAAAAGGGCGTGCATAATGTTGCCATAGAACTTTTGGTCACTCACCCAATGATATAAAATGGCTGACAGACAGCAAAATTTAATTAGAAAACGGACTGAACCTTGACAACACTTTCTATTCTGTACAGTAATTTCTATTTACGTAATATGAAACATATCGTTGGTGAGAAATACTAATTCTCATCCGTATTTTTTTTTAAACGTATGAATTGTCAGCATGTAGCTACATGAACTGTGAATGGACAGCGTGTAGCCACTTTATGTACCAGTGTGAAATATTAAGATAAATTGACTCGTTCCACATCATTACAATTTATTGTGCAAATCCTCCATGGAATATCAAATAGCTAATAAACTACCTTAGGTAATTTTAGCATCATGTGGCAGAAATTTGTCTTGTAACCTAATCTGTGAATTTTAGGAGTAATTCTTTACGTGAGCCAAAATTTCTGTCCTGCAGCGTCTGCTACTTAAGATTGAACATCTCGTCCATAATAAGGTAATGAAGGATTCAATACAAACTTGGATGGACAATGACGAGAAAGGATGTGTCATGACTTTTTCAAATTTACCATTCCGGTATCCGTCTGAAATAATTCGGTAAAATCTCGGAACATGTTTTGAATGAGGTTACGGTTGGAAAAATCTGACAGGATTAAACTAATTCGTGTATTTCGTCAAAGAGATTTTAGAAGAGTTACATGTTGTCATATATAAGTTAGTCGCTTAATTCTGAAGTAGAAAAGTCAGGGATGCACAAAATTTAGCCATCTCTGTTACATGCCTCAGAAATTAACTATTATATTGCCCTGTAGCTACTGACACAATTATAAATGTACAACGTCCCTTTAAATAGTGTAAACAGAGCCGTCATTACCTGTGGAGCAATTGAAGAAGGCTTCTCGAGTAAGGTGTCACGTTATATGATGAGGAGTCAGATGGGTGTTTATGAACTTGGTAGACGCCTGTTCAATTTATTTATACGAGTGTTTCCTTTTTATGACAGCGCATTTCGGTGTAGATATCGAGACGGTCTGACGCTGTTTTCCCTGGTTTAGCCTCGGATTTGTTGACATATTATACTTCGAGTATCAGCAAAATGGAGATACACTTCATTATTTCAGCTAACTGAACTTATCGCAGTAGTTCCGCTATCTCTCCACTTTGTACAGCCGGACTTCGAAGATTTAGAGTACGCGTTATGAGACTGAATGGAGGGTGTCTCTTCCTTAAGATTCGCAGACGCGTTGGACAAAGTAGTTCACTGCATCAGGAATACATTTGCTCAATAAAGTGGACGCCGTGCTGACATTCGAAAACTGTATTCCGCAACTAGCTGAAAAATATTTTGAAAAAGGTAGGGAATTTTTCAGGAGCCTCAGTACATTGTTTCAAAACACTATGTTAAAGCTTCGTAAAACGATCTAAAAGTGTATTGGCATTGTAAAACCGTTCACTTAAACAGGACCATAAAAATGGTGATGTGAAAACGCTTACTTTCAAACGATCGTCGATAGACCACTTGTTTCTTCACAATGACCAGTGGTTACACGTCTCAGCCGTCCCACTATACTGTGCAACATCAACACGACTCCCAGATTCATAGTAATTTATTTTACTGTAAAATTTTTGCGAAATTTTTAACACGATAACCAGAGTACGGGGCAGTAGTATAATAGTGCAAGAGTGTAACAAAAAGCAATCAGAGCCTCATTTACTTGTACGTAAATACACATAGATCACGGAGGTTTCTTATAACTGTAGCCTTACAGGTATTTACGATACTGCAGTATCTGTGTTATTAAGAAGAACGATGCAATATTCCTTCGGATAGCACGCACGTCTGGAAGAACAGTCTCTGAGATGGCTACAGCCGCTATGAAGTACTGAACTGTAAGAACAACCATCAGCTGTATAAGGGAATGGCAACAACGTAATTTTTGCCGGACCGGAAAACGCACGCATGTCCGAAGAAACGTTGCATGGGTTCTCTTAAAAACACAGGAACAGCCGTATCGTATTCATCCGCCTATAACAGGTAGCGACTTGCAATTAAAAATGTCCTCCCCTGTACGGAAATTACGTAATGTGTGTACGAGTACAGGTTGTGACACAGGAACGACGATAAATTGAAGTTCGGATCTGACCACAGTTTGTGCATGCTTAGCAAAAGCAGTTAAGGCGACTACTCGCGAAAACGGGAAATCAGGGTTCAAGTTCAGTCCGGCAAATTTTTCACTGTCATCATTCCCTTACACAGCTGCTACATTTCATGTATTAAACGTAAGCCGTGCGGAGTAGCCGCGCGATCTGGGGCGCCTTGCCACGCTTCGTACAGCTCGCCCCGTAGTAGGTTCGAGTTCTCCCTCGGGCATGGCTGTGTGTGTTGTCCTTAGCGTAAGTTAGATTAAGTTGTGTGTAAGCTTAGGGACCGATGACCTCAGCAGTTTGGTCCCATAGGAACTTACCACCACCACGGAATCTATCATCTATTAAAGGTATTTGATTATATTAGAAGTGAAAGCAATTTTACAGTTTCTCTTCATCAGAAACGCTTTTCTTGCTGAAGTTATCCCTCCTTTTATATCCTCTGTACTTCGGTCATGGTTAGTTATTTTCCTGCCCAAACAGCAAAAGCTGTTTACAACTTTCATTGTCTCGTTTCCTATTTTAATTCCGCCAGTATTTTCTGATACGTCGAGTATAAGGAATGTACCGACGAATGCTACACACGTGTTCCCTAAATGAGAATTCAGATAGTAATCATTGCACCAAACTACACTCAACTTAATACTAACATAATCCGAACTTGAAATAGCTCTTAGACGTTGTCAACGCTTATAGTCGGTTCCGAGATACAATATTTCGTTAATGAAACCAGAAAAGGCGGGATGTGTGCGACGGGGACAGGGAATGTTGGTGCAGACTGGGGATGTTATTGCAGGTGGCGGGCGGCGCTGTAGTGGCGCTGGGCCCTCGGCGGCCGACCCCAACAGGTGCGGCGCTCAGGCGCTCATTTACATAGCCACCTGCTGGCGCTGCGCTGCAACCTCCTCCCAAATGCTCACACTCTCACGTCGTCCCGAAAGAGACCGGCAAACAGGCCCTGTGTAGGAGCTGCTACCGCTTCCCTCGGAAAAAGGAACATGTTACATTCGCGCTATGACAACTGCGAAAGTTGGATGACAATGAAGGAAGGAATTTGTTCTTATCTCTCGGGTTTTCACTGCGCGATTGATTTATAATGTGCTTTCCAGGTGTTCAACCGAGAAATTATAATGTAAACGTAATTTCAGGAGAACCCCGAGGAAGCTGTTATAGCGCCGCTACAATTTACGAGGGGCACTCGACAAGTAATGCATCACATTTGTTTTCTCGGCCAGTTTCGGTCGAAAAAATGCGGAATTTGCTGTGGGACATGGTGGAATATTCCCGCTTTAGCCTCACGAAGTTGCGATAGGTGGTGACGCTATTGTTGCCTTCTAAATGGCGTCTGTAACAGAGGTGCGTTCCAAGCAGAGAGCTGCCATTGAGCTTCTTTTGGTGGAAAACCAGCGCATCGCACATATACATAGACGCTTGCAGAATGTATAAGGAGACCTGATAGTGAACAAAACTACGGTGAGTCGCTGGACGCAACAGGGTCGCGCAAATCTGTCCTATCTCCCGCGTGCCGGCCGCACACATACGGCTGTGATTCCTGCAAAGTTCGCACGTGGCCACAAAACTCCATGACAGAGCAATGCCTAACACAAGTCTGCGCATCCCAGAGGAGCTCACAAAACTTTATGGACTGTTCTCACTCATTCACACTCCTGCCCGGATATAGCAACTTCCGACTTCCATGTGTTTGGCCAAATGAAGGATGCGGTACGTGGATGATGGGGAGGTTACTGATGCCCCGACGTCGACCAGAATAGTGATAGCATGCGGGCATACAGGCCCTCCCAGTAACGTAGCGTAAGGCCGTCGCTTTCAACGGTGATTATACACTCCTGGAAATTGAAATAAGAACACCGTGAATTCATTGTCCCAGGAAGGGCAAACTTTATTGACACATTCCTGGGGTCAGATACATCACATGATCACACTGACAGAACCACAGGCACATAGACACAGGCAACAGAGCATGCACAATGTCGGCACTAGTACAGTGTATATCCACCTTTCGCAGCAATGCAGGCTGCTATTCTCCCATGGAGACGATCGTACAGATGCTGGATGTAGTCCTGTGGAACGGCTTGCCATGCCATTTCCACCTGGCGCCTCAGTTGGACCAGCGTTCGTGCTGGACGTGCAGACCGCGTGAGACGACGCTTCATCCAGTCCCAAACATGCTCAATGGGGGACAGATCCGGAGATCTTGCTGGCCAGGGTAGTTGACTTACACCTTCTAGAGCACGTTGGGTGGCACGGGATACATGCGGACGTGCATTGTCCTGTTGGAACAGCAAGTTCCCTTGCCGGTCTAGGAATGGTAGAACGATGGGTTTGATGACGGTTTGGATGTACCGTGCACTATTCAGTGTCCCCTCGACGATCACCAGTGGTGTACGGCCAGTGTAGGAGATCGCTCCCCACACCATGATGCCGGGTGTTGGCCCTGTGTGCCTCGGTCGTATGCAGTCCTGATTGTGGCGCTCACCTGCACGGCGCCAAACACGCATACGACCATCATTGGCACCAAGGCAGAAGCGACTCTCATCGCTGAAGACGACACGTCTCCATTCGTCCCTCCATTCACGCCTGTCGCGACACCACTGGAGGCGGGCTGCACGATGTTGGGGCGTGAGCGGAAGACGGCCTAACGGTGTGCGGGACTGTAGCCCAGCTTCATGGAGACGGTTGCGAATGGTCCTCGCCGATACCCCAGGAGCAACAGTGTCCCTAATTTGCTGGGAAGTGGCGGTGCGGTCCCCTACGGCACTGCGTAGGATCCTACGGTCTTGGCGTGCATCCGTGCGTCGCTGCGGTCCGGTCCCAGGTCGACGGGCACGTGCACCTTCCGCCGACCACTGGCGACAACATCGATGTACTGTGGAGACCTCACGCCCCACGTGTTGAGCAATTCGGCGGTACGTCCACCCGGCCTCCCGCATGCCCACTATACGCCCTCGCTCAAAGTCCGTCAACTGCACATACGGTTCACGTCCACGCTGTCGCGGCATGCTACCAGTGTTAAAGACTGCGATGGAGCTCCGTATGCCACGGCAAACTGGCTGACACTGACGGCGGCGGTGCACAAATGCTGCGCAGCTAGCGCCATTCGACGGCCAACACCGCGGTTCCTGGTGTGTCCGCTGTGCCGTGCGTGTGATCATTGCTTGTACAGCCCTCTCGCAGTGTCCGGAGCAAGTATGGTGGGCCTGACACACCGGTGTCAATGTGTTCTTTTTTCCATTTCCAGGAGTGTATTAGAAAGCAAAGTTTTGTAGCCAAAGGAGTGAGGAATTATGTGCTATTTTGGAATTCTGAACGAAACCAACCTAATTTCAGAAGAAAGTGGTGTATTACTTATTGAACGCCCCTCGCACAAGTTACAAGAGACGTGCATTGGCTTCACGAGTGTAGAGCTGATAAGGCGACCGTGCCTACTCGTCTTCACAGAATTCGTCCTAATTTATGGTATAAGCAGGGCTCGGCCAGAATTGATAGTGACAGATGTGGTAGCTGCGTACGCAAAAGCATTTTAAAAAAATGGTGTTTTTGGCTCAGGTAGGGTGAGGCATGAGCCATTTAAGTTAGCGTGAAGTTTAGGTCGTGATTGGCGCAGCGTAAACGCCAGCACGGTAGCTCAACATATACGTTCACAGGGTTAGCTGCTTTCTGTAATAAAAAGCTGAGTAAGTGGGTGAACGATGATCCTGAACAAGTGTCATGTGACGTCCGCCCCGAAAAAATACAATGACCAATAACGAGCAAAATGAGATTAAAAAAAGTACTGAACAGTAACCCGTGGGTAGGCTGGAGGGGGGTCGAGACCTTCTGCAGTTTACCTTAATTACACGGCAAATAGAGAGAAATAATGAAACTTCTTGGCAGATTAAAACTGTGTGCCGTACCGAGACTCGAAGTCGGGACCTTTGCCATTCGCAGGCAAGTGCTCTACCATCTGAGCTACCCAAGCACGTCTCACACCCCGTCCTCACAACTTCACTTTCTGCCAGTATCTCGTCTTTTACCTTCCAAACTTCACAGAAGCTCTCTTGCGAACCTTGCAGAACTAGCACTCCTGGAAGAATGTTTGGAAGGTAGAATTAATCTGCCAGGATGTTTCATATCAGCGCACACTCCGCTACACAGTGAAAATCTCATTCTGGAGACATCCTCCAGGCTGTGGCTAAGCCATGTCTCCGCAATATCCTGTATTCCTGGAGCGCTAGTTCTGCAAGGATCGCAGGAGAACTTCTGTGAAGTTTGGAAGGTAGGAAACGAGGTACTGGCAGAAAGTAAAGCTGTGAGGAGGGGGCATGAGTCGTACTTGTGTAGCTCAGATGATCCCCATAGACTTCAAACAAGCGTTTGACCGCGTCAATCATGCATTCCTCAACGGAGTGATGGACCCGATGGCGATTCCCACGACATTCATGCGTCTCCTTCGTGGGGCAACGTCCGAGCTTCTCATCAACGGCAGACTTACAGAACCTATACGGACGGAACGCTCAGTACAGCAGGGTTGCCCACTTTCGACGGTGCTTTATGCTATTGCGATAGAGCCACTGATTTGCGGATTACGGCGACATTTGACAAGTATTTCACTCCGTTATCATATGTTCCGCTGCCGAGCCTACGAGGACGACTTGGCCCTCGTCGTACGTTCAGCGGCCGACGTACAAGTTGCGATACGTCAGGTGGGACTATCACAGACAAGAACGATTCTAAAAGTTCAAAAAATGGTTCAAATGGCTCTGAGCACTATGGGACTTAACTTCTGAGGTCATCAGTCCCCTAGAACTTAGAACTACTTAGACCTAACTAACCTAAGGACATCACACACAACAATGCCCCAGGCAGGATTCGAACCTGGACCGTAGCGTTCTCCCGGTTCCAGACTGAAGCGCCTAGATCCGCTCGGCCACACCGGCCGGCTCAAGTTTACAATTTTACTAGATCGACTGATGGCAATAACTTCAAAGCAACACATCATTTCAGTTAGCAGTTGGTCATCCGTAATGGAGGTTTCAGCTTTATTGACGACGCCTTGTTTTGTAGTCAAGAACCTCGGAATATAGGCATTCAAATTTACTTTACCTAAGAATGAATTTTGAACTAAGGCATTCGTAGTTAATCCTGACACAATCTGAATTTTAACACGGTTTTCCTTGCCGCCGTTAACATTGATTATGTGCTTCAATAACGATTCACAGTTTCGTTTAATAATTTTGGCTAGCACCACATGGTGGAGTCTGCCTATGTTTCTGTCTTTACTTTCAACAAACAATACACACTGATCAGCCGAACATTATGACCAACTACCTAATAGCCAGTATGTCCACCTTCGGCATGAATAACAGCGGCGGCGCGTCGTGGTATGGAAGCAATGAGGCCTTAGTAGGTCGCCTGTGGGAGATGGCATCGCATTTGCACTCAAAATTCACCAAAATTCCCGTAAATTCCGTGGAGTGGGGCGATGAGTTCTGACGCCACTTTCAATCATATCCCAGATGTGGAAATGGAAATGGTGGTAAGGTCTAATGGGACGAAACTGCTGAGGTCATCGATCCCTAAGCTTACACACTACTCAATCTAACTTAAACTAACTTACGCGGGACCACTCGAACCTCCGACGGGGGGAGCCGCACGGACCGTGACAATCCGCCTTTGATCACGCGGCTACCCCGCGCGGCACCCAGATGCGTTCGATAGGCATTAGATGTAGCGAGTTGGGGGGGGGGGGGAGGGAGGCAGCACATAAATTGGAATTCGCCACTCCATCACACTCATCGCCTTGTAACTTGGCTCATATTACCTTCCGGGTTCGAGTCCCGGCGGGGTCAGGGATTTTCTCTGCCTCGTGATGACTGGGTGTTGTGTGATGTTCTTAGGTTGGTTAGGTTTAAGTAGTTCTAAGTTCTAGGGGACTGATGACCATAGATGTTAAGTCCCATAGTGCTCAGAGCCATATTACCTTGCTGAAAAATGCTTCTGCCGTCGGGAAACATGATCGTCATGAAGGGATGTAGGTGTTCTCTAACCAGTGTACAATACTCCTTGGTCATCATGGTAACTTGCACGAGCTCCACTGGACCCACGGATGCCCACGTGAATGTTCAAATGGTTCAAATGGCCCTGAGCACTATGGGACTTAGCATCTGAAGTCATCAATCCCCTAGAACTTAGAACTACTTAAACATACATCACACACATCCATGCCCGAGGCAGGATTCGAATCTGCGGCCGTAGCGGTCGCGCGGTTCCAGAATGAAGCGCCTATAACCGCTCGGCCACTCCGGCCGGCCGTGAATGTTCCTCAGAGGATAATGGAGCCGCCGCCAACTTGTCTGCGTCTCGCAGTAAAGGTGTCAAGGAGATGTTCCCCTGGAAAACGACGGATTGGCGACTTCCCATCAGCATGACGTAGAAGGAATCAGGATTCATCAGTCCATGCAACGCTCTGCCACTGAGCCAACTTCCAATACCGATGGTCACGTGACCATTGCAGTCGTAGTTGTCGATATCGTGGTGTTGACATTGGCACATGCATGGGTCGTCGGCTGCGGCTGCATCGTTAGGAATGCTCGGTGCACTGCATGTTCAGACACACTTGTACTCTGCCCAGCATTAAAGTCTGACGTTAGTTCCACCACAGTTCGCTGCCTGTCCGGTTTTACCAGTCTGTCCAGCCTACGACGTCCGACATCTACAATGAGAGATGACCACCAATGCCAACGACGTCTGGACGTGGTTTCACCTTGGTTTCGCCACGTGTTGAAGACACTTACCGCAGCACTCATCGACAAGTCGTATAGTTTCGAAAATGCTCGTGCCGAGCCTCCGGGCTGTCACAATTTGCCCTCGGTCAAACTCAGATAGCGCGCCTTCCCCATTCTACACACTGGCAGCTCGCTGACTGATACTACAAGCATAGGTGCGTCTGACTAGCAGTTATTCCTTGCCAGGTACCGCTGCTATCGTCTGGACGGGTTTATGTTGATAGTGGGTCGGTGGTCATAATGTTCAGGCTGACCAGTGTTAAAGGACCTTTGTCGGTAGCGGCGTATAAGTTAGCAGTGCAACTTACACGTTCTTGGGTGGTGTCGACATGTTACACTTCCTCCATGTTATCTCGTTCGCCAGGTCCTTCCTCCTCCGTGTACTCCTGTTGTCGTTTCTGCAAGGGCTACAGGTCTCTTGCTGTAGGTGCATCGACGGGTGGGACATGTTGGTGTGTGTCTGCGTTGAGGGAGGCGATAATTGCGTTGCTAATCCCTTTATCGATGATGGCACGAAGTGCATCGGTATCCACTGCGACACTGTGCGGCTGGTTTTGCGAAGTTTGTGTTATAGTGGAACTGCAATCGCCACCGTCCACGATGGTGATCGTAGAGTAGCAAACGTGTTAACGATTTGGCAGAGCCTGTGTAAGTTTATCGAATACCGGAGCGAACGAGCACTGTTTACACTGTGCAAGCAGTATACGAGTAACGAATGTTTACACAGTCGGAGCGGGCCGGTGTTCTCACTGACGCGTCTCGGAACGAACTGCGATTCATAAAAGTTTCTCTCTCATCGCACAGTTTGGCAGCAACCCACGCGTAATGCATCATTTCGGCAAATATTGGCGAGGACAGCTGGTGACGTACAGTGGAAGGCACTTTGATGCAGCTTTCTCGGGATTTTCTCTTTCGATAAGATGAGTTTTAAAGCTTCTTGATCAACAGACATCGCCGGGTTGCACGAAGGTCAACTTGAAACTAACAAAATACAAACTCCTGTACTCGTTAATTACAATCCCTTCTTGGAAAGCTATTTGCAGAATCCTCGTGAACGCTGTAAGTGCAATCGTTTCTTGTAATTTTTTTTTTCAAATGCAAATTTTCCTTTGCCTTTCCTGTTCATGCCTTTCACGAAAATATTGATACACTATATTGAGCGTTATTCTGGTTTACTTGCAATCAATGTAAGTAACGTAAAAACTGAAAATTAAAAAGTTTCCGGATAGGGTTCGAATCCGTGACCCTCGAATTACTGGTCTGTTCTCTTTCCGCTGCACCAACCGCTGCTTGGAAACTACGTTAACGTAAATGTCTCATGCCTCATCCGACCCGCCCATAAACTGCCATTTTTACCAAAATCTTGGTTGTCTGTACCTCCCATTTCTCTCACTTTCAGTTTGATTTCCGGATGGCTTTTGACACTGTACCACACAAGCGGCTCGTAGTAAAATTGCGTACTTATGGAATATCGTCTCAGTTATGTGACTGGATTTGTCATTTCCTGTCAGAGAGGTCACATTTCGTAGTAATTGACGGAAAGTCATCGAGTAAAACAAAAGTGATTTATGGCGTTCCTCAAGGTAGTGTTATCCTGCAACTTTACAACAAAACCGCGCGGAATTTTCGACGTAAGTACCATAACCACTTAACCTCACATATTTACTTACGCTGTATTTCATCGTTTGGAGGTTAGTTATTTCCACATAGTGCGCTACCGTAGGGAAACAACACACCAAAAATACTTCGCCACAGTGGTATAATAAAAATCGGAAACGGACGCTAATGTAAAGTGTATCTTGAAAATCATGTGAACAGTCGTCTGATGATGAACTTGCCAGTTCGAAACCGGTAACGGCGCTATTTACCTAAATAAATAGCAGTATTAATAGTGGCTGGTTGCTGTTTTCTTCTTTGTAAGAATTAACCTACATTCAGTGTTATAGGCCGTTTGCTGTTTCTTATCTATATAAACGATTTTGGAGACAATCTGAGCAGCCGTCTTCGGTTGTTTGCAGATGACGCTTTCGTTTATCGACTAATAAAATCATAAGAAGATCAAAACAAACTGCAAAAAGATTTAGAAAAGATATCTGAATGGTGCGAAAAGTGGCAATTGACCCTAAATAACGAAACTAGTGAGGTCATCCACATGAGTGCTAAAAGGAATTCGTTGAACTTCGGTTACACGATAAATCAGTCTAATCTAAAAGCCGTAAATTTAACAAAATACCTAGGTATTACAATTACGAACAACTTACATTGGAAGGAACACATAGAAAATGTTGTGGGGAAGGCTAACCCAAGACTGCGTTTTATTGGCAAGACACTTAGAAAATGTAACAGACCTACTAAGGAGACTGCCTACACTACGCTTGTCCGTCCACTCCTGCGCGGTGTGGGATCCTTACCAGATAGGACTGACGGAGTACATCGAAAAAGTTCAAAGAAAGGCAGCACGTTTTGTATTATCGCGGAATATGGGAGAGAGTGTCACAGAAATGATACAGGGTTTGGGCTAGAAATCATTAAAAGACGGAATCTACTCACGAGATTCCAATTACCTACCTTGTCCCCCGATGACACCGACCTACATAGGAAGGAACGATCACCACAATAAAATAAGGGAAATCAGAGCTCGTACGGAATGATATAGGTGTTCATTCTTTCTGCGCGCTATACGAGACTGGAATAATAGAGAATTGAGAGGATGGTTTCGATGAACACTCTGCCAGGCATGTGAATGTGATTTGCCGAGTATCCATGTAGATATACACTCCTGGAAATGGAAAAAAGAACACATTGACACAGGTGTGTCAAACCCACCATACTTGCTCCGGACACTGCGAGAGGGCTGTACAAGCAATGATCACACGCACGGCACAGCGGACACACCAGGAACCGCAGTGTTGGCCGTCGAATGGCGCTAGCTGCGCAGCATTTGTGCACCGCCGCCGTCAGTGTCAGCCAGTTTGCCGTGGCATACGGAGCTCCATCGCAGTCTTTAACACTGGTAGCATGCCGCGACAGCGTGGACGTGAACTGTATGTGCAGTTGACGGACTTTGAGCGAGGGCGTATAGTGGGCATGCGGGAGGCCGGGTGGACGTACCGCCGAATTGCTCAACACGTGGGGCGTGAGGTCTCCACAGTACATCGATGTTGTCGCCAGTGGTCGGCGGAAGGTGCACGTGCCCGTCGACCTGGGACCGGACCGCAGCGACGCACGGATGCACGCCAATATCGTAGGATCGTACGCAGTGCCGTAGGGGACCGCACCGCCACTTCCCAGCAAATTAGGGACACTGTTGCTCCTGGGGTATCGGCGAGGACCATTCGCAACCGTCTCCATGAAGCTGGGCTACGGTCCCGCACACCGTTAGGCCGTCTTCCGCTCACGCCCCAACATCGTGCAGCCCGCCTCCGGTGGTGTCGCGACAGGCGTGAATGGAGGGACGAATGGAGACGTGTCGTCTTCAGCGATGAGAGTCGCTTCTGCCTTGGTGCCAATGATGGTCGTATGCGTGTTTGGCGCCGTGCAGGTGAGCGCCACAATCAGGACTGCATACGACCGAGGCACACAGGGCCAACACCCGGCATCATGGTGTGGGGAGTGATCTCCTACACTGGCCGTACAGCACTGGTGATCGTCGAGGGGACACTGAATAGTGCACGGTACATCCAAACCGTCATCGAACCCATCGTTCTACCATTCCTAGACCGGCAAGGGAACTTGCTGTTCCAACAGGACAATGCACGTCCGCATGTATCCCGTGCCACCCAACGTGCTCTAGAAGGTGTAAGTCAACTACCCTGGCCAGCAAGATCTCCGGATCTGTCTCCCATTGAGCATGTTTGGGACTGGATGAAGCGTCGTCTCACGCGGTCTGCACGTCCAGCACGAACGCTGGTCCAACTGAGGCGCCAGGTGGAAATGGCATGGCAAGCCGTTCCACAGGACTACATCCAGCATCTGTACGATCGTCTCCATGGGAGAATAGCAGCCTGCATTGCTGCGAAAGGTGGATATACACTGTACTAGTGCCGACATTGTGCATGCTCTGTTGCCTGTGTCTAAGTGCCTGTGGTTCTGTCAGTGTGATCATGTGATGTATCTGACCCCAGGAATGTGTCAATAAAGTTTCCCCTTCCTGGGACAATGAATTCACGGTGTTCTTATTTCAATTTCCAGGAGTGTAGATGTAGATGTAGATGGCCAAACCCAACATAAACCGTAAATCTGGACGAAATCGGTGATGACGAGTAGGTGAGGTTACCTTTTTAATTATCTACGGCCGCACTAGTTTTCTGGACCAGTGGTAACATTCTCGTCAATCAATCTATCTATTAGTGAAAACCGTATCAAAATTCGTGCAGTAGTTCTTGAGACTAGACAGACAGAAGAACGCGGCGGTGCTATAATTTCGTAATATGTTTAGATATAGACATAATGATCTAGTGGAAAACTTTGGAGGCTTCGTGGTGCAATTCGCGTAAGATGATGTCGTCTGTACGGAGCTTGCGACGCCAAAATAGTGCAGCAAAAAGTAAGAAGGCCCACAGAGAAACGAAGACTGATGCAGGGGCCGGCAGTTGACCCACATCGTAGATAAATATAACGTACTGCGCATTAATAGATGAAGAGGTTCACTACTGTTCGAATACACTATAGAAGAAAAATCACTGGAAATATGAGGGGCATTCAATATGTAATGCAACACAGTTTTTTCGCAGCTAATTTCAGTTAAAAATGGGGATTATTTTGTTGTGGTACGTAGTGGAATATTCCCCCTTCAGCCCCTATAGCTTCATGAAGTTCCGATAGGTGGCGGCTCTATACGTAACCTTCAAAATGGCTATCCCAGCAGAGACCTGTCATTCAGGTACTTTTGGCGGGAAACCAGAGCATCGCAGATATTCGTAGGCGCTTGCAAAATGTCTGAGGAGCTCTGGCAGTGAAAAAAAGCACGGTGAGTCTTTGGGCGAGGCCTCTTTCATAATCGCAACAAGGTCGCACAAACCTGTTCTGTCTCCCGCGTGGCGGCCAGTGGCACACAGCTTTGACGCGCGGACCCTCTCATTCGAAGTGATCGACGGATGCAAGCGAACTTCTCCTTCTCCGTGACAATACAAGGCCTCACGTAAGTCTGCGCAGCCGAGACGAGCTCAAAGAAATTTATTGGAGTGTTCTCCCTCATCCACCCTCCAGCCAGGATCTCGCATTTTCCGACTTCCATCCGTTTGGCACAAAGAAGGATGCGCTCCGGGGGAAGCACTACACGGATGATGGGGAAGTTGTTGATGCAGCGAGACTTTCGCTCCGACGTCGACCACTAGAGTGGCAACATGCGGGTACGCAAGCCCTCCCACTAGGGTGACTTCAGTTCGTCACATTGAACGGATGTTATGTTGAAAAATAGGGTTTTATAGTCAGAAGAGTTGGAAATAAAATGATGTATTGAAATACTGAATGAAACTAACCTGCTTTCAGAAAAAAATATGTTGCCTTAATTATTGAAAGCCCCTCGTTGCAATTACAATAAAATGCCTAGGAATAACCGTCCTGTGCGACCTAAAGTGGAATGGGCATTTAAAACAAGTAATAATAAAAGCAGATGCCAAACTGAGATTAAAATCAAGAATGTTCAGTAAATGTAATTCATCCACGAAAGAAGTAGTTTACGAGACATTCGTTCGCCTGATTCTTGAGAGCTGTTCTTGACTCTGGGACTCCTACCAAGAAGGATTGATAAAAGAGACTGTGAAGATCCAACGCAGAGTGATGAATTTCATTGCGGAATCGCTAACACGGCAGGAATGCATTACGAAAAAAATGATGCTCAACGAGCACCCGTGGTAGACGCTACATGGGCGGCTTTGTGCATCACGGAGAGGCTGACTGTTAAAGTTTGGAGAGCTTACGAGGAAAGTAGATAAATTAGACGTTACACCTAAAATGCTTTTTTCTCACGCGCCATTCGTGGATTTAAGAAGAAAGGAGGAAAAGGCAGTGGTACAAGAAGTATCCTTAGCCACACACACCATAAGGAGGCTTGTGGAGTGCTGATGTGGATGTAGAGTTGTTGCTTCCATTTTTATGCGTGATATTTCGACGACCGACCCAGTCATCATCTTCAGGTGATGCGAGCGGCGCTTGTACCCGCACTCGCTGCCTAGACTGCAGCCAGACAGGTCTACTCAAAGGAATCAGAATGGAATTATTTAAG
Source organism: Schistocerca serialis cubense (assembly GCF_023864345.2). Classification (NCBI taxonomy): domain Eukaryota; kingdom Metazoa; phylum Arthropoda; class Insecta; order Orthoptera; family Acrididae; genus Schistocerca; species Schistocerca serialis. The sequence continues at coordinate 1,000,171,019 of NC_064640.1, read as the reverse complement.
AAAACAGGGGGAATCCTCAAAGCAGGGTCAATTTTTGAGCTTCTCAACAGGCTGCATTAAACGAGGAAACCAAAAGAGTTCAGTGGAGTCTTGTGGATATAGAGTGGCCAGAGTCAGTAACTGTTCAGATATCTCTTACGGTAACTGTTCAAAGAAAGCCGGCATTCTTTTCAGAAAATACTTTCTGGGGAAGTGTCTTCAAGCGTGATTTTTACTTTCCCCACGAAAGCAATATTTAATTACTTCATTGCTTTGTGTATACGAACGAAATCTCTCTCTCTCTCTCTCTCTCTCTCTCTCTCTCTCTCTCTCTCTCTCACACACACACACACACACACACACACACACACAGTAACAGCATTAACCATAGCTAATGTAGGTGAAATGCTTTTCCAAGACGAATGAACAAATAATTGTGCGTATCCCACATTCTATAACCTTACGTTAAGCACAAAAACCGGAAACGAAAGTAAACGACACTTCCAGGGGAGTTCTCTTGTAGCTAAGCACACAGATATCTATGGTCCGTGATTCAGGTTGTACAGAAGCAACCAAATGAGTTGTAAAGATACAAGAACAATTTAAATATAGTAACAGTCACTACTGGACTTCTTAGCAACACAAAAGTATTAAAAATTTACAGTGGATGGAATATCGTGCGTCTATACACATCGTAGTAGTTGATTACAATGAATACAATATTACAAGACATTGAAGGCAGTATTTCTGTACTTGAGCTGCATTTCTTTAGAGTTCTGAAAACACTAAGCTAGTTGTGTAACGGAGAAGAAGTCTAAATAAAAGTAGCTTAAGGGGAAGAATACCGTCTTCATTACATTAATCAATAGATGTCGTGCCAGATATGAGGATGATATACTACATAAGAATGCAGCCGTCAGGATTGGTCAGAAATGGTGCTCACTGTGGCTCACGAGATGGAATTATAGTTTCAGAAATCATTGAGACTATTACATTTGTAACTGCAGTGAATGAAATTTACAGGGAGACGGTGTCATGAAGATATATTTGAAAAGTTACGGTGAATTAGTGAAGTGAATCGGAAGAGACACATTTAATTCACTGTTCGACAGTAAAATGTAATCTCAGATCAGAAGTATCTGGACACCTATCACTGGACATTAACATAGGTTGTGTTCAACCTTCCTCTCTGCACTTAAGGTATGCGTTTTAGAACACACGTTTGATGAGACTTATTTTGCTTCTAGTATCGTGTACTTTCAACTGTATGCGTTTATATCATAATTATGATGCACATTGTATGCGAGGATTCAGGGGGGACAACGATTTGTCATGTCAAGATCATGGTGACCATGAAGACAGACTCGCATATCGTTTTCTGTGATCTCATTTCCAGATCCCTCGATTCGAGTTGTAAATAACTAACGTTATTTGTAACAACAGCTAATTGACTTACAATCGAAAAGCAGTTATGCTAATGTTACTCTGGAGTATGTTATCATCGAGCCGCCCGGTTAGCCGAGCGGTCAGTTTGCTTTCCGCAGCGCTGCGGCGAGGAAGTCTTGTTTACGTCCCGTCCGCGCGGTCGCGAGTGCCCGTAGTTGTTTACTACTGCGTTGTCGCTAGTTTAGAGTCCATCAGTACCGACGCACCATGGCACATTCATACAGACAAACCACCATCAAGAACAGTTTTCAACCCGATCATGCACGACCGCGAACGTTTTCTACGTGACGACGTTAAAATTGAACCGCGAGACATAATTGGTATTCATCTCTCTATCACGAGCAGTGTTTCTACGTCAAGTTAGTAAGTGACGAGGTGTGCAACAGAATCGTGCGCGGACATGCGAACGATCTTAAATTCAAACATTCTGATGGCCATATTGGGGCAGTCTCTATCGATCACGCGGGGCTTCGCCTCCGTACGATACGCGTCTTCGAACTCCCTTTCGAAGTACCACCGGACGTAGTCACCGCGCCTTTCCAGCCCTACGGCAGAGTGATCACCAATATGGCCGAAGAATGGACCACCTTTACAACCTACCCCGTTCTTAACGGGGTACGACAGATCAAAATTGAACTGACCAAACATGTACCGTCATATCTTGTCATCGGCGGATGTAGGGCGATCATTATGTATGACGGTCAGCCACGCACTTGCTCTGGTTGTGGCCAAGAAGGGCACGTCAGGTCGGATTGTCTCCTACGGCGGCTTACTCAAATCCCGACAGGTAAATCTATGACTCCTTCTACAGTGACGACCCTTCCTCTCAATTACGCCGAAGTTACACGGGCAGCAACCCTTTCCGGTGCTGACCACACTAGTCCGATAGCCGCCCCCGATAGCGAGACCACGATGGATTCTGCAGTACAGGTCCCGGCCTCTACAACGGCGCCCCCACCTGAAGATAATCACCGACCGACCTTGCAAGAAGGCGTGGATGCCAGGATAGACATTGACCCACTGGTTGTGCCGACAGTGGCTTTTCTACCAGACACCGGAGCAGCTGAAGAAATCGTCCCACATTCAGATCCTGAAACACACGTCCGTAAAGAGCGTTCCCCGCGAAAACACAAGAGACGGCGGCGTGCTCCATCGGACGAGTGCTTGCAGCGATCGTCTGACATGGACTGTGGACACTCCGACGACGGTACCGGCGCTGTAACATCAAACTCAACAGTTCGCCGTGGTGACGGCTTCAGCCCCTCCGACCCCACAGAACAGCAGGATCACAAGCAGAAGGCCGCTGCCGATTCCCAGCCAGTAGAGCCGACGGAGTCAGCGCCGAGTGCCACAGCAGCCACCAACAGCCACCGACAGCCGATGGTATTTCATGGCGACTGGGCGGACGACAGTGAGGAGAATTCCTTACCCATCGTGTCGGACGACACGCGGGGAATTTTACCCCACCAGTGTTGATCCTTTTCCGCCATCAGATACACTGGCGAGACAGCCTTACACAGGTATTGATGGCCACCACGGGTGCTATGGATAGACCTCAAACTTATCGCGTTGCAACTATAAACATCAACACTATACGGACGCGCGCTAAGTTATCCTTGCTTCAGGATATGTTGAACTCTGCTTCCATCGATATAGCCCTTCTCCAGGAAGTGTACGTCGACGACTTCCCAGGCACGTACGGTTACGATGCTTGCGTCTCTCCAGCTTCCCCTACAGGCAGAGGTGTCGCTGTACTTCTTCGGGAAGGGATAGTGGCGGACGATATCCTGTTTCTGCCTGGGGCAAGAGGAATGGCACTCACAGTACTGGGTGTCCGCCTTATCAATATCTGCGCACCTTCCGGGACGGACAAACGTCGCGCACGTTCACGATTCTTTGCGGAAGACGTAGTCCCGCTCTTCCAAGGCCGCCACGACCATCTGGTGTTTGGAGGTGACTATAATTGCGTACTGGCGCCCAGAGACCAACTCCCACGACATAATCCGTGCCCGGAGCTCGAGACGCTAATTCGAGACTTGCAGATGGTGGACACTTGGGAACATCTTCACGGCCACCGACCGGGATTCACACACTTCACGAGTCACTCTTCCAGTCGTATCGACCGGATTTATGTCTCACGCTCTCTCGCCGCTGGAACACAAGATGCGGAACTATGGCCTGCAGCCTTCTCGGACCACTCATCTTACATTTGTGCCATCACCCTGCGGCGACAACAAGTGTGGAGAAGCCTCAGCGCGTGGAAATTAAACATCGCTCACCTGTCGTGCCCGGATTGCCGCCAAGCCGTTGAGGATATGTGGCATTCGTGTGAAAATCGTCTCCGTGCATATCCCACAACGATCCGCTGGTGGTTGGACTGCGCCAAACCGGCACTGCGGCGAACGTTGATAACCTACGGTCACGACCACGCTACTTGGCGTAGACATACACTCGACTTTTACTTCAGGGTACTGCGCGATTGCGATGCTATGGCGCCGTCTCCGGAACGACAGACGGCGGTCCACTGTGCTAAGGCTTAGATCATCGCTCATATGCGACGCCACCTAGAGGGGGTAGTCATCCGCTCGAGGACGCAGGATCGGATACCGAGCGAACGCCCGTCAATGTTCCACGTCCTTCGTGAACGTAAACGACGCCAACGAGCGCTGATGCGTTTCATCGACACGGAGGACGGTCGTCGCCTCACCACGCAACAAGACATAAACACAGCGTTCTACAATCATTATTCCCAACTCTATTCCGCTCAGACCCCTGATCCGACAGCACTGGAGGACGTCTCTCAGACGATTTACGGCACCGTCACCCCGGCAACGGAAGCGGTCTTGATGGAAGAAATTACAGAAGAAGAAGTGATCGACGCCATTAGAAATGGAGCTGTCAACAAGTCTCCGGGTCCTGATGGCCTCCCCTTGGAATTTTACCGGACTTTTCAATATTTATTAGCCTCCCGATGGACGGACATCTGTCGCGAACTACTATCTCCGGAAGCGCCGCTCCCTGCGGCCCTTGTGGAAGGGATGATTATTCCTAGGCCGGCCGAAGTGGCCGTGCGGTTAAAGGCGCTGCAGTCTGGAACCGCAAGACCGCTACGGTCGCAGGTTCCAATCCTGCCTCGGGCATGGATGTTTGTGATGTCCTTAGGTTAGTTAGGTTTAACTAGTTCTAAGTTCTAGGGGACTAATGACCTCAGCAGTTGAGTCCCATAGTGCTCAGAGCCATTTTTTTTTTTTTTTTTTTTGATTATTCCTATTCACAAACCGTCCGGTGGCTCACGACTGCAGGACTACCGCCCGTTGACGCTATTGAACTGCGACTTTAAGATCTTTTCTCGACTGTTGGCGGGGCGGATACGCCAGACCTTACGAAATGTTATATCACCCGATCAAACGTCATTAGGAGGCGACAATAATATTCAAACAGCATTCAGTGAATATCGTGACTTGATCTTACTGGCGAGGGCATGTCGTCTGAAGGGTGCACTGGCGGCTATCGATTTCAGTCAAGCTTTCGACCGAGTGGACCACTACTATTTGGAAGCGGTCCTCCAACATATGCGGTACCCACAGCCATTCGTCACTGTCGTCATGCGACTACTCCGTGGCGCGACGTCCAAGGTGATCGTCAACGGCCGACCTACGCAGCCCCTCACCATTTCTCGATCGATACGCCAAGGCTGCCCTCTGTCCACTTTACTTTACGCTGTGGCCATGGAACCACTTCTCTGCGGCCTGCGCCAACGGCTAACGGGTATGACGTTACGAGGCCACACTTTCCGATACAAAGCGTACGCTGACGACCTGGTGATTGTCATCCGCAACGGTGACGATACCGCTAACGCACTGAATTGGATAGCGAAATATAGCATGACCACTGGTAGTCGTATCGACGTCGCAAAATCGGTGGCGATGAACATCGGGGTCGGATTGTCTGAGAACAGTGTCACCCCCTTACAGCTCAGAGATAGTTTGAAATGTCTCAGCACTGATTTCACAGACGATATACGACGGACCGCTGCTCACAACTTTCGACGGCTTTTACGAAATGTTCGGACTGGAATTGCCAACAATCGCCTACGAGCCCTGGGCATCGTCCAAAGGACCCAGTATGTCAACACACATTTAGCGTCACGCATTCCGCACATCGCCCAGATATTACCTATACTGGTGATGTTAGCTCGCCGTATACTTGCGCCTTTTGGGTCCTTCGTGAGTACAGGAATGCTTTTCAAGATCAAATATGAGACTCTCGCCCTTCCCCCGGATCGGGGAGGGCTTGGCCTTTATCACGTTCATGACAGGGCGGTCGCCCTATTTGCGAGCACATTAGTCAAACTATGGCACCGCCGTCCGGTCAGTCTGACCAGTTTGTTAATAGAAGAACTAGCACCGCCCTCCCTGTTGCCGCCTGTGCCGATACACCACGTCCCCTCCTTGCTCTTCTACATCGGTGTCTTTTACCTCGAACTCAGTTACGTTCGACTTGCCTTACCAGCGACTCAACTGGCGACGGCAAAGACGGTTTATCGGATCCTGCAACGTGGACGACCCGATAACGTCGTGGAGAGGAAGCACCCGACCGTCAACTGGCGAGTAGTGTGGAGGACAATTCACCACGTAACACTGGACACTGACGTCACGACGATGTGGTATATCACTGTCAACGGTAAGCAGGTGACCAGATCAAGGCTACATGTGATCCATGTGATGGACTCACCCCTGTGCACGAGGAGCTGTGGCGTTCAAGACAACGATGAACACCGCCTTAGCTCTGGCGAGTCTGCGGCAGTGTGGCACTTAGTGAGGCAAATGTCAGCATACTTCCTTCGAGTAACGCCGAATAATATCGAACCCAAGACTACCTTATTCCCGGATGAGACGTATTACCCACGCACTAAAACTAATGCAATGACGTGGCTTCGTGGACATGCAGTGCATTATTTGTTTCAAGACGGCACTAAGGACACTTTAGACTTTTGAAACTATTTGCAGGAACGACATTGCAAGATCCTCCGTAACCCAAAGTATCGACAATATTTTTCCAATTATTTGTGGAGTGCGTTCCACGACCCTCCACGTAGCTGGAACATCACGGGTAAGAGAAGCTAAAAATTACAAGACGATGATAGAACACTACACGTTACAACGTGGGATCTACCTTGGTCATTACGAGAAGTCATACCTGGATGATACAGCAGATGGAGAGTTTCGTCGTGAACCCTCACACTCTGTAGCAGCAGTTACCCCATTTCCTCTTTTTGTCCCCGGTGCGAAAAGGCCTTCGCAGTTTTTGTTTCCCATCCGGTGCAAGATGTAGCACTTGTTAATGGTGGTATGGATTCCACCCTTCAGTTTTTTTCAAGGTTTCCTTAGCCCCGCACTTTGCTCTCTTTCTTTATGCCTTTTTCTACAACTATTAGCATGTTTTTAGTTATGTGCGTCCCCAACTCGACGCAACGAGTGCACTTACTACTTTTCAGTTCCTTACTGTTAAAAAAATAATAATAAAAAATAAATAAAAAAGCGGTCAAAGGCGCTAAAAAAAGCGGTGTAACGCACGACTTTCCGGAGTGGGAAGGAGCGCCTGGTCCCCGGCACGAATCCGCGCCGCGGCCTTGTGTCGAGGTCCTGTGAGTCGGCCAGTCTGTGGATGGTTTTTAGGCGGTTTTCCATCAGCCTCGGCGAATGCGGGCTGGTTCCCCTTATTCCGACTCAGCTACACTATGTCGGCGATTACTGTGCAAACAAGTTCTCCATACGCGTACACCACCATTAGTCTGCCACGCAAACATAGGGGTTACACTCGTCTGGTGTGAGACGTTCCCTGGGGGGCCGAACCGCACAATAACCCTGTGATCGGTGTGGGGCGGCAAAGGGGTGAAGTGGACCACTGCGGCTGCGGCGGGGACGGATCCTCTCCGTTGTTTCTAGGTCCCCGGTTCCAATACAATAGAATGTTATTATCGAATTTTTTCTGATTACTAGGCTAGCTTTAGTAAGTATTAACGTACCAGCGTCATCTTTACAAACGAAAGACGACAGTTGGAAGTATGAATACCACACAGTTGTGTTTATTTCTGCCTTTGCATCAGCGGTGTAAGAGCTCGTCTGCGGCATTGAGCGAGAGAGCGCAAAGAGCCACTGTTTCGCATGAAAAATTGTGGAATTTCATGTGAGACATCTTGGAATATTCCTACGTCAGCCCCTATAGTTTCATGGCGTTCCGATTGGTGGTGGCGCTATATGTAGCCTTCAAAATGGCGTCAGTAGTGGAGATGCGTTCTACGCAGTGGGTTTTCACCGGAAAACAATGGCATCGTAGATATCCATATAGGCGCTTGCATAATGTCGATGGAGACCTGGCAGTAAACAAAAGCACGGTGAGTCGTTGGGTGAGGCGCCTGTCATCATCATAAGATGGTCGCGCAAACTTGTTCGATCACCCATGTGCCCGCCGGCCGCACACGCCAGTGACCCCTGCATGTTGGAACGTGCGGACACTCTCATTCGAGTTGGCCGGTGTATCACAATCAAACATCTCGCTGCACAACTGAAAGTCTCTGTTGATAGTGCTGACACACCCGTCCATTAATTGAGGTACTCAAGGTGTGTGCCCGCTAGGTTCCTCCACACCTAACGAAAGACCAGAAATCTGTGCGAAGTAGCTTGCGCGTTACGAGGCTGATCGTGATAATTTTTTGTGAACATCGCCACAGGCGATAGAACATGGGTTCGTCACTTCTGACAGGAAACAAACGGCGATCTATGGAGTGGCGCCACACCATCTCTTACCCAAAGGAAATGTTCAAAGCCGCAGCCACAGTCAGTAAAGCCATGGCGATGGTCTTGTGGACTCTGAAGGGGTCATTCTGCTGGATTTCCTCCCCCACGTCCGCAGCGCGTGTTCGTGCGGTAGCGTTCTCGCTTCCCACGCCCGGGTTCCCGGGTTCGATTCCCGGAGGGGTCAGGGAATTTCTCTGCCTCGTGATGACTGGGTGTTGTGTGATGTCCTTAGGTTAGTTAGGTTTAAGTAGTTCTAAGTTCTAGGGGACTGATGACCATAGATGTTAAGTCCCATAGTGCTCAGAGCCATTTGAACCATTTTTGAACCTCCCCCACGGTGCAACAATCAACTCTGAAGTGTATTGTGCTACCGTTAGGAAATTGAAAAAGAATCGCGTGTCTGATTCTCCATGACAAGGTAAGGCCTCACTGCAAGTCTGCGCACCCGATAGTAACTAACAAAACTTCATTGGACTATTCTTCCTCAATCATCCTACAGCCTAGATCTCGTACCTTTCAAGTTCCACGTGTTTCGCCCAATGAAGGATACACTCCGCGGGAAGCAGTACGTGGATGATGGGTACTCTTACTGATGCTGTGAGACGCTGGCTCCGTCGTCGACAGTAGAGTGGTACCATGCGTGCGCACACACCCTCCCAGTATGATGGGGTAAGGCAGTCGCATTGAACGGAGATTATGTTGAAAAACAGGGTTCTGTAGCCAAGAGAGTGGGCAACAATATGATGTATTGAAATTATTAATGAAACAAACCTGATTTCAGAAAAAAAGTGTTGCATTACTTATTGAGCACCCGTCGTATGTTCCAACGACCTCAGGGAGATGAGCTCGTCCAGAATGACAGAGGTCGTGAGTATACTTCTCGGCCGGCCGAAGTGGCCGTGCGGTTCTGGGCGCTGCAGTCCGGAACAGCGAGACCGCTACGGTCGCAGGTTCGAATCCTGCCTCGGGCATGGATGTGTGTGATGTCCTTAGGTTAGTTAGGTTTAACTAGTTCGAAGTTCTAGGGGACTAATGACCTAAGCAGTTGAGTCCCATAGTGCTCAGAGCCATTTTATACTTCTCGATTTGCACAATGCGCTCTCCAGGATTTTCGTAAGATCCTCTGCCCAGAAAGATCACCAACAAGTCCGTTACGGAGCATAAATAGGATACGACTGACAAGCGTCTGCTTCGGCGATAGCTCTTTACTGTTTGCAGCAACAGGCTTAAGTAGCGCGGAACGTCGTTCCTCAGGATCACAAACGATAACTCAATGATCGTTCCTCTGCACTTATGCAATACGGCGTTGCAGCTACAGGAAGGAAAAGAACGGAGATGATGTTTAACGCCCTGTCAAAGTCAAACTAAGTAGACGGAGAGAACGCCTTCGCATTGGACAATGATGGGGAGAGAAGTCATTGGTTCCTTTCCAATGTTCCACCCTGGTAATCGCCTTAGGTAAAATTGTTTATTAAAACAAATAAAATCCTTTATTAAGACAATCTCTGGTGATTACATTTAATGCTACAGGGTGCTTCAAAGTAAAATTTCCGATTTCGCAAAACTATGTGTTTTACATTAATGGAGATATAATCTTAGGTTTGTTAGTTGATTTGAGGAAGGGGACCAAACAGCGAGGTCATCGGTCCCATCGAATTAGGGAAGGATGGGGAACGAAGTTGGCCGTGCCCTTTCAAAGGAACTATTTAATCCTTCCTCGACGTCAGATATGTAGGGTATAGAAAGCTGCCTTCTCGGGTCGCTGAACAACATTGAAACAAATCGTATCAATGAATTTTATTACGACACGAGCAATGACAACAACACAGAAGTTTCGCAAGCAAAGGGCGATATGCAAATAAGAAATCACTTTAAAAAAAATGTGTGTGAAATCTTATGGGACTTAACTGCTAAGGTCATCACTCCTTAAGCTTACACACTACTTAACCTAAATCATCCTAAAGACAAACACACACTCCCATGCCCGAGGGAGGACTCGAACTTCCGCCGGGACCACCCGCACAGTCCGTGACTGCAGCGCCCTAGACCGCGCGGCTAATCACGCGCGGCAAATCACTTCAGTATATACAATTCCTAATACAAGTGAAGTAATACAATTGACTCTTCTATTCAGGTCGCTAGTCTTCAGGATTCTGTAGAACTGGGCCGCGGCCAGTCGGGCGTGGCGCTTATGTTCTCTTTGCATAGAAGCCGCTGCTGTCGCGTTGTCGTCCAGGAGGGGGGTCGGTCAGCGTGCAATTGGCTGACGTCTTCTTCACAGCCTTCTCTCCTCTCTTGTTCCCGACTGGCGTATCAGAGCTTGACTTTACGCCATAACAGGAACCATCCCGGCATTTGCCTGAAGCGATTTAGGGAAATCACGGAAAACCTAAATTAGGATGGCCGGACGCGGGTTTGAACTGTCGTCCTCCAGACCGCGAGTCCAGTGTGCTAAGAACTGCGCCACCTCGCTCGGTATACAACCTTTGGGTAGATGTTAACTTACGTATAGGACTACAAAGCTTTTATTTTCAAACGATCCATCTGAATTTAGCAGGACACACCTTTTACAAGCATAGAAATACAACGTCGGGATACTTTTAATGAATATATTTGGGACACAAGCTTTCATTTACCTTTCACAAATGTGAAATGTGCCCTCTGCTCGACTCACGACAAACATCCACACGATAGCCAAACTACACACATACCTTCGGCAGCATGTTTGGAATTGCTGCAACACTGCTGTTGCTTTATAGCTTTACAATTCACCCAGACACGATAGAAAGGGAGTCACATACACGGAGTCTTTAAAATTACAGTTCCCCACTCTCTATAAAACAGAAAAAAAGTGAGATCAGGTAACCTCGAAGTACAGTAGTCTAGTGCCAGATACGTAACCGCTTACATCCCATCATCCGTTGAAGTAGCTGATTGTTAACTATATGCTGTACTCTCGATCAAAATCACGGTGCTCAGTTGCAGCTGAATGGCATCTGTTTAAACGGAGAACGCAAAATGGCCTTTGTTGGTCTTTCATTGGTATCTCGACCCGACGGATTCTGGGTAAGGAACGAACGAGAGAGCGAAATCCCTACCGGCAACTTACTGTAACGGCTCAAAAACCGACAGGACAGCCGGGACCGCAGCCCAGCAACCGAGACACGCCAGAGTTAGCGGCCAGTTCCCTGCCAGCTCAACATCGTCAGCAGACACAGCTTTCGGAGCCGGTGCTTACGCGTGAGGGACGTCACGTGGACTCCAGTCGCACGTGCGACTGATCTACCGATTACGCTACACCAGGCCGACGACGCCGCTCCAGAAGTTACGATTCGGCCGCGCAGCTGTCAGCACGTGGAGACTGAATTTAAAGTAGCGGGACCAGCCCGTGAGTAAGTCGTGAAAGCTGGGCCGTCCGTTGAGGCCACAGCCTGTGCCGGTTGACGCCGTGTCTATAACATTGCCTCCGTCGCACCACGACCCAACAGCCGTCAGTTGCCATCTACCAGCAAGCCGTGTGGTCGGGCCGCCGCTACTGTCTGCACTGCCGTACTCGTTTGCTGGGGTCCGAGTATCACCTATCGTCGACTACAGCCTGTCTGTTTCACATGTGGTGAAAAATGTCTGTTCATCAATAACGTCTTCTGTCAACTGATTGGCTACTTTCTTATACCGCTCCATCGCCAACCTCCACAAGAGTCCTCCCGGGGACTGTGTGTTTGTGTTGTCCTCATCATCTCATCATCATTCGGGAAGTTGCGAGATTGGAACTGGAAATATTGGAAACTTGTACGAGAGCTGATGACCTCGTTGTTGAGCGCCCCACAAACCAACATCATCATCATCATCATCCAGCAGAGAAATACTCGCCCACTTCTAGCCTGCACTAAACCCTGTTACATTACCACTGGCGGCACAGAAAAACAGTTACTTTCTTTCTCAATCATCTAGAAGATAATTTGTACTCTTGTGAAACTAAGTGAATCTTGCGAATTTAATACGAATAAGACCTTAATAGAGTTTTTCTTTTTCAGTTTGTATTAGCGAGTTTTCATAGCGAAAATAACACTTTTCTCTAATTATCACGTAGTGCTGATGAATTAAGTGAAGGTGTAAGGAATAAGAACATAAACTAAAACTAAACTCCGCCTAAAAGGCCTCTGAAGGTCCAACGGTACCCGTCGACCGCCGTGTCATCTTCACCGATAGTGGTCGCTGGATTCCAATGTCTAGTAAGTGGATAAAAGATGGAAAAGACCCACCATGGTTTAATAACGCAATTCGGCGGATGCTGAGCAAGCAGAGGCTGTTGCACTCTCTGTTGAAAAGGGAACGCATACATGACGACAAGCGAAGGTTAGTAGAGATTCTTGCGTCTGTGAAAAGATCTATGCGCGAAGTGTATAACTACCACAGTCACACCTTAGCAAAAAATCTGGCAGAGAACACGAGAAAATTATGGTCGTATGTAAAAATCTAAGCGGGTCCAAGGCATCCATTCAGTCCCTTGTTGACCAGTCTGGTGCGGCAGTTGAAAACAACAAAACGAAAGCTTAACCTTCATATATCACGTTCAAGAAATCGTTCACACAGGAGAATCGTACAAACATACCATCAGACAGACTCCCGTATGGACGACATAGTAGTAATAAGCATACCTCGCGTGGAGAAACAACTGAAGGATTGGAAAGCACATAAATCACCAGATCCGGATGAAATCCCAGTTTGATTTTACAAGGAGTATTCCACAGCACTGATCTCTTGCCTAGCTTGCACTTATCGTGAATTTCTCACCCAGTGCAAAGTCACGAGAGACTGGAAAAAAGGGCACGTTACTGCAGTATATAAAAAGAACGGACCCGCAAAGTTACAGACCAATACCCCTTACTTCTGCTTGCTGCTTCGGTTTATTGGGAGAAATTTTGGAAAGACTGGTTCACCTGTAAAGGACACCGCATATAGGACGTTGGTGCGACCTATTCTTGAGTACTGCTCGGGGGTTTGGGATCCGTACCAGGTCGTATTGAAGGAAGACATCGTTGAAATTCAGAGGTGTGCTGCCAGATTTGTTGCCGATAGGCTCTAACAACACGCAAGTGTTACGGAAATGCTTCGGGAACTTAAGTGGGAATCCATGGAGGGTTCAAAATGGTTCAAATGGCTCTGAGCACTATGGGACTTAACTTCTGAGGTCATCAGTCCCCTAGAACTTAGAACTACTTAAACTTAACTAACCTAAGGACATCACACACATCCATGCCCGAGGCAGGATTCGAACCTGCGACCGTAGCGGTCGCGCGGTGCCAGACTGGAGCGCCTAGAACCGCTCGGGTACCCCGGCCGGCCCCTGGAGGGAAGGCGACTTTCTTTTCAAGAAAGACTGTCGAGAAAATCCAGAGAACCGGAATTTGAAGCTGACTGTCGACGATTCTACTGCCGCCAACATACATTGCGCGTAAGGACCACGAAGATAAAATACGAGAAATTAGGGCTCGTACGGAAGCATACTGACAGTCGTATTTTCCTCGCTCTATTTGCAAGTGGAGCTGGAAAGGACATGACAAGTAGTGTTACAGGGTACCCCCCGCCATGCACCGTGCGGTGGTTTGCGGATGTACCGATGTTGATGTAGATAAGGAAAGAATGTGTCAGCAAACCACTCTCCCGTCCGTTGTCGGTTTTCGTGACCGGGGGCGCTGCTTCTCAACTCCTCAGTTGACCTCACAAGAGCTGAGTGCATCCCGCTTGCCAACAGCGCACGGAAGACACTGACGGTCACCCACCCAAGTGCTAGCCCAGCCTGCCAGTGCTTATGTTCGGTCCCCATTCTTCTAATTCAGCACAGTTTTTTGGGAGGGGAGGTGATGATTTACATGCAGGCTCTTAATACTTCAGCTTAAGGAACAACAGAATATGTAATAGCGACCCTCATATTGGGGTATGTAATGCCAGCAGTTTAGTAACTATAATTAATACATACCCTATTATGATGCTTTATTACATTATTCTTACCCCCACGTCATTTTACACTTAATTTAGCCACGTAAGGAGGTGTAATTTGTGAACGTACTTCATTTAAATATGCAGAATCTCACTGCACCTCTTACAGTGTTATCCCAGTAATAGCGATCAGTACAGAGAAAGCTGTAAGTAGACGCCCTGAAATAATGTAAAAATGCTGAATTAGATAAGATAAAACCTGTATATCACCAGCATCTTGATTTGGCAGTATTACGCCTACTTTAAAACACAACCAATATCCTCTCGGTCGAGTGAAGTGGTACTGAGTCTCAGAAACTAGAGCAGAATTCTGGCGGAGCGGGCTTCAGCTCACAGTTAACTAGCACTTACTATGATTTTTACGAATCACTACCGAAGAATTTTGGAATGTTTACCCAATTAGACGCGGACTCTTAATGCCCTTGACCTTCTCCGATTTATCTAATATTCATTGTCTAATCACCTAGAGACTTTAAATTCGGTCCTCGCTATTTCTTTTGAGTAGCACATACCTGTAAATGGTTAGCGTTTTGCGTTGGATTGACATCGATGCACACGAATACGGCATTAAAAATAAACAAACTGGCAGAAATGTTGTTACAAACATTTTTATTTAACTTTGATTTTATCCGTGATGATTCAGAGGTCGTCAGTGTTAAAATCAATGTTCAAATAGAGTTTCAACTACCTCTGACAATGCAAAAACATCCAAATCGACGCTTTTCGAAGGAGCAAGCTAATGTCATCTGACTTACTCTACAAGAAACTTATAAAAACGATAAAGCCAAAAATATAAATAATAGTATTAGAAATTCGTGGTCACTTTCCTTGTATCCGGGTCTCCGTAAAAATGTGCTTTCAACATCATTCGCCCAATTGGTAAAATAACCTAAACTGAATCGGCATTTACAGTCCGTAAATACAGGCAGTGCCACGGGAGCAGCTACTCGTGTGCACGGTCCATGCACAGCTGCTCGACAAACATGAGGAAACACCAAACACATTACCACGCCGAACATGGTGTAGTGAATCCGTTGTCGTTCAAAATAACTTCCAGTCGTCTCGGAATGGATAATACAGATCGTATGCGGTTTTCAAGAGAATCTCAAACGATGGTGGAGACGGATAGTGATCACGCACCGTTCTCTTGATAGCAGACCGCAAAGGTTCAGTAATACCGAGATCTGGTGACTGTGGTGACAAGGGAAGTTGCGAAAATTCCTCGTCGCGCCCACAAAAGCACTCCTGGCCGAGGCGAGCTGTGTGAACAGAGGCCCCGTTGTCTCGGTACACAAAGCCACAGCAACACAATTGGGGAACAAACATTGTACCACGGGAGTGACCTGAACAGTCAAAATGCTCACAAAATTCCTTATAATAATACGACCTTCCAGAGAAATCGAGGGGCTCGTGGAATACCACGATTTGGCTCCCTAAATCATGAACGAACCTCCACCATGTTTCACTCTTGGAACGGAAACTTGGCCAGAAATTGGAAACAGTGTTGGCCCATGTTGGAATTCAGCTATCCCCGACGTAATGCACTCACAACTACACAGAACACTGTTCTGACAACGAACGACATTTCAGGACACTGCACAGATACCGTTCGTGATCAAACCTGCAGACTTGGCTAGCAGCTGCATTTATGTTCGAGCATGCATTTCTCGCGGTCTTTCAACATTTTCGACTATTTCCTGCACCTCGAAGAGAGACACACCTGGATACCAATACTTATGTGGCGCAACTCACCGCTCCGTATGCGTAATCGAGAAATCGAGGACACTGTCTCCAATGGTCAATGATACTACACACCCCTACAGAGATGTCCGGGAGTTCGAATCTCGTCATGCAGTAAATGTCAACAGTATTAATTAAAATAGCTAATCACAGATTTATATTATAAAAGAACTAAAAAATTTTAACAACTTTTTTGTATCTCCTGCAGTCTGTATCTTCATTTTTCTTGCTGTGTATCGTAATCTCTAACTGTTCCACTACATCCAGTTTTTTACCCTCATCCTGCAAGTGCAAAATTATGAAGACTTCTTCAGTTATCAACAAAGGGTGGTCAGTGTCAAAAATGGCGGCGGCAGAGTTTTCGAAATTATTGTACCTCAGCTTCAATGACCTACCAGATTATAAGATTCTTGTTAAGTAATTCTGACGATGAAGGCTTCCTTCTTCGGAATGCGTCCATTTTACTACTTTTGCATTGTGAAATATTTAAGATTGAACTTTATCTAAATTTTCCGAGGAAGCTTGTGGTGCACTCGAAGTTGTAATTTTTTATCTATTTCCGTAAGATAGTCGGAAATTGTGGACGATTTGCCAGACCGTACGAAGTTCTAAACTAACGTAAAATTCCAGTTACAGATATCAGGAAATGCACTGTAATGACGCTGTAGCTTCAGAAATTAAAGACTGAGGTCGCGTCTGTTCCATTTGTGTATTGTTTCGCTTACTATAGGAATGATGAAGTGTAGTGGAGTGGCGGGGTGAAGGCAGGCCTGGGTTCGCGTGTCCCGCGCCGCCTGGGTGGCGGGCTGTGTCCCGGATCGATCCTAGGCCCCGAGTGGCCCGGGAGGTCCCACCCGCGCGCATTCCGCCAGCTCCCTCCCCCGCGCCCGCTTTTAGGCGGTTTTCGACGCCCGTCTGCGTCGGCAGTCGCCTTTCGTTACCTCGCACCTAATTCTTAGGCACCGGCCGCATACGATAAGTCCTTTACAATAAAATTAGGAAGCCAAAATCCAGTCAGCTGTGTTCGTGTCTCACCATTATCACAGTTCCAGTTAGGTTACTCGGCGCTGGATCGGACACGATGTCAGTGCGGCGCGAAGTTGTCAGTCCGAGTCTCGGAGGTGGTTTTGCATCGCGGTGAGAGTTGGCGATAAGAAACCGTAAATAACTGTTGCTGCAAAACTTCTACGATTCTACCAAGTATTCAAGGGGTGAGTTTAAAGGAACGGTAAATCTACCATCTGAAGTGGGCGTAAATCATGTCGGCGCCATTGCTGTTTCAAAAGCGATGTTGCCTTTAAAACAGCATCAGGCTACACCCAATACCTCCTATCACACCCAAATAACACAAACGCATCAGTTGACACAAAGGTAATAGACCGGTGTCGGTACCAGGACTAGACACAGGCCGGCCGCGGTGGTCTCGCGGTTTTAGGCGCTCAGTTCGGAGCCGCGCGACTGCTACGGTCGCAGGTTCGAATCCTGCCTCGGGCATGGATGTGTGTGATGTCCTTAGGTTAGTTAGGTTTAATTAGTTCTAAGTTCTAGGGGACTGATGACCACAGATGTTACGTCCCATAGTGCTCAGAGCCGTTTGAACTAGATACAGAATTTCCTGTCTTTTTCCCTCCGTTGATGAAATAAAACGTCTGAGTTTACAGATTGTCTGAACGGAACATTGTATAACATGTTCAACAGCACAGCTTAGGAGCCATTTAGTTTACCTGAGGTACGAAGAAACGGAGGAAACTTCTCCACATTTGCGTACAATATTATTCCTTTCCAGGTAAAAAAACGCATTTAATTTTCAACGCAGTTCTCTTCTAGGCAATTGAACTTTTTGGAACATTTGCCCGCATCTCGTGGTCGTGCGGTAGCGTTCTCGCTTCCCACGCCCGAGTTCCCGGGTTCGATTCCCGGTGGGGTCAGGGATTTTCTCTGCCTCCTGATGGCTGGGTGTTGTGTGATGTCCTTAGGTTAGTTAGGTTTAAGTAGTTCTAAGTTCTAGGGGACTAATGACCTCAGCAGTTGAGTCCCATAGTGCTCAGAGCCATTTTGAACCTCTTTTAAGGTACTTTTTCCATTAGGTTATCCAGAGAACTTCGCATCAAACGCCAAACACAACAAAACTGAGGAATTTTACTCTTTGCAAGATAGTCAATAAAAAGAATGAGCTGGATCCACGTCTCATCCACAGTTAGAAACCGCTGCATGTAATCCGTTTAATCTGTTGCAGGCCGCGGTGGCCGAGCGGTTCTAGGCGCTTCTGTCCGGAACCGCGCGACTGCTACGGTCGCAGGTTCGAATCCTGCCTCGGGCATGAATGTGTGTGATGTTAGTTAGGTTTAAGTAGTTCTAAGTTCTAGGGGACTGATGACCTCCGAAGTTAAATCCCATAGTGCTCAGAGCCATTGAAACCATTTTTAATCTGTTGGACTGTTTCTGATATGATTCAAACATTGGTCGTTCTCCCATTTGCTTTTGGTAAGTAATCAGTAATTGCGGTATCCACTCTGTTGAAAGCTTTCTCGTAGTTAATTCTCTATATTCAACGTGTCCCATTCATCATTGTGATATGTCTATGGCGTCGGCTCCTTTACGGTTCCCTGATTACTGGGATTTGTCGTACACTTTCACCTACGTCTCTTTCTCTATAAATTATGGTAAGTCATGTACATCACATAGTAACGGGGCCATTTTTGGTCACAAGTAGCCAACAGAAATGCTTACGTAGTTTGCAGCTGTGAAAGGCCTTGTGTGACAGTAACAACTGAGTAGAAGACTCAGAGCCATGTCTAGCACAACGATAGGTTCTAACAACAAGTAAGTGTTACGGAAATGCTTCGGAAACTTAAATGGGAATCCCTGGAGGGAAGGCGATGTTCTTTTCAAGAAAGACTACCGAGAAAATTTAGAGAACCGGAATTTGAAGCTGACTCAGGTATCGGAGGTGAGGCCAGTCTAAATACATGATATACATGAGGTGTATTCGCAGTTGCGAATATGGACAACCATCAACTGTAGAATGGAATGAAGACAGCGAAAATTGGTACGGGGCCGGGACTCGAGCGTGGATTTCCCGCTTGTAGCGTGCTGTCGCCTTACAGTTTAGCTATCCGTGCACGACTCACGGCGAGACCCCTACTTACAAATGTCGTCAACCTCACGTCTACAACCTGTAGTCGCACATCCATTGTGTATATTCCCGTACAGGTGAGACATTTTACTCGAAAGTCGCTCGCCCGGTGTCAGCAGATAAACACGATATTGCAGTGCATTTGTTGTTCTGAATTACGATGCAAAGTTCCCTTGCACATGTATGCAAGAACTTAGATTGCACTGTAATGGAACAGAAATTAAAGTAGAATAGCATAGCAGACAGACTTAAATCAACGATTCCACTTTAATTCGGAGACGCGCCTCTGTAGTCAGACAGTCATTAGGATTAGAAATCAGATGGCCACGGTGGGGCGTGAGGCTTGATGTGTAGTACCGAGGCCCTTGCATCTGGAGTGGCACCCTCGTGGAATCTTATGCATTCTACGATACTGCAGTGCCTATATTATTCCGAACTGCGATGCAACGTTCCTTCAGACACGCATGCATACTGCGAATACATTTCATGCGTTTCAGAACGGCTGTAGTCACCGCAGTTCCTGTTCCTTTGGACATGCACGCTTGTCCAAGGGAACTTTGCACCGTAATTCAGAGAAACATAGGCAGTGCAATGTCATATTTATCGCCCGACACCGGGCAAGTGACTTCCAAGTAAAACGTCTCACCTGTACGGGAATATACACAATGGGTGTACGAGCACAGGTTGTAGACGCATGGCAGACTACATATGGAAGTTTGAGTCGTGCACGGATAGCCAGATGGTAAGGCGACCGCTCGCGATAAGTAAGAATTCCGGGCTCGAGTCACAGTCCGGCACAAATTTTCATTCTCGTCATTCCATTCTACAGCTAAGGGTTGTCAATATTTGAAACTGCGAATACATTTCACGTATTTCATAATGGCTTTAGTCGCCGCAGTTTTGTTCCTTTGGACACGCTTGGATGTCGAAAAGAACTTTGGATCGTAATTTAGAACACAGGCAGTGCAATATCGTACTATATACATGATGTCTTGTCTTAAGGGACTACTACTACCGCTAACACCACTACGCCAAGCCACCACTGTCCGTTCGGGTGATTATCATATACCCGATGGAATCCAAAGCCATATACCCCTCGTACCGTCTCAGTTTTCCGTCTCTGTAGACCGCAAACATAACAGTATTCATAGGAAACACACATCGACGTACGTGCTCCTAATTTGATTCCATCCCGGGGGAGAACACTGGCGTCACCATACGAGTCCGTTTCCGCTACAGTGCAGGCAATGAAACGCAAAAGCGCGCTAGACGAAGAGATGGCGAAACTTAGTCTCTAGCATAGGCTTAATATCATCCTCGAAGAGGATACTGTCCAACTGATCCTACTACAACTTGTGGTGAGAAAGGCACGTATTACCGAACTCACGTGTTTCCTTTGTGTGATGGAATGTTTCTGACAGCCTCGTAGTATACACAATTACCTATTGGAACCGATAACACAGTCTGAAGGGTGGTATGCGACTTGGAGGCTACTGGGAAGTACCTAGTTCTAGGATTAATGGAATTCTTCGGGCACATAAAACAACATAACAATCCTGCTGCTGTCCACTGTAATAAAAAACCTGAGTGACTAGATCAACGACGAACTTCGATGAGTGTCATGGGACGTCCGCACCTAACAAATGAAACGAACAAAATGAGATTAAAAAAAATTAAATAAAATCGCAAAACGACCGCTCGCAATAAGTGTGAATTCCGGGTTCGAGTCCTAGTCCGGCATTAACTTTCACTGTCGTCATTTCATTACACAGCTGATAGTTGTCCATATTCGAAACTGCGAATACACATAATGTATTTAAGTGTTGTCCCGCATTAGCTTAGTCTTCCCAATGTCGCCAGAAAGCAATGTTTTCTCGTGACTCTTCAAGACCCCTTTACCGACAGACGTGTCTGTATGTCTAGCGGTTCGTTTATTTGAGTTTGTGATTTCCGGGATGATGGCATGTTCTGTCACTGACATTGGCTTTCTACATAGTTTCCTTTGGGTCAATAATCAGTTTCAGGCGTTCCTTACTCCCGTTGCAAAGCTTTGGTACCCTTTTCAACTGTAAACGTCTGTGTTGTTGGGTCAACGTCGGAACAATTATTGGGTGTCAGTTGCAGAACCTTATTTTTACAGCAATTTGCGATTTATGGTGCATTTGGAAACAACGAGACTTCTGCAACAGTTTATTCATGTGACAGTATCCGGCTCGGCTTTACAGAGCGACTTTGTCTTCGGCACCCACGTCCAATTCTGAAGGGCTGACGATAAACTTGACCACCATTTTACGTTGACAATACAGAATCTATGTATCCGACTACATTCCAGCGAATTAAAAAGATATACATGGGGCAAGGCACACCTAGTGTCTTTTTTTAAGGTATGCTTCTGTCGTTTAAGGGAATACCCCGAGTGCTTTCAGCGCGCAGTTTAAAGTAATAACTATGTGTGCTGGCTTCCGAAGTATGTGGTCAACTTGAAAAGCTTTCTTGGTGCTTGTTGGATACCCCGCCGTCGCTTTTATGAGCCTTTATGTACGCTCTCACACCCTAGGGCGCTCAGTAATAATATAATGGAGATCAATTCATTGGATCTAAGTCGGCAGCGGAAGTTTCCGTAATACTTTGAAAGGCTGCACTGTATCGAATAGCGGCAGTCCTGTGAGGAAGCTCGCCTTTGAGCGTTACAAAGAAACTATGTACAGAAGATTAAATTTGCAACTCGCTTTTTGTTTCACCTCCCCTTTGAGAATTGCTTAAACTTCACTTCCGCGGTTACAGTACGTTATTAATTCAGAGAGAGAGAGGAGAGACATGAAATGCCTGTGAAAAAGACGGAAATTTTAAACGCCCTGCGGCGAATCACAGTTTGGAATGAAAACGTTCCATCTCTTTTTTGCAGCTCATCCATATCTTACAAGAGAGACAAAGCTGTCCTTCAAACGAATGTTATTGACGAAATGGTGTTAGACCCACTATAATTACATATGTCTTTCGCTTCGCTCATTTCACTACTATTTAAATTGTTGTCAGGAGGACAGTACATCGTTATGACTCAGTTTGACTGAAATAGCAAAGGAAACATGGCAGATTTATTTTACACACTCAGGTATTTCATTTTGTAAATATCACTTCTTTCTGAGTGAATTAGTACACAGGGTTTCGCCTCGACGTGTCATCACGGCAATCTGTCATACGTTCTGCTAATCCGCTCATGTCACAATACATATATGTATTGTACCATCACTTTTTCTAAGTTTACACCTTAACTACATTGCAATAGTATAAATGAGAGTAAAGGTATAAAGCAGCCTTCGTAAAGAGCATAGGTGACATAGTCCAGATGTGAAGCGTCTGTATACATGAGACTGAAAATTCCTTATTAAAGCTCTCTCCATATATTAAGCTGGACGCTGTTTAGCTTTGCAGTGACGGCCCTTAGGAGTGCCACTAAGCCCCAGGAAAATGGTTGCCCGAAAAGTTCCAGCTTCCTTATAAATTATACTTGTGTAGAACTGCAACGAGTGAAAAGTTGCTATGAGACAAATGGTTGTATTAAGTGCACTTCTGAGAACAGATCGGAGAGCAATCAAGATATCGTCGTGTAGATGCAAATTTTGGTTCAATTCAGATTTTTTTTAAAAGAAGGCTTTTGAAAATAGCCCAAATTTTGTTGACGAAGACAGTTAATAGTCTTCAAGTGTCACGAGGCACAATCGGGTAAATTGCATGTCAATTTAACAGCTCAGAAATAGCAATCTCAATTGGAGTCGTTCCCTACTACGTCGTGTGATTGTGTCAAATAGTTGACACTGCCTGTCACTTGTACGTAACTGATTAAATACGGCTGTCGAAACCATCTTTGGGAACACTGAGGCTCTCATCACCTGTCGTGGCAGGTTTGTAGGAACCACCATTACTTACGTCCGTGAAGCTCACACGTCAAAGTAGTCGAGTGGCACTCACATACTGCAGAGTCCTATTCGCTAAGTGGGGCATAGTGACCTTGCGCCATAGTACACAAAAAGAAACATAATACGAATATCGCCAACGACAAAAGAAACAATCTTCGTACACCTTTGCCCGATCTCTTATACCTGCCATACTGGGCGGCGTCAAGTTTAAAATGACCACTGAAACAAATTCCAACTGCTATCGTCAGACCTCTGTAACTATTCTGCCATATTATGAAAGAAATACTTCCACGCGCCTTCCTCATGAAAGTGCGTTAACAAAAGACTGGATATTTGACGCTTCTTATCAGCAATTGTGATCCTATTTATTTCAGTTTCACAGGTTCCGCCATAGTGTTAATCGAAAGGTTTTCAGGCACTGTGGTATCGTGCTGTTACCGGTACGCAGACATTCCGAGAACCTACACGTGTAGACCACATCTTCATAAGTGTGAATGAGGAGAGATTTACTAGATGTTGTATCGTTCTGTTACAGTTTACAACGCTCACTATGGTGTAAGTGCGAGATGTCACACATCATTGTAAAGGTGCTGTGGAACATAATGAACAAAAGTATTTCACAATCAATATTTTTATTCTTTTCTTGCAACAGAAGAGGCATTGAAAAATGTAATTTAAAATTTTTAGTATCCCTGAGATACTGTATGGAGGGACATGGGCTCAACATATCATTCTGGGAAAGAGGTAACGATCGTGAACGATGTACGGACTGAACCTGTTGATCATTTTTGAAGAGCAAACCATTCCCTTAATTTGTGGTTATGGTAGTGCGGGGCGTCAAATTTACAGAATGGCTCGAATCTGGTGACAAGTGGGTATTTCAGATTTTATTAAAAACCGCCACAAGAGCATCATGCCACGCAATAAATTACAGAAGCGTTCCAAATTTTGACTTGTAGTTTGACTGTGCGTACTACATGGTTCTTCAAAGAACATCACACCACTTTCCCGGACGTTGTCAGTTTTCGTGACTGCAGCCGCTACCACTCGGTCAAGTAGGTCCTCAATTGTCCTCACAAGGGGCGAATGTACCCCGCTTGCCAACAGCATACGGCAGACCCGGACGGTCACCCACCCAAGTGCGTGCGTAACTTCGGTGATCTGACGGGAGCCGGTGTTACTTCTGCAGCAAGGCCGTTGGCAAACAAACTATTTAGTATTCATTATCCAAAATCGAAAAAGTATTTTAATATGCAGATAATACAAGTGGAGCCGGCCGGAGTGGTCGAGCGGTTCTAGGCGCTGCAGTCTGGAACCGCGCGACCGCTATGGTCGCAGGTTCGAATCCTGCCTCGGGCATGGATGTGTGTGATGTCCTTAGGTTACTTTAATTAGGTTTAAGTAGCTCTAAGTTCTAGGAGACTGATGACTTCAGAAGTTAAGTCCAATAGTGCTCAGAGCCATTTAGTCAATACAAGTGGAGAACATGTACAACATTTTATCACCGTTAAATTCGAACTATTTGGGCAATAAGATAGGTTCTGAAAGTGATCCGTATTCTCATGTGAAGTAGTTTTCTGTCATAGCAAGCCTTCACGAACTAGAGCTTCACAGTGTGGTCTGGGGCATCATCGTCCTGGAACGCGAAGCTCGTCATAGGATATAACATCCTATCTGTAAAATATATTCGTCAACCTAAAATTTTCAAGCAGTCCTTGTGCTTGATTGTTCTTTGGAGTGTTGATGTAGGCCCAGTAAAATACTATGAAACTGAAACGTTCAGAACTGCAAGAGGCTGACTTTCCAACGATTACATTTTTAATCTAAACTGTTCTCTCTTCCGGTGGTTATTATTTGATATTGATTGGTCTCAGAAGTTTTGTGCTAACGAATTCTTGGGGATGATGAGGGATACAGGGATGGTTACCGGCAGCGGGTATTTCATTTGCGCATCTCTCGCTGCCCTGTAACTGCATGAATATATGCATCAGGATGATTATTGGATGCTTAGGCCATTTGTGTTACGTTAGACGGAAGGAACTTTATAACGATCTTAATCAGAGTCAAACGATCCTGATAATTTTCGTTCAGTACAACTAATGGCTGCCTGTGTCTAGGGTCGTGTCATGTATGCCTTCATCGAAGTTGGCAGTTGTGCTCTCGGGAACTTAACTCACTAACAGTCTTGCTCCAGCCAAAAGCGCCCCAACAGTTTGTCCTCATTTAAAATTAAAGAGATCTCAACAGCTGCCTCGCCTTCGTATGTGGACACTACGCAATGCCGCTTCCATGATGGTAAAAACTTTCAGCGATGGTGAAGAGCGGCAAATATATCAATTTGAGATAGGAAACCCGGGTCTGCCGTCCGCTGTGACCGAGTGGTTCTAGATGCTTCAGTCCGGAACCGCGCTGCTGTTACGGTCGCAGGTTCGAATCCTGCCTCGGGCATGGATGTGTGTGATGTCCTTAGGTTAGTTAGGTTTAAGTAGTTTTAAGTCTAGGGGATTGATGACCTCAGATGTTAAGTCCCATAGTACTTGGAGCCATTTGAACCATTTTTGAACCTGGATCTGGAAGCAACTGAATTTTTTGTTGTTGTGAAAATGAACGGAGTCCCACGACAAGATGCCAAATGGGTTCATACCAGACGAATTAATTGGGCACAAAATACACTCCTGGAAATTGAAATAAGAACACCGTGAATTCATTGTCCCAGGAAGGGGAAACTTTATTGACACATTCCTGGGGTCAGATACATCACATGATCACACTGACAGAACCACAGGCACATAGACACAGGCAACAGAGCATGCACAATGTCGGCACTAGTACAGTGTATATCCACCTTTCGCAGCAATGCAGGCTGCTATTCTCCCATGGAGACGATCGTACAGATGCTGGATGTAGTCCTGTGGAACGGCTTGCCATGCCATTTCCACCTGGCGCCTCAGTTGGACCAGCGTTCGTGCTGGACGTGCAGACCGCGTGAGACGACGCTTCATCCAGTCCCAAACATGCTCAATGGGGGACAGATCCGGAGATCTTGCTGGCCAGGGTAGTTGACTTACACCTTCTAGAGCACGTTGGGTGGCACAGGATACATGCGGACGTGCATTGTCCTGTTGGAACAGCAGGTTCCCTTGCCGGTCTAGGAATGGTAGAACGATGGGTTCGAAGACGGTTTGGATGTACCGTGCACTATTCAGTGTCCCCTCGACGATCACCAGTGGTGTACGGCCAGTGTAGGAGATCGCTCCCCACACCATGATGCCGGGTGTTGGCCCTGTGTGCCTCGGTCGTATGCAGTCCTGATTGTGGCGCTCACCTGCACGGCGCCAAACACGCATACGACCATCATTGGCACCAAGGCAGAAGCGACTCTCATCGCTGAAGACGACACGTCTCCATTCGTCCCTCCATTCACGCCTGTCGCGACACCACTGGAGGCGGGCTGCACGATGTTGGGGCGTGAGCGGAAGACGGCCTAACGGTGTGCGGGACCGTAGCCCAGCTTCATGGAGACGGTTGCGAATGGTCCTCGCCGATACCCCAGGAGCAACAGTGTCCCTAATATGCTGGGTAGTGGCGGTGCGGTCCCCTACGGCACTGCGTAGGATCCTACGGTCTTGGCGTGCATCCGTGCGTCGCTGCGGTCCGGTCCCAGGTCGACGGGCACGTGCACCTTCCGTCGACCACTGGCGACAACATCGATGTACTGTGGAGATCTCACGCCCCACGTGTTGAGCAATTCGGCGGTACGTCCACCTGGCCTCCCGCATGCCCACTATACGCCCTCGCTCAAAGTCCGTCAACTGCACATACGGTTCACGTCCACGCTGTCGCGGCATGCTACCAGTGTTAAAGACTGCGATGGAGCTCCGTATGCCACGGCAAACTGGCGGACACTGACGGCGGCGGTGCACAAATGCTGCGCAGCTAGCGCCATTCGACGGCCAACACCGCGGTTCTTGGTGTGTCCGCTGTGCCGTGCGTGTGATCATTGCTTGTACAGCCCTCTCGCAGTGTCCGGAGCAAGTATGGTGGGTCTGACACACCGGTGTCAATGTGTTCTTTTTTCCATTTCCAGGAGTGTATGATTTCCTCTTCGTATTTGCCTTTAAGAGAACGTCTAGTGGAAGTTTGAGACACAGGGTTGCCTGGGGCTCCTTTATAGTGAAATCGCATACATGAACGAGTGAACGAAAATGAAGTAAGGTATTTCTCAACAAAATGAGGGCATATCTGCCATGAGTACTCTTTACAGTGATCCGATGAAACTCTAAGGAGGCAGATAACAAGCCATTAGTCATAGAACGAGTGCCGAGAGTCGGTTACTCTTCCAAATGTCTCAAAACGTTCTCCTCAAAGACAACTGTTCGAACCGAATGTAAACGATCGGCCTCCGTCCCCCCCAGTCTTGCTATTCGAGCAGGTCGTCTGATTGAATGTTTTACGAGTTTCATAAATTTGGAGTGGAGGCATGACAGCAAGAAATGTCGTGTTTTACACGAAAGGATATTCCGATCTCTTCAGTCAGGTATTTAAAAGAAGATACTGCATCTCTGAAAACGTTTTCTAGTCAACATTTATTCGACGATTTTTATTTGACGTTTTTGAAAACTAGTGTTCTCCATTCCTCCATATCCACGAGGTGTGCAACAACAAACATTTCAATCAAATCGGAATTACACATTCGTCACCAAATTAATCATTTGAACCACTATATTGAAATTTTCACACATTAATGCAACTTAAAATGTAATCAACTGTAAATGAGACGTGAACTCACAGTTTCCAAATTGTTTCCATACGAATACTGAAACTGTCGTCAAATAGATTAAAGTTAAGAGGTACAGAGGTGTTACGCACATGGAAAGGTAGCAGATAATACAAGTTCCGAAAGTTATTACATGATTGTAGAACCGCACTGTTAGATTATAATGCATGAATTGGCCACTGTCAAATTGTATTTCATATTGTCAATAAATATTATATGATTTTTTGAGTTACATGTACTCTTATTATTACTAGTTGTCAAATGATTTACGTAGAATTTTGTTTTATTTGAATGGGAGCAATGTTTGGTACATAATCTGTTATATAAAGTAAATTATTACTGTATACATAAATCGGACAGTGACTGTAAAGTTATCTGTATTCATAAGTTGAATGTAAACATATCGGATGCTGTGCGCTCATGTCTTATCTACAATTAACAACTTTTTAAGCGACATTAATGTGTGACAATCGGAATACGGTGGTTCAAATGGTAACTTTGGTAAAAACGTGCAATTACGATTTGGATACTCAATCTACATATAAGTACATTCATTATCTAATCACTTTTTCACTTACAGTGCTTTTACTCGTGTCTCCCTAGTCAACATCACCTAATTTGTAATTTATGTTCACTGCGAACTCCAACACTGAATGTGTAAACATGAATCTGAATGTATAATCACCTGAAGTTAGGAATAAGCACGAAACCGTCCATCATTTAAATAAAGCTCCTTCAGTTTTGACTGTTAGCGGATTTTATTCAACATTACCCTTTACAGTAACTATCACGGAGTTCACGATCTTCTATTATGGAAAAAGTACATGAAGAAACTAAAACTTATTATTTGTGAAGCGAATGGTTGTGTTACCAGAAATCTCTCAGAGTTGCTTGAAAACTAAACTACTTCTACGAACGGAGGAAAGGACGAAAAGTATGGTATTCATTTTCCTTTTTTGTCCTCTGCTGTTTTAACTAATAAAAAAATAGACTAAAAAAATAGACAGTCTTAAAATTCGTGATATATGTGGCCGAAACAATCGGTCTGCACAATTTTTTTCTGAAAACCTTGAGGCAAAGTCCAGAGTCAGTAGGAGCTGAACTTCGCACTACCTATGAATGGCAAAGATGTAGCAGCTTTCCCCATATTACTTTCCACACAGTACTGTGTACGACATTCATTTGACGTGCCACTGTCCTAGTGATGATCGAAGGGCCCAAATCCACTCCCAGAAGCACTGTTTTTTTCCACGTCCTGAATCCTTACTGCCCGCTATACTCTTCGGTCGTTGTCTCGTCGTACCACTTGTCCTGTTTCCCTTACCCGATCGAACGGTCTTAGACACATGGTGTTCGCTGTATGTCTCCAGCATGGGTACATCGCCAAAGATGACCTGTCAGTTCTAGTTTCCATTTGCTTGTCCGTACACGTAAATAATGTCAACTTATTCCTTAATACGGTATGACAGCGCTTCACAAGGACTGATCAACTCTGCACTTCAGCTTGTAAACATAGTGGATTTTCCTGATCCATCTCAACTTGGAGCACACCTACGTACCGGTTTATCACAATGAATAGTAGGTTTTCATACACTACTGGCAAAGCTATTCCAAAACACGCTTAACTTGGTATATTTCGCTCAGTTTCTGGACCAGAATACCTTATATCATATTCATTCTTTTCGCTTCAAAATGGTTCAAATGGCTCTGAGCACTATGGGACTTAACAGCTGAGGTCATCAGTCCCCTAGAACTTAGAACTACTTAAACCTAGATAACCTAAGGACATCACACACATCCATACCCGAGGCAGGATTCGAACCTGCGACCGTAGTAGTCCCGCGATTCCAGAGTTGAAGCGCCTAGAACCGCTCGGCCACCCCGGCCGGCCTTTTCGCTTCCCCATTACCTGTGAGAGTTTGTGTTACCATCACGAAAGCACTCTGTTCAGTACAAGCCAAACTCCCTCCATTTCAACTAGAAACCGCAGTCATTGAGCACTAATGATCAGCATTATCAACTTAGACAAATGTTTCACTGAGTTCTTTGCGCAGCAGACGTGTATGTAAACTCAAACATCTTCCTATCAGAATGCTCAGTAAAAGCTTTAAACGGGACAGTAGGTATACCTTTCGTGATGCATGGAAGTGGGCACTTGATGCTGAAGAGCACAGAGAAATAATCTGAGGTAGCCACCATCTTACGAAATCCGCATCGTTACTAACGTTCCTTCCCTATAGGCACCGACGTATTCGTTGGTATCATATGGTTGTTTCGCAATTTGTGACATCTCCATGAAGTAATTAGACCAACTACAAAAAGTACCAGACAGCCCACAGATAACACCTGACGATCGTAAACAGAGTGTCGTCATATACTTGAGTTTACACACAATTCCGACGCGACAGGGAAACATTTATCCAAGACCATCGTCGAGAAAAACTGCGTTCTCAAAATATTATCAACTACTGAAGCGTGCTCATTTGAGTAAATAATTATTTCTTAACTTTAATAAGCAGATGAGACCTTGTGGCCTGAACAGAATTCGAAAGGAATAGAGAAGTAGATGAACGTTGATCATAAATCATTTTAGATTCAAAACTATCCACAATATGTCATTATAATTTTGAAACTGAACGTACCTCAGTCGTACTTCTTTGACGGCAACAAAACAGTTCACATGATACAAAAGTATCCTTAGCTGCCGCATATCCCGGTTATCTACACTGGTGTGCAAAGCGTAAGGACGAAAGTAACTTTCACATGATGTATCTCTGCCAAATAACATGCATCGAAAGAACTGTTACAGATGGTAACAAAGGTAAGTGACACTTTTATTCAAGGACAATAATTTCTCTAAAGTAACCGCGATTCGTGATAGATCGCTGGAGAGAGGAATGGTTCTTGATAGGGGTGTGATCACCACGGAATGCAGATCATGCTCTGCAACGTACTCCCATTCTGGCCACGAGGTTCTTGTGATACGGCGTTCCGTTCCTTTACCAGCGCGTTTGACATCTGCTGGACAGTCGCTGGTGGATGTGGACGTGCTGCAATACGCTTCTCACCGCATGTCATATGTGTCGATTGAACGTTGAGCGGTGAGTGTATAATATTCCAAGATTTGTATAGCAATACAATCACGTAACATTGTGCCTCCACACATCATAAGAACTGGGCTACCAAAATGATCAAGTTCATGGGGGCATAAACGTGATCCCATCTCTCACCACCGAGCGAAGTGGCGCAGTGGTTAGCACGCTTGACTCGTATTCGGGAGGACAACGGTTCAAACCAGCATCCGGTCATTCTCTTTTAGGTTTTCCGTGATTTCCCTATAGCGCATCAGGTAAATGCCGGGATGGTTCCCTTGAAAGGTCACTGCCGACCTCCTTCCCCATCCTTCCTTAATCCGATGGGACTGATGATATTGCTGTTTGGTCCCCTCCCCCAAATCAACTAGCTAACCATCTCTCGCCATAAGACGGCACGTCCAGCATTGCCGAACATGATTGTTTTGATGGTCAAGGTACTATGGTTGGGGGGATGGGCGTACTCACCTCTAGATGTTTGAGCACAGTATACACATCGCTCAACATTATTGTGACACTCTATTCCTTGCCCCATGCGCATCTTTTCAGGAGTGCATTCAGTTCTGGCTTCGTTTTTATGGATGTCAATGCGTGACTGGATCGAACAGCGCAAGTGGATCAGCTATTGGAACAAGAGGACATTCGGCGAATGGACTCGCCTTACCAATCTTGTGGCCAGAATGTGAGTGCGTTGCAGAGCATACAGGGTGTTACAAAAAGGTACCGCCAAACTTTCAGGAAACATTCCTCACACACAAAGAAAGAAAATATGTTATGTGGACATGTGTCCGGAAACGCTTACTTTCCATATTAGAGCTCATTTTATTACTTCTCTTCAAATCACATTACTCATGGAATGGAAACACACAGCAACAGAACGTACCAGCGTGACTTCAAACACTTTGTTACAGAAAATGTTCAAAATGTCCTCCGTTAGCGAGGATACATGCATCCACCCTCCGTCGCATGGAATCCTTGATGCGCTGATGCAGCCCTGGAGAATGGCGTATTGTATCAAAGCCGTCCACAATACGAGCACGAAGAGTCTCTACATTTGGTACCGGGGTTGGGTAGACAAGAGCTTTCAAATGCCCCCATAAATGAAAGTCAAGAGGGTTGAGGTCAGGAGAGCGTGGAGGCCATGGAATTGGTCCGCCTCTACCAATCCATCGGTCACCGAATCTGTTGTTGAGAAGCGTACGAACACTTCGACTGAAATGTGCAGGAGCTCCATCGTGCATGAACCACATGTTGTGTCGTACTTGTAAAGGCACATGATCTAGCAGCACAGTTAGAGTATCCCGTATGAAATCATGATAAGATGCTCCATTGAGCGTAGGTGGAAGAACATAGGGCCCAATCGAGACATCACCAACAATGCCTGCCCAAACGTTCACAGAAAATCTGTGTTGATGACGTGATTGCACAATAGCGTGCGGATTCTCGTCAGCCCACACATGTTGATTGTGAAAATTTACAATTTGATCACATTGGAATGAAGCCTCATCCGTAAAGAGAACATTTGCACTGAAATGAGGATTGACACATTGTTGGATGAACCATTCGCAGAAGTGTACCCGTGGAGGCCAATCAGCTGCTGATAAAGCCTGCACCGCTGTACGTGGTACGGAAACAGCTGGTTCTCCCGTAGCACTCTCCATACAGTGACGTGGTCAACGTTACCTTGTACAGCAGCAACTTCTCTGACGCTGACATTAGGGTTATCGTCAACTGCACGAAGAATTGCCTCGCCCATTGCAGATGTCCTCGTCGTTCTAGGTCTTCCCCAGTCGTGAGTCATAGCCTGGAATGTTCCGCGCTCCCTAAGACGCCGATCAATTGCTTCGAACGTCTTCCTGTCGGGACACCTTCGTTCTGGAAATCTGTCTCGATACAAACGTACCGCGCCACGGCTATTGCCCCGTGCTAATACATACATCAAATGGTCATCTGCCAACTCCGCATTTGTAAACATTGCACTGACTGTAAAACCACGTTCGTGATGAACACTAACCTGTTGATGCTACGTACTGATGTGCTTGATGCTAGTACTGTAGAGCAATGAGTCGCATGTCAACACAAGCACCGAAGTCAACATTACCTTCCTTCAATTGGGCCAACTGGCGGTGAATCGAGGAAGTACAGTACATACTGACGAAACTAAAATGAGCTCTAACATGGAAATCAAGCGTTTCCGGACACATGTCCACGTAACATCATTTCTTTATTTGTGTGTGAGGAATGTTTCCTGAAAGTTTGGCCGTACCTTTTTGTAACACCCTGTATATTGCCATCCGTTGTGATCGCATACCCTAATAAGAACTATTTCCCGCCTTTTGTTATGTCCGGGGCATCATGTATCTCAGTGACTTCAGTGGAATTATTGTCTCGGAATAAAAGCGCCATTTCTGTTCGTCTCACGGCGTATTTCGTTCTCTTATCGTCTGTACCATTCTATAGTGGTTGTTTCTACGTACGGTCTATGTTTTACCGAAATATGTTATCTGCCAGTAGCTCATCGTGCGGAAGTTACTTTCGTCCTTAAGCTGTGCACACCGATGTAAATGAGCAACGGAATTACAGATAACTGTCTCGGCGCTAGAGAGTTCTGCCCACACGGTGAATAGACGTTTTCGGCATGTCACGTGACTAGTGTGTCGTAAAAAAAGTTCTGGTGGTTGAGCGCAATATGCAAGGCTGCAGTGCATTTCATTGCATCAAAATCTTTGGTATCTACGCGTGAGACCCTCCAAAAACCGATGTAGTGAAGGGAACTGATGTTTCACGGGCAACTGTGTCGCGGGTGTACCCTGCTGCCACACTCTCTCGATGAAAGAGGTCGCTGCTGCCTATCGTGTGTTATTACAATCGAGAGACAGGAAACAATTCTGCTAAATACCCGTGTTTTAAATGTTGCACAACGACAACCAATTATCAGACATTCTACCGTGAACGATTCCCTCACTAGGGTACACAGACGCTACAGGCCTCCCCGTGTCACTCAGCAAACTTCATCTCACGGGGCACAGAGAACAATACGGGTGCAGGGGCACCACAACTGGACGCTGATGCACGGAAAATGGCCACCTGGTAATGCATTTTGGTACATACCTATGGCAGTGAACGGGTAGGTAAAAAACCACACACCCGTTGGCAAAAGGGAATCGCTCAGTCAGAGAGGGGAGTTATTCTCGTGTGTAATGGTTAACAGGGGATGCAACAGGATTCTGACACGTTAACCATCGCGTTTCATAGGAGAACGATACAGGTAACCATGTAAGGTGGCTGTGCGTATGATAATAACTTTCATCGCACTGATCTTACTGTTTCAGCAGACAAAATGTGCCGAAACAGAGATGTTGTTGTGCTATCGATACACCTGAAGCAGATCACGCGCGTATTAGTCTTACGGTCTTCGTCTGTGAAACTGGTCAGGGAAAGTGACGTCAACTTAGGTTGCGGGAAGAAGAAGTAAAAGCTTTGTGTGAACAAGCGGTCTTGCTGTGGGCAGAGCAGTTCGGAGTTTGTTAGACGGGCCGAGTGCCGGGCTGGCATGCTGCGAGCGGTCGATGTGCTAACGAAACCCTTCATTATTCATCACGTACGTTGCGAAAAGCAGTCAGCCTATCTCCACGTTAAAGTGTTACATTTTCTCGCCATGCGTACGCCCAGTCACTAAAGACTTATTCTAGTCTGTTTATGGCAAGCATGGGTGTGTGTGTTGTCCATAGCGTAAGTTAGATTAAATAGTGCGAAGGCTTAGGAACCGATGACCTCAGCAGTTTCGTCCCATAAGACCTTACCACGTATTTCCAATATGGCAATCACGAGAGGTCGTATTGAGGAACTAGTAAATTTTTGTGGGTCCAGTATCTTTCGTTACTATCCATACGCTTTATAATAGTGATCGATTAAAATTAAAGTCTTAATTTGGCGTTTTCGAGTCCTGTATTTGAATCTTAAGGGACGACTGCTAAATCAAAACGTTTTCACGCCCTTATGGACAATGTCGTATCTGAAGTTGTTTCTTTATGACGTCTTTACTTCCCTTCCATGTCTATTTTTTCAGTGAATATCGTAACTACAGGTAATATCTATCTTTGTGTAGTTTGTGTCTTAGAAATACGTAATTACGCACCATATGACTTCAGCTATCAGTCGTGGATGTTACATTAATATCCGTAGTTAATTTTTATTATGTTGCTTACATTACCCTGAGGTGACAAAAGTCATGGGATAGTGACAAGCACACATTCATTTGGTGATAGTATCGCGTACAGCAGGTATAAAACGGCAGTACATTGGCAGAGCTGTAATTTGCACTTAGGTTATTAGTGTGAAAACGTTTCCGACGTGATTATAGCCCCATGACGGCTGTCAGCAGACTCTGAACGCGGAAACGCGGAATGGTAGTTTAAGTTAGACGCATGGGACATTCAATATCGGAAATAGTAAGTTAATTCAATATCAATGTCACCCACAATGCCAAGAGGGTGCCGAGAATACTAAATTTCCGGCACTACCTCTCACCACGGCCAAAGCAGTGGCCGACAGCCTTCACTCCACGATCGAGAGCAGCAGCGTTAGCGCGGAGTTGTCAGTGCTAACAGACAAGCAACACTGCGTGAAATAGCCGCAGAAATCAATATACGACGTACTACGAACGTATCCGTTAGGGCAGTAGGCGAAATTTGGCGTTACTGGGCTATGGCAGCAGACGATCGCTGTGAGTGCCTTTGGTGACAGCACGACGTCGCCTGCAGCACCTCTCCGGGGCTCGTGATCGCATCGGCTGGACCCAAGACGACTGGAGAACCGTACCCCGGTCAGACGAGGCTCGATTTCAGTTGGTAAGAGCTGATGGTAGGGTTCCAGTGTGGCACAGACCCCACGAAGCCATGAATCCAGGTTATCAATAAATCACTGTGCAAACTGGTGATGGCTAAGACCAGTGTTCCGGCCCGCCCACAAGATACGAGATATGTTGCGCCCTGTCAAGGACGACACTGTTCTTCGAGTGTCCGGTGTGTATGGTGTACCCTGTGAATGTGGCAGCATGTACATTGGACAGACAATTCGCACGGTTGCGGATCGTTGTACTGAGCACAAGCGTCATATAAAACAAAGGGAGCTTGACAAGTCGGCAATAGCGGAGCATTGCCTTGAAAACGGACATAAAATACAGTTCGAAAATACAAAAGTGTTAGCTCATGCGACTAAATATTGGGACTCCGTTATAAAGGAAGCGGCTGAGATTCGCTTAAACAACAACAATTTCAACAGAGACAAGGGATACACACTCAGCAGGGAATGGGGACGGGCGTTGGAGATCGAAAGAAAGCAGAGACAGATGCGCGACGCGGGAGCGGAGTTTCAAACGTGACGCCTGCCCCTGGCGCCACCTGACGTCACCGGTGCTGCCACGGGCAATAGCTCCGCTGGCTGCCCGGGTCGACTTAGGCGCGCGCGCCACATTGGATCGATCTGATTGGCTGCTGATGATGTCATCATGCCTATATAAGCGGGAGACCGTAACAGCCCCGGCAGTCAGCGAACTCCTAACGACCATGGCGGAGATGGCCATCGAAAGCTCGAGCATTTTATTCGAATTGACGCGGCTGGAAAACCGAGAACGTTTTATTCATGTATACCGTCGCAAAAGACTCCGAGGACACATAGAGGAGATATAGATACACATGAGCTGTAGATGACGTGTCTTGTTCAGGCCGCCCAAGGGCTACTACTGCTGTGGATGACTGCTACCTATGGATTATGGCTCTGAGGGACCCTGACAGCAACGCCATGTTGAAAAATGGCTCTGAGCACTATGGGACTCAACTGCTGTGGTCATCAGTCCCCTAGAACTTAGAACTACTTAAACCTAACTAACCTAAGGACATCACATACACCCATGCCCGAGGCAGGATTCGAACCTGCGACCGTAGCAACAGCGCGGCTCCGGACTGGAGCGCCTAGAACCGCACGGCCACCGCGGCCGGCAATGCCATGTTGAATAATGCATTTCGTGCACCCACAGGACGTCGTGTTACGACTCAAATTGTGCGCAATAGGCTGCATAATCCGCAACTTTACTCCCGGGCTCCATGGCGAGATCCATCTTTGCAGCCGGCCGATGTGGCCGAGCGGTTCTAGGCGCTTCAGTCCGGAACCGCGCTGCTGCTACGGTTGCAGGTTCGAATCCTGCCTCGGGCATGGATGTATGTCATGTCCTTAGGTTAGTTAGGTTTAAGTAGTTCTAAGGACTGATGACCTCAGATGTTAAGTCCCACAGTGCTCAGAGCCACTTGAACCATTCTGAACCATCTTTGCAACCACGACACCATGCAGCGCGGTACAGATAGGCGCAACAACATGCCGAATGGACCACTCAGAAAAGGAATAACGTTCTCTTCACCGATGAGTGTCGCTTATGCCACATAATTGTCGTAGACGTGTTTGGAGGCAATCCGGTCAGGCTGAACGCCTTAGACACACTGTCAAGCGAGTGCAGCACGGTGGAGGTTCCGTGCTGTTTTGGGGTGGCATTATGTGGGGTCGATGTACACCGCTGGTGGTCATGGAAGGCTCCGTAACGGCTGTACGATACGTGAATGCCATCCTCCGGCCGGTAGTGCAACCATATCGGCAGCATATTGGCGAGGCATTCGTCTTCATGGACGACAATTCACGCCCCCATCGTGCACATCTTGTGAATGACTTCCCTCAGGATAACCACATCGCTTGACTAGAGTGGCCTGCATGTTCTCCAGACATGAACCCTATCGAACATGCCTGGAATAGATTGAAAAGGGCTGTTTATGGACGGCCTGACCAACCAACCACTGTGAGGGATATACTCTGATGCGCCGTTGAGGAGTGAGACAATCTGAACCAACAGTGCCTTGATGAACTTGTGGATATTATGCCACGACGAATACAGGCATGCATCAATACAAGAGGACGTGCTACTAGGTACTAGAGATACCGGTGTGTACAGCAATCTGGACCACCACCTCTGATGGTTTCGCTGTATGGTGGTACAACATGCAATGTGTGATTTTCATGAGAAATAAAAAGGGCTAAAATGATGTTTATGTTGATCGCTATTCCAATTTTCTATACAGGTTCCGGAACTCTCGGAACCGGGATGATGTAAAAATTTTTTTGATGTGTGTATTATTTCATGATTCAAAATGTGATTCTGTCATTAACTTACCAACAATACAGGTCTCATTCTGACGCTTTTAAATCATACTTCATCACTCGTTTTGATTTTTACAGCATAAAATGCCTACCTGTCTGAAGCGTATGTGTAATATATCGGCAGACCGTATATACCACTCTCTCTTATGTCTCAGACAATTCAAGCTATGGCCGTTAGCGTTTGTAACGGTTGGTGATTTTATGAAACAAGAGTTATCTCGCACACTGTTTGTTTGCGGAGCTTAAAATATTGCCCTCTACGTTTCAGTAAGTACTGTTTCTCATTACTGAGGCCAAGGTAGCGTATTACTGATGCTTTATGATGGAGTGAGTTGTCCAACTAAAATACCAAGCTCTGATGTTGCTGTGAGAAAGGATATCTTGAGCTAAATCATAATCTCGCTATGGTTTGTTTGTCATCATCTTTAGGTGTCTCCTTATTCCATTAGCTGTCAGCATAATGTTAGTTAAGTTGCGGTATATAAAATTGTGAATGATATTGGTTGATCCTATGCTGAATAGCTGCTCGTGTACTTTATGGCTATATAATGTCGAGGTATTTGGCGCCTTACTTCGAGTGTCTACCTATTAAGATTTACCAGCATTTCAATGGCACTTTCTCGTGAGACGAGTTAAGCCTATGGCAATGCACACTGTCCAGATTTGTACATGTTCCATGCCCTCTGCTAGTAGATTGAGATGTGAACTGAACATTTTCTAGCAGTGGTCTGAAATACTTTTCTTGGTTAGGCTGCAAGGTATCCAGTATCGTTCCCGTCACTTCCTTTACCCGCAGTTGAAACTTCGATATCTTTGCTCGTTCTCATTGCCAGGTATTCTTGTGATAGAACAGCTGAGACACGGTAGTAGTCAAAGCTCGTACATTTTTGCATTTACTTTTAACTGCATATTTTCGTACTCACTGTCAGATACTTGCTTCGTTTATAAAATATCTGAGATCTTAACTGCGATTATCTACCCACTCACCGATATAAGAATCCGCATGAACGATAGAAGTTTTACCACATTTCCCGCGAGTTCACCTAAAATTACTTGTATATCTGTAGACTACTCCTCCATCCAGTCTGAAGTATAGCGTTCTGTCTAACACGTACTCCCGTCTACTCATAAATCTCGTTACTCCTTGCTTCATTAGCCTACACTGTATGACATAAATATGAAGAATATAGCTCGCGGTGTGAGTCCATCGTCCGTATAGAAACAAATAAATGAACGGCTTTGACAAAGCGCAGTTTTAAGAAGCTTGGTGTTTGGAGGTAGTACCTGGCTGACACTTGCTGTTGTATGGGGCAATCAAGCAGATTATGGTGGCCTTGAAGCATTTCCAGATGCTAACATTTTGGCTTGGAAGACATGGAGTATTGCTGAGACTACAGGACTGTTGGCAAAACAGCCTTATGGTACTATTGTTCCCAGCATGAAATTTGTTTTGACTACGAGAAGGAAGAAGAAGTTAAATGCTGATGAGTACTTGTTTTTATGGGCTAAGGTCGGCAATGGCAATTGGAAAATAAAGATCAATGGTGACTGTATGATTTATTATAGACAATAAAATGTGTTCTTCCTTTCCTGTAGTCCGTACCACAATATTTAAAAGTTTTAAGATCAGACCAATCTTTTAGTACACCACACCTATAATTCTAAAATCATATTTCGAAAAATTTTAGTAGTAGGCTCGTGTTACACATATTAGTGGCAGTTACCACAGAATCGCTTCTAAGAAGAGCAGGAGATACGAACGGAATTGAGGGAAAGGAGACAAAGTGAACGCTTTCGAATACCTCACAATAAAAATTATGTTTCAGAATGGTGATATCAACCGAAATTACATGCAGTAACATCTGACTGAGAAAAGGAGAAGGTCTTATACACGAAGGACTATACTTGGACCCCTGCAAGCAGTGGCAAATAAACAAAACGTTAGCTAACAATCTGAAGTGCATTATCTTACAATTCGTTGGAAGCAGCAGTTTAAGTGTATTAGAGCAATCAAGAATCGGCGCAATGGCTACTGCACTGGACTCCCATTTGCGACGATGGCGGCTCAAATTCCCGTCCGGTCATAATGTTTTTGGTTTTTCGTGATTTCCGTACATCACTCAAGGCGAATGCAGGGGTGGTTTCTTTGAAAAGAGCACAACCGATTGCCTTCCACACCCTTTTGGAATCTGAGCTTGTGTATGGTCTCCAATACTCGCGCTGTCGACGAGACGTTAAACTCTGATCTTCATTCCTTTGTTTCACTGCGCAATACTCTAGTTCCTTTTCTGGACGGGCAGTGCATGGAATAGTGAACTAATGTTGCCTTTACCAGTCGTATTCAAATACGTTGATTACTTGTAATACCAACATAAATGTCGTATTTAAATACGTTCATTACTTGTAATACCAACAGAACTTTTCAGACTAGAATAGTACGTATCTGCAGCGTATCCCTTAGTAATTTTCATTGCAAGGGAAGTTTCCTACGTTAAATGGCTTGTGGATGCCTATCTCGGTTGAACTGATAGAGTAAATCCCTTAGGCCTACCTACTTCGCGTCCTCTATAGATGCTTCGGAGTTCCGCTGGTTATCTTCTCTGTTGGTCGTTGATTATTAGCTGACAAGTAAACAGCGAAATCCAGGTTGCTAATGAGGATAGGTACTTTCATCTTGTATGATGAACTTCAAGATTATGGCTTTAAAAGAAGGGATGCTATATCATTTTTATTGGTG
This sequence comes from Schistocerca serialis cubense, assembly GCF_023864345.2. Lineage (NCBI taxonomy): Eukaryota > Metazoa > Arthropoda > Insecta > Orthoptera > Acrididae > Schistocerca > Schistocerca serialis. The sequence continues at coordinate 1,000,130,192 of NC_064640.1, read as the reverse complement.
TAATGAGAAAAATTACAGACCGAGAGCCAATAAAGTGAAGAACGCGATATTTATTGACGTCTCCGAGAACCGTACCAAATTATACACTCCTGGAAATTGAAATAAGAACACCGTGAATTCATTGTCCCAGAAAGGGGAAACTTTATTGACACATTCCTGGGGTCAGATACATCACATGATCACACTGACAGAACAACAGGCACATAGACACAGGCAACAGAGCATGCACAATGTCGGCACTAGTACAGTGTATATCCACCTTTCGCAGCAATGCAGGCTGCTATTCTCCCATGGAGACGATCGTAGAGATGCTGGATGTAGTCCTGTGGAACGGCTTGCCATGCCATTTCCACCTGGCGCCTCAGTTGGACCAGCGTTCGTGCTGGACGTGCAGACCGCGTGAGACGACGCTTCATCCAGTCCCAAACATGCTCAATGGGGGACAGATCCGGAGACCTTGCTGGCCAGGGTAGTTGACTTACACCTTCTAGAGCACGTCGGGTGGCACGGGATACATGCGGACGTGCATTGTCCTGTTGGAACAGCAAGTTCCCTTGCCGGTCTAGGAATGGTAGAACGATGGGTTCGATGACGGTTTGGATGTACCGTGCACTATTCAGTGTCCCCTCGACGATCACCAGTGGTGTACGGCCAGTGTAAGAGATCGCTCCCCACACCATGATGCCGGGTGTTGGCCCTGTGTGCCTCGGTCGTATGCAGTCCTGATTGTGGCGCTCACCTGCACGGCGCCAAACACGCATACGACCATCATTGGCACCAAGGCAGAAGCGACTCTCATCGCTGAAGACGACACGTCTCCATTCGTCCCTCCATTCACGCCTGTCGTGACACCACTGGAGGCGGGCTGCACGATGTTGGGGCGTGAGCGGAAGACGGCCTAACGGTGTGCGGGACCGTAGCCCAGCTTCATGGAGACGGTTGCGAATGGTCCTCGCCGATACCCCAGGAGCAACAGTGTCCCTAATTTGCTGGGAAGTGGCGGTGCGGTCCCCTACGGCACTGCGTAGGATCCTACGGTCTTGGCGTGCATCCGTGCGTCGCTGCGGTCCGGACCCAGGGCGACGGGCACGTGCACCTTCCGCCGACCACTGGCGACAACATCGATGTACTGTGGAGACCTCACGCCCCACGTGTTGAACAATTCGGCGGTACGTCCACCCGGCCTCCCGCATGCCCACTATACGCCCTCGCTCAAAGTCCGTCAACTGCACATACGGTTCACGTCCACGCTGTCGCGGCATGCTACCAGTGTTAAAGACTGCGATGGAGCTCCGTATGCCACGACAAACTGGCTGACACTGACGGCGGCGGTGCACAAATGCTGCGCAGCTAGCGCCATTCGACGGCCAACACCGCGGTTCCTGGTGTGTCCGCTGTGCCGTGCGTGTGATCATTGCTTGTACAGCCCTCTCGCAGTGTCCGGAGCAAGTATGGTGGGTCTGACACACCGGTGTCAATGTGTTCTTTTTTCCATTTCCAGGAGTGTATATTAATCGCAGTCTTCTCTCATGTTGACTCTTCCTGTGTCACTTTAATCAACGCTCGAGGCATTTTTAATACTAGAGTGTTTATTACAGTGGACGAATTACAAGCAACAAACGCTGCTGCAGGCCGTCTGCGTCTTACGGTTACAGCAAACTCATTCTAACTAAAAGCTATGGCGGACTCCTTTGCCTCGCGCGTACTATAATTCATCAGCGCTCTGCTATTACATCTACATCTACATCTAGTTGGATACTCTGCAAATCACTTTTAAGTGCCTGGCGGAGGGTTCATCGAACCACCTTCGCCGGCCGGAGTGCCCGAGTGGTTCTAGGCGCTACAGTCTGGAACCGCGCGACCGCTACGGTCGCAGGTTCGAATCCTGCCTCGGGCATGGATGTGTGTGATTTCCTTAGGTTAGTTAGGTCTAAGTAGTTCTAAGTTCTAGGGGACTGACGACCTCAGAAGTTGAGTCCCATAGTGCTCAGAGCCATTTTTGAACCATCTTCACAATAATTGTCTATTGTTCCATTCTCGAACAGCGCCAGGAAAAAAGGAACACTTATCTTTCCGTGCGAGTTCTGATTTTCCTTATTTTATTATATGATTGTTTCTTTCTATCGCATTCGGATGAGAAAGTTGGTGGCTGAAATTTCGCGAGAAGATCCCGCCGCAAAGAGGAACGCCTTTGTTTTAATGATGTCTACCCCAAATCCTGTATCACGTCCGTGACACTCTCTCCCGGCCTCTCGATAAGACAAGAGGAGCTGCTCTTCTTTCAACTTTCTCGTCCGTTAATACTATCTTTTAGAATACTGCTGCGCGGTGTGGGATCCTTACCAGATACGACTGGCGGAGTACATAGAAAAAGTTCCAAAAGAGGCAGCACGTTTTGTATTATCGCGAAATATGGGAGAGAGTGTCACAGAAATGATACAGGATTTGGGCTGGACATCATTAAAAGAATGGCGTTTTTCGTTGCGACGGAATCTTCTCACGAAATTCCAATCGCCAACTTTCTCCTCCGAATGCGAAAATATTTTGTTGACACCGACCTACACAGGGAGTAACGATCACCACGATAAAATAAGGCAAATCAGGGCTTGTACGGAAAGATATAGGTGTTCATTCTTTCCGCGTACTATACGAGATTGGAATAATAGAGAATTGTGAAGGTGGTTCGATGAACACTCTGCCAGGCACTTAAATGTGATTTGCAGAGTATCCACGTAGATGTACATGTAGATGTAAGGATCCGGCTCCGCGCAACAGTACTCCAAAAGAGGACGGACAAGCCTATCGTAGGCAGTCTCTTTAGCAGATCGGTTGCATCTTCTAAGTGCTCTGCCACTAAAATACAACCTTTGGTTCGCCTTCGCCATAACATCTTCTAAGTGGTCTTTTCAAATTAAGTTGTTCGTAACTGTAATTCTTAGATATTTAGTTGAATTTGCGGCCTTTAAACTATACAAATTTATCGTGTAACTGAAGTTTAATGGATTCCTTTTAGTTGCCGGACAGGGTGGCCGAGCGGTTCTAGGCGCTACAGTTTGGAACCGCGCGACCGCTACGGTCGCAGGTTCGAATCCTGCCTCGGGCATGGATGCTTGTGATGTCCTTAGGTTAGTTAGGTTCAAGTAGTTCTAAGTTCTAGGAGACTGATGACCTCAGAAGTTAAGTCCCATAGTGCTCACAGCCATTCGAACCATTTTTTTTTATTCCTTTTAGTACTCATGTAGATGACCTCACACTTTTCACTAGGTAGTGTCAAACGCCAATTTTCTGAATGTACAGACATGTTTTCTAAATTTTTTTGTTATTTGTTTTGATTTTCTGATTACTTTACTAGACGATAAATGACAGCATCTTCTGCAAACAACCTAAGACGGCTGGTCAGATCGTCTTCTACACCGTTTATATAGATAAGAAACAGCAGAGGCCCTATAACACTACCTTGGGGGAACGCCAGACATCACTTCCGTTTTACTCGACGACTTTCTGTCAGTTACTACAAATTGTGACCTCTCTGACAGGAAATGACGAATCCAGTCGCATGTCTGAGGCGACATTACATAAGCACGCAATTTGCTTACGAACTGCTTGTGTGGTACAGTGTCAAAAGCCCTCTGCAAATCTAGAAATACGGAAACAGTCCGAAATCTCTTGTCAATAGCACTCAGCTCTTCATGTGAGTAAAGAGCTAGTTACCGCCGATGTTTATCACATTACTCTTATTTATCATTCTACATTCTTAAAACGATTATTTTATCACAGGAAGATGAAATTCTGTTATGACTGTAGCTTACAGCTATAGGGCTTATGATTTAATGTTATCCAACTTGCTTCGAATTTTCATACGGTTTTAGTAAACTTCATAGGGACTCAGTCTCGATTCGACAAACTCATTCCCAAGATCTTGGCTAATGTACCTGACCATATATTGTACTGGAGCACGTTAGAAGTCTGGCTCCCCTTCAGAAACGTACCTACACCAATCTACGTGACTCAGTGCTAAAATTAAATGGTGTCAGCGAAGTGGCATAAACAGCATACCACGAAATCGAAAGATGAAAAGAAAAGTTCGAAAACGTAATGTTACTCCTCGTTGATTTTGAGTTCCTTAGAGATTGAGTACTTATTCAGCTGAAGTCCTGGACTGTTGAAGGAAACATTCTGGAGTGGTATAACGAAACCGCTAAGGAACTGCATGAGCACGGGCGAATGGAGATTTCAATCCCGCTTTTCCTCAATTCAAAACTAGTATTACCCAATGCATCAGCTTCCACCATGCAATGTGCTCATGTGTCTCGTGTCATATTCTGCAGAGCCGATAGACAAGTAATTATTGAATGTAATTTCTATCTGAGGAGCTGCTGGATATTTTAATAGAGTTCTAAAATGTGGGGAAAATAATCGAGACCGTTACAAGGGGAACAACACAATCGATATTCATATCCTAAATGCTAGACTGGGATACGTGTAAAATGACTTTATTGAATTATGATCTGAATTTGTACTCATAAATCAACTATCAGCTTATAATCGTTACAGATATAAACAAAAATTAATGTTTTTAACAGATGAATTATGTGACGTAATAAAGTGAAAGCAACGTAATGTAAATCAATTAGCAGTCGAGAGATGCGCAGAATTAGCAAGAGGTGCACGGAAAGCAGACTGAGGTTCAATAGAAATAATATGAAGTTATTATGGTCACTAAAAAGGCAATCTTGTAAAAGTGACAAAACAATCATGTAATTAGTGAAGTCAAATACTACTCAACAACGCGGAAAGAACACTTACTACACTATGTGATCAAAAGTATCCGGACACCCCCAAAACGTACGTTTTTCATATTAGGTGTTTTGTGCTGCCACCTACTGCCAGGTTCTCCATATCAGCGACCCCAGTAGTGATTAGACATCGTGAAAGAGCAGAATGGGGCTCTCCGCGAAACCCACGGACTTCGAACGTGGTCAGGTGACTGGGAGTTACTTGGGTCATACATCTGTACGCGAGATTTCCACACTCCTAAACATTCCTAGGTCCACTGTCTCCGATGTGATAATGAAGTGGAAACGTGAAGGGAGATGTACAGCACATAAGCGTACAGGCCGACCTCCTCTGTTGACTGAGAGAGGCAGCCGACAGTAGAAGAGGGTCGTAATGTGTGATAGGCAGACAACTATCCAGACCATCACAGGAATTCCATACTGCATCAGGATCTATTACAAGTACTATGAAAATTAGGCGGGAGATGAGGAAACTTGGATGCCATGGTCGAGCGGCTGCTCATAAGCCGCACATCACGCCGGTAAATGCCAAACGATGCCTCGCTTGGTATAAGGAGCGTAAACATTGGACGATTGAACAGTGGAAAAACGTTGTGTGGAGTGACGAATAACGGTACACAATGTGGCGATCTGATGGCAGGGTGTGGGTATGGCGAATACCCGGTGCACGTCATCTACCAGTGTGTGTAGTGCCAACAGTAAAATTCGGAGGCGATGGTGTTATGGTGTGGTCTTGTTTCTCATTGAGGGGGCTTGCACCCCTGTTGTTTTGCGTGCCACTATCACAGCACAGGCCTACACTCATGTTTCAATCACCTTCTTGCTTCCCACTGTTGAAGAGCAATTCGGGGATGGCGATTGCATATTTCAACAGGATCGAGGAGTGATCCATAGTGTCAAGAGTATTCCGAGAATACAAACTTTCGGGCATTACCTCTCATCATCTAAATCTACATCTACATCTACATCTACATAAATACTCCGCGATCCACCATACGGTACGTGGCGAAGGGTACCTCGTACCACAACTAGCATCTTCTCTCCCTGTTCTACTCCCAAACACAACGAGGGAAAACTGACTGCCCATATGCCTCTGTACGAGCCCTAATCTCTCTTATCTTATCTTTGTGGTCTTTCCGCGAAATGTAAGTTGGTGGCAGTAAAATTGTACTGCAAATCAGCCTCAAATGCTGGTTCTCTAAAATTCCTCAGTAGCGATTCACGAAAAGAACGCCTCCTTTCCTCCAGAGACTCCCACCCGAGTTCCTGAAGCATTTCCGTAACACTCGCGTAATGATCAAACCTACCAGTAACAAATCTAGCAGCCCGCCTCTGAATTGCTTCTATGTGCTCCCTCAATCCGACCTGATAGGGATCTCAAACGCTCGAGCAGTACTCAAGAATGTGTGTTAGCGTTTTATAAGCGGTCTCCTTTACAGATGAACCACATCTTCCCAAAATTCTGCCAATGAACTGCCATTACATGCTTGTCCCACTTCATATCGCTCTGCAATGTTACGCCCAAATGTTTCATCGACGTGACTGTGTCAAGCGCTACAATACTAATGGAGTATTCAAACATTACGGGATTCTTTTTCCTATTCATCTGCATTAATTTACATTTATCTATATTTAGAGTTAGCTGCCATTCTGTACACCAATCACAAATCCTGTCCAGGTCATCTTGTATCCTCCTACGGTCACTCAAGGACGACACCTTCCCGTACAAAACAGCATCATCAGCAAACAGCCGCACATTGCTATCCACCCTATCCAAAAGATCATTTACGTAGATAGAAAACAACAGATGACCTACCATACTTCCCTGGGGCGCTCCAGATGATAACCTCACCTCCGATGACAACTCACCATCGAGGACAACGTACTGGGTTCTATTACTTAAGAAGTCTTCGAGCCACTCACATATTTGGGAACCAATCCCATATGCTCGTACCTTAGTTAGGAGTCTGCAGTGGGGTACCGAGTCAAACGCTTTCCGGAAGTCAAGGAATATGGCATCTGTCTGATAGCCTTCATCCACGGTTCGCAAGATATCATGTGAAAAAAGGGTGAGTTGCGTTTCGCAGGAGCAATGCTTTCTAAAGTCGTACTGATGCATGGACAGCAACTTCTCTGTCTCAAGGAAATTCATTATATTCGAACTGAGAGTACGTTCGAGAATCCTACAACAAACCGATGTTAAGAATATTGGTCTGTAATTTTGAGGATCCGTCCTTCTACCCTTCTTATACACAGGCGTCACCTGCGCTTTTTTCCAGTCGCTCGGGACTTTACGTTGGGCAAGAGATTCGCGATAAATGCAAACTAAGTAAGGAGCCAATGCAGTAGAGTACTCACTGTAAAACAGAATTGGAATCCTATCAGGACCTGGCGATTTATTTACTTTCAACCCATTGAGCTGCTTCACAACCCCAGGGATGTCTATCACTATGTCCTCCATACGGGAATCTGTACGAGACTCAAACGGCGGTATGTTTGTACGATCCTCCTGCGTGAAAGATTTCTCAAATGCTAAATTTAAAATTTCAGATTTCGTTTTGCTGTCTTCCGTTGCCAGGCCAGACTGACTAGTGAGTGACTGGATGGAAGCCTTCGGCTCGCTTACCGATTTTACGTAAGACCAGAATTTCCTTGGGTTCTCAGCAAGATCTTTTGCTAAGGTATGACGGTGGCAACGTAGTGGCCGACGGCCATCACTTAACGACCAACTGCAGCGGCGTTTGCATAGAACTTTCAGACAAGTAACACTGCGTGACATAACCACAAAAATAAATGAGAGGCGTACGCCGATCGTATCCGTTAGGACAGTGCGTCGAAATTTGGCATTAATTGTATATCGCAGCAGACGACAGCTCGAGTGCTTTTGCTAACAGCACGACATGGCCTGCAGCGCCTCTTTTGCGGTCGTGGCCATATAAATTGAACCCTGGACGACTAGAAAACCGTAGCCTGGTCTGATGAGCCTCGATTCCAGTCCGTAAGAGCTGATGGTAGGGTTCGAGTGTGGAGCAGACCCCACGAAGCCACGGACCCAAGTTGTCAACAAGGAACTGTGAGAGCTGGCGGTGGCTCCATAATGATGTGAGTTGTGTTTACATGGAATGGACTGGGTCCTCCAACTAATTTCATCATTGACTGGGAATGGTTACGTTCGGCGACTTGGAGACCATTTGCATTCATTCGTGGAGTTCGTGTACCCAAGCAATGACGGAATTTTTATCGATGACAAAGCCACGTCGTATTGCCATACTGTTCCGGGTAAAAGGAGGTCCGACACGACATTAAGAGGTATACCTTCACTTTTGTCACTTCACTGTAATTTTCATGGCGTTAACAGCAAGTGGACGTGGCTGACTGCGAATACACTGCCCGCGAGCACTTTCCGTGCTTGCACCGCGAGGTAGCTACGGGCACTACTTTTAAATGGAACGTGGTCGTACCCAGCCACGCGACCAAATTAGTTCGCACAACTACTGGATTTACGGTCTACTTTGTCGAGTTTTACTTTATAATTTCAGGATTTAAAGCAGAGAGATTGCTTGTACTATTATAACAACACAGTTCTCCTCCTCTTAACTGCCCGTAGTCGCCAATATACTTCAGCGCTCCAGGCCTCTGCAACGCAAGCAGTCTCGATACGCGGTGGAACTGCAGAAATGTCGGAGATCACACCCAGAGCAACTCTCTTCCCCAGCAGACTGTCTAATCACATTAATGTAAACGTACATGAAAAGCTTGAATAACCATCTTTTCTACATCTACATCTATACCCCGCAAGCCACCTGGCGGTGTGTGGCGGCGCGAACCGCGGCGAGAGAGTCAGTGAGGTAATGGAAGGTACCGTATGGCTCTGAGGTACTGCAGCCGTCCGCACTCCAGCGCCGTGGCCCCCTGCGATAGGTTTCTCATCTGAGGATCCATGGCGCGAGCAGTCCGATCGACGTGGCCCCACACATTCTCAACTGGGTTTTCATCCGGATAGTTTGGTGGCCCGAGGACTGTGGTAAACTCGTCCTGGTGGTCTTAGAACCACGCACGTACATTGTGAGCTGTGTGACACGTTGGACTACCCCGTTAGTAGATGCCATCGTGCCGAAGAAAAACATATTGCATGTATGCGTGGAAATGGTCCAGAAGGGTAGTTGAATATTTCTGTTGATTCGTGCAGGCTTCCAGAATGACGAGATCACCTACAGAATGCCACGAAAATATTAGCAACACTGCCTTGTTGTAGGGTGTTTGCTTTCAGACGTTTCATGCCGTACGCGCCAAAGGCCATCTATTTGATGGAGTATGAAACGTGATTCATCTGAAAAGATCACCTGTCGTCACTCTGTGGTACTGGCGGAAATTCTAGCCTTCTTAGCCTACGAACAGCAGTCAGCGAGAGAGCAAGGACCAACAGCCTCATGCGGAGGCCCATACGGACCATCATTCGCTGAACGGTCGTTGATGAGACACTGTTGGTAGCCCCTTTATTCATCTGGGTGACTAGTTACTCAACAGTTACACGCCTATTACACCGCACACATCCCCGAAATCGTCGTTCACCCCTTTCATCTATGGCCTTCCGTGTATCACAGTTGCCTCGGTGCCGGTTTTGGATTCGAAATGATTCCACCCTTGGCTCGAAAGCTAGTGAACATGCTCTTTGTTGGACGTCAGATAAATAGCATCATTTCCGCACTGCCAATCGTGTTACCCCGACACGCTTTACATACCCTGCCACCTGCCGTCTGTTAGTGGTTACTGCACGTAGACGTCGAGCATAAGCGGTCGTCATATTAACGTCACTGGACCGTGTGTATTAGTGCGGTAGTTCTTTAAACAGCTCTTTACGTCAACTTTGACTAGTGACGAAGTTAAAAACTCACTACTCTGATAATGTTAATCACTGTCCTGTAATAAACCCATTGCACTTTTAAAAATACCGATGCACGATGTACAGACAACATCGCTAACAAAATCAGTTTGACCCCCCGGTTTCATGCAACGTTTTCAGCAAACTGAGCACTGAAAGAAATACAGAGATAACAGTTCAAAAATGTGGAGATCAGAAAGTCAAAAGCATTTTAGTTTCCGCTGAAATAATATTGTGTATTGGAATTTTGATAAAATTCAGCAAGATCATTTCTTCGAGCAGCACTTCTTTCTACTATATATTAGCTTCCCGCCAAATAAAATCAGCTTCGACTAAATCAATGTACTTTCGACTTTAAATCTTGTAGCTGTCGCTCAGCTATCACTGCGGGCAAATTCCCGCCAAAACTCGGAATGCTGATAACGTTCTGTGCCCTGGTCCCGATGCACCTGCTTTTTTCCCCTTCACGAGAGGCGATAACCGACTACTCGATTTTTCGAGTTCAGAGCAAGCCTGGAAATTTATCGAACACTTCGTGACCTTTAGCCCGTCATCACTCAGGCTGCATCATCACTGACTATTGAATTACACAATGTTATCCTGAATGGTTCAGCCCCTCAATTGCTAAATTCAACCCTCTATTCGGTGATGCCATCTGGCATAACATCGCGTTACCTACGTATAAAATATTCTCGATTAACTTGTCGCGATAAATCTGGGCTAGACGAAATCTTCCAGCGTCTTCATCAGGAACAAGTGATGTCGTCACTGCCGTTGTGGTAACCATTTAAAGCCGGCAGACGGCTAGTACTCCATCGGTGTACGTCACGATTGCGTAATTCTACCAGAGACTGTGTCATGTGCACTGGTGGTGTCAAACTACTCGTAAGCAAGTCAGCGCATTTCTCTGTGTCTCCTCAGTCTCCAGAGCTCACTCCCACGCACTACTAAGATTGTAGTTGCCGTCATGGCTGAAACTGATCTCGCACTTTCTGATCGAGAACTAGAGACATCAGTACTTGCTCAGTCTCACAAATAAACGCAAATTAGTGCTTGAAGAAAATAAAATCCTATTCTACAAACTGGGATTCTGTTATTAAAGAGCCAATAGAAATTATAAATTGCGTGGGGCAAGAGCTCTAGAGGCTGAGAAAACCTATGGAAATGCTCTGAATTGTTTACTAGCTGTGATAGTGCTGCCACCACAGGCATAATTTCATGCAGCATGACGTAATGATGACGTACGCCGATCAACCAAATGCTGTCCATGAGCAAATCTGGTTATCACAACAGCAGCAACGAAAATTCGTTTTCTTGGCGAAGACGATAGAGTATTTCGTCGAAAGCCAGAGATTTTATCTAGTTTTGGCGTGCCAAGTAAAGCGAAAATATTTACAGAAGAATGTCGCCGCGAGAAACTTCCATCTCGTATCTAAACCCGTAACCTAATTTGCAGATCCTGCGATTTCTGTTAAAATACTCTGGCCACACCAAGGGTTAGTCCCAAAACTCCTGCAAAGTATGAACCTTACGTGGGACAGCACTACACCATCAGTCAGTCTCAGACTGGCGACATGGGAAGTATCCCCGCAAGCGTCGTTCAGAACGTCAACAAATTCCCGCTCTCACCTCAAAGACTACGCTGGTAATCAAATGGTTCAAATGGCTCTGAGCACTATGGGACTTAACAGCTATGGTCATCAGTCCCCTAGAACTTAGAACTACCTAAACCTAACTAACGTAAGGACATCACACAACACCCAGTCGCTGGTAATCCGCACTGCGCATAAATGCATGTAATGGCGCGCGCCGGACTCAGATCCGGGTTCAGTAATCTCCGAATACCCGCGCCCAATTGAAGTGTTGCTGTTAGTCCTGTGGATTTCGAACAGTACGTGATGTTCAATGTGAAATACGCAGATTGTCGACGTGTGTTTGCTGGAACTGGACTCTGTTCCCACGTAGAACTAAAAATTAAGTAACATGCCTTCACTGACGCAACTGTACGTAATGTAACAGCAGTTGTAATTTGTAAAATGTAACTATGTTAAAAATATTTTACATTCTTAGCATGTATTAGCTCGTCGATATTTGGTATTGCAGGCATTTGAATATGGCCACACGTCGAAACGCGCCACTAACGTACTACATGATGTTATAAAATTCATTTGTACATGAAAAATTTCTGACAGCCTACGGTGGAGTAAAAAAATGTTTGTAGCATCGAGAAATTACTCCGAGGCTGTAGATCCACACATGAAGAAACTACTGACTGTTAACTGCTGAGGAGGTTTTGTGACTAGCGTGGTATTTCATCTGTATTAGACCTTTACCCACATGCACACCATATTTTCTTCAATTGCATCGTTGGCTTTTCCTGAACGTCAAAAATAATAACGTTATGTTTTTTGACTTCCGAACATGTTTAATGTCGATTGATAATTAAACACAGTAGTCTCTGAAGGAAAGTTCACCCTCCTCCAAACATGGAAGCTTTTCCTCGGCGTGTTACATGTGTTTTAATATGTCGTAAGTTTTATATGTCCCCAGTAACTGAAATCAATACAAGTCCAGATGAAGACGTCGTCTGAATACCTCTTTTCCTGTTGTGTTATGAATTCGCATGGAGTTGAAAAATTTTATTCAGACTTCTACAATAAACGTCGGAATAGCTGTAATCGTCCGATGTTTTCGTCTGTTGTCGGTGACGACCATTGTGATGCTTCACACCTACACGTTACAAGATTGTTTCTCTCGAGCCCAAACCAAGCAAAGTTTCAACATGATTAAGGCACTGGGCTCGCATCCGGGAACAGAAGGGTTCAAATCCCAGAACTATTTAAACAAATACTAACATGGTTCCCTTCAGAAGAACACTGCCTGTTTCCGTCCCATCTTTGCCCTGTCGGAGCTCGTCCTACGTCATCTTAGATGATTTTCTCATTGACAGAGCTTTAAAACTGTAATCTACCTTTGTTATCCGAAATTTCTAACTTTCATGGGCAATGCTCTTATCCAGTCAACAATCCAGGTACGGCTCACACTCTAACAGTTTGACAGCACCTGCTTCTGCTCTCCCCCATGACGTGCTGAAATAGCCGTGCTGGGAAAATTAATATGGCGGAGAAATGATTTATTCACATGCGAGAAAATGTATTCAGAAGACTATTTCACTCTGCAGTGAGAAATACGCAGTTACATACACTCCTGGAAATGGAAAAAAGAACACATTGACACCGGTGTGTCAGACTCACCATACTTGCTCCGGACACTGCGAGAGGGCTGTACAAGCAATGATCACACGCACGGCACAGCGGACACACCAGGAACCGCGGTGTTGGCCGTCGAATGGCGCTAGCTGCGCAGCATTTGTGCACCGCCGCCGTCAGTGTCAGCCAGTTTGCCGTGGCATACGGAGCTCCATCGCAGTCTTTAACACTGGTAGCATGCCGCGACAGCGTGGACGTGAACCGTATGTGCAGTTGACGGACTTTGAGCGAGGGCGTATAGTGGGCATGCGGGAGGCCGGGTGGACGTACCGCCGAATTGCTCAACACGTGGGGCGTGAGGTCTCCACAGTACATCGATGTTGTCGCCAGTGGTCGGCGGAAGGTGCACGTGCCCGTCGACCTGGGACCGGACCGCAGCGACGCACGGATGCACGCCAAGACCGTAGGATCCTACGCAGTGCCGTAGGGGACCGCACCGCCACTTCCCAGCAAATTAGGGACACTGTTGCTCCTGGGGTATCGGCGAGGACCATTCGTAACCGTCTCCATGAAGCTGGGCTACGGTCCCGCACACCGTTAGGCCGTCTTCCGCTCACGCCCCAACATCGTGCAGCCCGCCTCCAGTGGTGTCGCGACAGGCGTGAATGGAGGGACGAATGGAGACGTGTCGTCTTCAGCGATGAGAGTCGCTTCTGCCTTGGTGCCAATGATGGTCGTATGCGTGTTTGGCGCCGTGCAGGTGAGCGCCACAATCAGGACTGCATACGACCGAGGCACACAGGGCCAACACCCGGCATCATGGTGTGGGGAGCGATCTCCTACACTGGTCGTACACCACTGGTGATCGTCGAGGGGACACTGAATATTGCACGGTACATCCAAACCGTCATCGAACCCATCGTTCTACCATTCCTAGACCGGCAAGGGAACTTGCTGTTCCAACAGGACAATGCACGTCCGTATGTATCCCGTGCCACCCAACGTGCTCTAGAAGGTGTAAGTCAACTACCCTGGCCAGCAAGATCTCCGGATCTGTCCGCAATTGAGCATGTTTGGGACTGGATGAAGCGTCGTCTCACGCGGTCTGCACGTCCAGCACGAACGCTGGTCCAACTGAGGCGCCAGGTGGAAATGGCATGGCAAGCCGTTCCACAGGACTACATCCAGCATCTCTACGATCGTCTCCATGGGAGAATAGCAACCTGCATTGCTGCGAAAGGTGGATATACACTGTACTAGTGCCGACATTGTGCATGCTCTGTTGCCTGTGTCTATGTGCCTGTGGTTCTGTCAGTGTGATCATGTGATGTATCTGACCCCAGAAATGTGTCAATAAAGTTTCCCCTTCCTGGGACAATGAATTCACGGTGTTCTTATTTCAATTTCCAGGAGTGTATTTAAAATATAGGCTAAATGCCTATTGCAAAAAATGGTTCAAATGGCTCTGAGGACTATGGGACTCAACTGCTGATGTCATTAGTCCCCTAGAACTTAGAACTAGTTAAACCTAACTAACCTAAGGACATCACAAACATCCATGCCCGAGGCAGGATTCGAACCTGCGACTGGAGCGGTCTCGCGGTTCCAGACTGCAGCGCCTTTAACCGCACGGCCACTTCGGCCGGCAATGCCTATTGCATTGTGGAGAAAGTAACACAGATGAAAGTTGATAAAAAAAAAGAAATTAAATCGAAATTAATACATAAAATTAATTAAAAACACATGAACAAAGATTTCGAGTGGAAAAAGAATGATAGGATGAAAAATAAGAGCAAATGAAGAAGACGATATTATTATTAAAATGACGTGACAAAGGGCGGAAACAAAAAAAATTCCATTTAAATCAGTTAACTGAATAAAACAGTGATTAAAGTCATTTCGATATAGATTTAAAAATAAATTAAGGCATCCGGCAAGATTTGAACCTACAACGTCCTATATGTGAAGCCCTTACCCCATCCATAAAGCTACACAATCGGTCTGTTTAATACACCTTTTTTTAACGATACTGAGCTCTATGCAAAATTCCTAAATACTTTTTTCGTCAATTACTCGCAAGTGAGGACCCAGCAGGGTGAATGGCTGCAGTGTTTGATGCCTGTTATCTTAACCTACATATTCGTATAGATGGTTTCAAAAAGTTGATTCGACCGCCAAGGACCTCTCCATCGCAGTCCACAGATCGTGGGCTCATGGTTAGCGTTGCTGCCGCTCGAGCACGGAGTTCTCCGACCAAGGACTGGGTCTTTGTGTTGTCCTAATAATTTCATCATCGTTCGTCAGAGTGGCGAGATTGGACTGTGTAAAGATTGGGAATTTGTACAGGCGCTGATAACCGCGAAACTGAGCGTCCCATAAACCGCCACCATCATCATCACGAATCGCAGTTGAGCACTACCCGGGATGACCATCGTTGGCGAATATGTCGGAACCTGAGGAGAGGTTTCACTCTTCCACTATTTTAGGAGTTACACTATTTTAACATATTTGAACCCACTTTAACCTTAGTTATGCATCCTTTGTGGACTCACATTATAATCCTTACCCGAAGCATTACTTCAGTATGCAAAATAGAAACATGATGCCTCATACACCTCACGTTTTTTGTCGCATAACTTCACATTAGCTGACAGAAATTAAGTGAATAGTCAACTAATTCATAATATAAGTAGATGGAATACTATTGAGCGCTTCTAAAGGCTTTGTTCATTACATTGTGATGACTGGGTGTTGTGTGATGTCCTTAGGTTAGTTAGGTTTAAGTAGTTCTAAGTTCTAGGGGACTGATGACCATAGATGTTAAGTCCCATAGTGCTCAGAGCCATTTGAACCATTTTTTTTTTCATTACATTCAATTATGTCACTTAGTTGGTTTTACACCCAAGCTTCAAAATTTAGATCGACAGCAGAGATCTTACGCCTCTTAAAACGTCGTCCCATGCTGTAGCTAATAAATAACAGAAATTCGTGCATATAATGAAATGCTGTAGAATATGAAAATCCGAGAAAGCAATTCAAAGAAAAATGTGTAGTAATTGGAAATATGTCTTCTGTTGAACTTACGTAATTATTGCACATAATGCGAAACATGGCGGTCAGACAGGCAACCCATTTAGCGCTCACTTCTAAATAATATACTTTTTAACTATACTAACACAGTCGAGCTGACTGGTGAATGTTGCTGTAACCATGATACTGAAAAAGAGAGACAGTGGTTTTTTGCCGTGCTACCATACTAGACGTTTAAAATGAACGATGGGTCTGCGATACCGATATTTCAGGTTAAGAGTTAATATAAACCTGAAAAATAAATAATATTTACTGCTGTAGCGGATTCTATCATGGACAATGAATAACAGTTGTGGGAGTCTCGTTAAGAGAAACGCGTGGTAAATAAGACCGTTTGACTGGATATAGCGCACATTCTAAATGGCTTACGCAATCAAATTGTGCAGTAGTCAATATAATAATAATTTCGTGTGGCTCAATGCCGGGTGAAAGGTTTCAATTGGACGCTACTTCTGCCATTAGTGAGTCCCTAAGCTTCCCTAATTATCCAATCGGCGAGAGGATACCTTCAATCTAACGTGGAATGCGAGCCACGTGTAGTTCCTTGCGACACCTCACATCGTCGAGAAGCGAAGACTAGGTTAAAGGCAGACAGAAAATTTCCGTAATGTGATTGGCATTCGGTCCCGCGACCTTCCCGTTTCCAAGCACGTGCTTTACCTCTAGTTCACCAGTTCTGACTGCAATAGTAAAAAAAAGGATAAAACTTAATTTCTACATTTGTTAGAACTCATTTCATTGCGTTGCGCAATTGTAAAGCAATTTTTGGGGGTTCCTGTGTAGCAGGAGATAGATTGTACCAACTGCTTTCTGAAAACAATAGTTGGCCCCGTGTCGTAGTCAAATGCCGTGATGATGCTGTAGGATAATAGAGCAATTCTCGCCCAGATCAAAGTGACTGCGCTCGAAGGACGGGAGAGAGAATAGCCGTGGAGCGAGATAGCGTGAAGCGGCGCGGAAGCCGGTTTGGCGGTGTCAAAGCGGTGGTGAGGTCGCGCCCGCCGGCCTTTGGTCCGCCGTAAAGGTCATCGGCGGCCAGTCCGCGCATTCCGCGTCCGCTCTCTCACCCACCATCGACCGTGCATCTTCCCTCCCTCCCGCCGCTTCCCATTCACTTGCTCACGCCGAGACACCGCTTGACAATCAAATTTTCTCCAGTTCTCCGGTCCTGTCCTTAATCGAGTGTATCCGTGCCGGTATCTCTCTCATACGCGGCTTTCTCTCCGAATCAATGGCAACTAATTTTCGACGCCGGCGTTACCCGAAGTGGTTAACACGCGCCAGGCGGTTGGCACGAGACCCGTACGATCGTCTTTCGAGATCGTGACATGTGCTGGATTCCAGTTCCTGATCACCGTGTTCAGAATTGCTCGGCGAGTGTGACACTTTTTACTATGAGCCTAGGGATGGGAGAAACCGACCGGTTGAGACCGATACCGGTATTTTAGTTCTGAATAACCGGTATTTTCGGTATTTGTTTGGTATCGGTTATAACAAGTATTTTTCTATTTTTTACGAATAACCGAGTAAAAAAACCGGAATCTCAGTTAACCATAGCAGGAATGCTAATTTTTACACCAACCTTTGTTTTTTTTAAAAAAGAGTAAAGTTTACTCATAAAATTTGCATTGGTTAGTAATATCACGTTTTTATAGAAAACAGGAAAAGTGATCAGTGCTACTTTAATAACAATGACGACAGAAACGAGCAACGAACACGAGACATAAGAATCGGAACATTACTACTGAGGCAATAACGTACGTGTTGTTGTGTGTTGTGGCGCAATGAATGTACCTCCGTACTCGAGAAGCCATTTTATGCTGCAATTCAGAGGGTGCTTCTGGTACTGTATCTTGTCCGCCTTCCTAACTTCCAATCGCGGATCGAGCCTGGGAAGAATAATCGTCAGCAGAAATTTATGTGAGCTCTAATTCCTCTGATTTTCTCGTTGGAATCATTTCGCGGGACTTATGTAGGAGTAGTATACTGATGGGGAAAAAATCACAACACCAAGAAGAAGTTGTGCGACTTAAACGAAAATTGGAAGGCGTATTTCTACATTTGAAATATGATGTCTGTTCCAATACCGTGTCAGTTGCATAAGAATGGTGCTAGAGGCGCCACTATGAGGATGAAAATCAGGTTTCCTTTAAATATACGCTGTAACGGTCATGAGCGTCGAAATCAAATGAAATGTCGTGTGGCTAGGGCCTCCCGTCTGATAGGCCGGTCGCCTTGCGCCAGTCTTTTGAGGTGACGCCACTTCGGCAACTTGTGTGTCGGTGAGAATGAAATGATGATGAAGACAACACAACACCCAGTCCGCGAGCGGGGACAATCTCCGACCCAGTCGGGAATCGGACCCGGACCCCTAGCGTGGCGTTCTGCCTCGCTGACCACTCAGATATGGAGGCGGACATGAGCGTTAGTTACCTCTGAGACTGGACGTGATGAGTTGATGTTAGTCAAGAATGACTTTAAGGTGACAAAGAAGCAGTTATCAACAACTCACTGAGTTTGAACTAGGTCGTGTAACAGGGCTATGAGAAGCTGGATGACCCTTCTGCGATATTGCATAATGGCTTGGCAGAACTGTAGCCACTGTACACGATTGCTTGCAGCGGTGGTCACGAGAATGTACAGTAGCGAGAAGACCGGGCTCCAGATGGCCTCGTGGCACTACCGAGAAGGAAGACGATCGTGTACGGCATATGGCTCTGGCGCATCGCACTGCATCTCCAGCAACAATGTGAACAGCAGTTAGCACCGCAGTGACACAAAGAACTGGTACAAATCGGTTACTTCAAGGGCAGCTCCGAGCCAGACGCTCTATAGCACTGAGTCCAAACCACCACCATTTGCAACTTTAGTGGTGGCAAGCGACAGCTCACGGGAGGGCAGCGTGCAGCTCTGTTTTGTTGTCTACTGAAAGCTGGTTCTGTCTCGGTGGCGGTGATGGCCGTATTGAGAGCATGCAACAAGCCTGTCTGACACACTTGACCTACTCCTGGAGTTGCGGTCTGGGGTGTGCTTTCGTGTGAGAACAGGAGCACACTCGCGGATATCCCGCATACCTTGACTTCGTACTTCATTCTGGTGATTCGATCTGTTGTACTCTCATTCGTGTACAGCATTGCAGGGATGTTTTCCGACAAGATAACAATCACCTACATACCGCTGTTATTACCCAAAATGCTCTACAGAATGCCTGCTCGATCACCAGATCTGTCTCCAATCGAGCACATTTGGGACATCGTCGGACGAAGACACCAGCATCATCCGCAAACAGCATTAGCTGTCACTGTATCTACCGATCAAGTGCAACAGTAATGGAACTCAGAAACTGACATCCGGCACCTGTACAACACAATGCACGCCCGTTTGTATGCTTGCATTCAGCGTCCTGGCGGCTACACCGGTTACTAATTACCAGAATTTTGCATTTGCAATGGCTTATCTTCCTCTTAACCTGTGGACTTGCAATGATGATCATTTAAATATGTTACCTAGACAACAGTATTAACGAAATTTCATTACTCTGCATTAATTATTTTTTTGGTGTTGCAATTTTCTTTCCGTCAATGTATGTTGCTCGACTCTTCTTCGTGCGTATGCTCTTAGAATTTCACCAGCCAACCTCTCCCTGATGTGCAACGCCTCTCATGTAATGTCTGCTCCCGCGCCCGCGTTCCCGGGTTCGATTCCCGGCGGGGTCAGGGAATTTCTCTGCCTCGTGATGACTAGGTGTTGTGTGATGTCCTTAGGATTAAGTAGTTCTAAGTTCTATGGGACTGATGACCATAGATGTTAAGTCCCATAGCGCTCAGAGTCATTTGAACCATTTTTTTTGTAATGTCTGCCACTGGAGTTACTTGAGCACCTCAGTAATGCTCCCGAGTCGAGTAAACGATCCCGTGAAGAAACGCGATGCTCTACGATGAATCTTCTCTATCGCTTCTATTAATCTAATTTAGCCTGTTCATAAATATGGTCCGATAATCAGTTAGTTCGAATCACGTTGCTAAACGACATTGCGGAACTGTATGGAATGGCTTCCTGAAATAACGGGATACGACATCAACCAGTACTGCATTGAATGCCTTCCGGAAGTCAGGGAAAACGGCAATAATTTCTCCAGTGTGACTTCGCGATATGTACGTGGTACAAAAATGTATTCCTTGACCAGTCTTAGATCGGTCGTGCACTATTAACAGTATATCTTAATGTAATGCCAAAACCATATTGTCGTGACTCATACAGCAGTTTTTTGAGCATTGCTGTGATGCTCTCACGCTAATGCAACCCCTGAGTAGTCCCTCAGATTTTTTGTTTATTGCACTTCTTCCGTTAATCCAACGTAGCAAGGACGCCAAACTGACGAACAATTCTATAATATTGTAGAACAAAAGCAAACTGGTGCTTTTCTTTTATCATAATGTTGTTCTACGAAGAACCGACGGAAGATTCTGTCAATATCACGAACAATTCTTAAGACATCATCGAACGAGGGCTTTGAAAGCAACTTCCTTCTTGGGTAGCTTTCACTTCCTTAGGATTTTTATAGTAAATATATTACGATATCTGTCATTCCCACAGTCAGATTTATATGGGCTTTCCATTTGCAGTCTCTCCGCATGTGTAATCCTAGATACGTCACAACTGAGACTGCAGCCAGTAATTTGATATACTGGATTAAATTTTATTATTTTGAACAGCCAGTCACTGCACGAAGTGCTGATCATAGACGTGTTTGCAAGTCCTCCGACATGTTGCAACAGTTTTCTGACGATATCACTTCACTGTATACCACTACATTGTTCTGTTTCGCAACCAATTTAGGAAAACTTATTCGATTCTGTTCGCCAGTTCTCTAGGTTTAGGCGTATACGTGGTTCGATATTTCGCACAAGCTGGTTGAAAATGTAAAATTGTACTCTTTGGCTACTTTGGATGTCTGCAACATCTGTACAGAGCCCAGAATGAATTTTCACTATGCAGTGGTTCGATATTTCGCACAAGCTGGTTGAAAATGTAAAATTCTACTCTTTGGCTACTTTGGATGTCTGTAATATCAGTACAGAGCCCAGAATGAATTTTCACTATGCTGATCTGAAACATCCTAACAGACTAAAACTGTGTCTGAGGCCAGACTCGAACCAGAGGTTTTTGCTGTTCGCTGGCAAGTGCCCTACCGACTACCGACTGAGCTATCCACGTACGATTCCCGATCTCCCCCCCCCCCCCAAAAATCCGCGACCCTGCCCTCACAGCCTTCTCCTATTTTCAAGTATTTTCCACACGTCACAGAAGTTCTCGTGGACAACTTACAACAGCACTAGAACGTCTGGACGAAGTGGTTTTTCGGGGAAATGGCTTAGCCACAGACGATAGGATTGTTTCTGGAATAAAATTTCATTGTGCAGGGAGATATGAGCTTATTTGAACCTTTCTGGAAGATGAGAACTGCATATTGGACCGACACGAACCTAGGACCTTTCCCAATATAGTTGTTTGGGTCTATTGTAGTTGACCAGGTTTCAATTCTTCATATTAATGTAAGAAGACGATGTTTTTTCCGTTGTTCAAAAAATGGCTCCAAGCACTATGGGACTTAACATCTGAGGTCATCAGTCCCCTAGACTTAGATCTACTTAAACCTGACTAACCTAAGGGCATCACACACATCCATGACCGAGGCAGGATTCGAACCTGCGACCGTAGCAGCCGCGTGGTTCCGGACTGAAGCGCCAAGAACCACTCGATCACAGCGGCCGGCGTTTCCATTGTTGCAACGACAGAAATGTGTAGTTATGTCCTGAATGTTGCGTCATAGGTCCAGGTACGTGAAGAAAACTCTTTTTACGAATTGCTTTCCTCCGACGAAAACCAAAACGCTGTATACATGCACATCATGCCATGCAGCGTGCATTAATGTTCTTCCGACATCATTGCGATTCCGTTCTACAACAATGAAAGGATGCCGCCGGTTATTGATATTTTTACTTGCGATTTTTCCGTGTAAATAGTTAACAGTAAACTTATATGGAGGCTTTTAGACTATTTTGGATTTTTACAATACGTTACAAGTTCTCTTTGTGTAGCTACAGTCCTCGTTTCGAACAGGTAAAATAGTGAGCGTTGTGGCATTCTGATGCAGTAGCTTCATAATGGGGACAACACCTTTGGTCTTTAAAGGTCATCAACATCGAGGGCATTATACACAAAACTTACCTGAAACGACCGAGAAAGGTCAGAGAATACGTAGCTGCTGCGCTATAAAGACACATTGCTACAGCCGTCGGAAGGGAATCGAAGCCACATCCGCAGATGATTAAAGAAATCTTAGAAGAATTACTTATGATCAGTTCACACATAACGGTAGTCACACACGTAGTAGTCATCTAGTATCCCCCGTATGCTTGAGCTCAGATAAACAAGATAGCTTTGGCAGTGTATTTTTCAACACATAACGCTACAGTTCGGTAATTCATTAATGTATTTCATAACTTGCTAGTAATGTTGGATAAGTAAGTAAGCCATGAAATACGACAGAATAAATGAAACACACGTACAGCATAGTGGAAAGAGTGTGTAGAATCTGCATCTGTTTATTTTACGCGTTGGCAATGAAAGATTGCAGTATTTATTTGTTTTATTCTATTTTTGTTATTTACTGTCACTAACACTGCTATTTGTTTCCGCGCTTCCCAGTAGAATTTTCAGTTTATTCACGTTTTATACTAATCCAGTTTTTCACAAGTTGGCAAATGATCCCAATTCATAACAGTGTCTTCTTTACTAAAAATTATACATTTGGGCGATGGATACACATCATATTTTATGCAAGTGCCCAACCAGGTAATCACGGCCTCAAATTAATCGTTGCGTTATCACAGTTTCGTTGCACAGGCATTCTGCAGATCTTCGCTGATTTTACTTTCGCTTTGGAGTATGAATTACATGCTCATTACGGAAATTTCTGTTTATTATTTTTATTAGAATAGTATGACAGAGATGGATATTTACTTTTTGTAAAATAATTTACTCAGTTACTTACAAGGACACGACACAGCAATCCGATCTTTGTATTTATTTGTATTTATGACACGTGAAATTGAGATCTCAAATATAAATCTCCTAAAGTAGTTCGATGCAATTCCCGAAAATTTTTGGGGAAACGGCTTTAAAGTTTTCCAGTCGTCTTTATTTTGCTAAAGACGAGTGTTTTCTTGGGCGAGCAGCGTTGGCTTTGTGGTAGCGTACTCGCTTGACCTGTGCAGGTCATGGATTCGATCGCCCAGAGAATCAAACTTTTAAGAAAAAGGTGCATTGTCTAAGAGAATTTCCGTGAAGCGCAAAATACATCAAGATCGGAAAAACATTGTAATGTTTTTCAATGTAAAACACTTAATTAACAATCTTTTATAGAAGATCGGTAATTAAGAATTTATGTTTGCAACGAAAATACGATTTTCTTGAGCGATATGTAATTAGAAAAAACAAGATGTGTATTTTTCCAAAAAAATGAAAACTAGAAGTATTAATTAATATATGCTCGTATTTGGTGAATTTTATATTTAAATGATGTAGATGTTCGAACTGAACGGAAAAAAGTGACTCGATCTAGCGGTTATGCATGTTCTAAGAGAATTTACGTGAAGCGCAAAATGCATGGAGATAGAAAAAATTTAATTTGTAATGTTTTTTGATATACACAATCTTAATTAACCATCTTTTACAGAAGATCGCTAGTTAAGAAGTTACAATGAAACCAGGATTTTTGTGAGCGATGCGTAATTAGAAATAATGAGACGTGCTTTTTTCCAAAAAATTACAATTACAGGTTTTAATTAGTATATACTTGGTGAATTTTATATTTAGCAGATGGACGTATTCTAACTGAACGGAAAAAACTACTCGATCCAGCGAGTACCAGTTTCGAGTGCTAACGATTTTTTCCACATTGATATTCTGCACATCACGGAAATGCTCGGAGAACCTGCAAATTTCTTTAAAAACTTGATTTCGCCAGGAGCCGAACACAGGCCCCCTCCGTGGCAGGGGAGCGTTCTACCTCAGCGCCACACTGCTTGTCGAAAACACCATTTTATTTCAGTGTATTAATGACGGTCGGAAAACTTCAAAGACGATTTGCTCGAGAGTATTTCAGAGCTGCATCGAAATGCTTTGGGAGATTGATATTTTACTTCTGAACCTCATGTACCATAAATAAATAAATTACGAAAACCCGACTGCTGTATCGTCTCACTGTTAGTCTGATATCTTATTATGGCGAATCTCCGTATACGTAGGCCCTCCCGTCGGGTAGATCGGTCGCCTAGTGCAAGGCTTTTGATTTGACGCCACTGCGGCGACTTGTGCGTCGATAGGAATGAGATGATGACGAAAACACAACACCCAGTCACTCAGCCCGGAATCGAACCCACGCCCCTCGTCATGACAGTCCGTCGCACCGACCACTGAGCTATCGGGGCGGACACACCTATGTAAACAGAGGGTGTTCCGACGTAACGATAAGCGCCCGCAAGAAGATGAAGGACGCAAGAGCAGAGGAGGCTGTGAGACGACGTCAGCCAATAGTTCGCTGACTACGACAGGAGCGGCCTCTAGCCGAAGATCATACAAGCGCCGCTCCTGCCAGCTTCGGCCGGACAGTAGAAGACCGGCAGCAGCAGACCAGACAGTAGAAGACGGACACTAACAGAGGGGACAAGAAGAGCAGTGATTTTAACGATAGCAGTCACTTATGAGAAGGCGTGAATAACTTGCACGGACATTGTAATTATCGAAGTACTTTGATTATTTTCATGTCGCCCATCGCTTGAGACACCATTGTAAACCCAAAGTTAAGTACTGTCAATCTACTTTATTGTAATAAAAACCATTAATCTGATTTGCTTGAATTGTTGTATAGCTATCCGAGAAGGCAGCATCCTTTAGGCATCCTATAAGATAAGAGTGGGCAGGACCCAGAGAGGACAGTTCTTGTTCCGCTGTACACGGCTGAACGAAGATGTTCTAAGCTATCTTCTTTGTTGCTGGACTACTCTTCCTGAGAATTCTACAAGCTAATTTGTCCGAGTTCTGCCTTTCCTATGATTAGTTGCGTGCCCTAGTTCCACTTTAAATCGCTCCCAGCTCATATTCCCAAATATTTGATGGATGAAACTGTTTCCATTAATTGCTCGGCAGTTAAATGATCATACAATAACGCGGATTTCTGTCTATTGGCCGCAGTATGTTGTATTTATACTGAGGGACAGCTGCCAATCCCTGCACTAGGCGTCGATCCTCTCCATCCGTATGGCTACATCCTTGATGATTACTTCTTTTCCTTTCGTTAGTAATGGTTCCACATCAAACAGAATTTTGAAGATGACTAACATCTTTGGCTTTTCGTATGAATATGTATCATGAAGGGCTAGTGTTGAATCACTGAGCATCGCTACTGTTTGAGACTTTCTTTTTCGAACACATAGTTGATGTAACGCAAGATGGCTTGAAATTCACCGTCAAAGCTTTTGTAATATCTGTTATGGTCGAAGGAAACAAGTAGTGGCATCTGCATACCCATAGAGCCAACCTTCTGTTGCAGGAGGCTTTGAAAACATGCGAACTGGCATTGGTTTCCTGCCAAAGTGAATTTAACGGTGATTTAAATGTATGTGAGGGGAGACATACAGTCAGTCAGGGTAACTTTTTACCAGTCAGGGTATATTTGTACCACTTACTACTTTCGTTTCAAATGGCTTCTGCTCCATCTACGAGCATTATTTTGTACTAAAAGAAGGTTTTACTACCTCTGTGGTTTCTAGTTGCTATTTCAGTTATCTTTCCACCTTCTTACAAGATTTCAGGCTTTTGATTACGCTTTAAAAGCTTCGGCTATGAAGAGAGCTTCTGGCGACATTGATTAAAGTTGAACAGTACCAAGTGTATGTAAATATCTCGATATTTCAAAGTAAACCTGATATGTTGATTTAACACTGATTTTTTTTTTTTTTTTTTTTTTTTTTTTTACTTCTTAGTAACACCTGATTTCCTTCTGACATGATCTGAATTTACCCAGAGCATTAGATATAGGAAATATACTGTCTTTTTTAAGACTACTCTAAAGTTATCCTAAATGGCAGTGTAGCTTTGTACCAGAAATGAATAGGGCATACTTAGTACACATTTTCACTTTCCCAATTACTCAATAACTATAGATATAAAATGTTACAATGTCCGTTGTGATGTGTAATTTATTTTGTGTCCAGTATTTTCAAAAAATGGAAAAAAGTAGTACAAAGCTACCCTGACTGACTGTACGGTATTAAGTTTTCTTTTTCTACAGATGAGCACCAATCGTCTCTTGTATCACCTATTCTTTGAATAAACACGTTTAGTGTTTCTAGTTTTCTGGATGTCTTACATAATCCCACTAGTCACTGCCTGATGATAATACGAATAATTTTTCGTACTGCAAAATTGCTGCTCTTTTGACATCAAGATATACAGAGCTATAGAAATGAACGCTCCAAATCAGATGCAATAAGAAAATACGTTTTCTAATATTTTACATGGCCGGTCTGCTTTGGCTTATTGACATTATGAAGTGATCTGCTAACTAATGATAATAAAATTATCTGCACATAAACTGTAGCTATTTCACGTTTACATTTGTGCTGGTATTTACATCCAGTTGCAAGTAACGACAATACTGCATCTATAGTAAAATTTTGCTCTGATGTCTCGGTAAGAATAACAGTTCTTGCAATTATGAAACGTAAAAATACGTTTTTGTCAGATAGCTTGACAGTTCAGTTTTGACAGTTCTTTACTTTGATGCTGTATCTTTACAAAGCATATACAGCTTACCAGAGACGATGTTACCTTTAAATTTTATCTATGGTCCGCGTTAATTTTTTTGGTTACTCTTTGACTATGTCTTTTCGTGTTCTGTTATGTCACTGAAGTTTTCCAGATAGTATTTTTGTTTAAAATATTTGTGTTGATTTAGACTTTCGTGTGGATATTTCCTTCTATGAATACAAATTTCCAGTTTAAGAACATTCGTAGGTAGTCCTTTCGGTATTTTGTGTAATATTTCTAACGCAGTTTCAGTTTTTTCCACTTTTTGACGTTGAATTTTCAGGTGTAAGCTTAACGGATTGCTGTCGCTGTTTCTAATGTGTTCTTTAAATCTGGCGTTGAAATTTCTTCAGGTTTGGATAATATAGAAATTGTTGCAATCATCACAGTTGATTTTGTATATTCCAGAAGTCGCATATTCTGAGATTTTGGTTGTGCTTAAACGTCATTTCGTTATAAGATCGTTGTTTGTACGGGAAGCCAGTAGTACGTGTATGGAATTAAATAGTGCATTCATTTTATTTAAAATTCGTACGTGGTAAATTGTACGTACGTAGGTTGTTCTATGTTCTGTTAAGGTTTTTCTGGTAAAATGTATGTTATTATGTCTCGTGATGGGATTCGGTTTTGTGTGCTTTTTATACACTATTGTTACTATATTTGTATGAATTCAGTTATGCAAAAAGAACTGGAAAAACCCTGTTACAAAGCCTGCAAAAATGATTTTGATCCAGATATAGTAAAAAAATTGTATAAAAACACACAAAACCGAAACCCATCATGATACATAAAGGCATACATCTTATCAGAGAAATCTTAACAAAACCCAGAACAACCTACATACCTGCAATTTACCTAGGACGAATATCAAATAAGATAAATGAGCTATTTAAATCCATACTCACACAACTCGCTTTCCGTAGAAACAACAATCTTATAACGAAACGACGTTCAAGCACAACCAAAATTTTTAGGATCTGCCACTTCTGGAATAAGTGACGATTGCAAAAAAATCTATATTGGCCAAACCGGATGGAATTTTAACACCAGATTTAAAGAACACACTAGAAACTGTGATACTAATCCGTCAAGCTTCTATTTACACCTGAAAACTCAGCACCAAAAGAGGAGAAAATTGAAACTGTGTTGGAAATATTACGCAAAATACCGAAAGGGCTTCCTACGAACATTCTCGAGGAAATGGACATTTATAATCATACAAGGAAGTATCCACACGAAATTCTAAATGAACACACAGATCTTAAACATAAATACTACTTAGAAAACTTCATTAACATAATAGAACACGAAAAGACATAGTCAAATGGTACACAAAATTTACGCGGACCATAAATAAAATTCAAAGGAAAATAAGAACAACGAAATGTAACATCATCTCTGGTAGGCTGTATATACTTTGTAAACATCAAGCATCGTAGTAAAGAACTGTCAAACTGAATTGTGAAAATATCTGTGAAAAACGTATTTTTACGCTTCATAACTACAAGAACTCTTATACTTACGGAGACATGACAGAAAGACTTTACTATAGGTGCAATATAGTCCTCATTCCAACTAGACGTAAGTAACAACGCAAATGTAAACATATAAGAGCCGCAGTTTATGTACAGATCATCTTAATCATGTTATTTCGCAAGTCACTTGATAATGCCAATAAGCCGAAACAGGCCTGTCGTGTAAAATATAAAAAGACGTACTATATTATTGCAGCTGATCTGGAGCATTGATCTCCATAATGTCTTATACCGATGTATACTATGATGCGGGTTCAACAGAACGTAAAATGTACGTTATTCAAAACTATCTGCAGCGTGGATAGTGATATTTTTCAACTGATCCTGCTGTAGTTGCTGCTGCTTCTGATTATGCGTTTGAAGAGACTAAACACCTAACGTCATTTGTGTATGACATCCCCAGGACAGAACCAGCCGCGCCGAGTGGCCGCGCGGTTTAGGGCGCCATGTTACGGATTGCGCGGCCCCTCCCGCCGTAGGTTCGAGTCCTCCCTTGGGCATGGGTGTGTGTTTTGTTCTTAGCATAAGTTAGTTTGAGTAGTGCGTAAGTCTAGGGACCGATGACCTCAGCAGTTTGGTCCCTTAGGAATTCAAACACACACACACACACACACACACACACACACACACACACACACACACAAATACACACACACGAACAGAATCAGTGTACCTCAACTGTCTCGTCTAGACTAAACCTAGTGTGCAAGTGTGAGAAGGTCTTCTAAATATTTGCGTACCGTGTATCTGAGGCGGTACGTGGGTACCAGTCGGGTTTTTACCTAGTGGAATGTGGGAAGCCAGCAAAATACCAAAGTCAGGTTGCCTAGCTCGCCAGATCCAGTCGTTAATCCACGTGATGGATTCGATCCGGGTCTTTCTCATCCCCAGTGTCCAGCAAGCTGCGCGTCACATGCAAATGATTGTAAGCCAATTACAGTGGACACCATCAGACTTCCAAAAAGCATTAGCGGCGTCAATACGCTTCGTAAGTGGAATTGAAGGTTAAGACGAAACAACCCAGTTTCTCCCGAGGTTACCTCTCAAGGACGCTTAGTCTATTCATCACCCTTTTAGCCGCTTTTCCAATTCAGTTTGCGGTCTAGGTTGATGCCGAGATACTTTGAATCCTCATTAAGTGCAAAAAAATTCATTATAAATATTAATATCAGGTGTTTCCTGAGCTGAGACAGTGCTGATATCCTTGCCATTTACTTATGATCAACCTTTCAAACCGTTTAAAGCTTAATTCATCTCTATCGCCAATACCCTTATATCCTTCTTGGTAAGTGAGTTCTATAAAATTAAGTCAGCAGCATATAGAGCTATACTGAAGTTTCTGCTTCTACTAGGGCAGCAGGTATATGATCAACCATAACAACTAAGAGTTGAGTGTAAACTGCTCTCTTAGGAAGACCCTTTTTTATTTCGAAAGCAATTTGAAGTCGTCTGATTTAGTCTAGTTATGGAATGCCCTGGGTACATTATGAGCTGCAGCTAACTCAATATTTTGTCAATAGTTCCTGACAGCCTTATTTTGGCAGGTACATTTTAAACGCCTCAAGAGTAATTAGCATCCTTAAAATATATGAAGACCGCTAATGGTGAATTCCTTCCGTTCATCCCATCCTTGGCGTTATGGGCAAATTTTAAAATTTGTTGCTTCACAGAATGATTCTTCCGAAAACCTACGTTTTCCTTACTTAAGATTTTTCTGATCTTCGCTTACGGAAGATAATTATTCTGGTTTTATTCCTGATTGCTGTTATTTCCAAATTTGATTGAAAATTAGTAGCATCGAATGGTGACGTTTCTTTCAAAGTTTACCAGAACGTATTATAATAAACAGGAAAATTTAGGTGTTTGTTAACAAACGTCTCTCCGACGATACTGCCTCTGCAGAAGCATTTAACCGTGGAAAAACACAATATTTTTTTCTGAACAGGCTAGCAGTTGAGTGAAATTACTTTCTTCTATACAGCAGTGTCGAATTAATACACAATTTATAAACCCGTTTTTATTGAAATCGTCTGATTATATTTCTGAAAGGAATTCTGTTGAACACTATAATATAAGGGACAGTCAAATGGAAATGAGATAGAAGGAGAAAAAGTACGCAAATTATTTATTGTTTCGGAAGTAATCGCCGTAACTGTTAACACAGTTATCCCGTGTGAGACAAGCCGGTCAGTGTTTTCGGATACCTACGGAACCATGATTTTACACAGGCGTGCACCTTTTCGTCCAAAGCAAATCGATGGCCACGAATGTCTCGCTTCAGGGCTCCAAACACATGGGAATTGCATAGGGAGAGATCGGGACTGTATGGAGGGTGTGTAAGAGCTTCGCAGCGAAACTTCTGCAGCGTGCTCGAAACAACATGCCTTATCTTGCCAGGACTGTCTCACAATATATGAACAGTTATAGCGTTTACTTTTGAAACAATAAAACAGCTCACTTACTTTGTTCCATCCGTCTCGTTTTCATTTTAATGACCCTTATGTAAAGCAAGAAAATTTTAAAGTAGATTTATGTTAGACCTACTCGCGCAATAAGCGGTTTATACACTGTACTTGAGTAACGGCCACCTCGTGTCATTTCCCTGCTGCATTCTTAAATGTTAATTTACGTATTTGGTTAAATACAGGGTGATTATAATTAAAGTTAAACCTTCAAAACGCTGTAGAAATAACACCACTGGTAAGAATGATGTCAAATTACAACGGAATATTATCGGGGAAGGGGGAAAAAGTATGGCAGAAGGAAAAAAAAACAGTGTTACAATTTATCAGTAGATGGCGCTGGATGTGTCAGAATACGTAAATGAAAATAACACCTGTCATGCGAACGACCCACTGAAGTTGGTACAAACATTCGGGGTACACCGTTCTTCGCCATGACTGTCTCAATGCAGGATCGCGCTCTGCTTGTAAAGCTGTACTAGACGAATGATGACTGTCCACACGTCGCTCTATAGAAGTTCCTGACTCTGAATGGTTTTAAAAAAGGCGTTGGTCTGATAACTGCCGTGGGTCTGGAGAAAATGATTCGGAAATCCGAAAAGACGTGTTCGTTTGGTGTGCAACCTGGTAGAGGGAGGAAGCGAATTGATTCGACGTCAGTGGAGGCAGTGGCCACAGCAATGCAGGAGGAGATGAGTGGTGGTGTTCAAACGTGTAGGCGCGGAGAATTGCCCGAACATTGGACATACCCGTGAGCACGGCGTGTAAAGTCGTACGAAACATCCTTCTTTGCTATCGATTTAAAATGAAACATGTGCACGAGCTGCTTCCTGTTGAACTGCCAGCAAGAGAGACCTTTTCTTTAGAATTTATTGCTCGCATGGATGTGGACAATGATTGGCCGTGGAAGGTTTCGTGGACAGACGAAGACCACTTCCATCTGACAGGATATGTCAATACACAGAATTGCCGAACATGGGCAACGGAAAATCCACACGTAAATCAACTCCCCGCTTCATCCTGAAAAGATCACTGTGCGGTGCGGGTTTACGGCATCATGTATCACAGGGCCATATATTTTCGAAGAGACAGGTGCCTCCAGTCCTGTTACCTGTACCGTCACCGGTAAGCGCTGTGAGTGTCTTTTGCGCAACCACGTCAGTCCAGCTCTCCAACAGGGTTGATGCGTGGATGGGATCATTTTTATGGAAGATGGTGCACCTCCGAACATTGAAAATCCAGCTAAGCAGCTGCTGAAGCGCCATTTCGGAAATGCTAGAATTATCAGCCGCCATTTCCCTACAGTCTGGCCTTCCCGATCACCTGATCTTAATCCTTGTAACTTCTGGCTGTAGGGCTATCTGAAAGATGTTATGTTCAGTGTTCCGATAGCAAACTTAGCTGCACTGGAGGCATGCACTGCGCAACACATTCTGAACGTGACCCCGGAAACACTTCGATCAGTTGTGGAACATGCCGTTTCTCGATTTCAACTTGTTGCTGAAAGCAGTGGACAGCATATTGAACATGTTTTGCTTCAGTCACACGGAAATTAATAATCCAATTTCATTTTAACTGATGCTTTTTATGCGGTACAATTGGCCTGAGTACAATTGAAAACCGATTTTTCCCCTTTATTGTATTTCAATGCCCCTCTCTGGGGCGGGCTGGCACCAGCATATGCGCTGCTCTTCAGCTGAAAGACGGTAATTGTACAAAAGAAGACATTTAAAATAACAGAAAGGAGCAAATGTGGTGTACACAAATATAAAAAGGGGGAACAGTACAGAAGAGAATAGACAAAAAAGGGGACGACCGTAAAATGGAGATAAAAACCATAAAAAAGTAGCACACACAATAAAATCACACACTGGGACAATTAAAGAAAACAAGGCGAAGTATGACCATAGCATAAAAGGATCGACGGACGGCGTAGCACATAACAATCACTGACAGTAAATCTATGTACAAGTCCAGTAGGACACTGATCACGATGAGCAAACACAGGATCTGCCAGGGGTATAGAGACGAGGGAGAAGCGAAGAAGGGAGGGAAGGGGAAGCTGGGATTTGGAATATTCGACAGGTTGGCCTCGGTGGAAAATCAGGGGACTCCGGGTGAGGAGATGGTCGACGGAGAGAGCGACTCCAAAAAGATCTGCACTAGATGAGTGGGACCGGAGGCACTGTGGACAGAGCGGATTTCCAGGTGCGGTAGTCAGTTCAGTTCCGCCAACACCTCACCTTTCACGATCACTGCACCGAGCTCGGTGATCACGTTAGTGTAGGTGGGGCGGGAGGGGGGGGGGATGACGGGAAGGCTGGGGCTGACGAGGACAGGAAGGGTGTCAGGGACGTGTGGGGGCCAAATATAATGCACAGGAATGTACAGAGGTGGTCTGTACGAAAGGAGGGGGTGGGGGACTCGACGAGGACCGAGTCCCTGTGGGGAATCAGTCGGGAGACGGGAAAACCGGGTAGATACTTACATATGTCCACGGTGAGGGTACGGACGTCGAGGAACTCGGGGTCCGGGGTCGACAGGACAAAGGTGTGCCGGCCGGAGTGGCCGAGAGGTTCTAGGGGCTTCAGTCTGGAACCGCGCGACCGCTACGGTCGCAGGTTCGAATCCTGTCTCGGGCATGGATGTGTGTGATGTCCTTAGGTTAGTTAGGTTTAAGTAGTTCTAAGTTCTAGGGGACTGATGACCTCTGCTGTTAAGTCCCATAGTGCTCAGAGCCATTTGAACCATTTGACAAAGGTGTGGAGGGTGGGGGCTGGGGAACGGGTGTCAGGAGGAGGGTGATGTCCACGGAGATGACGGCAGGAGGGGGAGGAGGCAGTGACTTTTTGTGGGAAGTGGTGGGAGCAGAGTCAGCAGTGACGCGTTCTGGGGTTTTTGGAGAGTGTAGGCTGGGAGAGGGGAGAGGGACAGGGAGGAGAGAGACGTGGCAGGCGGGGGAGATCCCGTAGGCCCGGCGGCGGTGCCGGGAGGTGCGGCCGGTTCGGGGGCGGCCACGGTGGCCCGGCTGGACTCGATGCGGGCAGGGGACGCAGACGACGGAGCGACGGGGAGTGGGGGGAGTGAGAGAGGGGAAGCCGACCGCGTGAGGGGTCGCAGCAGAGGCGTACGTGAGGGGGGAGGCGACTTATAAAGAGGGAGGCCAGTGGCGGCACTCCAGGAAGTGGGGGAGGGGGAGGTGTAGATGACAGTGGAGGCTGGAAGGCTCGTGACGGACAGACGACGACGGACGGGCGGCGACGACGAATGACGGCAGGCGGACAGCAGGCGGCGGCGAGCTCCGGGCGGCACGGCGAGCTCCGGGTGGCGGCGGCCCACAGACGGCCGACAGCACCGGGCGGCCACGATGGCGGACGGACCACAGTGGCCGGCAGACGGACCGACGGCAACAGCAAGAGGCGCTTCCAAACAGTAGATTACGCACTGGGGGTAGCCCAGGCAGTATAATCCGTCGACTTCGAATTGAGGGGATCCAGCACTCTAGATGAAAACCGATGTGAGTGATGCTTTTTATGCGGTTTTCGACCTCAGGACGACTGAAAGCCGATTTTTACCATCCGAAGAGATATGACCTTGCCGTGGTGGATGGGCTTACGTAACTAACAGTATCACACCTGAACACCCGTGCACACTGATTAATACAGTTTTTTTAACGTCAAACGTACACCTTAGGCATTGTTGTACGATTCATTTGGCATTTGTAGTCGACCGCTATTAAATTACGATGCTTACAGCGCCATCTATTGCTACATTTTGTAACTATTTATTTTTCTAGTGCCATACGTTTTCCCCCTTCTCCAATAATATTCCGTTGCAATTTGACGTCATTCCGACCGGTGGTTTTATTTCCGTAGCGGTTTGAAAGTTTAACTTTAATTACGATCACCCTGTACTTCTGACACAGACAAAAACCTTTAACGGAACATATATTTTTATGACCGTCTCCTTTCTTTCATCACGAGGAAGCAATGTTAACCGGCAATCGCTGGAGGCAGTCAAACGGTACTCGAAGAAACGTTAGGTTACTGAACAGTAGCATTTAGCAGACTCTTTCGTCACGATAACGTGAACGATCACTGACAACGACTAAAAACGTATCACGAGTATTTGAACTTTCCATTGTTGACGCACCTGCAGGAACGCAATCCTACGATAAAATAAGAGTAACAACGAATCTGCTTCAGACTGCAATTCAATAGTCTCAAAATATTTTTTTGTTGTAACATGATCGGCTTAGAGGCTACTGGTTTCATTTTAAAATATATAAATTCATCTTATCATTTACATAAGCAAAGTAGTTTGTGAGATTATTGAAATGATTAGAATGGAAAGTCACTAACGGTTTATCAGCCTTATGGATAATGTTCTTTATGTATGTCTTGCTGTTATAAAAATCTACCAGGTGGTAGTAACATTGTGTTTGTCAATGAAAGAAATGAAGTCGATTAGTAAGAAATTGCGAGTAAGAATAAATTTGCGTCGGATTGCAGGTAAGTGATTTTTTGTAACACGCTTCATTTCGAGGCAACTATCCTCTCCATCAGTTGTAACTGTCACGTATACATCCTGAGTAATCTTAACTTGTCGTTCGAAAAATACCACCAAATTATCACAGAACCACCTAATGCCTAAATTATGTATTCCACACACTGCTGGTTAAATACCTCAATGGGCGATTGCTGTATTCTTGCATCATTTGAAAAAAGGTCATGCGGTGACACGTAGGACTACACTGGATCATTCGTACCAGCTACTCTCCAGTTTTCCTGTCGTTTGGCCCATCGAAGAGTTGAAGCTTAATGTGCCTATTTCTTCGCAGTATTGATTCGGAAACAGGTTGAGATGGAACTGCATTCACAACAATTCTTGTCGGGTTAGAAACCGATTTTCATCGACGAGGCGTGACACACTCTTGTCGGTTTGGATTATTTTATGAGCACTGTCCTTATGCCGCGCAATATCACTGTCAGTGGTACACCATTCCTTTGGGCAGTCCGCCGTCGCACACCAACAAATCGGGCTACTTCATTCAAAGTCTGGTCACGAGCACTGCCTTCTGTCATTCTGTCGCGTATCAACGTCTGTCCATCTCACCGCGTTCATTCCGTACGGCAACTGAAACGTACACAGATCTCCACTTACGTGGCTTACGTCAGCGGCGCAGGTTGCCAAGTCCGAGCGATACCAGTCCTACAAAATTTAGAACGCTCCAAAGCAAACAGTGTGCTCCCTTAACTGGATCACTAGTTCTGCTCTTACGATACAACTATATCATTTAACCAAGATGACCAGATATGCGTTTTAATAGACCTAAAATGTTGGTTGAGACTCTGTTAACAGCAGAATTAGAGGGCGGTGACGTAGCCGTCAGTTTTGCAATATGTACAGGTTAGGAACAGTGTGTGCCCATGATATCATGGCATGTCAGTGAATCCTTGTATCGTTTCTCTGCAAGCAGTGATCCTGAATTTCACTACTCACAGTAATTTCCCAAGTGAATAAGTCTCTTTAAAAGTACATGATATTTGACATTTGATGCGTTGGAGCTGGCTCCCTCCCATCAGAGCGCTGAGCGTCACGCCGTTGCCAAAGTGCCACAACTATAGGTCAGTTCACTTCAAATTCCTTATCCGGCATTCTTTCTTGGTTCCCGAATCGTAGCTCTGGCACTTTTATTTCGTGTTTCTTCCTACATTATAACCGCACCACAAACAACAGAAGCACACATAACGATGCTAATGAAATACACACATTTCATACACAGCACTAACTAAACACTACTGGATAGCCGCGTGGTCTAAGGCACCTTGTCACGGTTCGTGCGCCCCCCACCCTTCCTCCCGGAGGTTCGAGTCCTCCCTCGGGCATGGGTTTGTGTGCTGTCCTTACCGTAAATCAATTTAAGTTAGATTAAGTAGTGTGTACGCCTAGGGACCGATGACCTTAGCAGTTTGTTCCCATAGGAACTTACCACAAATTTCCAAAACTACTGGATACTTCCACATACGATGGGATACAGCTTCACATATGCGGTTGTCACAGTCACAGAGCTCGACTTACGCTAGATAAGCTTCGCACGTCATTGCGGAAAACCGAATTTCTGAAGGCTGCAGTTGATCATTGTGACTATCATGACAGTCAAACACCTAACAACTTCACGTAACGTTCTGCTTTAACCGCTATCAGCAATACTTCTCCAGTTTCTTAGGGGGCACCTTTAATGATCCACCTCGCAGCTGGGACGTCCACACCACGAGAAGCTGAAAACTAATCTGAACCTACCCGAACCGATAACGGAATCTACGCCAACTCAACGAGAAGACACGTTTGGACGTGCCGGCCGACGCATGACCCGCTACTCAAGGCGCTCATGCAAAAATAAAAAAGAATAAAAAATAGAAGTTAAGTAAATAAATTAATTAAAAACTGATTATGTTTAGTTTCTATGGGTCCCGTGCGTTTTCCTTCCCTTTACTCTTTCTTGCCGTCTCATAGCTATAGATTAGCCGTACTGGGAGTAGGATAGGAACGAACGCCTGAAGTGGTAGTTTTTTTTTTTTTTTTTTTTTTAGGGCGTAAGTGACGGTGGCTATTTTCCTTCCTTTTATTTGAATCCCTTTTCTACTCCCCAGGAGAAGACAAAAAATGTGGATAAGGCGTAAAAAAGAAAGCGCAATGCATGCTGTGCTGACGGTCGTAGGTTCGAATATCGACAACTAACGCAAATTTTTTTATTTCCATATCTAATCAAAAGAGTTTGGTTATCATTTTTGTTCAATTAATTGACCTATATGTAATTTTTTGTCTGTAATTCTTTGCCATGTCAGTTTCATCATCGTATTGACTTTTTTATTTGCTCTTACTTTTCTACCTATCATTCTTTCTTCGTCTGGAATCTGCCTGTGTCGTCTATAACTGCCACCAAGCGTCAACGAGGACTGGTCATCCGTTGGTAAGGCGGCAGCTCGTGTAGCCAGTGACAGGATAGTTTCAGGTAACGAATGATAGCAAGAAATTAGTTAGCTTTTAGCGCTGAAACTGTACATTATCTATCTCGATTTTGCTCGTATAGGTTAGCTTTAACAGGCGTGAACAAGGCGATCGTGATTTTAGTTCTACCGCAGATTGTTAAGAACCACTTTCTCGGATGCCTTACACACCGCGAGGTTGTGGTTGCCTTAGAACACGAATTTAAATTCAGGGCTACAAAACGCGTCATCTGCCACAGTTCAGTCACTGGTCACTTAAAATCAGCTGTCAGTGGAGCATCTCGCATTTCCGACATGCCTTGCTGCTTCCACTTCTAACATTGCTCGACGTTGCGCATCTGTGAAATGACTTGCCGTGTTTGTGTGTTACCCTAACCTGGCGGCAGTCTGCGGCCGATCTAGCAACGCCGTAGCGGTGAGTGACCCAAGTAATTTTAAATGGACTATAGGGTTGATCGTATTCTTTTGACCAGAGACATCAGTCTCCCCCCTACGTTTCTCAATCACTCGTACCCTGTGTGTGGAGGGACTAGCACGAACTACGACTCAAATCAGGCTACCTTTCGCATACTTAGAACTGGTTATGACTCTATGCTCTGATTCATACTAAGCTCTTTGTGCTACGGAATATGGTGAGACTAGAGTGTGGTGGCGGGATCCGTGAATAATAATGAGGAAGTGCTTCAGATGATTTGTTGTCCAGCTCGAAATCGCGGTCGGTCTGCTGACCATTTCTCCATTGTTGCAGTCCATCTGCGGCTTTGATCCCCGGGTATACACGCAATGCTACCTCATCAGTCGCCTAGAACTTAGAACTACTTAAACCTAACTAACCTAAGGACATCACACACATCCATACCCGAGACAGGATTCGAACCTGCGACCGTAGCGGTCGCTCGGTTCCAGGCTAATAGTTTCATAATGAGGGGTTTCTGGCATTTTACACTACCGGCCATTAAAATTGCTACACCACGAAGATGACGTGCTACAGACGCGAAATTTAAAGGACAGGAAGAAGATGCTGTGATATGCAAATAAATAGCTTTTCAGAGCATTCACACAAGGTTGGCGCCGATGGCGACACCTACAACGTGCAGACATGAGGAAAGTTTCCAACCGATTTCTCATGCACAAACAGCAGTTGACCGGCGTTGCCTGGTGAAACGTTGTTGTGGTGCCTCGTGTAAGGAGGAGAAATGCGTACCATCACGTTTCCGACTTTGATAAAGGTCGGATTTTAGCCTATCGCGATTGCGGTTTATCATATCGCGACATTGCTGCTCGCGTTGGTCGAGATCCAATGACTGTTAGCAGAATATGGAATCGGTGGGTTCAGGAGGGATCCCAACGGCCTCGTATCACTAGCAGTCGAGATGACAGGCATCTTATCCGCATGGCTGTAACAGATCGTGCAGCCACGTCTCGATCCCTGAGTCAACAGCTGGGGACGTTTGCAAGACAGCAACCATCTGCACGAACAGTTCGACAACGTTTGCAGCAGCATGGACTACCAGTTCGGAGACTGTGGCTGCGGTTACCCTTGACGCTGCATCACAGACAGGAGCGCCTGCGATGGTGTACTCAACGACGAACCTGGGTGCACGAATGGCAAAACATAATTTTTTCGGATGAATCCAGGTTCTGTTTACAGCATCGTGATAGTCACATCCGTGCTTGGCGACATCGATGTGTTACGACCCGTGGCTCTACCCTTCATTCGATCCCTGCGAAACCCTTCATTTCAGTAGGATAATGCACGACCGCATGTTGCAGGTCCTGTACGGGCCTTTATGGGTACAGAAAATGTTCGACTGCTGCCCCGGTCAGCACATTCTCCAGATCTCTCACCAATTGAAAACGTCTGGTCAGTGGTGGGCGAGGAACTGGCTCGTCACAATACGTACCCGTTTATCATTTGCATTTCTTCTTGGTGCAAAAATTTTAATGGCCAGTAGTGTATTATTCCAAATGTCGTGTGATTAAGCCTTAGCTCTCCTTTTAACCCTTCGCACACTCTGTCTGGCGAATATACTCTCACCTGTGTATTATGCTGTTTGTATAAAGTTATTATGGAATATGTGTAAGTTTTGTCCGAGTCGAATATGATAATATGAAACTTGTTGGGTAACGAACCGTGAACGGTGCAAAACTTATTTCTTAATGTGAAATTTCTACTGAGTCTAAAGTACATCACTAATCAAATTTCATTACGAGATATTATAACAATAATAGAACGCCATATTTGTACGATTTAGTCTTTACTAACTGCAGTCGCTATAAACGGAAAGATAAGTATTTAATGGCGTAACGTGGGTGTTGCTCGCTCCCTGCCGGTATGTTGGATATTCGCGGCGATCGGAATAATGCAGTTTAGGGTGGCGCTTGCACAGCATTTTGGGGGAGCCGTACGGCGCCGAGACTCGCCGATCGATGCTTGCGGTCTCGTTTGGTGCATTTTACACCAGAGTTGGCTGCGCACCGCCGTATTCTTTGCATTCCAGCGCGCACGCAAATATCGAAACACGGACACGTGTACGCACCGTTCCCGTACCGCATTCTCGCCAAAATGCTTCGATATGTACAGTGATCGGTTTCGCTCGAGCTTAATTGGTTCCCTGCCCGTCATTTCTAACACTGCCACTAATGCAATAACAACACTTTCGCTATTTCCACAGTTTTTATTACGCAAACAATTAAACGGCCAAAGTCGTATGTATACTAATGAGTAACAGCATCCGACTGAGTTCCGCATTGTCACCACGTAAATGGGATATGTGTTTACAGAAGACCAAAACAGGTATGTGAAATGACTGAAGAATGTTCTCTATTCGCATATATCTATAGGAATGAAAATGCTCTTTAGGCATGCAGCCACAGCTAAGTCAAGCCAAAAATACATCCAGAACCAGTAATTATAGGCCGGCCGTAGTGACCGTGCGGTTAAAGGCGCTGCAGTCTGGAACCGCAAGACCGCTACGGTCGCAGGTTCGAATCCTGCCTCGGGCATGGATGTTTGCGATGTCCTTAGGTTAGTTAGGTTTCACTAGTTCTAAGTTCTAGGGGACTAATGACCTCAGCAGTTGAGTCCCATAGTGCTCAGAGCCATTTTTGAACCAGTAATTATATATCGAGATGAGATTTCCCCTGAGCTACAGTCCACAATTAGTAGACTTTTCTGATGTACGCGTTTCATTTTTGACCTTTATAACTGCCGAATTATGACGACGACATTTTTAATTGAGTTATATACTTTTTACGTGCCACAGGATAGATTCTTCGAAGAGGCCGTTATCGGCAAAACGTATGTGGCACTTGATAAAACAGTAACATACACGTAACTCGTGTACGGTTCGTGTGTTTAATATTATGGCTGTCATGTCAACTGCTCAAATGTTTCAACTCGATCACTGATACACGCTCCGAAGTGATTTCTGACGGACCTTGCTCCACGTTACATGTCATGTAAAACTGTCATGGCGCATTATCCTGTTAAATGGATTTTCATGTATTTCGTGGTAGGGCTCCTATTTTAATTCTTCCCACAGATGAAAGTCCAGAAATGTTAAAACTGCTGAGCATGCAAGACTTTGTGAGTTTTTCGAACGATTGATACAACAATCTTCAAACGGTCTGTCAAAAAGGGCGGCAGTTATCTGTGTGGTCTGGTCAGTACAACCGCCACGTTGATACCACATGGACTGCCTAATGTCCAGTTGGATGGCTTCCAATAACTGCGGCGGCATATCTGTTAGGAGCTGTAGATACTTGTTGCCTTTTAGAGTCCCATGAAGAATACCGTGACCAATGATCGATTCTTGAAAAGTCCGAGTCACAGCTAAGGTCGTTGTTTATCCACATCAGTCAGTCAGTGTGGATTTTCGGCTATCCAGTGGTGCATATTGTGAAGACTGATTTGCCCATGGTCTGTAAACTAGGCTTCATCCGCGAAACAAAATCTCCCATAGAAACTCCGCAACGTCCGGGGGATGTAGTTCAAGCTCGGCGTGGTTCCGAGACGTTTCGGAGGTGTTTTTCGCCCCACCATTTGGGCCAAACAACCATATTATGGTGAAATGTAGGAGCATACTTACGTCAGCATTCTCATTAACCTAGTGTTGCCCTTTCTTCTAACTCTTCAAGACGAGTAAGTCGTAGACACTCCGGTCTTCCAAAGTGACAACATCAATGTACACAGTGCTGCACACATAGCCATCTAATTTGAAGAAATCTCACACACCAATCTCGACTGGCCCGCTAAATAATTCGACCTTAGCGCCACAGAAAACCTCTGTGGCTATCTGAGACAAGGGGTGAAGTGTAACAATCAAAATTTCCGCACTTTGGTACTTCTATCAGATCTAATTATCAATAAATGGTAATGATAGAAGCTAATCAAGTGAATCAAAAATTTGTGCCACAGCCGGGACTTGAACGAGATCTCCCACTTAGTAGGCGGATGTGCTAAACATTTGATCACCATAGCAATATGGCTAAGACAGCTGCACAGATTACCCTAGTCCAATACCTTCCTCCACAAAAACCAATTCACGCCTTCAAGAGGACACTGTACTAGGGTTGTCGGCTGCAGTTATGTAATGGTTACCACATCTGTATAATAAGCTGGAGACCCGGCTGTGGCACAAATCTTAAATCACTCATGTGTCTCAAGGAAATTGTACTCCCTCAGATTAATAAGTGGCTTCATCCGGATATGCCATACCTGAAGGAACCTACGGTCTCTCTTCCTTGCCGAATTGAGAGCTTTATCAATGCCAGAGTCCGCCTTACTTGTTATTAACGTGAAATCTCTTGAGAGTGAGTAACCTTTTTCTTATATAATTCTTACATATCTACATTTTAAAAAAGCTATTAGTGTCAAAGATCACTTGCGTACGTCGGAAAATTGGACATAATGTCAGTGTTGTGCCATCGGCCTAAGAAAAGGCATCGCAACCAGTGAAAGGGTATACAGGCCTCCCACCTACGTAATTCTACAGCTGTATGCTGCAATAATGATGGCGACGAGTTCTGCAACACAGCAGTCCACCGAAGCAGTTGACTAGATTGCTACACGCTGTAGCATAAAGCAACGTTTCCCGTGATCGCGGGCCAGCTCCTGTCACAACACACCCTACCGCACCAACTACAGGGGCGTTTAACAAGTTATGCAAAATATTTTTTTTCTGAAAGCAGGGTAATTTTATTCGGGATTCCAATACACCATATTATTCCAGACTCTTTAGGCTAAAAAACGCTATTTTTCAACATGATCCCCTTTCAATGCGACGTCCGCACACCACCTTAATTTTGAGGGCCTGAAATTTGCCGCATCAGTAACCTCCCCATCATGAACATACTGCATCCAACGGAGTCCATCCTTCACTTTGCCAAACAGATGGAATTCAGAAGGCGAGGAATCCAGGGGGCACACTCCTTTGAGTACCCGAACTGCTGGACGAGTGTGTTGGCACAACCAGCAGCGACGTCCAGCTGAGCAGCTAGGTGGTTGATAGTGATCCGTCTACCGCTTCGAATGAGAGTGTCTGCACGTCCCAGTATTACAGGAGTCACACTTGTGTGTGGCTGGCCGTCACGAGGGAGATCTGACGGGTTTTTGCGACCTTGTTGCGATGATGACAGACGTCTCGCCAAGAGACTCATCGTGCTTTTGTTCACTGTGAGGTCCCCGTAGACATCCTGCCGTCACGAGGGATATCTGACGGGTTTTTGCGACCTTGTTGCGATGATGACAGACGTCTCGCCAAGAGACTCATCGTGCTTTTGTTCACTGTGAGGTTCCCGTAGACATCCTGCCGTCACGAGGGATATCTGACGGGTTTTTGCGACCTTGTTGCGATGATGACAGACGTCTCGCCCAGAGACTCATCGTGCTTTTGTTCACTGTAAGGTCCCCGTAGACATCCTGCAAGCACCTATGAATATCTGTGATGCTCTCGTTTTCCGCCAAAAGAAACTCCGTGACAGCTCCCTGCCTGGAAGGCATCTCCGTTACAGACGCCTTTTTGAATGATACGTATAGCGTCGCCACGTATCGGAACTTCATGAAACTGTAGGGCCTAAGTTGAATGTTCCATGATGTCCCACAACAGATTCAGACTATGTCAACCGAAACCGGTTGAGACAAAGAGTGTGTTGCATTATACCCCTAGTACAAGTGCGCCCTACTCACTCAACAGCACCACTTCCATCGGTCCCGTGCATTGATCTGGCGCAGCCTCAGCGCCAGTAATCATTGTAGCCAAGCAACCACAGCTTCAGCGAGCAACACCTTATACTAGGCGTAGCCGCTGATTTACGAGCCGTCAATTAGCCATGATGGTTCCGGGCTTCAAACTGTACCCGCCAAGGCGAGGACCGCTCATTGGGTGCGATCGCCTTACGCTCCAGCGAGGCCCTGTCGT
This sequence comes from Schistocerca serialis cubense, assembly GCF_023864345.2. Lineage (NCBI taxonomy): Eukaryota > Metazoa > Arthropoda > Insecta > Orthoptera > Acrididae > Schistocerca > Schistocerca serialis. Next base: position 1,000,085,911 of record NC_064640.1, on the reverse strand, counting down.
CGTCAGCGGTTGCGCCTTCTCAGCATTCCGCTGTCTCAGATGACACACTGCCGTCAGCCACGTTTAGCGACTGGTCGCAGACGTCGATCCACATTGCGTAAGCCTCTTGTAATAAACAATGTTTTCTTAAGCAAGCGTCCTTGACGGCGCGGCCGCCATGCTGCTGGAAGATCCCATCGCCACAGTCTCCCGCACATGCTCTTCTTGGGGCAGAAGTGGCCAGCCTGCAGTACTGCTGTCAGCGTGGCGGTCAACACAATACGACACCGTCAAATGTGGTTCAGACAGTTACATGAGCTGTAGCTTTCCAAAAACTGCACCTTGCTATAACTATTCTTTCTAAACGTATCTACATATATTCTCAGCTAGAAAATGTATAGTGCATAGCAGAGGTTAATTTGCACCATTCCTCATCATCCATTTTCCTAATCCATGTGAATACAAAGCTGGGCAAAATGTGCCAACGTCGTTCCTAATGTGTTTGCATGGTCGTCACGGAAGATGTACTCTTCAGGCGTTACCATCATTCTGCAGTCAGTCGCAAGAGCTAGTTCTATAAACTTCCCCAAGAACATTTCGCAAAAACATTTTTTCTACTTCCCCCTTTCCTTCCCCTGAAAAAATATCTTTTAAATTCACGGGGCATTTTCGTAAAACTCTCGTACTAATAGACTCGATAACTAACAAATCTATCAACATGCCTCTTAATCGCTATCGTATCATTCTTTATTGCTACGTGGTGGGGATCCGAACCGCACGGGACCGAGCGAGGTGGCGCAGTGGTTAGCACACTGGACTCGCATTCGGGAGGACGACGGTTCAATCCCGTCTCCGGCCATCCTGATTTAGGTTTTCCATGATTTCCCTAAATCGTTTCAGGCAAATGCCGGGATGGTTCCTTTGGAAGGGCACGGCCGATTTCCTTCCCAATCCTTCCCTAACCCGAGCTTGCGCTCCGTCTCTAATGACCTCGTTGTCGACGGGACGTTAAACACTAACCACCACCACCACCGAACCGCACGGGCATTATGTACAAGCTTTCTCTACAGCGTCACCTTCATACAAGGGGTGGCCAAGTGAAAACGAGCAAAATGAAAAAAAAAATTAAGTAAACTGTGGAGCCAAAGAAACTGGTCAGCTGCCTAATACCGTGTAGGGCCCCCGCAACACTATTTGGCATGGACTCGACAAATGTCGGAAGCAGTGCTCGAGGGAACTGACACAATAAATCCTGCAGGGCTATCCATAAATCAGTAGCACTACGAGGGGATGGAGGTCTCTTCCGAACAGCACGTTGCGAGGCATTCCAGATATGCTAAATAATGTTCATGTCTGGGGAGTTTGGTGGCCAGTGGAAGTGTTTTAACTCAGAAGAGTGAACCTGGAGCCAGTCTGTAGCAATTCTGGACGTGTAGGAAGTCGCATTGTTCTGCTGGAATTGCTCAAGTCCGTCGGAATGCACAATGGACATGAATCGATGCAGGTGGTTCAAAAAATGGTTCAAATGGCCCTAAGCAATATGGGACTTAACATCTGAGGTCATCAGTCCCCTAGACTTAGAACTAGTTAAACGTAACTAACCTAAGACACACATCCATGCCCGAGGCAGGATTCGAACCTGCGACCGTGGCAGCTGCGCGGTTCCAGACTGAAGGGCCTAGAACCGCTCGGCCACAACGGTCAGCGAATCTACGCAGGTGATCAGATAGGATGCTTACGTACGTGTCACCAGTCAGAGTCGTATCTAGAAGTATCAGGGGTTCCATAAAACTCCAACTACCCACGCCCCACACCATTACAGAGCCTCCACCTGCTTGAACAGTCCCCTGCTGACATGGAGGGTCCATGGATTCATGAGGCTGTCTCCATACCTGTACACATCCATCTCCTCGACAGAATTTGAAACGAGACTCGTCTGATCGGCAACATGTTTCCAGTCATCAACCGTCCAATGTCGGTGTTGACGGGACCAGGCGATGCGTAAAGCTTTGTGTCGTGCAGTCATCAAAGGTACACAAGAGGGCCTTCGGCTCCGAAAGCCCATATCGATGGTGTTTCGTTGAATGGTTCGCACACTAAAATCTGCAGCAATTTGCGAAAGGGCTGTACTTCTGTCAAGTTTAACAATTCTCTTCAGTCGTCGCTGCTCCCGTTCTTGCAGGATCTTTTTCCGGCCGCAACGATGTCGGAGATCTGATGTTTTACCGGATTCCTGATATTCACGGTACGCTCGGGAAATGGTCATACGGGAAAATCCCCACTTCATCGCTACCTCGCAGATACTGTGTCCCATCACTCCTGTGTCGACTGTAACACCACGTTTAAACTCACATACATCTTGATAACCAGCCATTGTACCAGCAATAACCGATCTAACAAGTGCGCCAGACACTCGTCGTCGTACGAGTATATAGCCGTTGCCGACAACAGCGCCGCATTCTGCTTGTTTACAAGTCTCTGTATTTGAATACGAATGCCTCTTCCAGTTTCTTTGGCGCTTCATTGCAATCCAACTTAACTGCATTTATCCCACTGTGGACCAAGAAGGCCAATGCTTTCATGGAAAAATGTTTGTGGTCGCCTACGGAACTATGATTGTACCAAGGCGTGCACATTCTCCATACAGTCCTGATTTCTCTCCATGCGATTCCCATACTTTTAGAGCTGTGCAGATAGATATTCGTGGCCGTTGATTGCTTCGGACGAAGAGGTCCACGCCCATCTACAATCATGGTTCCATCGGTTACCGCAAACTTTTTTCCACGAAGACATTGACCGCCTTGTTTCCAAGTGGGATAAATATGTTAACTACCATCGAGATTGGTTTTGAAATAATAAACAGTCTGTTTGCACCTCTTTATCACTATCAAAATGAGTTCCTCTAAGGTGTGCTTCAACTGTTGGAAAAAGATGAAAATGGATGGGGGCAAGTCGGGGCTATCTGGAGGATGATCGACGAGAGTGAACCCAAGGGGTAAGATTGTTTCAGATTTGGCAGCGCTAGTGTGTGGTCTGGCACTGTAATGCTCCACGTGTGGACGAACTCTTCCAATTTGAATCTCGATTTCAGCACGCTGTTTCTCACGCAGCGACGTAGTTGTGTTACACACCGCCATGTTACACGCTCAAATTCGGGGCCCTCCAGTGGTGGAATGCTACAGTTATGTAGGTATGAAGAATAAAGATTTAGAATGTTAACAACGTATGTTTTGTTTAATAATCTTTAAGAGTTTTCGCGTTCAAAATTCGGGAGAGCACATTTCAACACGCTCTCGTAGATACGTCACACTTTCCTACAATTCTCCCAAAAACCGATGTTGGCTCTTCGCCTTTCCTACAACTATCTGCAAATGTTCGTCCAATTTCATCTGGTTGACAACGTATGAATGAAGTAACTATTCGTGGATATATATAAAGAAGCTTGTAGAGAACGCCGGTGACAATCTGTGAATATTAGTTGGGGGCATAACTGCATACAAGAGTTTCCCATCATTAAAAAAAATTGTTTCTTAATGCGAGGAAGGAAAAGAAAATAATTTTTAGTCCATTACGAGGTAATAAAAGTACGTATCACAACCCTGAATCGGACAAGGTTGGAGAGGAAAATAGTTTGTATCCATCTGAAAGGAACTACCATGATATTAGTTTCAAGCAGTTACGGGAAACCATGGAAAACTGGAATCCGTATGGATGGTGGATATTTGAACCCTGCTGCACCCCAGTGATAATCCAATGCGTTAACCAGAGCGCCACCTTGCACCGAGCTGCTGCAAGGAAGATAGTGTATCACCATCTCTTGGTTCAGAGATTGGCAGTTCAACATAGACAAATGTTTTTCAGTACGTTGTAATAGTCGATGAGGAAGAGATAATGTCTGATTAGAAAATCACTAGTTAACATCTAGCATCATTCACACTCGAAAAAAAGTGTTCTATTCAACAATCCGGGCGACATGAAATAAGAAGAACGTAACTGTCTAGGTTGTGTGGAAAAGATATGCCTGATTTCGATCCTCTGGAAGACTCATGACGAAGTGCAACTTATCTACGAACAATTTGCTTACCAGACCCTCATCTGAATCCTCAGTAAACTCAAGCCTGAGACGCTAGCCAAGAAAGGATTATTCTTCGAATCGGGAGAGCTAACGTTCCGAGACGAGAGAAAAAAGTTTGCTCACACAGCTCGTGAATTGTAAATGAAGGTATGCTTCTACGAATTAGTGTACATACGGAGTTGCACTGTTGTGACAGGAGTGTCTGAGCTGCGCCTTTTGCCTTGCGTGCAGTCAAAACGTATCTGGTGTAAGCTTAACGTTGAAAATTGAAGTGGGTATTTGTGAAGTGGTATAGACACCTGTACTGAACTCGGCTAGTTGAGGAAATCTTCGAACAAAAAGGAATCCCATGGACTCAGCACTGAAGTTCAGTAGTCACGCGTTTTCTGTCTTTTGGCATAAGCAACTATACAAAAAGAATATAGGAGGTGCAGAAAGACTGAACAAAGCAGTTAATGTCCTACGAGAGAGAAACGTCTTCCAGTGCCAACTGCATAGAGGTGAGACGTTGAACTGCGAACTTATACAGCACTGGTTATAAATCTACCGTCACAGGTTCGGCGCACCTCTGACTGACGCCGAGTGAAAAGCCTGTTCAAAAAACATGGGTTTTTCTAGGCTACATGACCTCTCTCTCCTCCACCTTCTTCTGAGCTGGGGAAAGGGATTTCCAATAACACCACGGAACTATCCACAGTGTGCTCGTCTCTCTTCGTATGTCACCGTGAGGAAGGGTTACTTGCCTTTTATGGAATGACTAGCTGAGTTGTTGCCGGGATATATACGCACACTGAGGAGAAAAATGAAACAACACCAAGAAGGAGTAAACGAAAGTTGGTAGGCGTCTTTCTACATCTGAAAGACGATGTCTATTCAAGTTTCGCACCAGTCGCATATACCGGCTCTAGTACCGCCACTATGAGGATGCAAATCAGATTTACTTTAAATACACGGTGTAACGGTTGTGACCGTTGTTCAACTTCCAGGCTGCACGTGGTGCGTTGATGTTAGTCAGGACTGCCTTTAAGGTGAGAAAGACACCATTATCGACGCCTCACTGAGTTTGAACGATGTCGTGTAATAGGGCTGCGACTTGGATATCCATTGTGCGATACTGCAAAAAGACTTAGCAGAAATGTAGCCACGTTACATGACTGCTGGCAGCGATGGCCACGGGAATACACAGTCGCAAGAAGACTGGTCGCCCGCGGGCTACGTGGCACTACCGAGAGGGAAGGCCATAGTGTTCGGCGCATGGCACTGGCGCATCTTAATGCATTTACAGCAGCAGTTGGCGCCACTGTAACACAACGAACTGTTACAAATTGATTACTTGAAGGACAGCTCCCAGCCAGACACCCTGTAGCGTGCATTCCACTGACCCCAAACCACCGCCATTAGCGACTTCAATAGCGTCAAGCGAGAGCTCATCGGAGGGCAGGGTGGAGGGCTATTGTATTTTATAATGGAAGTTGATTCCGCCTCGGTCCAACCGTGTGTTGATTAGAAGGAGGCCAGTCGAGGGACTGCAACCAACCTCTCTGCGATCTAGGCACACTGGACTTACTCCTGGAGTTATGATCTGGGGAGCGATTTCGTATGACAGCAGGAGTGCCCTCGTTGCTATCCCATGCACCCTAATTTCAAATTTGTGCGTCGGTCTGGTGATTCGACCTGTTCTGCTGCCATTCATGAACACCATTCCAGAGAGCCTTTTCGAACAGGATAACGCACACCCACATACCGGTGCTGTAGCCAGACATGCTGTACAGAGTGTCGACATGTTGCCTTGGCCTGCTCGATCGTCCGATCTGTTCCAGTGGAGCACATATTGGACATCATCGGACGACAACTCCAGTGACGTGCACAAACAGCATTAACTGTCCCCCTATTGACGGTCAAGTGCAACAGGCAGGGAGTTCATCCCACAAACTGACATGCATACACTTTTCCACATTTCCACATGCAACGAAAATGTACCCGTAGCAAAAAATGCAGCCAGTAATAAGTGAAAAAATGATGAAATTTCACAGATAAAAAATTTATTTTGTTACTTTTTTGAACTTCCATTGCTATGAGTGTGAATCCTGAATCTTACCTGACCATGCTGACAAAGTGTTATGAATTTATTTGTAAAAGTATAGACAGTGGAAATTAAAATGTGCAAATGTGCTGTGGTGCCCCTCCTGCTATGTTCTATCCCCGCCCCCCCCCCTCACCGCCGCCACCCCCCCCCCTCCTTAACTGCTCTGCATCGTCATAACAGCAAGTAAGTGCTCCTAAATGGAACTAACTAACGGAAACTGTAGAAAGAACAGCTGCGAGAACTAAGTTATCCAGTCACATTACTGTCACCGTCTGTCAAAAACCTGGATAACCATCCTCTGCAGAGTGGACGATTGAGAGACGTGAAGGAGGGAGTCAGTGTGGTTTTTGGCAGGGATGTGGAGCCATGCTGCCTCTAGTGCCGTGGTCAGCTGCGGAAGAGTACGCTCGAGGTGGCCTCAGATATTCTCGATTGGGTTTAAATCCGAGTAGTTTTGTGGCCAGCGGAGTACGGTAAACTCATCCCAGTGCCATTCGAAAGACACACGTACACTGCGACCTGTGTGATACGTTGCATTGTCCAGCTGGTAGACGCCATCGTGCCGACTGGAAACAAACTGCATGCGGCGGTGGCCGTAGTCCCCAAGGACAGATGCATACTTGTGTTTATCCACTGTGCCTTCCAGAATGATGAGACTACCTAGGGAAAGCCATGAAAACATTCCCCAGATCACAAAGCTCGTTGTTCCGGCCTGGACCCTTCCGAAGATTGTTGCAGGGTGTTTGCTTTCAGATGTTTCGCGCCGTACATGCTAACTACCATCCGTCCGATGGACGTGATCCACCTGAAAAGGGAATGAAAATGGAAGTCCAGTTGCGGTGTTGGCGTACAAATGCCAGCCATCGTCGCTGACGGACAGCAGTAAGTATGGGTGCATGCCCATGAGCAGCAACTTTCGCTAAACGGAAACACTGTTGGTAGCCCCTCCGCTCATTTGGGCGATCCTCCGTCGATCATCTATGGCCTGTTTTGCACCACAGTTCCCTCGGCGGCGGTTTTGGCTAGCGCCATTTTTCCATGCCCGGTATACCTTAACCACAGCGCACGCGAACAGTTTACAAGCCTAGCTGTTTAGGAAATGCTTCCACCCTTGCCCTGAAATCGAGTGATTATGCCCATTTGGACGTCAGATAAACCGCTCCGTTCTGGATTACGACAACTACTGCAATGTTTCCCGCACCCCCCCCCCTCCCCTGCACTCTTTATATACCCACCACTGCTGGTGGCGCCACCTATCACCTGGGGGTTACCACTACGTCTCCATCCGCAAGTCGTGCTGTAATGGTTAACATCGCTGGTTTTAGATCGCGGGATCCTGGTTTCGTTACAAGGCCGGCTTGGAAATTTTCTTCGCACGGGGATGGGTGTCCTAATCATTTCGTTCAAACTTCAACGACGCACAGGTCGCCATTTTGGAGTCACATAGAAAGACTTGCATCAGGGGGCCAAGCAATCCACTCTCCCGAACAATAATGCCAAACGCTCATTTCATTCTCCACGTGTCCCATACTTACCGGTCAAATATTGGCAATGAAAAGTTCTTCGACCAGCTTGCCGGGGTGGCCGAGCGGTTCTAGGCGCTACAGTCTGGAACCGCGCGATCGCTACGGTCGCAGGTTCGAATCCTGCCTCGGGCATGGCTGTGTGTGATGTCCTAAGGTTAGTTAGGTTTAAGTAGTTCTAAGTTCTAGGGGACTGATGACCTCAGAAGTTAAGTCCCATAGTGCTCAGAGCCATTTGAACCAGTTCTTCGACCATAAGGGACTGAATCCGTTATCTCCGAATCGAGGTGAGCTGCAGTAGAATGTGTTCGCCTGCTCTGTAATGAAGATGTTTTGCCAACATTAAGCATTAACTACAGAAACTGGAATTGCTCTGTGCCTCGTTTTATCTGCGTGAAGGGAAGAAGAAACTATCCAAATGGTGATTCTCTAGGCAGTAATAAAAGCCGAGATTTTACAAAAGCGTGAGACTGTATTTTCATTTTATAAAGCTGTTCACCTCGGTAGCTGCGCGGTCAGGGTAGTAGGTAGATAAGCGAAGCTGCCAGGGTTCGATTTCCAGCCTGGTCGGAGATTTTCTCCGTTCGGGGAAGGGTCTGGTGTTGTCTACATCTATATCTACATCTACTTAGATACACCGCATTGTGGATGGTACGCTGTACGACTACTTGACATTTCCCCTCCTGTTCCACTCGAAAACAGAGCGAGGAAAAACCTACTATCTGTATGCATCCGTAGGAGCCCTAATTTCTCGTATCTTATCTTCGTGGTCCTTACACACGATATATGTTGGCGGCAGTAGAAACGTCCGGCAGTCAGCTTCAAATTCAGGTTCTCTAAATTTTCTAAATGGTGTTTCTGAAAAAGAGCGTCGCCTTCCCTCCAGGGATATCCATTTGAGTTCCTGAAGCATCCCCATAACACTTACGTGTTGTTCGAACCTACTGATAACAACTCTAGCAGCCCGCCTCTGCATTACTTCGATGTCTTCCTTCAATCCGACCTGGTACAGATCCCAATCACTCGATCAGTACATCCTATACGCTCGAGCACCATTCAAGAATAGTTCGCACTAGCGTTCTATATGCGGTCTCCTTTACAAGTGAACCACTTTTTTCTAAAATTCTCCCAATGAACTTAAGTCGACCGTTTGCCTTCCCTACCACAGTTTTCACATGATCGTCCACCTCACATCTCTTTGCAACGTTACACCCAGTTATTTAAACGACAATTTACGTTCGTCTCGTCATAACTGACCTTTCACTGTCAAGGTTCTTGTATGGACACGTCCAGGAAGCCAATAAACAAAAACAAAATTATATAGTCATACCCATTTCGCAAGAAATAACATCAAATATTCGATCACATATATTGATGATAGAGAGACTTATTGAAGTACTGTCCTACTTTTTTGTTGAAAAAAGGTGTGAAATGTAATTAAGATTGGCAGAACATGAAATACTCCGTTCTGAAATTATACATACTGTCATTTGAGATGTTTTCAGTTTTACTGCATATTTTAATACACCATGCATGTGACCTACTCACCTGTGACTGAAGCAAAATTAATCGGTGGTCATTAGTGCTTCGCGGAAAATGTTTAATGTGGCTGAATACAAAAACTGGCTTGTGACAGTGGTGATATGTAGCCTATTGCCGAGTGTTCTCCTTACGTGTGATACATGAAAGCCAAATTTTTTCTTGGTATTGCTTTTGCATTGATCTGATTTTCGCTACGTTTTCCGCGTGTGTCGATTTCGTTTTTCAAAGTGCGATATCGACGGTGTCTTCGTCGCGCACCGTTCGTATCTCCGAAAAAAAGACATGTAAACCGTTCGCCGAGAGCCACTGCCATGTTCTCACCGTACGCTGCAAGGAAGCGCAACACACGTCACCTGAGGACGCAGAATTCTTGTCACCTCATTGCCTGCAATAACTGTGATTGGACCGCTCGTCTTTTTAAGCTGCTGCACTCAGAGCTCTGCCTCAGATTACCCCCCAAACTACGCTCATATCACGCCAGTCTTAGAGACAACAGTGCTGTGAGACAGTACGAACCTCAGTAATCCAGTACTAGTGGAACAGAGAGATTGCAGGGAAACTACAGGATAAAAAGTTAAGAGTGCTTAATACTGTATACGGTGCCAGCAAATACCTTTATATGTGTATCATTCTATAGAGTTCGATGCGGTCTACAGCTTTCATCCACCTCGTTGCACCGACGCACACAACAGAACGACGTTCGTACACACTCGCTGTTCGACGTTACGTAAAGCGTCCAGCTAGTGCGGTCATTGTTTATTAATATTGTTCCTGGAAAGTTGATTCCAGAGTCGTCTCCATTGTGGCAGAATATATGAGTTCGAGTTCCTACAAATGTAAGCCTTGACGGGAATATTCGTGGAACTGAATATTGCTGGTTATGCCAATTAGTTCGTTTTACAGTGTGCCGATACCAAGAAAGGAAAACCGCCGCAGTGGTCAGAAGAGGGAGACACACGCAGTGCTCCATAAAATACAAACAAAACAACGTCTCATATTCCATTCCGGCATCTAGAGTAGCATTCATGTTTCATAAAGCAGAAGTCATGAGTTACAGCCGCGTCTCAGATCTGGATATGTGTTTTAAACGTTACGTTAATGAGTATGTCACTTACATTTAAAACCTAGCTAAGTACCCAGCGTTGGCCGGGTATGTGTTTATTCCAATCTCCTCCTTCCCCTTCTCTCTATCCATCTCCTCTTGCCCCTTACTGACTCCATATTCTGATTCCCGTCTTTCCGTCTGTTTGCTCTTTCCCCCTCTCTCTGTCCATCTGCTTCCCCTTCCTTTGACCATCTGCGCCTTTCCACTTTCTCCATCTCCTCCTCACTTAAACATCTCCTCTACCCCTCTCTTTGTCCTTCTCCTCCTCCCATCTCTATGTTCATCTGCTCCTCCTCCCCTCTGGCTGTTCGTCTCATCCTCCCACCACCTCTCTCTGTCCATCTCCTCTTCTTTCCCTTTTGTGTCCATCGCCTCCTCTCCCCTCTCTCTGTCCATCTCCTCCTCTTCTCTCTCTCTGTCCATTTGCTCCTCCCGTTCTCCCTGTCCACCTCCACCCCCTCTCTCAACCTGTCTCTTCCTCCCCTTGTCGCTGTCCATCTCCCCCTCTCATCTCTCTCCCTCCATTTCCTCCTCACCCTCTCTCAGTCCATCTCCTCCCCCTCCTACTCCTTCTCCTGTTTCTCTATCCATATCCTCCCCCACCCCCTGCTTTTCTCTCCACGTTATCACCTCTCCCCAATAGGACGCTGGTGGTTTTCATATCGTAACTAATAGGTGTACCAGATACTGCACAAATCGAAAAAAATGGTTCAAATGGCTCTGAGCACTATGGGACTTAACATCTGATGTCATCAGTCCCCTAGAACTTACAACTACTTAAACCTGTCTAACCAAAGGACATCACACACATCCATGCCCGAGGCAGGATTCGAACCTGCGACCGTAGCGGTCGCGCGGTTCCAAACTGAAGCGATTAGAACCGCTCGGCCACAATGGCCGCCGGTGGACAAATCGCCCCAGGTATTTAGGATGAGCTGCTTACCTGTGGCTTCACCCGCTTATGTACGTATCAGATACCTTTAACATATTTTACAGGAATTTGTTCACATATTTCAGCTATACATCTAGTGAATTTCGTCCTACACTCTCATTTTCATCCAGCTCGATGTTTATGACATCAAATCTCCTGAACCATTTTCGAACAATGATATAATTTTGCAGGTACATCCAGTGGTATAAGTGACTACTGCCCGTGAAATGTGTTTTTAGAATAGAGTTAGTAGAAAAGAAATAATAAATTAAAACGTTATGCATAATGCGGCAGTTTCTTACGAATCTCAGTATTTATGATCTCATATCTCCTGAACTATGTGTCGTAAAATGGCATAATTTTGCTTGTACATACAATGGTACATGTGAATACCGTCTGAAGTGTTGCGAGTACAGTTTGTACTAAAGAAGTATACGTTGACACACTGTGATGAGGCATTTTCTCACGTATCTCACTGTTTGACGTCATATCTCCGGAACTATGTGTCATACACTAATATCGTTTCCTAGGTACATTCAGAAGAATATGTATATGCTGTCTGCGAAATGTGTTGCGAATAGACCCAATAGCAAAGAAGTAATAAATTTAAACGTCATGCATGATGCGGCAGTTTGTCAGGAATCTCAGTGTTTATGATTTGAACTAGGTGGTGTAAAATGATATGTTTTTGTAGGTACATTCAGCGACAAATGTGAGTACTGTCTGCAAAATGTGTCGCAAATACAGTAATTAGGAAAGAAGTAATAAATTAAAATGTCATGCTTCATGTGGCAGTTTTACTACATGAGCAGGGAAAATGTAGTAAGCGACAAATATTTTCCCTTCATCATTTTGTTGGGGTTGTCAATGAGGAGTCCGCAGCTCGTGGTCGTGCGGTAGCGTTCTCACTTCCCACGCCCGGGTTCCCGGGTTCGATTCCCGGCGGGATCAGGGATTTTCTCTGCCTCGTGATGACTGCGTGTTGTGTGATGTCCTTAGGTTAGTTAGGTTTAAGTAGATCTAAGTTCTAGGGGACTGATGACCATAGAAGTTAAGTCCCATAGTGCTCAGAGCCATTTTGTCAATGAGGAAATGTTTCGTAAAGGTTTGAAATTTGTAAAGTTTGTTGCTCTCAATCTCAAATACAGGATGAATAAAACTGGAGAGAAATTAGGCCTTATGCGTGACATCATTTTGTGGTTTTGTTTCCACTCAAAAATGTATCTGTACTTTCATACAATGTTTAGTTTGTTTACTTTCTTTCGGCAAAATTGTTGTTAATGTTAGTCTCCAAAGAAACTTACGGCACAAAATATTTGGTACAAAACATTTACATTTGTAAAATGAGCGACTATTTTCGAATATTTTAAGTTAGCAAGCAGAAAGTACACAGCTGAGACCCATATAAATGAGTTGAGGCAGTCTATGTTATACCTGCATGCATGTCGGAAGGAACACTGCATCTTTCTTCTTAATATTGTAGTATAGTATTTATCTACCAATACCAGGCAGCGACTTTCAGTTAAAATATCCTCTCCTGTACGGGAATTACGTAATGTATGTGCGAGAGCAGGTTGTGACGCAGGACCGACGACATACGGAAGTTTGGGTCCGCCCCTAGGCCTTGCATGGGTTGCTAAAGCGGTTAGGGCGACCACTCGCGTATAGTCAGAAATCCGGGTTCGAGTCCCGGTCCGGCATAAATTTTCATTAGCATCATTCCCTTGTACAGGTAATGGTTGTTCGTATTCGCAACCCCGAATGCATTTCATGTTCACGGGTATGTAGCGTAGTAAAATGTGACATACACAGACGCTCACCAGTCTGTATTTTAATGTGAACTTTTCAGGTGGACGCTGATATTCGCATGCTCGTGGCTGAACGAATATAAATCTTACGGTGTGCAACTCTCTGTGTGACCTGCAAAACAGTTGTCTATGGATATTGCGAATATAAATCATCTGAACACAGAGTTACAGAATTTTCATTTATGGACTGAGGGTGCCAGTCACAAACATTCGAGGAGATCGCCTTTTCGTGACCCTCTGCCGGAAGTAGGGAGAAAGGGATAATGGAGACAACTTTAGACCTATGTCTATGCCATCAGTGTTTGTTAAAGTTATTGAGAAGGCTGTGTATGTAAGGATAATTGATCATTTTATATTAAACGATTTGCTATCAAATGTACAGTTCGGCTTTAGAAGTCGTTTAACAACTGAAAATGCTGTATTCTCTTTTCTCTGTGAGGTACTGGATGGGTTAAACAAAAGATTTCGAACGCTAGCAATATTTTTTTATTTAACTAAGGTGTTTGATTTTGTTGATCACAAGATATTGCTCCAGAAGTTGGATTATTATGAAATATGGGGAGTAGCTCACAATTGGTTTACCTCTTACGTTAGCAACAGACGGCAAATCGTCATTATTCACAATGTTGAGGGTGGCTGTGATGTGGGGTCTGAGTGGGGTACGGTCAAGTGGGGGCGCCCCAGGGATCAGTGTTGTGGCCACTCCTGCTCCTTATTTATATAAATGATATGCCCTCTAGTATTACGGTTAACTCTAAAATATTTCCGTTTGCTGATGACACTAGCTTGGTAGTAAAGGATGTTGTGTGCAACATTGACTCTGTTTCAAATAGTGCAGTTCATTACATAAGATCATGGGTTGTAGAAAATAAACGCTAAATCACAGTAAGACTCAGTTTTTACAGTTTCTAACGCACAATTCAACAAAACCTGACGTTTTAATTTCACAGAATGGGCATATGATTAGTGAAACTGAACAGTTAAAATTTTTAGGTGTTCAGATAGATAGTAAACTGTCGTGGAAAGCCCAGGTTCAGAATCTTGTTCAAAGACTTAATGCTGCCATTTTTAATATTAGAACGGTATCTGAAGTAAGCGATAGTTCGACACGGAAATTAGTCTACTTTGCTTATTTTCATTCGCTTGTGCCGTATGGTATTATATTTTGGGGTAACACTTTCCATTCTAAAAGGAGATTTTTGGCTCAGAAACGGGTGGTTGGTTCAAATGGCTCTGAGCACTATGGGACTCAACTTCTGAGGTCATTAGTCCCCTAGAACTTAGAACTAGTTAAACCTAACTAACCTAAGGACATCACACACATCCATGCCCGAGGCAGGATTCGAACCTGCGACCGTAGTGGTCTCGCGGTTCGAGACTGCAGCGCCTAGAACCGCACGGCCACTTCGGCCGGCGAAACGGGTGGCTCGGACAATAAGTGGTGGAAGTTCACGAACCTCTTGTCGACCCCTGTCACGAGTCTGGGTATTTTGACATTGGCCTCTCAGTATACGTATATATTCCTTACTGTCATTTCTTGTTAACAATATTAGCTTATTCCCAAGAATAAGCAGCTCTTACACATTCAATACTCGGCAGAAATCAAACCTGCATTTGGATCAGACTTCCTTAACTCTTGTGCGGAAAGTTGTGCTGAATGTACCTACAAAAACATATCATTGTACAACACCTAGTTCAAATCATAAACACTGAGATTCCTGACAAACTGCCGCATCATGCATGACGTTTAAATTTATTACTTCTTTGCTATTGGGTCTATTCACAACACATTTCGCAGACAGCATATACATATTCTGAAAATCTTAGCAGTAATCCACGCACTTTCAAATCGAAATTGAACAGTTTCCTCATGGGTCACTCCTTCTATTCTGTCGAGGAGCTCCTTGAAAAATTAAGCTGATTCTTGTTGTATTGTTGATTGCGTTTACTTAAACTTACGGACTGATTTTTTTCGGGTTCATCAACAATTTATTTTTTCTGTTATTACTTTTATGTTGTAATTTCATGTACTGACACGTTCCATGAACTTAGAAATTTGCCCCTCTATTTGGTTCTACAGAACTTGACGTGTAAATAAATAAAATGAAAGCAGTATGTGAAGGAGACTAGCTGCGCAACCGTACTGCCAAATTGCGACAGGTACTTGGCGAGGTGACATCTGCCGACAGCCAATACGAGAGATGCCAGCGCATAGACGCTCAAAAATGTGGGAATGTACAAGAGGACAAACGTCAGTGTGACACTGTAGTTACGAATAGCCGAATGATATGTACGGTATTAGCGCAGCGGTGGCACTGTGTCGCAATGTCACTGGGGTTTTACCCGTAGACTTGCATCTCGTCTGTTGAATAATGCATTGTTCGCCGGCGGCTGTGTGTGCAGTCAAGCGTTGAGCACAGGTACAGGCACACCGTTCAACATCATACTGCTATACTGCTCTTCCCCCCCCCCCCCCCTCATTACTGAGTCGATATATGCATACTTGTTTCAAGGCGCAGCAAAAAAGAATTTTGACAGTTGTTTCCCCACATACACGTACACACACAGAAAAAATGCATAAAGTTTGCAACCCTTGTACTGTTGGCTTGTAGGTTGTTACGGAATGGTCAACGTTCATTGAAAATGCCACAAGAAAGAACTCAGCATGGCGCCTTTTATTTTTTATTGCTACCCCAAATCTTAGGAAAGTCAGTGTACAGGCCAATGTTGTTACTTTGTTGAGTTCGCGTTTATTTACTACAGGAAACGAGGTTTGCCATATTGAGGTAGTCCAGTCAGAGCGAGCCTGATAGACAGGCGGCGCAACTGTGTTGTGTGAGGGGATACAATACTCGTGCGTCACTGGCGAACTCCACAGCCTACTTCGTGTTCCTGCTGTTCAGTAGTGTTAGTGTTGTATCTGCATTCTACGTGTCAGTGGCGGACGTATTTTTGTTAGTTATGACGGACAAAGAGGTTGTGTAGTGTCATCCTCGGAAGCGATCGTCAAACTTCAGCCAGTATATAGAAAACTCTCGTAGGGGAACCGGAATGAGCGACACGCGTCCACATCTCAAAAGATAAAAGAAACCCGCCATGCCCGTCGTATTCGTGAATCTTTCTACTGTGGCTATTAGGTAAGTAGGATGACAACAACATTCAATATATTTTTGACAACTTCTGGTCCCTTGGGAAAGATTACGATGTACAAAACTTACACTTACCGAAACTTTTGGAAAGCACTGATGTGAAATTGTAAGTTGGCTGTTTGGGTTCTTATGTTGGTAACGCCACGTAGCGCTCCGTATGAAAATCACTGACTGTGCTGTGTACAGTCTGTGGCTGGTTGGCATTGTTAGAATA
This sequence comes from Schistocerca serialis cubense, assembly GCF_023864345.2. NCBI lineage: Eukaryota > Metazoa > Arthropoda > Insecta > Orthoptera > Acrididae > Schistocerca > Schistocerca serialis. Next base: position 1,000,069,499 of record NC_064640.1, on the reverse strand, counting down.
TTCGCTATAGTAGTGTTGGGCAGTTGGATATGAACAGCGCATAGCGTTGCGCAGTTGGAGGTGAGCCGCCAGCAGTGGTGGATGTGGGGAGAGAGATGGCAGAATTTTGAGAGTCGACGATCTGGACGTGTGTCCGCCAGAAAAAGGAAATTTGTAAGACTGGATGTCATGAACTGATATAAAATGACTTTTGAACATTATTAAGGTAAATACATTGTTTGTTCTCTATCAAAATCTTTCATTTGCTGACTATGCCTATCAGTAGTTAGTGCCTTCCGTAGTTAGAATCTTTTATTTAGCTGGAAGTATTGGCGCTAGCTGTATTGCAGTAGTTTGAGTAACGAAGATTTTTGTGAGGTAAGTGGTTCATGAAAGGTATAGGTTATTGTTAGTCAGGGCATGTCTTTGGTAGGGATTATTGAAAGTCAGATTGCGTTGCGCTAAAAATATTGTGTGTCAGTTTATTGATTATCAGAATAAGTAAAGAGAGAAATGTCTGAGCACGTTCACTTTTGTTCAGCTGTTTGAAAATCAAATAACGTAAGAGGTTTACAAACACAGTCTTTCTTAATTTTTCCAAAGGGGAAGTTACAAAATGAACATAGTTAAAGGCAGACCAAGCCTAACGTTACATTAGGTACTAGGTGCAAAGTAATGTCGGAAGTGTTGACGTATGTCGTAGTGCGTTTTATAAATGCATCAGTAAAGTATTCATTCGCACTACACTAAATAAGACGCAAGAAACAGATACGGTCGAGAAAGATCTGAGTGCAAACCACTAGCCTGTAAAGAAAACAGTGGAAGAACGGATGACAAAAGAATGTATTCACATTAAGGCGTTGTCTCTTCTCTCAAGCCACTTCCGAAAACATCTGCTTGTCGGTCTCAGTCTGAATACTTTGTATGGACACTGTGTGTAATGGCTTTCACGCTCCTGCTTACAAAAGTTTTATCGCAAAATATTCGATACCCACTTTAATGTTGAGTTCGCACCTCCCAGATGCGATACGAGCAACTTGTACGGTTTCCATCAAAAACCTAAAGAACAATGGACAGCAGAATGCCGAAAAAGTGAGAAGTTAGGAGACAAACAGTTGGAACTGACTAACGCAAAAGTTGCACAGGGTCCTATAAAGTCTCCTCCCAACAACCACCACGATAAAGGTGAGTCATTGCGTTTCATCTCCAGTAGCCATTTGCTACTCCCAAACTTGCGCCGCGATCCAGTTTCACATACAAAAGCATTGGACCTATAATGTTGGCATGAACAGCATTACGAATGGGGAGGCCACTACATACTTATGAACAAAACAGTTAAAAATGCCTATATGATGAGAGTGCAAGTTATTTAACTTATTAATTGTCGAATTCAGACGTTAAGTATATATGCGGTTGTGATGTTTTCAGACAACTGCTTTATCGAGAGCAAAAATGATGTCATTCATCAGCGGGTGCGGCATGGAGGATCATGGGGCCGGCACGCCACACTGCCGGCCGCTTTCTGCGTTTCGACCTGGGAGCCGCTACATCTCGATCAGGTTGGTCCTCAGTTGGCATCTCGAGGCGGAGATCACTCCGTTTCAATCCCCCCACCAAGGAAAAATGCCTTATAGTATCGGGAATCGAACTCGGGTCTCCCGCATGACGGTTTGTTGCGTTGAGCATTCGGCTACAGAGGCGAGCAAACATCAAGTACGAATGTAAAATTTAAAAGAAAAGACTGAAAAGTAGCGAAACAGCAAACAGAGATAAAAAGTTTCGGGAAATTTATTCGTCTGTTTCTACCATTGTCTGCCGTTCTTAACTGTCACAATACGACTCACCGAGCGAGGTGGAGCAGTGGTTAGCACACTGGATTCGCATTCGGGAGGACGACGGTTCAAATCCACGTCCACCCATTTTGATTTACATTTTCCGTGATTTCCCTAAACAGCTTCAGGCAAATTCCGGCGCGGTTCCTTTGAAAGATCACGGCCGACTTCCTTCCCCATCTTTCCCTAATCCGATGGGACCGTTGACCACGCTGTTTGATCTCCCCGCCCCCCTCGAATCATCCAACCAGCCAACAATACCACTCCTCTTAACACGAGCGATAACTGTTTAATATGTACTGCGCTAACCGTAATATCGGCATTAAAGAAGAATAAATGCGGAAAAAATTAGAAGTTCTTCTTGTTCAGTACAATTGTGATTCAGATTCCATACTTGGACTAAGTTTCTACTTCCTACTACAACTGGGTATATCTACAGTCCTTATTATATTTCCTTTCGACCGTACGATGAAAAGACGTCAAAAGAATGCTATGTTTTAAAATCGTATTTATATTCGAAGTAAGTCGAGACAAATCAGTAGCACACATAGACAACGACGGAGAATCTATGCCCTTTTTAAAGAAATCAGTCCAACATTCTCACGAATTGATTTAAGGAGAACGAAGAAAATTTAATTCGATATACACTCTCTGATCAAAAGTATCCGGACACGCCTTTGCAATGTGGAACTGACCACTAGATGTCACGAGAGGCGGACCTGCCAGTATAAGTGGAGGCGTGAAGTATCGCCTTGTCAGATGTGAAGCAACAACAGCAGAATGGGTCTGTCAGGATAGTACAATGCAGTCGAACGTAGATTGATCATTAACTGGCAAGTAACAAATCCAACCTTCTAAAGTTTCCTAAGACGACTGTTTGTGGTGTGATTCTGAAGTGGAAATGAGAAGGAACAACCACAGAAAAGTAAGACCGGGCAGAACTCATGTACTGAGCGTCAAGCATTGCGGACGGTCATTGGAAAAAAATCGCACGAAACCAGCTTAAGGAATCACTAGTGAGTTCCAATGTGGGAACACTAGTCCAGGTGGAACAGTGAATGTGCTTGAGGAGTAAAAGGAATGGGGTTCTGTGGATGAGCAGCTCATAAGCCACACATTTCTGTAGTCAGATTCCAAGCGACGGCTGGGGCGGTGTTCAGAGTGACGCTACTGGAAACGAGTGATTCGAAGTGGCAAATTTCGCTACACGGTGTGACAATCCACTGGAAGGGTTTGGGTTTGGCGAATCCCTGGGGGACTTTGCCTGCCAGATGTGAAATATGAAGAATGTGGAGTTATGGTATAAACGCCACGTTTTCGTGTTGCAGTCAGATCTGGAAGCTGGAGAGATCTGTAGAAATTGAATAAGAGTCACTAATCGCTCTTTCCACCAACCTGTCGTCTTCTAAAGTAGTGCCCCAGCGCAGAGGACAGCTCGTAGGTCGTGGGATCTTCTTCAGCGGAGGCCGCTATGCTGACATCTCGAACTTGAACCTGTGATAGTGCTTTTTATGGGATGCCACTTGCTCAGGTTAGTCTACAGAGGGCAAGATCTGTAGTATTGACAATGATGGTAGGCGACACATCTCATCAATGTATCCTGTTTGTTTACATTTTAAAATATCACTTTTTACACTGTCTTCTACTGCACTCAACATAACTTTCTTAATAGACAACTTCCGATGTAGAGTACGACATGTCCGTCCGAAACAGAGATACACGTCCGGCTCTGAAGAACATCCGAAACAGAGTGACTAGCGCAGCCGAAGTACTTCGTCTCCCAGGCGCGCCAAAGCGACCAGAAGATGTTCGAAGTACTTCGGTTGTAATATCATTACTATTCCGTTTCTCAAAATTAGTGAAATTTAATAAACAAAAGCGGTGGACTCGTAGGGTAACCGTGAGAGATTGTCATACTGAAAACTGGGTTAAATACAATGAAAAGTATATATATATATATAAATACTAAGAGAAGTTAGGCATTTTGGCGCCTAACACCCGAATGTGCCGACCAATGAGAACCAAGCTCAGAACTATTGGCGGACTCTCCCACGGGATTGGTACATACCGTACCATCTGCTGCTTGTACATCACTTTTGTACCATATGCTACTTCACGTGTATCAACCTGCGTCAAGGCGAGCTTCTAGCAAGATAAAATACTGGCGGCCACAGCCAGGGATATCGCAACGGGATGGGGTGTATTCCGTGGTTAGGGTGTGGTTCCGTTATTGTGCTTCATAGAACACTCACTGCGGAAGAATATAACGGCACTGACTACTACGTACAGTAGAGGAACAGTTCGGAGACGATGATTACTTGTATCAGCATGACAACGCAGCCTGTCATAAAGCAGCAACTCGGAGACAATGGTTTGTGGGCACTAACATTCCTGAAATGGATTCGCAGCCCACAGTCTCGACTTGAACCAAATGGAAGATCTTTGGGATCAGGTAGAACGTCGAAATCGCTCCAGACCCCAGCGTCCACCATCACTGCTGTCAAGGTTTCGTCCCTTCAGGAAGAATGGGCTGCCAGTCGCCACAGACATTCAGACATCTCATTGAAAGTATACTGAGTTGAATTCAATCCATTATAAAGGTGAAGGGAAGACACACCTCCTAGTAATGTCCACTAACACACTGAAGAACCCAAGAAAGTGGTACCCCTGCATAATATCGAGCACGCAGAAGTGCCGCAACACGCGTGGCATGTACTCGACTAACGTCTGAAGTAGTGCTGGAGGGAACGACACCATGAATCCTGCAGGGCTGTCCATAAATATATAAGAGTAGGAGGGGGTAGTGATATCTGTCGAACGGCACGTTGCAAGGCATTCCTGATATGCTGACTAATGTTCATGTCTTGGGAGTTCGCTGGCCAGCGGAAGTGTTTAAACTCGGAAGAGTGTTCCTCGAGCCACTCTATAGCAATTCTGGACGTGTGGGTGTCGCATTTTCTTGCTGTAATCGCCTAAGTCCATCCGAATGCACAATGGACATGAATCGATGCAGGTAATCAGACAGAGTCGTATCTAGACGTATCTAGACGTAACAGGGGTCCCATATCACTCCAACTACACACGCCCCACACCATTACAGAGCCTCCACCAACTTGAAGAGTCATTGCTGTTGTTTCCATATCCGTACACATGCATCCGCTCTATACAATTTGACACAAGACTCGTCCGACCAGGCAACGTGTTTCAAATCAGCAATAGACCAGTGTCGGTGTCGACCGGCCCAGACGAGGCGTAAGCTTTGTGTCATGCAGTCATCAAGGGTACACCAGATGGTCTTCGGCTCCGAAAGCCCATATCGATGACGTTTCGGTGAATGGTTATCATGCCGACACTTGTTGCTGGCCTAGCACTGAAATCTGCAGCAATTCGCCGAAGGGTTGCACTTTTGTCACGTTAACGATTCTCCTTAGCCGTCGTTGGTCGTGTTCCTGCAGGATCTTTTTGCGGCTGCATCGATGTCGGAGATTTGATGTTTTACCAGATTCCTGATAGTCACGCTACACTCGTGAAATGGTCGTATGGGAAAATCCCGTCTTCACGCTACCTCGGAGATGTTTTGATAAATCACTCGTGCGCCGACTATAACACCACTTTCAAACTCAGTTAAATCTTGATAATCTGCCATTGTAGCAGCAGTAACTGATCTAAGAACTGCGCCAGACATTTGTTGTCTTATATATGCGTTGCCGACCGCAGCGCCGTATTTTTCCTGTTTACATATCTCTGTATTTGAATACGCATGCCTATATCAGTATCTTTGGCGCTTCGGTGTAGATGTCTGGATGTTTCTTGACAGTTAGTCGTTGTATACGTATTCCACCTCCGGTCATTTCTAATACGAACTGAGTATTTTTATCCCACTACGACGACTTTCATGTTTCTTTCGCACCAGTAGATGATGTCCCCAGAAAATTTTTCGTCGTTAACAAAGAAACTGCTACCGGAGTTCTTAAAACGAGTGACGTTCCAGTGTAAGTCGTTCTGGCCCCTGTCTATACAGAGCGAGCACGGACGTTCGCCGTGTTCTGTTCATAAATGGAATTGCGTACGTCACAGTGGAGAGCAGTGTTACGAATGATAGAGCTTTTAGCGTGCAGTTTAATATGGTATGAGCGTCAGACAGGTCCGTTTAAGCGAATTTCTGACTTTAGCTGCCGCGCTGTAATGGCCTGACGTACTTCGAGCTCATATTCCTGCCACGTCTCAGACTCGGCTGCTCGACCACATCCTCAACGGAACACGTACCCTACCTGTGTGAGTCTAGACTTGTTCCTGTCTTAGTCGCAGGATTCAGTGTTAGCAAACTGACGGTGTTAGAGGCTCGTTTTTCTAGCCTTTCCCTATATTGAGATAATTATTCGCGAATTTTCACGAACATTCTACCTGTTTCAAGAACGAGTAACCCATTACGCGTTGCTAAGGCAGGGATTTAGGAAATGGAGTATGCTTTTGCCATAAATTATCTGGATTGAAATTTCGGATTACTCCATTACTCCATTGTGCTTATTTTCGTTTCCTCAAATACCTGAAGAACATAATAAATTTTATATTTGAATTGTTACTGGCTAGAATAGAATTTCGTTAAAAGTATCACAGGCACGAATAAAGTGCAATGACTTTCTAATAACCTTTCTGAATAACGTGTATGATTCGTGCCATTTAGTGGCAGGTTTCAATTTTTATCCATCCGAAAAAATAGAGAAAATTTAATATTTAAATGTAGACTAATTCAGCAAATAGCTGTACATTTACTAGCGGAAAGCTAACAAATGAACATACAAACTAATTTTGTGTTATGACTTTGAGATTTCAAATGAAAACGTATTAGACTATTGAGCACAGACCAATCCGTCCAGAAAGACTGAAAGAAAAGAAAAAGGCGATTTGTTACAACGCATACGGCTCTGGTGGTAAATAGATGCTGCGCTTAAGTGTAACAGCAAAGGCGAGTAAACAGCTGAAGAGCACTGTACAGGAGAAGTTGCAAGATTAGAGGTTGAAAATGATTTACTGGTAAATGATCTTGTTGCATCGAACCAACTGGATATCTTTCGCAGACACGACGAAAAGTAATGTAGCCTACAACATGACTCGAACCACGCAACTGACCTGCAAATCATTTAATGGTAGGTAGAGTACTGTGAGTTGTTGTTGTTGTTGTTGTTGTGTTCAGTCCAGAGACTGGTTTGATGCAGCTCTCCATGCTACTCCATCCTGTGCAAGCCTCTTCATTTCCAAGTAACTTCTGCAACCTACATCCTTCTGAATCTGCTTACTGTATTCATCTCTACGACTTTTACCCACCACTCTTCCCTCCAAAACTACATTGGTGATCCCTTGATGCATCAGAACGTGTCCTACCAACCTATCTCTTCTTTTAGTCAAGATGTGCCATAGATTCCTCGTCTCCCCAGTTATTTTCCGTACCTACTCATTAGTTACGTGATTTACCCATTTAATCTTCACCATCCTTCGGTAGCACCACATTTCAAAAGTTCCTATTCTCTTCTTGTCTAAACTATTTATCACCCATGTTTCACTTCCATACATGGCTACAGTCCAAATACTTTTGCGATACTACAAAAAGACTTGGTAGGAATGTAGCCACTGCACACGCTTGCTGGCAATGGTGGTCACGAGAATGTACGGTCGCAAGAAGACTAAGCCCCAGATGGCCACGTGGCACTACTGCAAGGGAGGAGCATCGTGTTCGACATATGGATCTGGCACATCGAACTGCATCTGCAGCAGCACTTTCAGCAGCAACGTAGCGTGTATTCCACTGACCCCAAACCATCACCACTTGAGACTTCAGTGGTGGCAAACGAGAGTTCATTGGAGGGCAGGGTGGAGGCCTGTTGTATTTTCTGATGAAACCGGTTCTGCCTCGGTGCCAGTGATGGCCCTTTGTTGGTTAGAAGGAGGCCAGTTGAAGACCTCAACCAACTTGTGTGCGTGCTAGACACACTGGATCTACGCCTGAAGTTATGGTCTTGAGAGCGATGTCGTTGTTTTTGTGAGTGTTGTTTTTGTGGGTCTTTCGATCAGTTGCCATTGAGCTGTATGATCCTTTTTTGCTGAAGAGATAATCGGCAGCAGCCGCTAGGAACCAGCAGGAAGCGGTGCATAACCTGTTAGTGGTGTACAGTTTCCAGTCTAGAGGTCGTAACGGCTACTTATTAGTAAAACAAGAGTATTCGAGATTTTAGCCCTGTAACGCAGATCAAAGCGAGGTTGGTGACCCATATTTAGACTAATCTGATAGCGTCAGTGTAGCACAGCAGAGCATTAGGTCAGGTCACAAATAAACGTTTTCGAGTAGACCTACGGAGCACATTTGTCACTAACAGTGTATGGATTCTAGCCGCAGCCGCGTGTTGTACTTGCAGTGACACCACACAAGCACCGAAGATGGACGAAAGAAATGCTTCACAGTGAGCTAACGGAGTGCACAGCTTGCTCTTTTGTTTTGGCATGATACCAGAACCCTGAAACCTGTGTGAACCAGTGTATGATACACTCGGAAACTTTTTACCATGCCACGACGTCTAACGCTTGTGAGTTCAGCAGTTGGGGGTTTCATTGTAACGAATTCTGAGAGTCAGTTAACACGTACAGTATTTCAAAATACCTCCACAGCACACACTGCAACTGGTCGTACTTCGAGTCGAACGAATGATTCGTTGTCCTGTTACTAATTTCGAGACAATACACATCTCCAGACAACAGCAGCATTCTTACGCAATTTTTAATTTTTTTCACAACAAGATTGCTTTATAGCTCATAAAACCATTTCCTATTTCTCTCAAGAGCGATAGTGTAATCACGCTAAGGTAAGCTGTTTTTTATATGAAATAATAGAGTTGAAATGGTTTGTTGTGTGGCATGCTGAACCATGAGAGACACTGATAACAATGTGGCGACTTCGTTTCATCACACTTACGATATTTTTAGTGACGTGATGTCAATTAAAGGATCTGAATGGTTGCAGCTGAGATCAAGACACTAGAATAGCTGAGGAATTTGAACTTGCATTTTATCTAAAATACTCACGGTCAGCAAGCGTCCTAGTGAATACGGCAGAAAAACGAAATTACTCGCCGGTAACAGGTGGTCACTGTGAAGCAATGTCGAAATGTGTGAAATTCGTCGCATTTAGAATGAATAGTTTATCGAGATTAACGCGACATTCCACCAACCGGCCACGGTTTTACGTACGACGGTTGTACAAAATATGGAAACACCGGGAGAAATATATGCTTGAACATAAATGCAGATGCTGGCCAAGCCTGCAGGTTGAGCTGTTGAACGGTTCCTCCGTAAGTCTCAAGTGTCAGAGGTGGTCAGTACAGTGTGAGTCCATTATGTCACAGCTAACAGGTGACGCAAATTAGAGACAGGTGGTTTGTGGGGGAGAGCAGTCGTACAGCAACATCCTAAATGTATGCCACTGGTTCAGATCGGGCGAATTTGGTGGCCAAGACATCAGCACTGGTCTCCCATTATAGCACTGTTCCCTTGGAAGATGCGGTCGGCTTTGGTGAAGACAGCAAGCGTCAAAGAATACGGGTGGTTCGCAATAATGTTCACGTAATCCACAGCTATCGCGGTGTCTTCAATTACTATGACAGGTCCCACTGAGCCCCAATTAAATGTCCCCAATAGGACAATATTGTCTCTATCAGGCTGCGTCTGTTTCGAGCATACATTCGCTTGTATAACGGCTTATCCGGACACGACCATCGACCTGGTGTATTAACGAAGTTCATCCGACCACGTGACACGTTTTTATTTATTCGTGATCCACTCTCAATTATGCAGCGATCACTGCAATCGCAATTAACGATGTCGATAGGTCAACGCGGAACCCCATGTTCAACAATGTACATTGTACAGTTTCTTCCAAACACGTGTGCCTGCTCCAGCATTGCACTCTGTTGACAGATATGTCACAGATCTCTGCCTGTCCTACTTTACGGTGCGGACAAGACGGTGCCCTCCACGTTAAGTGATGAGACGTGTACGTCCAACATGTGTCTCGCCTACTCCTGGTTTCACTGCCTTTCAACCTCTTTCCGTAGATTCTCACGACAGGAGGACGCGAACAACCGCTCAGCTTCGGCGTTTCCGAATGCTCGTTTCGAGGCGACGGGCCATAATAATCTGCCTTTTGTCGAAGCCACTTACATCAGCAGATATTCTCATTTGCTTTCCGTATCACTGCTAGAATGAGTACACGTCCGTCTCTGCTACTCTACTTTCCTTACCCCGTCTCTTGCCCGTAGCACTATCAGGCAGCATTCAATCTCACGATTGACAGTTGTCATATAGTTTCGTTTCATCAGTGTATAATAATCTCTATATATAGAAGGCAATGTCCCCACTGAATGACTCACTCACTCACTAACTCTCACTCAGTCACTGACTAATCATCGCTCAGCCCAAACCACCAAGGATTCAAACTTGAAATTTGCGGAGGGTGTTGATCTTATACTTAAGGGTCGCTTGAAAACGGATTTCTCGTAATTCTACCCCTAAGAAAGTGAAATGCGGGTTGAAATATTTTTTCGAAAATATGCCGCTATTAAGGCAATTTTAAAGCTAGACCTACGAAAATTGGTATTTGGTTTCTCGATCAGAAACAAAGAAATTCATATTCCAGCATTTCAAGAAATTTAACTCATTGTGAAGGTAAATCATTGTTAAAGAACTAATACAGTAATTTTAAAGCTACATTTATGAAAACTGGTATTTAACTTCTCGGTTACAAATTTAAAAAATACGTGTTTCATTATTTTTGAAAATTCAACCCCTAAGGGTGTGAAATAGGAGACAAAATTTTTTATGAAATATTTCATTATGAACGCATTTTCAAAGCTAAATCTATGAGAATTTGCATTTGGCTTCTCGGTTAGTAAAAAAATGCTTGTGTCATAGTTTTGGAGATTCAGGCCCTATCGGGGTGCAATAGAGGACAAAATTATCTATGGAAATATTTAATTATGCAAGCCTTTTGAAGCTACAGTTATGAAAATTTGTATTTGGCTTCTTTGTTAGGAATAAATAAAATACGCAGGTCGCTGTTTTTGGAAATTCAATGCCTAATGGAATGCAATAGGAAGTGAGATGTTTTATGAGAATGTTTCATTGTGAAGGTATTTTTAGAACTGAATCTATGATAACTGGTGTTTGGCTTCTCAGTTAGAAATGAAAGAAATACGTATTTCGTTGTTTTTAGGAATTCAACCGCCAAGGAGAGAAATAGGGCCAGACTGATTCACTGACTCATCATTGTCCACTCGAAACCGATAAAGAGAGAAACTTGAAATCTGGACAGGGTGCATACCTTATACTGTAGGTATCGTTTAAGAAGTGATTGTTCGAAATACAGTTGCTAAAGGAGCTGAAATAGGGGATGAAAGGCTTTTTGAAAATATGTCGCTATTAAGGCAATTTTGAAGATAGAACTACGAAAATTGGTGTTTGGTTTCTCGCTTGGAAATAAAATAATACTTGATTCAGTGGTTTTGGAAATTCGTCCCCTTAAGGGAGTGAAGTAGGGGTCAAATTATTAAGAAAATATTTCGTTATATTAAAAGATATTAAAAGCTAAAGGACCATGCTTCTGCGGTCTCATATCAGAAGGTGTTGCAATTTTTGAATAAAATAAAAATTTGACTAAATAAAAACAAAAAAGAGTCTGTGCAGACCATGCAGACACTGCGAGCGAAGTCGGGCGGTAAGCTAGTTGGTAAGATTATTACTCCAGAAAATTACAACCAGAAAGGAAGAAATGCAGCTCTGTTAGATGGAACAAGAGATTCTCGCCAGACGGGAAACACAGGAAGAAGAACAAAAAGGCTTAGATGCAGTTTATTGGCGTTTTCATTCGATAATTTTTGCCACACGTTGCATTGAAACATAAACCATGAGGCGAGGCGCGTGCGGCCGGTGGACGGTGTATTGATACGCAGCCTGCTGTGTCGTGCGTCAGATTGGAGCACAGATAGAAGCAATCGCCTTTAGGCTGCAGTCAGGCAGGAGAGGCAGTGCATCGGCCTGGAACAACTCTTCCTGCGTCATATCTCCAGGAATATCAGCCTTCTAAAACAGGAACAGCCTCAGATCAATGGCGCCTGCTATTTATGTGGGCCGTCACTGGCAGCAAATTCATCTGCCGCTACATGGCAGGAAAGCTGTACTGCCAAATCAAGCATCTTTGTTGCAGGCGGTCTGCACGCCAGTTTGTCAGAGAAATACACAATAGTTGCGGCGTAGTGTGTTGTTTCAGAATTAGATGGCAATTCAATAACAAACATGAAATCAATTCTCAGTCTACATATTGAAATGTGCATGCGACTAGGGCCACCGGCCGCTTGGTACACGTCATTTTGGGAAGGGCTATACTACAATTTTGTCACAGTTACAGTACATGTATTTTGACGACTAGTTTCGAACATACTGGTTCATTCTCAAGCCTGATCTACTGAGGCTGCACAGAAAGTGCTTCAGCTTAATGACAATCATCTAAAATTGGCAATACATGCATTACACAATGCCTGTAGATAAACGTCACAATGTACGCACGCTCACTACACAACTCAGAATCAGACCGATATAAACCCGAAATTTATTAAGTTGCAAATCTATCTAGAAATATTGAGAAAATAATTATTTAAATAACAGTAAATTTTTAATATACCACATTTTTAAATCAGACTAAAAAGTATAAAATAATTTATTGTAGCCGCGTACTGATGTGTAACCCACACAGGCAGTTCGGAAAATTTGTGATTGTGAATTTTAAGATTTATAACGAAAAACATGGGGCCGATGGAATATGTAACTGAAGCATCAAGTGTCTATCTCCTAAGAACTGTCTGTTGCATAGTACTGTGTGGAATTAGGTATCAACATGAGGCTAGGATGAACTATTTTATACTTTTTACTCCAATTTGAGAACGCTGTATATAAAAAATTATTTTTATTTAAGTAATTATTTTTGAACAGCTCTGAGAGGATTTTTGCATAGGACAAAGTGCCGTACAGGTAACTGATGTTAAAAATCGTTACGAAATACAGGAGCACTCGAAGATGATTAGAACTTGAAAATTAAGAACAACATTTTAGATGTTCTGTCGCAATGACGCCATTAGAGATGAAGCACAAACTCTGGAATGAGAAATGTTGTACGGGAACTGTCTTTGCATTTGCTGTAAACGATTTAAGGAAACCTGAAACCTATATCTGAATGTCGGCATGGTTATATGAACCGTCGTCCTTCTAAACACGAATCCAGTCCAGTGTCTTATTAGTACACCAACCCCCGGCTCAGAGCTTGGTGCAAAGGCATCGCAGAATTACCCTCAGTATCAATTATTGTGACGTAATGTGTTTAAGTAGACTAAGCCTCCACGTCGTACTTTTAAAAGATATGTAATCAGTTACGAAAGTCAAACACCAACAAACATCTCACCGCCGCCCGGGGTAGCCATGAGGTCTAGGGCACTTTGCCACGGTTCGCGCGGCTCCCCCCTTCGGAGATTCGAGTTCTCCCTCGAGCATGGGTATGTGTGTTGTCCTTAGCGTAAGTTACTTTAAGTTAGATTAAGTAGTTTATAAGCCTAGGGACCGATGGCCTCAGCAGTTTGGTCCCATAGGACCTTACCACAAATTTCCAAAGCCATCTCACCCGAACAATTGTAGGTAGAATTACCACATAAACATAGTTGAGGGGAAGGCAGATGTTAAACTGAGATTTGTTGGAGAATGCTAGTGACTTGCAGTGCACACACATTATAAGAACGTATATATGTTACTATGTATATATGCGTGTTCCACATCTCCTAAACCACTGGACCGGTTTCAACCAAACTTGGTGCGAAAATCACTTACTTGTCTGGAATGAATCGCTGTGGAACTAAGAACCACTAACCTGTCAAAGATGTAGAGGTGGTGGTGAAAAAGATGTGTAGCCCAAGGAGGGCGAAGACGCAGTCATTATTAGCTTTATCTCCCTGGCAACCCCCCTCCCAAAAAAGAAGATGAAAGGAATAAAGTTTATTGTTTCTTACATTTTTGCTATTCTTCGAGTAATACTGCCGCAGAATACATAACGTTTTAATTTATTATTTCTTTACTTCTAAGTGCATTCGTGACGCATTTTGTAGACAGTATTCACATATACTACTGAATTCACCAGCAAAACTACAGCATTGTACGTCACATAGGTATGATGTCATGAAAACCGAGATGCGTGACTAATTGCAGCATAATGCATGACTTCCTTCCTACTGACTCTATTCACAACACTTTTCTGTATATGCTGCTGAAAGTATGTACTAAAGTATATCATTTTACGACCCAATGTTCAGTAAATATAACGTCATAAACACTGAGCTACGTGAAAACGAAACTGCAGAACGAAATTCACTAGTGATACAAGTGATCTATGTGTACAGATATGTGTGAAGAATGCTAAATATGTGTGAAATATATGCGACACGCGCCTACAAGGGCAAACCCACGGATGAAAAGCTCCTCTTGAATCCGTGGATCGATTTCAACCACACGTAGCACACATTCTAGTTATTATCTGGAAATAAATACAGTGGGGGCAAGAACTGGCATCCTCGTATTGGGGTAGGGGTGATAACGTGGCGAGAAAAGAGGTTAGGAGGAAATGAGCGAACATAGAAGGGGAAGGAATAGATGTAGATAGAGTGGGGGATGAGGAGATGGGCAGAGTGAGGGAAGGGGTAGATGGACAGAAAGAGAAGAGAACGAGATGGATAGAGAGAGGAAAGAGGTGGAGACAAAGAAAGGAAAGAGGAGGTGGATAGAGAGGGGGAGAGGAAGGGATGGTTAAACAGAGAGGGGGGAAGAGCAGAAGAACAGAGAAAGGGGTTGAAGGAGATGGCTAGAGGGAGGGACAACGAGCAGTGGTAGGAGGAGATGGAAGATGGGTGGAGGAGCAGAATGACAGGTGAGGCAGGAGCAGATGGACAGAGAGAGGTGAGAGGAGAAGTTAGACAGAGAGAAGTGTAGGAGATGATGGACAGAGAGAGGGACAGGAGGTGAGGGACAGAGAGTGAGTGATGGAGGAGGTGGGCAGAGAGAGAGAGAGAGAGAGAGGGTAGAGGAGATGGACAGAGAGAAGTGTAGGAGATGATGGACAGAGAGAGGGGTAGGAGGAGAGAGACAGAGAGAAGTGTAGGAGAAGATGGACAGAGAGAGGGACAGGAGGAGAGAGACAGAGAGTGAGTGATGGAGGAGGTGGAAAATGAGAGAGGGTAGAGGAGATGGACAGAGAGAAGTGTAGGAGATGATGGACAGAGAGAGAGGCAGGAGGAGAGAGACAGAGAGAAGTGTAGGAGAAGATGGACAGAGAGAGGGACAGGAGGAGAGAGACAGAGAGTGAGTGATGGAGGAGGTGGGAAGAGAGAGAGAGGGTAGAGGAGATGGACAGAGAGAAGTGTAGGAGATGATGGACAGAGAGAGGGGAAGGAGGAGAGAGACAGAGAGAGGTGTGGGAGAAGATGGACAGAGAGAGGGACAGGAGGAGAGAGACAGAGAGTGAGTGATGGAGGAGGTGGGCAGAGAGAGAGAGAGAGAGGGTAGAGGAGATGGACAGAGACGAGTGTAGGAGATGATGGACAGAGACAGGGACAGGAGGAGAGAGACAGAGAGAAGTGTAGGAGAAGATGGACAGAGAGAGGGACAGGAGGAGAGAGACAGAGAGAAGTGTAGGAGAAGATGGACAGAGAGAGGGACAGGAGGAGAGAGACAGAGAGTGGGTGACGGAGGAGGTGGGCAGAGAGAGAGAGAGGGTAGAGGAGATGGACAGAGAGAATTGTAGGAGATGATGGACAGAGAGAGGAGCAGAAGGAGAGAGACAGAGAGAAGTGTAGGCGAAGATGGACAAAGAGAGGGACAGGAGGAGAGAGACAGAGATTGAGTGACGGAGGAGGTGGGCAGAGAGAGAGAGAGGGTAGACGAGATGGACAGAGACAAGTGTAGGAGAAGATGGACAGAGAGAGGGACAGGAGGAGAGAGACAGAGAGAAGTGTAGAAGAAGATGGACAGAGAGAGGGACAGGAGGAGAGAGACAGAGAGTGAGTGACGGAGGAGATGGACAGAGAGAGAGAGAGGGTAGAGGAGATGGACAGAGAGAAGTGTAGGAGATGATGGACAGAGAGAGAGGCAGGAGGAGAGAGGCAGAGAGAAGTGTAGGAGAGGATGGACAGAGATAGGAGTAAGAGGAGAGAGAGAGGGGGGGGGGGTTAGAAGAGATGGACAGAGAGGGGCCAGGAAAAGAGGCGATGGACAAAAAAGAGGGCGGGAAAGATAGATAAATAGAAGATTTGAATAAATACACACCTGGGCCATGCCAGGTAATGAGCTAGTCGATTGTAATAGTGTATTATTTAAATACATCCAGTACTTCTTAGAGATGGTTGCAAATGTTATAGAGAACGAGTAATTATAACAAACTGCTCTCATGGCGAACACTGTGACTAATTTTCAGTCATATGCAACCAATTTTTATCGTTTAGAGCTGCCGATATATGACACTGACCTCGTTTTGTTTAAATAAAACTATATACTTTTTCTGTGGCGTTAATCCTAGAAAAAGGCTTCGGTGTCATAGTATTTGTGAAATCTGAACACACAGTAACAAGATAACAGAGCGGCAAACGGTTGTCCCACGGCCATAAGATAAGGTCCCACAAACGTCAGCCGCACAGTACCAAATGCAAGCAAACTCGTAACTCAGGTGCGCTTTGTGTGTTTATTTTCACGACTGTTATACAAAGTATTCTAAATGTTAACCTCGAGCTTGACGTATGATATTCCGGTAAATATTACTGCACCTTAAATTTCATCTAAATTATCGCAGCACAGCCCTAGTTATATGACACGAAATATCCTCAGGCGTTGTCGGTGTTTCCTTGCAGACCTTTAGTTTTAATTTTCCCTCCAGATTACGGTCCAGAGATGTTAATTCTGTTAACGTGCAGACCATTTTCTGTATCCCGAAAGATCTGACAATACTCTATGAGTTAGGTTTGTAATTTTTCTCAGCCAGCGAGAATTTTCAATCGACCAGTAGTGCATGTTGCGAATATTGACTTGCGCATGGTCGGTAGACGATGCTGCATCCGTCAATAAGACCCTACGAAGAAAACCTAATCACTTTGGAGTTTTCGTAGAAATTATTTGGAAATGCTGAAAGTCAGTGCCATGATGTTTTTGATGGAACAATATCTCAAATGGGCGAATTGCGCTGAAATGTAGTACTCGCTGAGTTCTCCCTTTGCTGATAACACTCGCTTATTCAAACTGTCTCTTGCCTGCTGCTAAAATGTGACTTGCATTTGTCTTATCGGTTTCTGTTCTTTTTCGCTGGCGTATTTTATTCTTCACGCTTCTCGCTTTTTGAATATATTTACAATGTTTGCAAAGACAGATCATGAGGGCTTGGCTCGTGGTACAGGTTTGCGGCGCTGTTATTTGCTAATATCTGATCAAGTTTCACACACGTAATGTCAAAGTCAACTCCAAGGCCCTTTCAGATGTCACAGTTTCATTAAAAATAACCAAGTCGGTTTAATAATGCAGCACCTATAAACGTTAATAATGACCTATGTACGCAGAAAATTCGCCACATTGTCCGAAAAATACGCTTAGAGATAGTTATTCCTTCTGGGTACATTTGGGATGGCCTATATAAATCTGCGACTTCAATGTAGAGCGCATGGCAGCCATATTATGTTATTTTGTAGAGTTTCCAGTTTCGAACATTGTGGAAGAAATCTGATCATTGGTAAGACGATACACGATGTAATCTGAACGAAAGAGAGAGTACCTGTAGAAATAAGTCAATTTTTACGCGATCTTATATTTCCAGCCCGAGATAGTTTAACACTGACCACGTACAGTAGCTAACTTAATTAAATACTCTCGTTTAAAGAAAGTAGCTTCCGAGTTAAGTATCCTGGGATGAGAACGTGTTATGAACAAACTAGAGCTTCTTGTGAACATGACAGCAGCAACGATAATACCCTTTCAAAGTAATGGATAAATATACATTTTCTTTCAGTAAAATTTTAAATCTACACAATGTAATTTTAACGAAAGAAGGAGTACCTGCATATATAAGTTAACTTTTACACTGTCTTACATTTCCATGGCCGAGCTATTTTAACACTGCCCACATACAGTAGATAATTTAATTTAATATTCTCGTTTAACACAAGTGGCTCCAGAGGTAAATGTCCCGAGGAGAGAACGTGTTTTGAATAAAGCAGAGCTTCTTATGAACACGACAGCAGCAACGATAACACCCTTTCAAAGTAATGGATGAATATAAACTTTTTTGCAGCAAAATTTTAAATCTTAATTTTTATTCTGTACCGCAGTCTCGCATGTTAGACGTCAGATTTCAAAAAGCATGCGTAGTTAACTTTTAAGGTCGACTTAGAGCCCGCATGAGTAAATACACAAAATCAGAAAAGTATGCTCGGCCTCCTGAAGCAGCCCTGACGCTTCCATCCATTCCTAGATTCCAGATCGACTGGCCGGTCAGCTCCATCTATGTTTCAGCAGAGGCACAAGGAATGTACCGGGGCTTCACAGACAGTGTCTATTACATCGCTACCCTATGGCCGACTCGTTCTTCCGCAGCCATAGAAACTATCCAATCGTGCCAATATCAACACTTCTCACCGTTAATGTAATTCAGGGTGTTTTACGTGTAAAGCAACCTCCTTCGTAAACGATTTAAGATGCCTAATGGCAGTTTCCGGAATATGTCAGTATTTTACGATCGAGTACTGTATTGAACTGTTAAACGTCCATCGGAGCCGAGGTAATCAGTGATGGATCTTCAGCACGTTATGAACAAGGATGACAAAGCAAATCGGCTGCGTCCTTCTCAGAGAAATCATTCTGGCATTAATTTTTGTTAACTAAGAAAGTCTATATCGTAATAGGTGGACAGCATTTCATACCCCTCTTCACTCGAATACGCGTCCATATTCCTAACAATTACTTCACGTCGTTCAGTTATAAACTATAATAGCACAGCTGTGGTGAACGCTTCAATACCGCATGGTATTGCCATGAATATGTGTCTAGGTTGCATACTATACTGTATGGGACAATTGTTGGTGAAAGTATACGCAATGCAAAACAACAGGGACCGTCAGTAACACACAGGACAGGTGCCCGAGGCTATGAGGCTATTCGAAGATAGATGCTGCAGTTAAATCATCATATTTATCGGTTGTTACAAATTTCAGGTTACAAGAAATGAGGAGCGAATTCGTGACAAATCGTGTTTCCGATTGCGTCTTTGACCGTGGAAGTTGATGACAGCCATGTGCACAAGACGGTAGTGTACCAAATGCCATTTCCGACTCTTCCTTTTCAAGCTTCATGGTGGATGAAGAACAGGAATCCTGGAAATAGGTGGCAGGAAGTGGTTTCAGCTATATCGGCAGCACAGAATTATGCTTCGTGTTATCGACACTAGAAAGAGAGAAAAATTTTAACTGCCTCAGTTATTGTAGCTGGTCTACATGAAGAACGACGAGGTTGTATGGAACACTAAATAATGTTGCCCTTCAGTCATTAGTACTTAGGTACGTAAAGTTTCAAAAGACGACATAATGACGATTTCGTAATATAATGGGATGAAAAGTATTAATTCACTTGATAGTCAATTTCGAGCGAATAAAATCTAAATTCATAGCAACAAATAATGTGAAATGAGTAAAAGGAGCGAAGGCGGTGATATATGCTCTTTCCTCAAAAGAAGTTTCTTTCGAGAGAAAATGAAAGCGATGGTTCCGATGGGCAGACATTCGGAGAGAGAAAACGGAGACGTGTACAATGAAGTTTAGCATCAAGAAGAGTGAGTGGTCCACTGTAGTGGAAAGGTAACTGGGGAGAGAAAAGAACTTGCGAAGCCATTACACAAGTTAAGTTCCAGGTGTGAGGGAAACCGGCGGAAGATTCCCATGGGGAAATATGCTGTTGTGGGTCAGAAAGGTCCAAGTTTGTAGATGTAATATAAGAAATGCCACGGAAAGTACTAAACAACTTTCATCAGACGTTGATTGTGTAAAGGGTTATGAAGCAGCCTTTGTAAACGAAAAGATAAAGAAAAGTGAATCAAAACGTGGCTGTAGGTGTACTGACATCTGCGTTTTAGTCGAGGCCAACAGCGGAAATAAATCTGTGTGTGTGTGTGTGTGTGTGTGTGTGTGTGTGTGTGTGTGTTTTGCGTAACCAGTAAATGTTGTCTTTTCTGATATAAATACTTTGCGGATTCTTGACTACATCAGTTTCAGTGTTGTATAATTGACAGATATATTAAAGCGTTATTTGTCCCATCATTGTGAAGTTAAACTCACAATGCGCCATAAGCGATTTTCAAACGTAGCCGGACACAAAGTTTATAGTAGCAGTCACGACGTGAGAAACGTGAAAATGTTGTGTTTGATGGATTAGTCGTATATGGATGACAAACATATAATGAAATCGTAACTTCTAAACTGTGGTCGTGAGGTTCTGCACCTTTTTTTTAATCAAAGAAATAAATCTACTTGACTGATCTTGACACACAATGGACTCGTGCAAACGAAACATTGCAGTGTACATTTTGTAATCGATTGTACGACAGTAAAGTGTTGCTTTTCAATTCAATAAACTTTACCAACAGCCGTACACTTTAAGATATTTTATTTTAAAAGAAAGCAGTTGCCTCAATTCATTTTGCCATCTTCAGGCCCCTGCATAATAAAAGAGTATTCATGTAGTAATGTAAGGGTGTACAAATCAAATTTACAAGAAGTGACAGGTAATCATAATGCCGTTTAAGATTAAGAAGTATTGGTGTTAAGCTTAAGCGGTATGATGGTGACCTGTCACATCTTGTAAACTTGATTTGTACACCCATATATTACTATATATGTACTCTTTTACTGTGCAGGGGCCTGAAAATGGCAAAATTAATTGCCGAAACCGGTTGCTTTTAAAATAAAATAAAATATCTTAAGGTGTACGGCTGTTCGTAAAGTTTATTGAATTGAAAAGTACGTACCAGCCGATGTCCTCTGGCCGTAATGGACCAACAGAGATGAAGTGTTGCTGTTGATGGCTATACTTACGGGGATTTTGGAATAATAGTGGAGGCTATTGATAGATAGAAAGCACCGTTCGGAGGCGATTTTGTATTAGACTGGTGGTTGCGTATTTTTCGTTAATTCCTGTTGTCAGTTCTAAAAAGACAATTTGTTTTTTATCGCGCTGTACGATTAACGTGTGACACTAGTTCCAAACATAGGAAATAGTTTCATTTTGAGTTGATCATAGTGGATGCTTTCTACGTGTTATCCATTAGTTGTTTGGAATTTGGAAATTTGTGGTAAGTTCCTATGGGACCAAACTGCTAAGGTCTTCGGTCCCTAGGCTTACACACTACTTAATCTAACTTAAACTAACATACTCTAAGGACAACACACACACACACACACACACAGCCATGCCCGAGGGAGGACTCGAACCTCCAACGGGGGTAGCCTCGCGAACCTTGGAAAGGCGCCTTCGATCGCACGGCTACCCCGCGTGGCATTAGTTACTTCGGATGTATGGTGTAGAGTTGTTTGTTTACCGTGAAACAAATTTTTGTATTAGAGGCTCATCATTTCTGTGTATCCTGTGTGTAATAACAAGATCGTGTTACAGTTTCATGATCCATTGTAGTAAAACTTAGAGGCTCTTATTCAAATACATTTTCTTCTACGTATCTACATCTACTTCTACATATGTACTCCGCTAGCCACCAATCGGTGTGTGGCAGAGGGTACAATTCCCGCCAAAGTCATATCCCCCCCCCCCGTGTTCCACTCGCGGATCGCGCGAGGGTAAAACGACTGTCTGAACGCCGCAGTACGAGCTCTGATTTCCCTTATCTTTGAATGGTGACCATTGCACCATTTGAAAGTTGGTGGTAATAATATATGCTGTACATCCTCGGAGAAGATCAGATTTCGGAATTTTGTGAGCAACCCCTTCCGTTTAGCGCGTCGTCTATCTGCAAGTGTGTCCCACTTCAAACTTTCTATGAGATTTGTAACGCTCTCGCGATGGCTAAATGTAGCAGGCACGAATCTTGCCGCTGTTCTTTGGACCCTCTCAATCTCTTGAATCAGACCCAACTGGTAAGGGTCCCATACAGACGAACAATACTCTAAGAGAGGGGACTGATGATCACAGATGTTAAGTCCCATAGTGCTCAGAGCCAATACTCTAAGACTGGAGGAACTAACATATTGTAAGCAATTTCCTTTGTTGAAGGACTGCGTCGCTTCAGGATTCTACCAATAAACCGCAATTTAGAGTTCGCCTTGCCCGTTACTTGTGTAATCTGATCATTCCATTTGAGATCATTTCGAATAGTCACATCCAGGTATTTGACGGATGTTACCGCTTCCAGGGACTGGGCATTTATTTTGTACTCGTACATTAATGGGGATTTTCGCCTTGCTATACGCATTAGGTTACACTTACTAACAATGAGAGATAAGTGCCAGTCATTACACTGCATTTATTTTCTGCAAATTCTCATTGATTTGTTCACAACTTTCATGTGATATTACTTTCCTGCAGACTACAGCATCATCGGCAAACAGTCTAATGCACCTGTCAATACCATCAACCAGATCGTTTATGTAAATCGTAAAAAGCAGTGGACCGATTACGCTGCCCTGGGGCACACCTGAAGTTACGCTTATTTCTGTTGAAGTCACCCCATTCAGGACGACATACTGCTCTCTGTCTGTTAGAAAACTCTCTATCCAACCGCATATGTCATCGGATAGACCGTAAGCGCCCACTTTTTGGAGTAAGGGACTGTGCGGAACAGAGTCGAACGCCTCTCGAAAGTCGAGAAATATGGCATTAACATGGGAGCCAGTATCTAGAGGCTGTTGCATATCATACACAAAGAGGCCCAGCTGTGTCTCGCATGACCGCTGTTTCCTAAAACCGTGCTGGTTTCTGCAGATGAGCTTCTCCGAGTCTAGAAAGGTCATTGTTCCTGAACACAAAATATGTTCCATGATTCTACAACAAATCGATGTCAGTGAAGTTGGCCTGTAATTATGTGCATCCGATTTTCTACCCTTTTTATAGATTGCTGTGACATGGGCCTTCTTCCAGTCCAGTGAAACTTTCCGCTGTCCCAGTGATCTCTGATAGATGACGATAAGAATGGTGCTTTATTTGTAGCATAGTCAACATATAATCAGGTCTCTGTGAAGCCACACAAAAGTAGTATGCCGTATCATAGTCATTGGTATAAAACCTGAAAGAAATGTGCTCAAGAATCGAAAGGATGCTTGACAGCTTTCTTTTTCGTTGAACTGAAGCCAAACGTTCTCCTCAAAGGAGAGGCAGAGAATAAGTTAAGTCGGTGTTTCTTCGGAAGTGGAAAATTTAATGAAAATTCAAGATCTGCCTGGACAAACTATAACTTACTGGAATCGACAGCAAACTATTTTGTGACAACAAGTGTTGTTCGTCTGGAAAATATATCCTTGGATACGTGACAACCCAATGTATCATTTGCCAAATTGATTGCCGTTATTTGGATGGGGATTTTATACTTTATAACGTCAGAAGCAGAACTAGGTGCTTCTACGTTTAAGCAGTGCAGTCGCTGAAAACTGGGATATAAATACTGGAACACAGAGTACAACGGAAAGACTTTCAAGCTCTTTCGATTTAGAGTACTCAATATGCATCAGCGAATATGAGTAATTTGCAAGTAGTGTGGCGTAGTGAACAAGCTTACGTTACTTAATAGAGGCAAGTCCTCCAGTGTGGACTGTATGCCAGTTAGGTTCCTTTCAGAGTATTCTGACGAAATAGTTCCATACTTAGCAATCATATACAACCGCTCGCTCGACGAAAGATCCGTACGTAATGACTGGAAAGTTGCACAGTTCACATCGATACTCGAGAACAGAAATAGGAGTAATCCCCTGAATTAAATGCCAGCGTAACTGGCCTCAGTTTGCAATAGCACTTTAGAAAGATACTATGAATTACGTTGAAGAAAACGGTCTACTTAGACATTACCAGAGTGGGTTCAGAAAATATCGTTCTTGGGAAACACAATTAGCTCTTTATTGCTACAAACTACAGAGTTCTATTGGCAGGACAGCTCAAACTAATTCCATATTTCTATATTTGCAGAAGGCTTTTGATTACATACCTCTGCCGCCCGGGGTAGCCGCGCGGTCAGGGGCGCCTTGCACGGTCCGCGCGGCTCCCCCCGTCGGAGGTTCGAGTCCTCCCTCGGGCATGTATGTGTGTGTGTGTGTGTGTGTGTGTGTGTGTGTGTGTGTGTGTGTGTGCGTGTGGTGTGTGTGATGTCTCTAGGGTAAGTTAGTTTAAGTTAGATTAAGCAGTGCGTAAGCTTAGGGACCGATGACCTCAGCAGTTTGGTCCCATAAGACCTTATCACAAATTTCCAATTTTTACCATTCCTCACAAGCGGCTTCCAATAAAAATGCATGCCTATGGAGTATCGTCTCAGTTGTGTAAATGAATTCATGATTTTTGCAGTAACTGAAGGAAACTTATCAAATTAAAGAGCTTCCCAAACAAATTTTGTGGGCCCTCTGCCGTCCTTATTCATTTACCACATACTTAAGTCATTACAAGATGAAACCGAATTGCAAAATGGTTGAGACAAGATATCGGCGTGACAGGAAAAGTGGAAATTGCCGCTAAAAATTAAAAAAAATTGAGTTTTCCACACGAATACTAAAGAACCCTCATATACAAAATGTAAATGTACTGTGGAAATCCAACCAACTGTGTTTTATTCGCAGAACAAGATGCAATATATCTTTAAGGTTTTCATATGTTTTCTGCTATTTTAAATACAGTAATTCACTTATACTGTACAGGGAAAAAGACGAATGAGCTCGCTGCACAATTAACGGATGATGAAAACTGTGGTGCGATTACTTTCCAGCCAATTGTGTAGCGCTGGGGCATTCTTGTTTGATGCAAAGTAGCGAGCAGTCGAGCTTTTAGAGAAGGAAATCTGATATTTGTGAAACTGAGAGAAATTATGAAGATGAAAACTTGTTTGTAACAGATGTTATTGAGTCTATTGATGGAGAACATGTTTTGGAGAAATATTTCAAGGTAACCGTAGCATGCGTAAGAACGAAATGTTTGTTTGTCAGAACTATTAATGGAAAGGAAATCTTTGTCCCTCAGATAACTAATAACATTCATGGTTAATGTTAATTTGATCTCTTTGTTTTCTTGATGTCACAAATAATGCAATTAGTTGGACTGTCTGTAATTTTGTATTGAGAGAATTTCGCAATTATCAGGGACTTCTCATGTTGTAAAGTCGTTTTTGACTATAACCAGATTTTAATTTTTCAAGAACGACTTTCCTTAAGGTAAAACCCTCCTCCACCATTCTTAGAAAAGTTCTGAATACTGCCCCTTACGCCACAAGAAGCCATAGATTATTTTCGACAAAGAAAAGACGAATTTTTTTGTGAGTAGATAATTTTTTTCTTTAGCCGCTGCATGTGATGAATTCTATTTACTTCCGAGAACGTCAGTACACCAGACACAAGACAACATGCTGAGAGTGAAGTAAGTTAGTTTTACTTGCGGACAGGTCTCACTTTGAATTCTTATGAGGAAACAGAATTATCAGGTGTTGTGATAAGCAAGCAGATTAAGTTTTTGTGAACAGTGTTGGTATTCTCAAATAGTTATTTTTCTTCTGAGTAGAGCAGTATTTTATTTTTGTGGACCCTTCAAGTCAAAAATTGGACTCCATGCCATGCAACTCCAATAATGTACTTCAGTATTGAGTTTCCGTTACATAGTTTAACTGAATACACAAATCGTTGCTGTTGGCATTTAATCAGTCTAGATTTCACTATTTAAAGTTCAGTATTTCACTAAGTTTAAGGTTTTATGTCATGACATTTTCACATGCGCACTAGAATACCAAACTATGCTCCTGAAGGTATATACGCGTTGTCATTGCCATAATTATCGTTGCCTGAACTTCGTATCGAATTTTTTGTAAGCGAGGCTGTAGACATCTTCAGTCTAAAGTAACCTAAGAACTAATTTCAGACGCGTCAGTCATAAGTAATTCGAGTCAGTATGGACCTAGATGTGTCGACAGCTCGGCAGCATTGAGGTTAGATGGAGGGCTGTACGCAAGTTTCCAGACAAGCAACACTTGATGTACTAGCTCGCCTCGTATAATAGATGACGTCCGACTTGCATTCGCATCTGCCTGTCTTTGTGTACGCTGAAAGTAGCTGGCAAAGAATTGGTATTCGTGAGCTGCGGCGTCCAAACCACCGTTCAAACATTCTAGCTGATTTTTCGTGGATTCAGTAGAGCCTCGGTTGTATTTTAAACAGGCCACGGCTGCATCCTTCGCCCATTACGACGAAACTGAGCAAGAGTCCTGACTCCAGTTGTTACGGTGACGATGAGACGGATATTTCTAGCCTTTATTCCACATTCCGAACAACCTATGTAGCGTAAGTCATTCTCAAGGATTTAATTTTTGCACTGATGCAAGATTGGAATCAGGATAGGTGAGACAGACTAGCGTGGCGCATTGCTGGACACATATCTTACTTCACGTGAGTTCGGTTTCGAATGTATCATGTGGGATTCATTTATTTCCCATGCTTAACCCACTGCATACTTTGAGAAGAAAATTTCAAAGATCGTCTTTCGTGAAATATTTTGCGATACCTTAGAAATACAGGGTGGTCCATTGATACTGACCGGGCCAAATATCTCAGGAATTAAGCATCAAACGAAAAAACTACAAAGAACGAAACTCTAGCTTGAAGGGGGAAACCAGATGGCGCTATGGTTGCCCCGCTAGATGGCGCTGCCGTAGGTAAAACGGATATCAACTGCGTTTTTTTCAAATAGGAACCCCCACTTTTTTATTACATGTTCGTGTAGTACGTAAAGAAATATGAATGTTTTAGTTGGATCACTTTTTTCGCTTTGTGATAGATGGCGCTGTAATAGTCACAAACGTGTAAGTACATGGTATCATGTAACATTCCGCCAGTGCAGACGGTATTTGCTTCGCAATACATTACCTGTGTTAAAATAGACCGTTTACCAATTGCGGAAAAGGTCGATATCGTGTTGATGTATGGCTATTGTGATCAAAATGCCCAACAGGAGTGTGCTATGTATGCTGCTCGGTATCCTGCACAACTTCATCCAAGTGTCCGGACCGTTCGTCAGATAGTTACGTTATTTAAGGAAACAGCAAGTGTTCAGCCACATGTGGAACGTCAACAAATGATGATGCTCAAGTAGGTGTCTTAGCTGCTGTCGCCGCTAATCCGCACATCAGTAGCAGACAAATTGCGTGAGAATCGGGAATCTCAAAAACGTCGGTGTTGAGAATGCTACATCAACATCGATTGCACCCGTACCATATTTCTATGCATGGCGACGACTTTGAACGTCGTGTAAAGTTCTGCCACTGGGCGCAAGAGAAATTACGGGACGATGACAGATTTTTTGCACGCGTTCTATTTAGCTACGAAGCGTCATTCACCAACAGCAGTAACGTTAACCGACATAATACGCACTATCGGAAAACGGAAAATCCACGATGGCTGAGACAAGTGGAACATCAGCGACCTTGGCGGGTTAATGTATGGTGCGGCATTATGGGAGGAAGGATAATTGGCCCCCATTTTATCGATGGCAATCTAAATGGTGCAATGTATGCTGATTTCCTACGTAATGTTCTACCGATGTTACTACAACATGCTTCACTGCATGACAGAATGGCGATGTACTTCCAACATGATGGATGTCCGGCACTTATCTCCGTGCGGTTGAGGCGGTATTGAATAGCATATTTCATGACAGGTGGATTGGTCGTCGAATCACCATACAATGGCCCGCACGTTCACCGTATCTGACGTCCCCGGATTTCTTTCTGTGGGGAAAGTTGAAGGATATTTGCTATCGTGATCCACCGACAACGCCTGACAACATGCGTCATCGCATTGTCAATGCATGTGCGAACATTACGGAAGGCGAACTACTCGCTGTTGAGAGGAATGTCGTTACACGTATTGCCAAATGCATTGAGGTTAACGGACATCATTTTGAGCATTTATTATATTAATGTGGTATTTACAGATAATCACGCTGTAACAGCATGCGTTCTCAGAAATAATAAGTTCAGAGAGGTACATTTATCACATTGGAACAACCGAAATAAAATGTTCAAACGTACCTACGTTCTGTATTTTAATTTAAAGAACCTACCTATCACCAACTGTTCGTCAAAAATTGTGAGCCATATGTTTGTGATTATTACAGCGCCATCTATCACAAAGCGAAAAAAGTGGTCCAACTAAAACATTCATATTTCTTTACGTAATACACGAATATGTAATAAAAAGTGGGGGTTCCTATTTTAAAAAACGCAGTTGATATGCGTTTGACCTATGGCAGCGCCATCTAGCGGGCCAACCATAGCGCCATCTGGTTTCCCCCTTCGAGCTAGACATGTTTCGTTCTTTGTAGTTTTTTCGTTTCACGCTTATTTAGTGAGATATTTGGCCCGATCACGATTAATGGACCACCCTGTATACTTACTAAAACTATGTAAACATTAAATGTACCTTAGCAAACCTGCATGTACTTGTTTAAAATAATGAGTTTGGTATGTCCCTTTGTATATATAAAGTGATTCACTGAGGCAATTTTTAGACTCATATTGCAAATGACTAACGAAAACTGGTAAATAACGCTTCATTTCTGATAGAGATAAGAGTTAACATTTTCTGCGTAATGATGTATGTATGTTTGAAAAAACTTCTTTCAGCTTTCGGAGGACTATACTTAGCAACAGAACAAGGTCAGAAACTGAAGATGAGGATCATCGAATAAAATCAGTATACGTTTTCAAGTAGGATAATGTATTTTTATGACATAAGGTAAGAAAAAAGTTGGGTTAGCAAAGGTCATATGTTTCTGTTCATGGTTATGAGAGTTTACGAACGAAGTCTTACCAACAGAAAATAAGGAATATTTCATGTATAAAATTACGGTTAGGAAAGCAGCAACCGCTGTGCAGAGGAAATACATGCAACAACATCTAATCTGTTTTAAAGTAATTTGTTCTACCTGTGATGTGATATGGCTGTAGAATATACTGGTTATAGTTAGTGTTGACTGAGTAAGAAAACAACACTACACTACGCTAACCAAAGGATAAGACGTCAGAATAGAATTTTCTTTAGATTTTCTATTCGTTAATGATTAATTTTGTTCACTTCCATGAAAGTATTAGTGGTTCCATGATAATTTGTGGCGCGATATTTGTAAATGATTTGAAATTTTGCGAAAAGTGTAAAACAAAGTACAATGTTTAACGGTGCAATTTTTTCTAGTACTGGGAAACTACACAACAGAAGAAGTGTGCACCAAGACTTTATTTGAAATTATCTGGCAGACTAAAACTGTTTACCGGACCTAGACTCGAACTCGGGACCTATGTTTTTCGCGGACAAGTGATCTACCGTAGTGCACTAGTCCGCGAAAGGCAAAAGTCCCGAGTTCTAGTCTTGGTCCGGCACACAGTTTTAATCTGCCAGGAAGTTTAATGGCAATGCAGACTCCGCTGCAGAGTGAAAATTTCGTTCTCATGACTTTCTTTATTTCTGTTCTTTCCCAGAACGCGACGATACATTGTTGCACATCTCTTTAGTTTTATATCTTAGATTAGAGTTTAGAAGAACGTGTAAGAGAGAAAATGACGCGTGATTTAACTTTTATATGCGAAGATCGTATGGGATATCGCAATACTCCCGTGCTTCATTTGTGTAAAGTAAGTTTCAAATATTGGGTTAATGCATTTTGATGTTACTTGACTATGAACATCACAAATGATGATTTTTCTCTCTTCAAGAGTAATTACGATTTCGTCTAAAAGCGTACGACATCGTGAGGAAAATTATATACTTTTTTGGAGATCAACACAGTGAAGACAGTAGATTTTCAGATATCGGTGAAGAAGACAATAGAATAAAAGACGTTCTTAATACTGATTTTAACAATGGAACACGTATACAAGAACTATAGCAAGAAAATAATCGATTAGGTGAGCAATCACATTCGCATGGTCAGAAAATTTCACTTCGCATAGCCAAAGATGAGCAAATACAACTTCTTTAATAGGAACGTGCTCTGACGTATGTAATGTTGGGAACTGGGAAAGTAAAGACGAGGCGAACACGAGAATACCAGTATATTACGAGTAACAATAGCTTATCGTAAAGAAGCAAGAAAGGGAAAACACTCTCCAGACACCAATCAGAATGCCTCTCATTCACGTTCCGAGGAATAAAGGATGTGACGTAGGCCTGATAAACCTTGTTGAAGTTTGGTTGTCGTTTTATTGTGAATGAACTACGGGAGTATATTGAAGAATGCTAACAGGAAGATTGCAGTCTGTAAAGCGAAACGCAGAGGATATAAACACAGATGTTAAAAATGATGACATACTAAGTTTGCCATTTACTTTGTTTACTCACCACACCAATTTTGTGGGTATCCGAATATTTATCCACTTCCTTACTTCTAAAGAGTAAACAACGATGAACAGAAGAAAAATTAGGATTGGTTCGACATCCCGATAGCGACGAGGCTGTTGGACGCAGAGCAGAGGCTCGGATTACAAGTCGGCAGTGTTGCAATGTTCTCTTCAGGGTAATCATCGCAGCATTTATGTTAAGTGAATTGGAGAAGTCGAGGGAACCATAAATGTGAATGTGTGGACTGGGACTTGGTGCTCGGCTGTGTCGAACAAAAAGAAGGACAACTCTTGTGAACGACACACTCCATCACAGTACTGTAAACTGATGAACAGTTCGTCAGATAATGAGGGCGTCGACCATTTAAAATGTTCGTACCATCGAAACATTACAAATATACAGTATTTCTGCGTGATGTTAAACTCTTCTGTTGTGTTAACACTTATACTGGGAAAATTTCAGTCTTGAAAAAAGACAAACTTACTGAGAAAATGGTGTGTACGTACCGCAATCCATTCGTTGGCCAAATCGGAGTTTTTCAGTCGTCAGTTCGTACGTTTGTGAAAAAAAAGCTTTCACATGAATGTTGAACAGATATTAGTGATAGAAAGAAAACAATTTAAAAAATATTAGTCTTAACGAGAGCAGTGAAGTTACAGTTAAAATATTACACTCTGTCAAACGTCCAGGAATAATTGAAATTTACAACGCTACAGCTGATGTGTACTCTTCGCATCATCAACTTCGTCATGTACATTCTTGTGCTATAAACACAGAACGTTCTCCTTTTAGTGTGCCTTGCAAAATTTTGAATATTTCCAGAATAAATTCTCCGATTCTATTGTATGGATCACGCAGCGCCATGAAGTAAAAACTCGTAGAAAAACAACGCATAAAAATGCTTTTATGCTAGTAATCCTGCAAATGACGATGTAGCTAGAAAGTCTTACTTTGCACTATCCACTCCACCCGATCGTAAAAGATGTTTTCAAACTGGTATATCATTAATTCAGCCTCTAATATTGTACGTGCTCGTTCTGGATCCGCAAAAACGACAGAAAAATCGGAACTCAGTGACACAACATAGAAGATGATATGTATCGAACGTCAAAGAAGAATACGTCAAATTTTGTTCCACTTAATCTTACAAAGAAACGCTTAATTAATATAGTAATGTTATTAAAAATCGACTAACTGTATAATGAGTAAAAACTAATTTCTTGTTCGTATTATCAACATTTGCGTGTGGGTTCTGCAGGGACCGGCGGGACGCCTGCGAGTCTTGCTATTGGACATACATCTATGCTGTGTGTGTGGCCTAAATCTACAGCTTTACACAAGGTGACCGTGGAACCTCGCGAACTGTAAGCTAATTCCTAGTTAGTCACGAGCTAATAATCAGGACCAGATGCTTGCGGCACTCCATTTCCCACGTTTCCAGATTTTCGCGTTCTCACGGGATACCATGTTATGGATGAACATCAAATATCTTGAATTCGTGCAAAGCTTATTTCGCCACGGTCGAATGCTGCGGTAAACGGTGGGTGTTTGCAAGAGGTGTAGTCCATCAGGTGGGAATAGATGTACCATAGAGCAACAAATGACCCACTATTTCAGCTGCGCGCAAAAAAATGCGAGCACTACCACCGCTTCACAATGGTGGACCGATCCCAATGCCCTATACACATATCTGTACTAACTGTACGCATATGGTGTAGATGTTATTGCGGCCGAAGAAGCAACACCTGTGGCCTCGTAGAGTGTGAAACACAGCCGAATGAACTAATGATTCAACGCATCTTCAGGTACGAGTGCGTATGAAACGTCAAGAGATGATGGAGTTTCCGAGTTGTCTCCGATCTGCCACAGTTTACGAGTGGTTCTCTATTTTACCTCAATATAAGCCACGTCCGAGCATTGTATGCCCTTGTTTATTACAGCGCATATATCACCAGAATTGTTGTTAGCTGATGACTTGTCAAAACATTCGGATAACTCTTTATTTAGCTTCCCGTCAAAGTCGTAGTATTTGTAGGGCTACAGATTCTGCGAGAGGAAGTCATAAGGTTTTTATTACCACCTCGAGTAAATGAAATTACATAATTTATTTTCAATTGTTTGTCAATAAATATGTGCAGTGCTGGTACACAATGACACGTCCGGGCCACATTACCAAAGCACTCTGCTAAAGGACCGAAAACTGAGTAGCACAGCCCATTGATATACAGGGTGTTTCAAAAAGGACGTTCCAACTTTAAAAATTCATATAAATTTATTGAAAGGATGTAGAGGGCTAGGTTTAGTGTTATTTTGTAGGGAAAAACATCAAGTTTTTTACGTTAAACTAAAGATGTTGTGTGTAGCTTCTGTTAGTTATCTTACACACATCCCATCGGAAGTCAATTTCTTTCCAAACTCGCTGTAGCATTGCTCAGTAGTGGCGTAAGATCTTGCTTTAAGTTCAGGTAGAGAAGCTGGCACAGGAGGTACAATCACGATATCCTTGATGAGTCCACATTTAAAAAAATCGAGTGGTGTCAGGTCTGGGAAACGTGGTAGCCATTCAATTTGCGCATCACAGCAAATCCATTGTCCTGGAAAGCGGTGACTGAGAAAATCCCAGACGTCACCCAGGTAGTGGGGTGGTGCACCATCTTGCACGATGTAAATATTTCGTTCTTGGTCATTCTCATCGATCTGTGGTATCAAAAATTGTTGTAACATATCCGGTACACTATCCCATTGTGCTTGGACTACCTGTAGATTTCCCATGTCTTACCGAGCATCCTCTTTCTAAAAAACGTTTATGCCACTCATAAACTGTTGGCAAACTACAAGGATCTTTAGCGTAGCTGGTACGGAAATTACGCTGAACTGTTGTCGCCGACTTAGATTCTTCAAACCAAAACACACAGCTAGCCATATTTAACGCAACTGCCGTTAGCGCTTCTTACTGTGCTATACGGCAGCACTACGAGAGACGAAAGTTGACGTATTTCCCTACAAACTGATACTACAATCACCTCTGTAGTTACTACGAATTAATTTATAGGAATTTTCAAATTTGTAAAGTCCTTTCTGAAACACCCTGTAGAGGCATATACATTGAGGTGCCAAAAGTCATGTTACACCATGTAATATCGCATCGGACCACCTTTTGCCCAGCATAGTGCAGCATCTCGACGTGAAATGGGCTACACAAGTCGTTGGAAATCGCCTGCAGATATAATGAGCCATACAGCCTCTATAGCCGTCCATAATTTCGAAAGTGTTGCCCATGCAGGGTTTTGTACACGAACTGACCTCGGGACTATCTACTATAAATTTTCGATGCGATTCATGTCGGGCGACATGGGTGGTCCAATCATTCGCTCGAATTGTCCAGAATGTTCTTCAAACCCGTCGTGAACAATTGTGGCCCGATGACATGGCGTATTATGATCCATAACAGACCATCGTTGTTTGGGAACATGAAGTCTATGAACGGTCTCCAACTACCGGAACATAACCATTTCCAGTAAATTCAGTTGGACCACAGGAGCCAGTCCATTCCATTTAAACACAGCTCGCACCACTATCGAGCCACCACCAGCTTACATAGTGCGTTGTTGACAACTTGGATTAATGGATTCGTTGAATCTGCACCACACTCAAACCCTACCATCAGCTCTAACCAACTGAAATCCGGACTCATCAAACCAGGCAACGGTTTTCGAGTCGCCTAGAGTCTAACCGATGTGGTCACGAGCCCAGGAAGGGCGCTGCAGGAGATTTCGTGCTGTTAGAGGCATCGGTCGTCTGCTGCCACAGACCATTAACGACAAATACAGTGCACTGTCGTAACGGATACGTTAGTCGTACGTCCTATACTGATTTCAGGGGTTATTCCACGCAGTGTTGTGCGTCTGTTAGAACTGACAACTCCCCGCCAACGCCGCTGCCCTCGGTCGTAAAGCGAAGGTCGTCGGCCACTGCGTTGTCCGTGATGAGAAGAAATGCCTGCAACTTGGTATTCTCGGCACACTCTTGACACTGTGGATCTCGGAAAACTGAATTCCCTAGCTATTTCCGATATGTAATGTCTCATTCGTCTAGCTCCAACTACCATTCCACTTTCAGAGTCTGTTAATTACCATCATGCAGCCATCACCACGTTGGAAACCTTTTCACGTGAATCACCTGACCATAGTGACAGCTCCGCCAACGCACCGCCCTTTTATACCTCGTGTACGCAATTCTAACCCCATCTGTATACGTGCATATCGCTGTGCCATGGCTTTTGTCACCTCAGTGTAGCGCGGAAATTCATTTTCTGAATCTTGAGGAGAGCAACGCTGCAATAATCCAGACTGAGCTGCTGCAACTGTACGGCAACAACCCATCATCACGTGATACTTCCAGTTTGCACAAACATGTCTGAATGTCAAGCAATGGAGTGACAGCCCACCTCTCTGAGTATCCGGGAATTTTTTTGGAAATTTGTGGTAAGGTCTTACGGGACCAAACTTCTCAGGTCATCGGTACCTGAGCTTACACACTACTTAATCTAACTTAAACTAACTTACGCTAAGGACGACACAAACACCCGTGCCCGAGGGAGGACTCGAACCTCCGACGGGGCCAGCCACTCGGACAGTGACAAGACGCCCCAGACCGTGCGGCTAACCCGCACGGCGAGTATGTGGCAAGGCCGGCCGGAGTGGCCGTGCGTTTCTAGGCGCTTCAGTCTGGAACCGCGTGACCGCTACGGTCGCAGGTTCGAATCCTGCCTTGGGCATGGATGTGTGTGATGTCCTTAGGTTAGTTAGGTTTAAGTAGTTCTAAGTTCTAGGCGACTGAAGACCACAGCAGTTAAGTCCCATAGCGCTCACAGCCATTTGAACCATTTTTGAGTATGTGGGAGTCGCAAGAGATGTGCAGGACCTGTTGCTCGACCACTGGCGTATTACAACCTAGGTGATAGTGGCGAAAGTGAAAACAACTAGAGGATCAGTTTTAAACATCTTCCACCACGTTCTGAACATGAGACAGGTCGCCTCCGTCTTGCAGCTGTATCGTACCAATACTGATACTTTTCTTTCCATCCAACTAACAAACGAGTACTCGATGTGTCATTAAGCCCCTAGAAAAGGAGAAAAATAAGCAGGGAAAACGTGTTCATTTACCATCGCTGAAAAACGCGAACACCCAATCACCACTCGGCACGTCGATGCTGAGTGTTTTTTGGGACTGCGGTGGAACTGTCATAACAGTTTACCTTCCTAAGGTGGCAAACGATCAAAGGCTCGCGCAACAGGAATTTCCTGATGATATTGCGGAAATATGTGAAAACAAGGCTTCGAAGGAAGCTATCTATGGTGTGGTTTTTTTTTTCACGATAACGTTCTAGGCCATTCCCCACAAAATACATCCACGCCGGATGTTTCTTTGGATTATCAAGTCTTGCTTCATGCTCCGTATTCTCCCGACATGGTCCACATTGTTTCTTCTTCTTTCCTCGTCGGAGAACCCACTGCATCCAGGCATTTCCAGACTAACGACGAGGTGATACTGCGAAATGAAACATTTCCTGAGCGGCTAAAATACAGACTTCTACATTTAAGGGCTCCTGAAAGTCATCCATAGTTGAGAAAAATGTGTCTCGATGGTGGATGAATTTGTAGACAAGGACTGACACCATCACGAGGTTTGAGGGCTGAAGCTCTATATTCTCGAGGTGATAAATAAAACTTCATGTCTATCCCTCGTACGTTCATGCATACAGATAACGTGTCCTCTAGCGAAAATATTCTCGGGGTACAAACAATCCCCCATTCAGATTTACAGGTGGGAAGCAATCAGGAGGATGCAGTCATTACGAAAGATAAAACTGGCATTCTACGGTTAGGAGCGAGTAAAATTAGAGCCCTCTATGGGGTAGGTGGGTCAGACAATTTAAAAAGGAAATACATAGGTTGAAGTTAGATATATAGATAGTTAGTGAAGTACGGTAGCAGAAAGAGTAGAAGTTCTTGTCAGGTCGGTACAGAGTTATCAATACAAGATGAAACAGGTTTAATATAGGAGCAGACTTGGTAATGAGCATAATGAATAAGAAAATAGAAATTGGTGTAAGCTACTAGCAACAGCACAGTGAATACATTATCGTAACCACGATAAACACGAAGCGATCAGCTACCGCAGTAGTACAACTTTGTATGCCAACTAGCTCTGCTGATGAAAGATAGATTTAAAGCATGTATGATGAGAGAAAAGAAATTATTCAGCTAGTAAAGGGAGATATAATTTAATTGTGATGAGTGACTGGAATTCAGTAGTGGTCAAAGGGAGAGAAGGAAATATTGTAAAGAACATGGTCTGGCTGAAAGGGATGAATTTTTCACAGAGCATAATTTAAACGTCGCTAACACTTGATTTAAGAATCATGAAAGAAGGTTGTATAAATGCAAGAGATGTGGGGATGCTGGGAGTTTTCAGACTGATTGAACTAATAGTAAGACAGAGATTTCGAAACCAGATTTTAAACTACAAGACATTTCAAGGAACAGATATGGACTCTGATCATACGTTATTGGTTATTAACTGCAGATTAAAAGTGAAGAGATTGCAAAAAGGTAGGAAATTAAGTGACATGAGACCTGTATAAGTTAAATGAATTAGAGCCTGTTGAGAGTTTCAGGCGGAGCATTGGACTGAACAAGGGGAAGCAAAATAATAGAAGAACAATGGATAGGTTTGAGAGATAAAATAGGAAAGGGTGCAGAAGGTTTCATTGGTAAACAGACAAGGCCTAGTAGAAAATCCTGTATAGACAGGAGATTTTGAATTTAATAGACGAAAGAAGTAAATATACAACTGAAGCAGGCTGAAGGGAATACAGACATCCAAAAAATGAAACTGACAGAAGGTGAAAAATGGCTAGGTGGGATTGGCTAGAAGACAGATGCAAAGACGTAGAAGCGTGGATGACTCGAGAAAATATAGATGCCATCTATGGGACAATTAAAGAGATGTTTGGAGGAAATAGAAGCAGCTGTATGAATATCAAGAAGTCATATGGCAAGCCAGTACAAAGCAAAAACGAGAAAGCTGAAATGTGTAAGATATATATAAAGCGGCGTAAAATATTGACACTAAATTATTTATAGAAAATGGAAAAAATTTTTGAGGCCAGCCTCCGGTTGTGCCAGTTTGTGTTCAGAAGAAATGTAGAAACTCGTGAGGCCATACTAAGCCTACAGACGTTTATTGTAAGTAAGCTTGAAGAAAGGCAAACCTACATTTGTAGCTTTAGAGGAAGTTATCGATAATGTTGACTGGACTACACTCTTTGAAATTTTCAAGGTAGCAGGAATAAAGTACAGGAAGTGAAAGGTTATGTACAGCTCGTGTTGGTTCAAATGGCTCTGAGCACTATGGGACTTAACATCTATTGTCATCAGTCCCCTAGAACTTAGAACTACTTATACCTAACTAACCTAAGGACATCACACAACACCCAGTCATCACGAGGCAGAGAAAATCCCTGACCCCGCCGGGAATCGAACACGGGAACCCGGACACGGGAAGCGAGAACGCTACCGCACGACCACGAGCAGCGGACCTACAGCCCGTGTTGAAACCAACGTGCAGTTATATCAGGCGAGGGACACAAAACGGAAGCTGTAATTGAAAAGCGAGGAAACAGTGTTGCAGATTATCCCCGTATTCGATCTATACACTGAGCAACTATTTAAAGTTAGAAAAGGACTAGTTTGGGAAGGTGATTAACGCTCATGGAGAAGAAGTGATAACTTCAAGCTTTTTGATGAAGAGTGAGAAAAAGTAGTTTCAAAACACATAAAAATTTTGCGATAAGTAAATGTGCGACATAGTTTTCGACACCAGCCTCCGTTAGTAATGAAGGAAAAGACCGTGTGCTTCAGAATATGTAAACAAGAGGCATAAATACATTAAGTAAGTTGTAGGCCAATGTTACAAAGAAATAGCTATTTTAACCTATGAGTACCAAAATGTAGTGACATATTCTGCATATCATGTTTCAAGAATGTGCAAAGAAGGCGTTTTATAAATAAAAATGAAACATTTCTGCTGGGAAATACTCTTTAAATATAGTCAGCTTAAGATCGAACAACTAATAATAATTAAAAACTTCCAGTTTCACAGACTGCGCTGTAATTCTGTTAGACGGAAAAGGACTTGGAAGAGCAGTTGAACGGAATGGATAGAGTCTTGTTAAAACATTATGAGGTGGGTGTCAACAAAGATAATGGACTGTAGTCGAATTAAAACAGGTGGCGCTGAGGGAATTACATTAGGAAATAAGACACTGGGTAATAGAGTAACTGATGAAGGCCGAAGTAGAGAGTATAAAATGCAAAGGGCAATAGAAAGAAATCACTTATGTAAAAGATTAATTTGTTAACACCTAATATAGGAAGCTTTTTCTGAAAGTATTTGTCTAGAGTATAGACTTGTTTGGAAGAGAAACAGGGACGATAAGCATATCGGACAAGAAGAGAACAGAAGGCCTTAGAACGTGGTGTTACAGAAGAATGCTGAAGATCGAATGTAACTAATGAGGAGATACTGAATCGAATTTGAGGGAAACAAATACGGAACAACTTGACTAAAAGAAGGGATCGGTTGATAGGAAGCATTCCGCGGCATCGAGGACTTGTCGTCCGCTTCGGTAGCTGCACGGCGGATTGCTAACCAAAGGAGCCTGGGTTCGATTCCTGAACGAGTCGTAGATTTCCTCTGTTCGAGGACTGGGTGTTATGTTGTGCTTACGTTCGTATCCCCATAATTAACTTTTCACTGTCGGGATGGCTGCATGGGCACGTCTCCAAAGCCAGTAAAAAATGAATTGTCAGTCTCATAATGGAAGGAAGTATGTGGAGAAGAAACTGCAGAGGAGAACGATAGCTTGGAGAGCGAAAGCAGGTTCAAACGGACGTCGGTTGTGGTAGTTATGCAGACATGGGAAGGACATGGAGAGCTGCATCAAACCAATATTGGGACTGAAGACCACAGCAAGGACAACAACAAAGGACGCCACTTAAAGACGCCGTATCTCACTGACTAACAATTCTTAGAGCGTCCTAACACAATGGGTATGTCTGCCCTGTAATAGTCTACGTCGTCAATGGACAACTAACACGAACAACTAGCGGCGTATTCCACCTACCGATAATGATGTACGGCTTGATTCAAGGTACAGTCTAAGAACAGACAATTCACAATTTAAAGATTGATAGATTGATGATAAATACATTTGTGTTATGGCCGTTGAGAGGTTCAGGTTGCTTGTCAACATCTTCATCATACGATCAAAAATCTTACTGTTTATTTTCCTGATTAGAAACAGTATTCCTTCCAGATTTCATGTATCCAGTTTCAGAGGTAGCGCACATCCACAAAAGACAGAAACTAATGTAAATGCTTGGACCCAGAAACGTTTCAATCAAAAGTTAGAAGCCAAACTAGTTGTCGGCAGTCTGCAGGAGATGAAGTTGGGTGACTACTGTTCAACACTCTGAATCATAAAATGAGGAAATAAGCGTGGGTAAATGTGACGGGTCCTATACGTAGAAGACCCTCATGCCAACCGTAGAACACTCAGAACTCTCTGAAGTAATATAGATAGACTATAGTATACATTCCAGAAAATATCTTTTAGAATTTTTGGGGCTTGAAAGCCTAATTTCCGGTCAATGGCAAATAATGTGGCACAAAGTAATACAATGGCTGGTTCAAAAGTGTGCGTTCTGGTACAGAAATGATGATGATGTAATGAAAAAAAAATTGTATGTCAAATGTATTGGTACATGCTGCAGAATAACAGTAGTAAGTTTCAACTTGATATGCGAGATGATTTTGTTTATCCTATTCTCTGATGTAGTCATGTCGTGTATTCTGTAAAGTCAAACAATTGTTTATTTTAGACGGTTAATCATCAATAGAAACTCGTGCAGATCTCATGAAAGTTTATAAGGTTCGTGACTTTAATTTGAATCACATATAGGTTTAGTGGCTAAACTGAAATCTGAACGACGGAGCGAGGTGGCGCAGTCGTTAGCACGCTGGGCTAGCATTCTGGAGGACAACGGATCAAACCCGTGTCCGGCCATCCAGATTTTTGTTTTCCTTGATTTCTCTAAAATTTTCGATACAAATACCGGGATAGATCCTTTGAAAGGGCAAGGTCGGTTTCCTTATCCGTCCTTGACACAATCGAAGCTTGTTGTGCTCCGTGTCTAATGATCTCGATGTCGCCGGGACGTTATACCTAATCTTCCTTCCTGTTTTTTTTATGTGAACGTAACTCTCTTGCAAATGAGTCCACGATCGTAAGGACGTTCCAAACCTGCGCAGTGTGGTAATGGACGACTGATGACTGAAGGTGTCTGAAACACCTGAGGCCAATAAACATATCATCAAAAAGAGAACAGCAAACTTACAGGTTGAGGTTAAAAACTTAGTATTGGGTGGCTGCTACACGTTTTAATGTGACAAACGCAAACGTGCCAACGACCTTGCCGCAGTGGTAAGACTGGCACCCGTCAGAATACTGAAGTTAAGCGCTGTCGGGCTTGGCAAACACTTAAATGGGGACCATCTTGGTCTGGCGAGAGCTGTTGGCAGCGTTCAGCACTTGTGAGGCCGATTGACGAGCTACTTGATTGAGAAGTTGCGGCTCCGCTCACGAAAACCGACAACGGCAGGAAGAGCGGTGTGCAGACCACATGCCCCACCATATCCACATACAGTGATACTTATCACCAGAGGATGTCATGGCAGTCGGTTGGTACACTTGGGCCTTCCGAGGCCTGTTCTAACGGACAGTTAAATGCAAACGCGAAAATTAATTTCTCAGTCATATCTGGACAGCAAAAAAGTTAAGATGTTCTAACTGATTTTGTTCGCCTGTTTGTTATTGAATGTCGGAATGTTGTTGTACGGCTGTGTGCCACCACCTTTCACGCCGTGATCTCATTATCTGACAGACGAATCACGCGTCGGTGGGGAACTGCATGGTTGGAGGTGGCGGAAAACAAACTGCAGTCACTCAAATCTATTACACAGGTATGGTGGACTTCACACCAACTGCACCGATGGAAAGAAATGCTGCTCAGTAGACTGCGCTTGGGACATAACACTTTAACACACAGTTTCCTCCTCTCTGCAAATTTTATGGTGTGCTACTGTCGGTTCAGGTGTTTTGACTGCGTCCCCCCCCCTCCCCCCACACACATCCTCGACCCATCCCCCAAACCCCATGAGAATGACACGCTGTCGTTTCGTTAGAGCGCCGCTAAACATGCTACTGAGCACCTCGCACACAAAATCATCATCATAATCGTCATGACCACCATCATCATTTTTACTGAAGATGATAAGTCCACCGTTTCACTTCAGAAGTCAAATCAATGAGTATGAACCGACAGTCCTACACCAAAAAAATATGAAATCGCTTTCAGATCGGGGAAAGGAGGCAGCCAGCGTTTTCCCCGCATGCAAGAAAACACTGTCAGGGAGGGAGCCTATTTTGGGCATCGTTGAAGGAAAGTTGGTCCGACTAAAGATTCAATGTCGCAAACTCTCCAATAGTGATTAGACATCGCAGATATCGCAACAGTGGCTGATAACAGACAATAATACTCGATTATGTTCATCATCCTTCTCTAAGGAAACTGAATTCATAGGAAAAGCTTAATTATTTATATTAATTACCTTACATAAAGTAAAACAATAACTGGCAAATGCTACATCAATCCTTTGGACCAAATTTATAAAAATATTCATAATAAGTGGCTAGATTGGAAAAGAAAGAAACTCATTTCTCATGCTGAGGGCATTTTCCCTCTTAGATGGTTTGATAATGACAAAACTGAGAAATGTGGTCTACGAATTCTTGAAACAAGGAGGTTATTCACCGTATTACGACCTTCTGAATTAAAGCACTTCTCATATACAGAGACATACGTGGTTGGATAGTGTTTTGAGGTAATAAAAGAGTTGATGTCAGTTTTAGGTATGTATTTCACGTATCATACTGACTCACCAATCAGCGATGATATTAACTCACTGACAAGTATTGAGTGAAGAGCATTTACCTAAAAGGTGACTACGTTGAAAAATAAGTCTACTACTGCTATGAAACAGGGTTTCAATATCAGGCAGAAGGGTTCTCATCCTGCTCTGGTATATTCGTCATCCATTATAGCTATGTTAGAGAGAAGATAGCGAAACACGTTATATCGGGTGTCATTTGTAAGACGATAAAATATGATAAGTTTGTTGATACTTAATGTGTGTAGTATGAAGATTCAGAAGAACACCTGGCCCACACATTTGACTGTGAGCAACGGCGTATATGTTCAATTTATTTGGCAAACTTTCACTTCCAAAACACACAGTGTATTGCCTTAACTGTAACCTTGCGTGGCCGGGATGTAGCAGCGAGCTGCCATCCAATCACATAGCTAAATGCCTCTTCATCTAATTAGTGACGCGCAGGAATGGGTTAACGAGATTCTGGCTATGCCTATCTGGTGTGGTGTTCAGTTCAGCTGCCGTCAGCCCGTCGTCATTTGTTACCACACGTCAGCAGGGTTACCCAGTGTACTAAAGATTGCTCGAGTGTCAGCTGGAGGCGCAACTATTTTGTTTTAAAACTTCGGTATAGGCGTTTACGAGCCGGAATTTCAAATCTTATATTTATCCCTTTCTAACATTATTGAAGTTCTGTCCCAATTGAGCGGGCACGTGGAGAAACAGCTGTAAAAATGTAGCCCTATTCACTGTCCAGGTTAATCTCTCTCATGTAATGTCGTCGGCACGTGGAGAAATCATGTTATTATACGCTGTTCTACAACCACTAAATCCACCAAATGACAAAAGGATGATATTTTGAGATTATCAGTGCAGTTTATGTAGTTGGAGAACGAATAATAGTAGTTCAATGTGCATGACAGTGACGAAAAACAGTTTTATATTTACTGCCTCGTGATATGATCATTCCTAGGCGACTACATCTCAGAGTGTTCGTTTATTTGGCCAAAAACCATGTGTTGTAATAAAAAGATCAACACTGAGATTTATGCAAAACGTGAAATCCCTTTTTTACTTATATTCAAAATCATATTATCAGCTGAAAACAACGCGACATCATTAATAATATGTTGGTATTTTATGCAACAGCAAAACATCGCCATTCCGCACATGTGACAATATATACCTCCTATTACGTTATTACAAAATGCCAGTTATCACCCCGTAGACTGATCTGCGAACCAAATGTGTCTTTAACGGTTTCTTGTTCAGCTCTGGCCTACAACCATCACCAACGTATCAAAAGAAGTAATGTTTCCTCACAGGCCTTCTGTTGTTTGAAACAAAATATTTTAATCCACATCACAGTTGCCCAATTTGGGCCACAAAGTTATTCTCAAATATGCAGAACGTATGTGGCATACGTGACACCACGTACATTCTGTCGATGTCTCGAATACTTGAGAAAGACCATATGGTTCAAATCGACTGATTGCTATGTGTAAAATAGTATTTTATTGCAAACGTGGAAACATGACTTCTTTCAACTCGTATAAAACT
The DNA here is from genome assembly GCF_023864345.2 of Schistocerca serialis cubense. Lineage (NCBI taxonomy): Eukaryota > Metazoa > Arthropoda > Insecta > Orthoptera > Acrididae > Schistocerca > Schistocerca serialis. The sequence continues at coordinate 1,000,025,389 of NC_064640.1, read as the reverse complement.
GTTCTTGTATGAAGCGTAGTACATGTTGGTAGTGCACTTCTTAGCATATGTTATTACTTTTGCTACTGACAAATGATTATGTTAAAAGAAGTAGATCTGGAGTAAAACATTCTTTAACACTCGGTACATGGAATGTGAGGGGTATAAATATCAAAGGGCGGGAGTTAGAAGAACTAGAGTAAGTATGTAAATATAACTACTATAACTGAAACAAAAGAGAAATTAAAAGGAACGAAAGATTTGAACCAGTACACGATATACTGGAGTGGATAAAAAAGGAAGACCTCGTTGTAGAGTAGCCATTTTAATAAATCAAATGTGGAAGAAGAAACTAGGAAGTCACTCCTACAGAAATGAAAGAATCATAACAGAATTATTTAAGAACAAGAACTTATGACAGTGATAGCGTTGTACGGTCCTGAAGAACGGTAAAAAGACGAGACGAAACAGTTTTATAAAATACTACAATCTGTAATAGATACATGTATGAAGAATGAGCAACAGATTATTAGTGGAGACCTAACTGCTCGAGTAGGCACAATACTTATTCCATATGTTGTGGGGACTTCCAGAGAAATAACAATAAGTGAAAATGGAGTGGAACTTAAGCATTTTGCATCTTCAAAAAGAAAAAAAAGCAACTGAAATTAATTGATACCTATTTTCGCAAGGCTATTCATAAGCTTACTTGGAGTAGTTGAGGCTACTGATCATTAATCGATTATGTAACACTCAATAAAAAGTTAATGTTACAGTACAGAGTACACAGACAAATTGATATATATTAGGTTCATTACCTTGAACTTTCAGAAAGTAGAATAATCGCAAAATGGAGAAAAACTATCCCGAAACATGAATTATAAAATGAAGAAGTGTATAATGCAGATCTCCTACAAGAAGGAAGTTAAGAAAATCCTTATGAAAATGGAAACACCCAGCGACGAAGATGTAAATAAAGAAAGGGAAAATTCAATACGGGCGAGCTATAAAACAGCAAATGAAGTCTTAGGAAAGAAGAGAAAGGAATAAAACAAGAAGAACGGAAAACATACAACATATATTTACAAAATAAAACAGATATATATCGTATGAAGTATATGAAGAGAAAAAAACAGCTGTCTAGAAAATTATCAGAAATGCACACGAGGAGCCATGTAATAAGTTTATAAGTGAGATACAGCATGACGTACATGCGAGGCAGTTAACTTGTTATAAACTATTGGAGCACGTAAATAAATCAGAAGAATACACTGCAGATTATACCGAATAAGTGAACAGCAAAGGATATAACATTATAAATAATTATGGTATAATGAGACATTAAATGAAAAAGAAATAGACAGCTCCCATGGAAATAAAGTTCCAGAAGTAGATCCTATTAAATTACAAGAATTAGATAAAGTATTAAAATCTCCAAAAAACAGGAAGATACCTGGATTAGATGCAGTGAATGTGGAGCTTGTTAAATATGGTGGTATAATATGCAAATTGAGAATTTTACATTTACTCACGTAAACTGTCAAAGATATCTTTCTTCGTCAACAGCTTTAGTTAAAAATCTGTTCAAAAGTAGAGATTGCAAATATTGTGAAAATAAAATCTATACTAAAATAACCAACAACAGATTAAAAACTATACAGATTAGTTGCTATGAGAAGCGAAAACTGGATTTAGGAAAGGGAGATCGCGACTGGATAATGTCTTCGACATTAGATAAACAATAGTACAAAGAAGAGAAAAGAATTTGGAAACACATCTCGCTTCCACAGATTTCGAAAAGTCGTTTGACAAAGAAAATCTAATGAAGAAAATGAGGCGTATCAACTACACTTAGTTTTGGTAATAAGAAGTTAGTATAGAAATACTAATTTTATCATACACACAAGAATTAAAAGGAATGAATGAATTGCAGCAAGCACAGGACTTAGACAAGGATGTAGCTTACAACCCACATATACTGACGACACTTTAAAGAAATGGAAACTTCTAGTATATCCAGAAATTAAATTTTCAGTGTCTACTCAAACACTCTTGTATTTGCAGACGATCAGATAATGATTTCAACGATTCAGAGACATTACTGAAATTCACGTATCTTTTAAATAATTTATGTAAATCATATAATTTTAAAATCTCAGTTAATAAAATGAAAATTATGGCTTTCAAAGGAAAGGATCCAGTCAGATCAAACATTATGCTGGAAAACAACATTTTAGAGAAAGTATCGAATTTGCAATATCTTGGCTGTGACATAAGTTTTAATTTGACAAGGACACTGAGCAAATTTAAACTACACGCAGACCATTCAAACAACTTTTCAAATTAAAGCTAGGAAAGAAACGAAAACGCAAAGCTTTACTAACAATGGTTGAATGGCAGCGAAGCCTAGGTGCCGACTCAAAAATAACAGAGTAAAAACAACGGCAGAAATGGTATTCTTAAGGAATGTTAAAGGATTTACGAGGATGGACAGGATACGAAATGGAGGTATTAGAAAATAACTCATCAGAAAATCCGTGTATAAAGAAATATTATATAACAGGTAGAAATGGACGGATGTCTTACAAAGAATGGAAAATACCAGGCTTCCCACGGTCGCGTTAGGTTTCACGCCGAAGGGAAGATTTCATCGAAGACGATCCACGACACTACGCAGACAACTGTGAAGCCGAAACGGCAAGAATCCCTAACATACGAAGTGAAGAAGTAGAAGAAGAAGAAGACTATCGAGCTATGGAGCATTGCATTTGTAAAGTTCTGGTACTACTAGAATATCAAAAAAGGCAACATGCATATCGACGATGATGCTGACGACGGTACACTTACTGGAATTCACTTTGACAATCAATCAGATTTGGTTAAAAATTTGGGTTTCTGTCGAAGAGCATTTGTGTCTAAATGTATTGTAGTGTGGGTATGGAAATGACAAACGTCACTAAAGCGTGAACATGTACCAGGAGGACACGAAAATTATGCATAGCTTCCTTCATCAACCATAACCTGTGGATAAGGTCTGTAAATGACGACAGAATGAAGAAAATGAATGATTAGTTAAGATACAACATTAACACTGTAGTCCCTCCATCGAGCTGCAGGTCAGTAGAATAGAGAACTGAAGCACTCTTTTGTAATGCACGATGAGAACAATCATTCTCCAAAAGACTTAACTCTTCCACAACCATCTGCGTTCACAGTGTATTCTGCCAGGTACCTTCGTCACATCTCCCAGTTCGTGATTAGGACTCATATTCCTTTGCATGAAAAGTTATTAAACGTTAGCTCACTATTCCGAATTAGTTACGTATTTGAAAGATCTGAACTACTGAGAAGTTCGATACCCGTTTAAAGTAAGTAAGAACCAGCTAAAGCGAGAACTTCGAAAATATCAGTTTATTACTATGTTAATTCTTTTTCGAGCTGCCGCAACTCACTTCCTCAAAAAGTCAGATCCTTCTCACTGATATATGCCACTTATGGAACTAATGCTATGAATGGCAAAAATCTTCTAGGGTGATTAGCCGAATGGTGACGTCGTCTTGTCAGTATACAAACAAAACGGGAAGGCTGTGACAATATCTGTGACACTTAAGACCATCGATGTACTCAACAGGTCAGGACTCTATGGGAACACTATCAGATGGCTTTACCCCAGGGTACCGCCGAAAATACACGAGGACGCTTTTCGGAAATACACAAGAAGGTAGTTCCGCTGCAGCCTGTACTGAACACCATAAATGAACACCATAAACTCGCCGACATACGGGATAGCGAAATATCTGGCACAGCTGCTAGAACCTATCGCAGATCAGTGCCCACATCACGTCAAGAACTCCAGAGTCTGTGAAGATACTCCAAGGACTATGTTTGGACAATAAAGACTTACTAGTCATCTATGACGTCATATCACCGTTCACCCGTGTGACACTGTAAGATTCATTTGCCCTGCTCGAGGCATGTTGGGACGCTCGGTCTATAAGAAGAAGACAGTCACGGACCTTTACCTGAATGCTCGGATTTGCCACCTAGCAGTGCAACGCAATTTGGTACTAAACACTTTAGTACATAGAACAAGGTCCATCTGCGACAGGATGAGCTTACCGAATGAGTTACAGCATCTGCGGGTTGCTTTCCGCAAAAATGGTTACAACGAGATGCAAATAAGACGAACCTTAAACGCAGATAAGGCGAGGGTGGACAAACCTGAATGAGAAGCCAAACATGTGTCGTTCCAGCCGTATGCTAAAATCCCAAGAATAACGGAGAAACATCAAATGAGGACCGTTTAACGTGGAAAATTAAGAACATGCTTGGCTCGACCAAACACCGGCTAGGATTGCTGACGTGGGTGCTGTACAGAAAACGTTCGAAACGTTCGACTAGGACAGACAGACAAGTCCGTGGTAGCAGAGCTTAGCGTCAAAGATGAAGCTCACCTTTGATGTTTAACAAACGATGAAGCTATGCAGTGCCAATGGATTCTGGAACTCGATTGTCAAAGAGGCGGTAGAAATTCATCAGGACAACAATCTAATTAACCGGGATACAGGATTTCAGTTCAGCACAACATGGGGTTCCACAATTGCGAAAATACGAGAGGAACTCTCTGTTCAGAAGGCAGCAACATCCGCAGAGACAATGGATAGACACTGGGGTCGCTCTGCATTCCACCACCAGTGACCGTGCTGCGTCCCCCCACCACCAGCGCGGCACCATCTTCCCGAATCGTGTGATTGGCCCGCCAACAGAAGAGGTCAGCAGTCCAGCGGCTATATACATATGCAGAAGAGAGCATCACAGCGGCATAAAGGGCTACTCTGCAAGTTGTACATACAAGGGTTTCCCGGGAGTATAGTGAAGCTGATCAAAAGCTATCTCACGAATAGAACTTTCTCCGGCAAAGTAGAAACTGCCACCTTCACCAAAAGGCGTATTCGTACTGGGGTGCCACAGGGATCGATCCTGGGGCCCGTTTTGTACAGTCTGTACACTGCGGACACACCAACGGCCCTCTTGGTGCACACTGCACAGTACGCGGACGACACAGCTTCTACACGAGAAATGCGAACAAGGACCTGGCTATTCGTAGGCTACAAAGGGTTTTAGACGGCACAGAAACTTGGGCCCGTCGCTGGCGCGTCACCATCAACTCTGAAAAGACGCAGGCTATGCTGATTACCCGCAGGCTCGGAAGGCGGGAACCTCCTCAACGTCCCCCCCCCCCCCCCACCTCCACCTAAACTCTCGTCTCATGTGGAAACCCCAAATAGACGAGGTCCACAGGAAGGTCTGCGCCAGAATGTCCATCCTATGCCCAGTCCTGAACTCAACCAGCTCCCTTCCCTGTCCAGTAGGAGTAAATGTGTACCAGGCCCTGATCCGGCTAGTAATGGAATATGCGTGCCCTGTCTGGGGATACAGGTCATAGCAGCACCTGGACAAACTACAGAGGCTGCAGAACCGCGCCCTCAGGAGGGCGTTGTATTTACATCTTAGATTCCACATAGATGATCTGCACGCCGCAGCCGAAATCCCACTCCTGAGAGAGCGTTTCCAATTTCTGGCAAGGGCCTTCTATGAGGGTTCTTCCAGATCGGGAAACGCCCCATCCACTCCCTAGGTCGATATGACATGTCCCGCGACAAGCACAAGCGCCCCATGACGATCTTCGACGATTAAGTCGAAGAGAAAATCCCAATATCCAATCCCTAATCCCGCTCCTTCCCATATAACACCAATCACCTCGCCAACCTCATGCAAGTACCAGACACAAACAGAACAATCATCACATTTCACAGACACCAAAAAAACTACAGATATAATTACACACACACACGTACACAGGGGAGTAAAAGCCGAAATGCTACAAACTCCCCCTCACACTTCCCCAAAGAGGGGAAAGTAATAGATGAGAGCAGCAGCAGCATCCCAACACTTTGCCTGAAGAAGATGGGTACGAAACTGATCGAAACGTTGCGTCAAAATGACGCCGCCACTCGACTCACCACCCAACAATATTTCATTATTGGAATACGCCAAGAAAGCCTGCAGTTACATATAGTACTGTGATTATTTCTTCTGTTCTGCAATGCTGTTTTTATCGATTTCGTTCTCGAACAAATAAAGAAAGCCACTTATACTCCTACATCAGGTGGAAAGTCATACACGACATTGTATTGTAATCAAGACAAGTCACAAGCGCAAAATACATCACATTTCCTAGACCGGTAAAATACACGAGTTATGTTAGGGCAGCGTTGCGTCATTCTGTATATGGAGTGATAGTCTTAAATTTACTCAACTTAAAAAATCTGGGGAAATAAGAAATTCTTTTTCATAGGCAAATCTATTGTAGCCATAGCCAGGTAACATGCACGATGAACTGAGAAATAATGACTGTATGAATAATGACTATGCGATACATGACGTCAAATTAATAAACGCAAAACTGATGATATAACTGATTCAAGAAGTGTTTTTCAAATCTTCGATTGGCCCTTTAAATAATTTCCACATTTTCAGGACTAAGAGTGTTTTATCCTGCGTATGTGGACCCTTGATTAGTAGGCCAAAGCTATTTTGATACGCAAAACAATTCCAATAAAGTTCCGTGTCTGAAATACTTTTAAGTTTACATTGCTTTCGTAGATATACTTTCATCTGATTTTTAATTACAGGAGAAGAATATTACGTTTCATAGTTCGCGCCTCTTTGTCTATCGTTGATTCTGACCACACCACATTCTTTTCACAATGTCTCAATAATGCTTTAAAACAGCTATTTTTATAAATTTACTGCAACTTTAGATGCTTTATACCCGTTCGACAGCACATCGACGCGGATAAGTCTTGCATACTGCTAACACTTGTTTTACATTAACACTACAGACCCTTGTTTGGAAGCCGGAAGCAGAAAATGAGTACTTCTTAATTATTCCAAAAACTATTTCCAGGTGTGTGAATGTTTACTCTGTATGTAGATACAGGATGTTGAAATGTGTCGTGAAATGAAAAGTAATCGAGGATTGAGAGAAAAGGAAGGATGTGTTACGTTAAGCAACACTATCGTACTGCACGCTACACTTCCCAAACAAATATGTTTTCGGAACCACTGAGTCTGTGTGAGATAACTCTCTAATTAATTACTGAACTAATGTATACGTGAAGGAGCTAGTCCCAATTTATGTATATTAGCTTAGACTTTTTTCATTAACAATTGTTATGTGATATACTGTACGTCAATCGAATTATGGTTGATATCGAGCTTAATATTAAAGACAATTTATCGTAGCGGTGCCTCCGCTTTGTCCCTAAATATCCCCAAGTTCGCTTTTCTCTATATATTAGTAAAGGTACTAAATGGAAAAATGAAAGCGCTAATACAGAGTAAGGGAAATAACGTAATGAATACAAAAATTGCACCGTAGTAAGCTCTGCGAAAATATGGATACAAGAAAGGAAAAGAGGAAAGATAAATATATAAGCAGGAACGTAAAAAAAGAAATATTTAAAAGTTTACATTCAAGGCATATGAATTACACTGACGTCAATATAGCCTTCTGAAGCACCTCATTCATTACAAATCAATTTCGATTAAGTAATTTAGTGGTTAAATTATATAAAGGAAATCTATCCTCTCATATAACATGATAGTAAGCTGCGTCTGCTTGGGACAGGGAAAGTAATAATAGTGACAGCAAAACACTGAATAAATGCCTCATATAAATGCTAGGTTAAATTTCTACACTAACTGCTGGATTTCCCTAGCGGCACTTTTTCACACATCTGCTTATCGGAACCCACGTCACGATCTTGTGTGTGTTCACAATTTTCGTTTTGTGTTTTAAATGTAAAGTAGGATTTTCTGGAGCAAAATAACTAACTTAGATTAAATGAGAGAGAAAGAGTGTTGTTTGACTGATAAAAATGTGAGTTAAGCCATGAGTAAATTAAAAGGCACATTTTTGTTCACAGATAGGTTAGTAAAGCATTCAGTTCATCTATTATCCTGTGGGATGTCTTTTCGTTATTCAATAAATTGTCTTATCGTTTGATCACTAGTTAAAAGTGGAAGAACAAAAGTTGACCATCGAATAATCAATGAAAAATGAAAATTATTGTAAGACGTACTCTTATAATTGCTTAAGGAGGTTCAACGTCTTTCAAGGTTTTTCTCATTTTTAACCACCAAACTTCTGTATAAGTACATTTTCTTCATAGCGGGTACCACAGCAGTGAATTTATTAATAGAAGGTGGTATTTTGCAAAAGCGGAAAATGCCACCTTAATTCATACGTATTTATAAGGATCAACAGTTTATGAAAAGCCTAACGATCGTTGATCAACGCTTTAAACACGAAATTTACTCCGTGTGTAACTCGTGAGCCACAAGAAAAACGAATAAAACCGACAAATGTGATATACTCTTTATTTGTCGCTGACATGACTATATGAGATTTTTGAAGATGCGTCGTAGAATTTGCGCTGGTTAATAGCTTGAACAATAGATGGCAGCGTTAATCTCTTCCATGACGAAAGCAGACGCGTACAAACAGTTGGAATAGTGTGAGAGCAAGAGGGAATTGTTCTTAATTGTTCCATTACACGTGAAGGACAGAAACACTTGTGTTGCTTCCACCAAACAGTCAAAAAAAAAAAAAAAGCAAACAAACGGAAAAGGCTCTTGTAAGGTATGTATGTGTAATACTGTTTAAAATAAGAGCGGTCCTGTAATTACATTTAAAGCTTTAAATGTAACTCCAGGACGCTCTTATTTTAAACAGTATTACACATACCTACGCTGTAATGAGGTTCTCCGTTCAAATATCACAAAGCGTATAATTCTTTCAATTTTTTCCTAATTAATGTCTGTAATTCTTGCATTTATTTAATTCTGACTAATATGTACTTACCCATTTGAACTGAAGGTTGTAAAATGGTTGATGGTATAATTGACATGTTGGAAAATTTAATTACGTTCATCGGCCCTATTAGAAAGACATATTACACAATACATATTGAAAATAACGGACGACAAATTGTCCTGTACCTATAATATTGAATTAAAGACTCTCTCTGTGAAAAAATTCCATAACATATTCAATAAAAAACTAGACTGAATAACGAGATCGAATATTCGAACTGCTAGGTGTAGGATACGTAGAGTCCACTAATAAGCATATAAATGATTATAGTTGTTATAATCTGTAGAAACAGGATGGCTTGCTGAATCCACAGATTATACCACGATGTGACAGCACTATCAGATCTGATATAGTTAATAAGTCCAATGTGTATCAGCATACTGAGAAAATAAGACAATACTAACGGTGCGTCGGAGTCTCAGAAATCTGCACTGTGTTTTTGGTTAATGCCAAATGGTCTAGTCGTAAGAAAGGAAGGGAGAATAGTGTTGATGTTCCGTCGACGACAAGAGCACTACGAGCGGAACAGAAGTTCGAAACATACAAGGGTGGAGAACAAAATCAGCCGTGCACGTTTTAAAGGAACCATTGCGGTGAAGGCCTTACACGATTTAGGGAAACCATGTACTCAAATGTTGTAGATATTAAGCACTTCGGACATAACGACGATACAGTAGGGCGACGTTGGATGCAGTAGGCACACTTTATGAATGTTCTCTCCGAACAACCGTATTATGAGCTACACAGAACGCAGCACCACTCCTGTATTGATAATTGGGGCAAGGTACTCGACATCCTAGAGTATGCAAGTGAATGTGCAATGTGCCAACTTACAGACATTTACTTGCTGAATGACCCAACGGAGTATATGCACTGCTTTATAACGGTAGATGACGCTAAGGGTTCATGAGTTCAGATAATCCGCCGCAGATCTCGTAGCGTTTCCACGAGCCCACGGCCACTGGGAAATGGTAACATAAGGGAAACATGAGGCCCTTTCATCAATTTTGAGGAATTCAAGAAATTACTCAAGGGGGACTAAAGCTTACTGTACGAATTGATTTTTAGACATTCTTTTCACCTAGTGTAGGGGACTTAAGTGCAAACATCACGTTCGACAACCTCCCTCTTCCCTCGTTCCGAAAGGCCCGACGAAGCCTCTCGGATTAACTGTATGTATCTACTTAATTGATTCGCTCTAGATCAACCACTTACTGACGTAAGTCAATTCCAGATCGATTCCTCGGATTTCATGATCCCTTTACTCACCAAAAGAAAACTGATCGCAAGAATGAATATGCGCCGTCGGATAGTCTGGGAAAAACTGCTCCATGATTGATTCGTGTAGCAATGAACCAAAGCGTTGTGGAGGAATGAGTGATGATGTGATACTTCGGAATGTGGAACTCTCAGACGCCTGGCAGATGGTATTTACCAGCATATTTGGAGGGATGTTGAACGTGTTTTCTGATTTCAGCTCGAACAACAACTATTGTTCGACACCAAAATTTCACATGAAAAATTGCTGACAAGACGATTATCTCAGCCATTTCAACTATGATCTGCCCTGTATAAGCGCTTCACTGCTGCTGTTCACAAGAAAGGTGCGTTGCCTCGAATCACGTGTATTTGCTAGATTGGCATGCTTACAATCTCTACATGAAGTCTCTGGAACAGCTTCCAAACAAACAAGTGTCGACTGCTTGCCGTATCAGTTCTTTCATGTGCCCCGTAACAATTATCTACGAGGCTACAGGGAGAGTGGGAAAGAAATGTCTTCAGTGTATCAGAATTAGCTGAAGAGCCTACACTGGAGAGTAAACCTTGAGATAGTAAAAGAGGAGGCTCCACACACCATCAAATATGGAAAGAATTGGAAAATAAGTTTACAAAGTGTCTGTACAAGTGATTGACTCACAGGCAGTCTATAAATGACGACACGCACAGTCAGATATAGAGGCTTCGTCAGGCCATTCGTGACGAGGAAAGTGGGCGATTGTCGAACGTGGTTTGTTTCTAGCAAGATAATGCTCGGCCTTCTTTCAACGGTAAATAGTCGAGTCCTCTAACGGTTTTATTTGGATATTCTGACCCTGCCTGTCCAATCACCGGCACCTTACAAACGTGCAATATATGTTTTGTGGGTAAATGTGAAATTGTATTTAAGCTAACCAGACACAATATTAATCTCCATTAAATGAGCGTACTGATCCCTTTTGAGCGCTCTTAATGGTGTAGTACTGATACGGGCAGTCATGTGATCCTCCACCGTTCAAGTAAGTCATGGTTGTCAAGTGGTGGGTGTGTGACAGTGGGTTGTTAAGTTATGTGTTGTCAGATGGGTCGAAGACGTGACAGAATGGCAGAAAGGTGCTATCGTGTTTGGAAATTCCTATGATACTTGGTAAATGAAGTTGCCCGATTCGTTGGTGTCCCCAAGAGCAATGCCCAACGTGTCTACAACTAATAGTGAACTACTCGCTACCTTGCAACACAGCGTCAGAACGGTGGTCGTATAACGATCCTAAGCGAGAAGGATCGGAGAAGAATGTCACGCTTTATCACTGAAAATCTATTTTTAGCCCGACAGTTACTGCTGCTGTCAGTGAATGAAGGTTGATGCAAACCAGCTTCTCAGCCAACACTGCGAAGGGAACTGCATGCAACGGTCATTTGGAGTCGGATACCACTCCCCACATCGGCACGTGCTCAATGTCGCAACACATTAGCTGAGTGAAGGCGAGCAGCCTCGTCCAACCACTCACTAATCTTGCTTCCATCCAAATGATGCAAGGCGTCGACTGCTTCGACGGCTCAATGAGGTGTTTAACCCACCAAGAGTGGAAGCTGTAGATCAAGCCGGATATGGTTCTCAAATTTTTTGGGGATTTATTTCAACATTCTAAACGCACAAGTATCGTCTGTCTTCCACATCTTCATGACGAGTAAGCCCTAGACACTCCAGTCCTCAAAGATGACAACATCCATGTTCACAGCGCTGCAGGCATAGCTTTCTAGTTTGAAGAACGATCAGGCGCCGATCTAGCGCACCTCGAATGGCCCGCTAAATCACCCGATCATAACTCCGCAAAAAACGTCTACGACTACTTGGAACAATTGTCATTTCTGCAATTTGGTGGATCCACGGGATTTAATTATCAATAAGCGGCTTCAGCTGTATATGGCATACCAGAAGAAACTTATGGAATTTCTTTCTCGCCGAACTGAGGCCATTATTAAGTCTGGAAGTGGTGTTTCCTTTAGAACTGATGTCGTAAATTTAAGGAGTAGTCATAACTAAGAGAAATGAGTGTCCGTAGCTGGTGCACCCGAACGTCGTGGGATACCTACTAATATCACGTCGGACCTCCTTTTCACCGGCGAACTGCAGCAACTCGACGTGGAATGGACTCAACAAGTCGTTGAAAGTCTCCTGCGGAAATATTCAGCCCCCGTGCTTCTACCGCAGTCTATAACTGCGAAAGTATTGCCGGTGCAGGATTTTGTGCACAAACTGACCTCTCGATTCTGTGCCGTCAGTGTTCGATGGGATGCATGTCGGGCGATCTAGATGGGCAAATCATTTGCTCAAATTGTCCATAATCGTCTTCAAACCAATGACGAACACTTGTGGCCTGGTGACGTAGCGTATTGAAAAAAATTCCACCATTGCTTGGGAACATCAACGACAAAATTGGCTGCAGATAGTCTCCAAGTCGCGGAACATACTCATTTCCTGTCACTGATCGGTTCAGTTGGACCAGAGGATCCAGTCATTTCCACTTAATCACAGACCGCACCATTATGGAGCCACCACTAGCTCGGACAGTGCCTTGTTGATAACTTGGGTCCACGGCTTCGTGGGGTCTGCGCCACACTCGAACCCTACAATCGGCTCTTACCAACTGAAATCGGGACTCACCTGACCAGGCTACGGTTTTTCAGTCGTCTAGGGTCCAATCGATGTGGTCAGGGCTCAGGAGAGCCGCTGCAGGAGACGTCGTACTGTTAGAAAAGGCATTCTCGTCGTTCGTCTGCTGCCTTACACATTAATGCCAAATTTCTAGAACTTAGAACTACTTAAACCTAACTAACCTAAGGACATCACACACATCCATGCCCGAGGCACGATTCGAACCTGCGACCGTAGCGGTCACGCGGCTCCAGACTGTAGCGCCTAGAACCGCAAGGCCACTCCGGCCGGCGCCGCACTGTCCTAAAGGATACGTTCGTCGTACGTCCCTAATTTATTTCTCCGGTTATTTCACGGAGTGTTACTTGTGTTTTAGCACTGACAATCTACGGAAACACCGCTGCTCTCGATTCTCAAGTAAAGGCCGTCGCCTACTGTGTTGACTGTGGTGAGATGTAATGCCTGAAATTTAGTATTGTTGGCACACTCCTGACGCTGAGCATCTCGGAATATTGAATTCCCTAACGATTTCCGAAATGGAATGTCCCACGCGACTAGCTCCAGCTACCATTTCGCGTTCAAAGTCTGTAATTCTTGTCGTGCGGCCATAATCACGTCGGAAACTTTTTCAGCGTAAATAACCTGAGTACAAGTGACAGCTCCACCTATGCACTGCCCTTTTATAACTTATGTACGCGGTACTGCCGCCATCTGTATATGTACATATCGCTATCCCACGACTTTTGTCATCTCAGTGTTGTATAATAGGAGGGTGCAGAAAAGTAAAGAATACCAGGGGCGCATGTAATGGCGAATGGACCTCGGTGTATGAGATGCAGAAAATTTCTTAGTCAGTAACGGAGAGAGTTATTCGTTTGCTCGGAGTGAAGCAAAAATGTTCTCTTAAATCTGCCACCGGTCCGGACTTTTTGACAGGTCATAGGTGGTCACAAAACCGAGTTTAAAATAGGAGGTGCGAAGTTTTAGTTGCGAGTGAGGAATGTGTAAGGTGAAGATGAGGAGCTATAGGTATTGATCTGAATGACACGTGAGGCCCCCGAAGTCGCCGCCGGCTGGCCAGCGGCTGGCGCTCGAGTTTGCAGAATCGATTCGGCGGACGCGGCTCCGCGGAGCCGTCGGCGTCGTGCCCAGGCGTCAGCGCGCCTCGTCATGCACCGCAACCGCACTCAGACAACCCGCGTGTCTCCGTCTGACCATTAGTTATATTGTCCATTAACAGCAATGTCACCATTTCCCACACCGTCCACCGCACCTAGTTCGTGATGTATGTCACCCGATGTTCTCTGTGCAAAATAGGTATACTACGATGGCGTGCTAAAAAGTAATGCCTCCGTATGTTTTACGTGAAAATTCCTAATGTGGGACGAACGTGAAAGTGACCAAAATTTTGAAAAGAAAATTATCGTATCTTCATATACTGCATGGTATTGAAATTTCAATTCCTGAGTATTACGTTCCAATTCCACTCCGGAGTTTGATAAAAATAATAATAAACAAAAGCTTGCACGGGGCCACACCCCTTTCTTGTTCTGTATTTTCTCGTATTATTTATCTCTGCGGTGTTTTCTTTATATTTTACGCAGTCACAATGTGGGGAATATTTCGGTGTTTAGCAGATCCAGAACTCTTGCAAAATTATGTGCACGGAGAAACTCAAAATCCTAATGAAAGTTACAACGCTCTAACAGGAAAACCGTGCCTCAAGGCAGCATTTGTTTCCACAGCGGCTGATGAATTTGCAGCGTATAACGCTTGTTTACCTTTAGCAGTGCTAATGTTGACAGACTACGCGCTCTACAGTGGCGGAGATTTAATCTACGAGCTTTCACACTGTCGATATTGAAGGGACTCGATATCAGGAGAAATGACGCTGCTGTCACAGTTGTTACTCAATTCGAAAATCAGATTAATCTAAGAGGACAAGCAAAGAGAAGTCTGTTTGAGGATGAAGAGGAAGAATGCATACGTTTTGCACTATTTCACTCAGATAAGGTACGGCCTAATACAAACACTGACAAATCTTCGAATCAGGTTTCTCGTAACTTATATTTCGGCAACTTTTTGTACATTTTCCTCACAAACCACTGACGTTATAGTATATAATTTGGCATGGAATTATTCAATACTATAATGAAACATTATGTGGAAGGAATTTTCATTTAATACAATAGTAAGGCCTTGAAGTACGAGAAAAGCCCTAAGATTTCGAATATTCTTTTCACAGAAATTTGGAGAGCTGTCAAAATTTATCAAAACAAGACATCATATACTGTTCCACAGATATTTGAAATTATCGTACATCAAACTTTGTACAAAAATACGTTAATTTCGGTCTGACAGATTTTTCAAAAAGGAACGTTTGTACTCACCTTGTTGAAAAATTGCAGTTGTCTATAATTAAAAATGTATAACTTCAATTACATTGCTTTGAAAACTTTTGGACTTTGTAAGGGTTTCTTTTCTTTTCTCCAAAGGATTGCAACTTCGCATACGTCCCCCTTAAAGCTTTTAAATAAAATAAACGTTATTAACATTCTAAATCATTAGTCTTCATGTCTACACATTTATTTCTCATCACAGTCACCCTGGCGACGATCACATTTCTTTCAATTAGAGACCAATTTGTTTCTTCCGACACTGTAGAATGATTGACATTTTTGACGGTTCCACAACATAAACTCTGCACCGCTTCATCACTATTAAAGTGAAGCCCTCGAAGGTGTTCTTTAGTTTTTGGCAACAGACGACAAACGGAAGGGGCCAATTAGGAACTGTATGGAGGTTGATCGATAACAGTGAACCCAAGGCGTCAGATTGGCGCAGGTGTCGCAGCGCTCTTGTATGGTCCCGGATTGTCATGCTGAAGGAGAGAGTGTTCCACGTGTGTACGAACTCTTAGAATTCGAAACTCGATGATAGCACCCTGTTTCTCACCCACCGACATGGTTACGTTACACACCGACATGTTATACGCTACAATTCGGAACCCTCTTCCCGCACAAGGGCTGTAAATGTGTAGACACGAAGAACAAAAGTGTAAAATGAATAGCATAAATTCTATTTCAGAAGCTTTAAGATTTTTTACTTAAATCTTTGGAGGCGTCGCTCTTGTAGAACACTATGAAAATCCCTCGGCATGGAAGCAATAGGCTGTCTCAGCTGTTTACGACGAAAACGCGTTGTACGTTGCTGTGCGAGATGGAGCAAGCCTAGGGCATTTTGCCGAGTAGGTGGTGTTTACCGTGGTTAGGGTATGGTCCTCTTATTGTACTTAAGAAAACTGAAATAGCGGAAGGATATAAAAAGATTTTACAGCGTTGTGCACAGCATAAACAAGAGGAACAGTTCGGACATAATGACTGTTTATGTCAGCACGACAATGCATCCTGTTATAAAGCAGCATCTCTGAGGCAATGGATTGTGGACTAATAATATTTCTTTTATTATAATTCCAGTCTTAGATCACAATGTTTATTTGTAATAATGTTAATAATTTAGGTCGGTAATGACCATCTCCAGACGTAAAAAACATAAGAACATAGAGATAGCTTAATTTAGAGAACACTCCTAACTTCACGAATGTAAAGCAGAAAACTACTATAAAAATCTGAACAACATATCCACACCTGAGTAGAAACGTGTTGCATTACGCATGTAACGCTATTACACGTGATGGTGCAGTCAAAATCAGTAGCAATGTCGGCTTCGCCAAACAAATAAAATTATGGTACGTACAGAGCAGCACTGAAGGGTGTATGCTGCACATGAAGAGAGTCTCAGTTATACTGCTGTACAGCGGCAAGAAACGTGGCTCCATCCTATCCCAATTGATATCACCACTGCACGTCCGTCTACATGATTTCAAAGAAGTACATTCCTCATAACATTCCTGAATGGACTGACCAACCTGGACGCGAGGGAACACCTCTGGGGTGAATCAGAAAGTCGAACTCGCTCCAGACCCTAGCGTCCAGCGTTCAACCTGTTTCTCCGGTATCTACCCCTGAGGAAGAATGGGTTGCCATTCCTCCACAGACATTCAAACACCTCACTGAATGTCTCCACCACAGTTCATGAAGGCTAAAGGTGGACACACATCGTATTACTGCCCACTAAAAGATGTCCAGATACTTCTGATCAGCTAGTGTACATACTTTTATAACATGATGTACCAGTTGCGTTTCAGACGTTCTAATGGTGCTTAATACATTTTATCTACATGCTTTTGAGTTGGATGGTACCATATATGCCACTGTTGTAAAACCACAAGCCGGCCGGAGTGGCCGTGCGGTTCTGGGCGCTACAGTCTGGAACCTAGCGACCGCTACGGTCGCAGGCTCGAATCCTGCCTCGGGCATGGATGTGTGGGATGTCCTTACGTTAGTTAGGTTTAATTAGTTCTAAGTTCTAGGCGACTGATGACCTCAGAAGTTAAGTCGCATAGTGCTCAGAGCCATTTTTGTAAAACCACAGGTTGACACTCTCTAGTAAGGGGGAATCATCAAACTGCGGAATGTTCAGCAAAGAAAATAAAAGAAAAAAGCAACTGGAATACTCCTCAAGCTCATAAACGGTTCCGAGGTGGTGTGAAGTGTATGCTGAAGGGAATAGTCTAGTGCGCTTCGTTTGTGTGACAGAAAATATTTCAAGACTGAATAGTAACGAGTTTAAAAACTGACGTAAGCGGATGTTGAAAATTTAATACAACTCCAATGCGATGTTTTCAGTTCCATTGAGGGCTCATCGTTTTGGAAAGATGTCTAACGCCCGTGACCTGAATGTCTGAATCCTATTATACTGATATTTTAAGCTTATTATTGCCTCAAATCTCTACACACGCAATTTCTGAGATTTTCCGTGGTAATTAATGAACCGTACATTTTACTGTTCATGAAGGGTTGACACTGCCATATTTATACGCATTACACGGAGTATTTTTGGAGCACAGGCAGCGACCATACGTTAAACAGCACTCGCACCAATCTGCAGGGCTGGTCATCGAAGAAATGTGTACTAATAGGCCGAGAAGTGAAATACACTAATCGCACACATAAAACAACACAAGTACTTAGATTACATTAGAATATAATAGCATAGCAGCTAGGTTTTAAGTCAACTACTCCACGATAGTTCAGAGATGCGTCTCTATAGTCAGTCAGTCACTAGGATTAGAAATCAGCAGGCAAAGGAGAGGCGAGCTGTTTCATATGTACTACCGAGGCCCTTGCGTGGCACCCTTGGTGTAATCTCACGCATTCTGTCTTACCTCTTTCTTTTTTTCCTCCAGAATTAAATAATATTTAGTTAAATTCTTCCGCTTCGTCACTCTAACGTTCTTATAATTAAATGTCTCCCTGAGACATTCAAGTCAATGATCGAAGCAGAAGAATTTATTTAAATTTGTGCTCCGGCTGGGACTCGAACCCTGGTCTACTTGCTTGCCAGGCAGACACCACCGCAGTACAATGGTCAACATTGCTGCACGAACCACCCACGTTGACTGCCCTCCCAACACAAACTGTAAGTCATTTTGTAGAACTTGTTGCGAAACGGGACTATCAAGAAAGTTAAATGTCAGTGTCAATGTAATAATGCGGAACCGTCAACCTGGATACTATGTCTAAAAACCGCAGGGATCACGCGTGCTAGCATATTTGATATGGTTTAAGTAGTCGTATGAGCCCATAGATGCAGCTTAAAGCTGCAGAATCGTCAACGCTGATGGACAACGAAAAACATACTAATTGTCTTTACATCTGCTGCATATATCACTTAATATTTGTTAGGCAGCTTTCATATACAGTTTGTAGAAATTACCATACAGACATTAAAGAATTCGTGTGTGTTTGCGCGTATTCCGAATAACTCTTTTGATCGGTGCACAGCTCACAGTAATATATAATTCAGTAAAGTGTGGATAACGCAGGTGTAATTTTTCAATCATAGGACTTAGTTTTACAACAAGCACAAAAATAATTTCACCATTTATCTGTGATCCACTTGGAAATATGCCGTACAATGCTTCAACGTAATTTGTATCCTTTTCATCATTAGCTAATACAACACCGTCAGATGGGCGACAGGGCTTAAAGACTGCAATTTTGTTGATGGATAATTACTTACCACTGATCGGTTTACATAGCTGACCGACGAAGCTAATTCCACGCGTAGCAGCATTAACAACAATCATCTCATATTGGCGGTCTGACGAAAATCCATTTACTGTCATGGAGTCACATTTTCAGTATCGCACCTCGATAATTGCGTAGTGCGGTGTGATATAGAATCTGTAAATTCCGTGCTCTACAGGGGTAAAATAAGTTTATCTTATTTCTAGAGGAGGTTCATCTGTCTGCCAGCTTGCCACATTGTTTCCACACTACATCCCACGAATTCCATCATGCCCCGATAGAATGATCGGTCATATTGCTCAAGTTCATTGTCTGCGAACTTACTCCATTAGATTTATGTGAGTGGGAATAGCTAAAGAGGTACTTCTTCAAGACAGTGTAACCAAAACGGACTAATTAGTCACTCACATAATGAAAGTACGGCTGGAAATGCTCAAAGGTACCGTATACAATGTCACCAATCAGGTATAAAAATGCACTGAAGCCAATAGTGTTATGTTTGTAACATTTATTTAAGATTCATAACGAACTGTTAAACAAATCTTATTGTGGAACATTAATACTGTGTATTCAAGTTATTAATATGTCTATATTCCTCCAAGAGCCGACAGAATATTCCATAAATATGAAACATTTTAAGTGTAATGTCCAAATATACGTCGCTATTGGGAACCCTGGAGTGGGCGCGTGGGGTACACCTGTCACCCAGCAGTTTTACATTGTGATTATTTCCGTTATGTTTAAAGTTGCAGCGTTCCCACGCTCAATACCTTTCAAATGGGTGCATTGTTGAAGATCCGTTTACAGTTAATGTCAGTTGGACAGCTAAACACAGAGCAGCAGGACGTTGAAGTGAGTTGGGTACAAATGTCCACCACGCGCCTATCTACGTAACAATTTCTTAAGGTAGGTGTCTTCTTTTTTTTAACATTTTTCATACTAAGTCGTTGTAAGTCCAACATTTAAAATTTTTATTAATCTGAATAAAATAACTATGTTAACTAAAATGATTACTTATGCAGTCTTCAGCATGTACTATAATTTACAGAAACTGACAATCATAAATATTTTTTATTTTAGTGATGTCAGGTCTGAAGAAAAGAAGAGTGGATATGTCTTCCGACCCTGAAGTGTGGATGAGGTGGCTCGCAGAAGATGCAGAGAGTGATGAAAATGACGTATTTGATTCTGAAGAATCTGATTCAAATGAAGATGATCAATTAATTGAAAGCGATCATGATACTGAAACTAAAGAACCTGCAGATGAATACTATAGTAATAACTGTGAGTCTAGTATCTCCTATCATCTTGGAAGGATGGTAAAACAAAATGGTCTAAGTCTTTTCTTAAAATAAACGTGAGAACAAGGTCAGAGAATATAATAACTCATCTACATGGCCCCAAGATGCAAGCACCAGCAGTACTTTCAGAAAGTAATTAGATCTTTTCTTAGACAGCAGTGTTTACAAAATTGTAGTTAACTGCACAAATATTTATGTAAGAAATTTTAAAAGCAAATTTCAGAGACATAGCGATGCTAGATTCACTGATGAGACTGGAATAAGAGCCCTTTTCGGTATACTCTACCTAACAGGAACCCTAAGAAGTTCTAGAAAAAACACTGAATTACGGCGAGGTGCACGTGTTCTACTGCGCATAAATTCTATAGTTACACCACAAGACAATCCTAGAGAAGGTTCCAAAGTACGTTGCTACGAGTGTGGAAAGCATTAAGACAAATCAACTAGAAAATGATGTCATAAATGTAAAAGGTGAACGTGTGCGCCTCATTTGCAAAGCGTATGTGTTAACTGTCTGAAATAAATTATTGAAATATTTTTTTTTATATTTGTGTTTTATTTCCATCCCTATCCATATAAAAACATAGAAAAAGCAACTAAAGAACATTTGATAATTATTGCAAAGAGTAATTAAGAAACAGAAATGGGGAACAGGAGTCCCCCACGTGCCTGACCACCTAATGATTCAGCACGCACCTACTGCAGGGTTAACTGAATACGAGAATCATACAGATGGTAACTTTCGTAGCTCGCACCCACCTTACTACCGGAAGAATGCAAGGGAATACCTGGAGAATACGTTAATTTAAGACACACTGACGACGTAACAGATCATCTCCACAGATGCGTGATGTCAAAATAGACCGAGCGAGGTGGCGCAGTGGTTAGACACTGGACTCACATTCGGGAGGACGACGGTTCAATCCCGTCTCCGGCCATCCTGATTTAGGTTTTCCGTGATTTCCCTAAATCGCTTCAGGCAAATGCCGGGATGGTTCCTTTGAAAGCGCACGGCCGATTTCCTTCCCCATTCTTCCCTCACCTGAGCTTGCGCTCCGTCTCTAATGACCTCGTTGTCGACGGGACGTTAAACACTAATCTCCTCCTCCTCCTCAAAATAGACATCTATGCAGCAGAGATTTGTATTGAATGCTAGTGCTGTGGCATTCGACCTGTAGATAACCGTTTTAAAAACTGTTTACTGTGGTGATTTTCAGTGCTATTATTTGGCCATCAATGGGAGGATAGGCGGTGGCTCAAGGGAATGTGACACTGTCGAATGTGATGACATTAAGCTCGGCCATGCCCTAAGTGCCATTATAAAAGGGTGGGCTATTTTCTAGCGTAGATTTCACTTATGCTTTCCTATCATTCATTACTCATCGATAAGAGCTCAAACAAAGCAATGAATTGTGGAATCACATGTAATCGACACATATCGATATAGATCGATGCAGATATGCAGTTCCCGACACTAAGGAAGAATCACTGATACTCACATGACTCATCATCCACATGTCAGAAGTGGACTACATTAGGGAAACGATTACGGATGTGCCACGCAGACTTCCCCTCCATCGCTCAGCATTTCCCCTACAATGTCTGTCCATAACCCCCACCACTACTGCTCTCCCCTGCTGACTGCACATCTGTCGTCCACGGTATTCTCCTTGGACTCTACTGGTGCAGCCTCACCTGTTGAGTGGTGAATCGCTACCAGCGCTTCTTGCAACACATGCAAATCTCACAAAAACCTGCCATCGCTGTGCCAAAGAAAAAGTAAACAGAGTGGAAGGATAATATAACACGAAAACTCAGGACAGCTGCTAAAACTCTGCAAACTAATACAATCACTCGTCGAATATGGTGAATGTAGTAATATGTGGTAAAACACTTCTTATGTGTAGAATTCGGTACACATAGTATCTGAAAAAGTGAAAACACAGCTCCAAAAATGTAATTCTTAATGCAGGTTATGTTAAAAAATAGTACATGGTGGAAAAAGCAAACTGATAAGTCAGAGCAGGGTAGGGGACGTCCAATCGAGCATGCGAAAGTGTTTGTATTTAAACTAATTGCCTCCATCTGATAACTTTAATGTTAAAGAGCGCGGAAACTCATTAAATAAGCTGAAGGTAATGGTTACAGCTGAACAGTCAAAGCTAAGCAAACTTTAAATTCCTCTCCATTCCTGGTTACGTTAGATGATTATTTTCTGCGATGTTTACCGTGTAAGACTTGACTATTAAATAAACTACGCTAGAAGTATTCTAAGGCACAACAACCACGACATAACAAAGTAGCAGCTTAGTGGGAGAAAACTGCTCGGCTAGACACACCCAAACGCGTTCGCTTGCCGGACAAACTTCTGCACGCTCGTCGCTAATTAGCTGTCGTTTCACGGCCGTAGCTCCACAACGGTGCTTCTCCGTGCTGTGGTTATATTTAGTTGATCCCTCCGAATTTTTATGTGAAAATTCTTAATATTTTTCAAACAAAACAAATGTTTTTTAACATTCTACATCTTTATTCTTCATGTCTGCATATTTATTTCTCAACATAGTCACACTGGCGTGAACACGTTTCTCTCGACGAAAGACGAGTTTGTTGATACGGTCACTGTAGAATGTTTGACTTCATTGCACCACATCATCACTATCAAAGTGAAGTCCTTGAAGTTGCTCTTTAAATATTGGAAACGGATGATGATCGCATGGCGCCAGGTCGGGAATGTATGGAGACTGATCGATTACAGTGAACCCAAAGCGTCGGATTGTTGCAGATATCGCAAAGCTTGTGGGTGGCTAAGCATCGTCTTGCTGAAAGGGAACGTGCTCTATGTGTGGACAAACTCTTAGAATTCGTGAAATTCGATTGCAGCACGCTGTTTCTCACGCACCTACGTAGTTAAGTTACACACCGCCGTGTTACACGCTGCAATTCGGAGACCTCGGGCGGCAGAGGGCACCAAAAATGTAGACATGGAGATTAGAGGTATAGAATGTTAATAACTTCAGTTTTATTTAAAAGCCTTAAGAGTTTTCAAATAAAAAATTGGTATTACTCTTCAGCACGCCCTCGAAATTCCTCTTTTCAATTATCGTTCGAACAATGAGATAATAAAAATACTGAGGTAAGTGATAGGAGAATAGAATCTCGACTAAAATCACCCAGCAATGATCACGCATCTGGACCGGATGATATACTAATGCATCTCTAAAGACATAGATACAGGACTTACTCCCCTTGTAGCGGCAGTTTATCGTAGGTCAAGGGAGTAACGATGGGCACCTAGCGTTTGGAAAAAAGCGCAGGTCATCCCTGTGTCCAAGAAAGTCGTGTAACAGATATGCATCATTATAGGGCTGTACCGCTGACTTCCATTTACGCATTATGTTGTTAATGGAGAACAAAAATCGCGTCTATAATTTCCAGCAAAGATTCGACAAACAGAAATCTTGCGAAACTCAGCAAGAGCTGTTCGTCCATGAGATGGAAAGAGAAATAGACAAAGGCGCTCAAGCTGATGTCGAGTTGCTCGATTTCTGGATAGTTCCGCACAGTCGTTTAGCGAAAAAAAATACAAGGTTACCGAGTAATGGACCAGACCATGGATTGTATTCGGGACTTCCTTGCAGTAGGGGTCTACTACAGTTCCATACACTATAGACGACAAACCGCTAGAAATATTAACTACCGTAAAATACCTCTGGAATGACCTAAAGTAGAATGAGCTCATAAAACAAATTGTGAAAAAAAGCAGATGCCAGATCGCAATTCATTGCTAGACTCTACAGGAAATGTAATTCATCTAAATGAGGGAGCCTACATAACATTCGTTCGACCGCAATAGGCTGCATGATGCGCTCCTTCACTCGACGTCCATGCGAGGTCCATCTTTGCAACCACGACACCATGCAGCGCGGTACAGATGGACCCAACAACATGCCGAATGGACCGCTCAAGATTGGCTTCACGTTCTCTTCACCGATGAGTGTCGCATATGCCTTCAACCAGACAATCGTCGGAGACGTGTTTGGAAGCAACTCGGTCAATCTGTACGCCTTAGACATACTGTCCAGCGAGTGGAGCAAGGTGTAGGTTCCCTGCGGTTTTGGGGTGGCATTATGTGGGGTCGACATATGCCGCTGGTGGTCATGGAAGGCGCCGTAACGGCTGTACGATACGTGAATGCCATCCTCCGACCGACAGTGCAACCATATCGGCAGCATATTGGCGACGCATTTGTCTTCATGGACGACAATTCGCGCTCCCATCGCACACATCTTGTGAGTGACTTTCTTCAGGATAACGACTTCGCTCGACTAGAGTAGACAGCATGTTCTCCAGACATGAATCCTATCGAAAATGCCTGGTATAGATCGAAAAGGGTTGTTCATGGACGGCGTGACCCAACAACTCTGAGGGATCTACGTCGAAACGCCGTTGAGGAGTGGGAAAATGTGGACCTTGATGAAGTTTTGGACAGTACGCCACGACGAATACAGGCATGCATCAGTGCAAGAGGACGTGCTAGTGGGTATTAGAGGCACCGGTGTGTACAGCAATCTGGACCACCACCTCAGAAGGTCTCGCTGTATGGTGGTACAACATGCAATTTTTTGTTCTCATGAGCAATAAAAAGAGCGGCAATGATGTTTATGTTGATCTGTATTCCAATTTTCAGTACAGGTTCCGGAACTCTCGGAACCGAGGTGATGAAAACTTTTTTTTTTATGTGTGTAGATGCCATGTGGAGTTAGGCAACATTTTGCTTCCGCCCACATACGTCTCGCGAAACGATTACGACGGGGAGATTAGAGAAATTAGACGTCATGCGAAGCTTTATCGACAATCAATTTTCCTACAGGCCATTGGTGACTAGATCATAAAAGGTGGGAGGGCGGAGGGGCGGGATGGAGTGTAGAGGAAAAACCCGCCGTCACACATCCTAAGGGGGCTAGCGCAATCATACACTGATGTAGAAAATTTTAGTGAAATACTGCTAGACCTGCAGAAGATTGAACTTTAGAGCTGCGACTGGGTATTTACCCTCAGCGTAAATATACTGGACGTATAGCGTATAGTTAGGCATAAAAATCGGTTACTATACAATTGCACCATTGATCAAAAATCACTGGAAACAGCAAGAGTCGTAAAATGACGAGGCGCATACATCCGGAGCGATCTGAAGTGCTGGCCGGTGTGGCCGTGCGGTTCTAGGCTCTTCAGTCTGGAACCGTGCGACCGCTACGGTCGCAGGTTCGAATCCTGCCTCGGACATGGATGTGTGTGATGTCCTTAGGTTAGTTATGTTTAAGTAGTTCTAAGTTCTAGGGGACTGATGACCCCAGATGTTAAGTCCCATAGTGCTCAGAGCCATTTGAACCATTGATCTGAAGTGGAACGAACACTCGTAGAAACTGTAGACGCCAGGTGGAGATTCGTTTAACGAATCCTACGCAGATATAATTCACCCACAAAGAGGTATGGGCACTGCAAGTTTCACGGTTGGTGCTTTCGTTCCAGCACACAGTTTTAAGCTGTCAGGAAGTTTCAAATAAGCGCTTAATCGGATGTCGAGTGCAAGACTCTTTCTGGTAACAGTCCACTTGATTGTAGCTAAGCAATTTCTTCACAATGCCCTTTCTTCCTCTAAAGCTAGTCTGGCAAGGTATGCGGAAGAGCTTCCGTGAAGAATGAAAAGTAAGAGACAGGGACTGGCAGGCGTGAACCTGTGTGGGGGATCGCGAGTCGTGCGTGGATAGCTCAGTCGTAGAAGCACTGCCCGCGAAACGGAAGGTTATAAAATCGAGTCCCGGTCCGCTACGCAGTTACAGTCTCCCAGGAAGTTTCAGCATGGGTTCATTTGATAATGTTAGTAATGAAAATTATACCAAAACTTTTTGGCACCAAATTTTATAATTAATAACCATTTCCATAGTTTTTCGTAGCATTGCGAAATTTTATGTAGATTTCATTTGGATCCACGTGCATGACTAGAAAAAGATTCCGACAGGTCTGAACGGCGCGCATTCATGACGACACGCTATAATATGGGAATAATATCTCTCCCATTCATATTGACTCCTCTAAAATCTCACAAACGACGGGTCCTGATACTTTTGGGAGCTGTGATTACCCAGCTGCATTTGCAGTTGCATTTACAGTTATCAAATGCACATGCCTCTAATGAAAGGGACAATGGTGAGCCGGCCGGAGTGGCCGAGCGGTTCTAGGCGCTACAGTCTGGAACCGCGCGACCGCTACGGTCGCAGGTTCGAGTCCTGCCTCGAGCATGAATGTGTGTAATGTCCTTAGACTAGTTCAGTTTAAGTAGTTCTAAGTTCTAGGGGACTGATGACCACAGATCTTAAGTCCCATAGTGCTCAGAGCCATTTGAACCATTTTTTTTGCTCTCGTATTTATTTCAGTGAAGTAAAAGTACCATCTGCCTTTCAGCAGTGCATACTGTGGAATGTTTTACAAAAAAAAAAAAAAAATGACCTAGGGACGTATGCTGCTCGTCCTGCCCCGACCTATCTCGATGTAGACGGTGCTACGTTCTCCACAAGTAATATAATATAAAACACACGGGGTCGCATATGTTGGTAAATATTCTAAAAATGGATGAGATATCCTTAACATGTGACGTCAACAGATGACGTGCCCCGTTGCACGTGCAGCCTTTGGCCAATATTCTAAAAATGGATGAGATATCCTGAACATGTGACGTCAACAGATGACGTACCCCGCAGCACGTGCAGCCTTTAGTCTTCGGTGTGGAGGGATGACTGAGCGATGCAATACTTGCATCCGAGAAACGGTGCGAATTTCGAACACCTTCTGTAAATGTGAACGGTTGTAGACGTAGAAGATTCAAGATTTTTGTCCTCGCTGTAACCAAGTGAAATCTGTTCTTATTTTCCGTTTGTTTCTTTTTGTTTTTTTTTTCCTTTTTCGTTTACAGACATTATTTAGTAAAGAAAATGTAGGTCGTTTACTGGTAACGACGCAGATACTTATTTGCTTGTGACATAACACAGTAGGATTTTGCTGTACTGTACTTTGCAATAAACCAGCGGAGACCGACGGATCTGTGAATAAAATAATAAATCTTACCTCAATGTAAACAAAAAATTGTCTAACGCAATAAAAAACTATTTCCCGTCAGACACAAGACTCTAACCATGAACCTCATGCCATAAACTGGCGCACGTGAGCCCAGAGGCACACCGACGGGTGTCCTTCACTTAGTTTGGGATGACCACGTGCCAAACACCGATACTCTCAACCGCGGCATGTGCGACGAGGTACTCCATGTGGTGACGCCACATATTCGACATCTGTCATCCACTTTCGGGGTATTTCTCGACATTTGAAACACCACGTGTCTTATAATAAATTACTTTTCTCAGCGTTTCGGAGGCTTTTAAACGTTTTAGGAATACCCCTGTATAATGTAAAGTATTAATACGAGGGTTATTCATCCGACTGACTATTAAAACCAAAAATTGCATTTTTTAATATGCAATTTGTGATTAACTGTTGACATTACGTCTCTAGATATCGCCATCGAAATTCAAACATTTGTCGTACCGTGACACCAGATTCTTTATCCCTTCTTCAAAGAGGGCTCCAGCCAGCTGTTGACAACCTTCTTGTGCTCGCAGTCGGTTATGAAGTGCAGGGTAGCCAGCGAGGCTTTCATCTTCGAGAGGGGATGAAAGGCGCTCGGTGCTAAGTCCGGAATTTAGGGAGGATGTTGAAAAATCTCCTAGCCAAAACTTTTGTTTTTTCCCTTCGCTCGAATTTCTGTATGTGGTAGCGCGCTGCCGTGAAGGAGAATGATATTCCGCACCGTTTGTTTTAAATTGACATTCCAAGATTTTTAAGAGTCTCACGAAAATCTCTTATGACGTAGTATTCTTATGCGTTAACCTTATGAAATCTGTTGTAAAAATTGCTGTGCTGTCCCAAAAAAAATTTTACCATCTTTCCGTGCGTTGTCACGTCTGCTTGAATGTTTTGTATTTATTGACAGAGTGAGTGTGCATCCACTCTCTCAACTGCCCCCATGTCCTGTCCCCAGCCACGATTGTGTTCAGAAATCCTCCCTCCCCCCCCCCCCCTCTCCTAACCCTTTCAAGGTAGAGCTGAAGGAAAGTCAGTGTCGAACCCATTTCTTTAGTTTTGTGAAAATCGATTAGACACTTTGGTACCCATCGTGGACAAAACTACTGGTAACCTAACCTTTATGTGACAATTTTAAATAGGATTGACCCTGAAATCTGAGGAACATTTTCAGAAAGTTCGAAGATTGTGAACTGGCGTCTCGCACGTATAATCGCGCCAACATGTCTTACAAGTTCATCGGTCACCTACGAATGTGTTCATTGTCCATTTTCATCATGCACATCTGCAGGACCAACATTCAATATTCTGCACTCCCTCACTCCCTTACATCATCGTCACTCATAACCCAATCTCCATACACACGACACAATCGACGACGAATCTCGGCGGCGCTGGTTCGGCCGGAAACGAATGACAGATATTACTTCGCAACCGGGGGAGACGCAATAATACGGTCTAATTCAATCACTTGCTCCTTTCACACAGACGAAAGCGACAGATGGCTGACTGCTGTAATACGGCCTTCAAAATCTCATTTTATAACCACCCGAGCGCCATGAAGCTATGACTGTTGGTTTATTTTTTAATAGCCAATCGGAGTGCAGTTTATGAATAGGCCTCGTAAAAAAATTAAGTGGGTATCAAATTCATTTCACTGTGTATGATACCTTTAGTCTAGAACAGTACGCATCGGATCCCAAATCTTGAGGATGAATATTATATACGTTGTACAGTATCCTTTGAGATAAGAAACTAAGTGCTGGAAATCAATATTTAGTACCTTATTCATAAAACAACTGACATCTTGTAGCCACGCTTGAGTTATTCAATGTGACGACCTCCAATCTCAACATATGTTTTAGAACATAATCTATCGACAGAATCATTTGGACCCATTGCTTGCACATGTTGTTTATGACAAATGTGGAATTCCAGCTGCACCCGTACTGTAGACCCTGTATTCTTCGAACTGTGCATTTTTCGGCAAGTTGACAGATTCTTATTGATGAGTTTTCTCCCACACTATGCAACACCATTTCTTCAAATTCTTTTGTAGGAAGAATTCTTTTCCGAGAACTTCTCTGTGGCCTAAACAAAATACTTTTTCGCAAGTTTCTATTCACTGCAATAAATTTCTTTCTTTTAGAATGATACTTATTTTCGTTTTTCTGCCCACTACTTGGTGCTGCACGATACGCTGATGCCAGTTCCCGTTAACAAGTACTGTCGTAGCTTCGACCTCCAGTCATGGACTGTAAATGATAGTCAACTACACTGTGGACTCTTCACAAATGAATGCGTAATATTTTTCAAGGTAGCGCACAAACTACGATGCAGCAGGTAGATGTCCTTCATAAACAAAAGCAGATTATAAACATATACCTCAGACAGAATGTTCGTTGTACCGCTGGAAATATTCATTTCCGACCATTGGTGTACTGTCTTAAAATCTTCAGTTCACAATTATCTACTGTCTATATTACTTTCACCTAAGGTTCTGGGGCTCCCAGTGGAGTTTTACTAAATTATTCCCTACGAGTAATGTTATTATTTCAGCAATAAATTAAAGATTCGAAACGGTAAAACTGATTCAATGAATAAATTACAATGATAGCAGCATTTACTTTATTTAGTCCAATCTAGTGCCAAATTCTCACTGCACTTCTTACTCGTCTACGCATAGGCCACAGTCCTCTGACGCATGGCTTCTTGATACGGTACGACGAACCTCCGATGTGTGGTGCTTGTGGCGAGCAATTCACTGTGCGCCACATTTTTCTAGACTGTGTTTTCTTTCGGACCAGAGGGCACCGGCGGATTTTCCCGTAGATCTGACCTCTGTCTTAAGTGGTGAGGCTTTTAATGTTTTTGTGACTTGTCCAATTCGCTTCCCAAAAGTTTTAGGGAGTTGTTCTTAATGTGTTAACAGGGTTACTGGCTGAACCAAGTTTTCATTAAGTGGTCAACCGGTCACACATGCATGTGGCGTTGTTTTATCTGGCCGAGCGTTTCTAGGCGCTTCAGTCTGGAACCGCGCGGCCGCTACGGTCGCAGGTTCGAATCCTGCCTCGGGCATGGATGTGTGTGATGTCCTTAGGTTAGTTAGGTTTACGTAGTTCTAAGTTCTAGGGGACTGATGACCTGAGATGATAAGTCCCATAGTGCTCAGAGCCATTTTTTTCGTTGTTTTATCTACTCTGCTGTTTTCCTCCTGATTTCTTCCCAAGTGTATTATCTTTTACTATCTGTCCTTTGTTTTACGGCGTGTGACATGGAGTGCTTGTGTGGATCAGCACGAGTCAGTGAATGAGTGAGTGAGTGAGTGTACTAGCGTTTTTAGCCCTTTTAAATATATATATTTTTTAATATTTGTAAGAGAGCTCGTACATTCAAAAACAACAACAACAGCAAATTCCACTGCATCTGTGTTTCAGGACTACGGGAGAAAAAAAAATTTTAATAAGATACATGACTGTAATGGAGATTCCTGTAAGCATTAGCCACATCCTGGAAGCCATCGAACGAAAAGAATTAAGTGAACGTGATATCTGCAAATAGCTTGAATACCGCGTTCACTTTTGTCTACACTCATAATTCACAAACCACTGCGACACAGGGTACTTCCCATCTTATTACGTCCTAGTGTTTCGCCTTGTTCCATTCGCGCATGAAACGCGGGAAGAACGAGAATAACTCGTTAAATGACAGTGTGCGCGTTGTAATTAGTCTAATGTTATCTTCGCCGTCTCAATGGGGTCCATACATAGAAGGCTACAGTATACATCTAGATCCCTTATTCGGTACAGTTTCTTGAAAAATTGTAAGTTAGTACTGCGAGATACTTGAATTCTTTCCTGGAATATCTGCCAGTTGAGATTTTCATCATGTCAGCGTCGCTCTCGCGACAAACCTCCGACAATTCGTGCTGCCCTCCTTCGTATGTGTTCTGTATCCAGCACAGCTGAACAGTTTCTACATGACGTATCAACACTGTATCGAATAGCTTTATTCGTTGCTATATAATCGGAAATTCCACCGAATACATCTCACTGACACAAGTAATTGTTGCATTGAGAAGGTAACACAAATTTCTCTTGTAGTCCTGACACATGACGTTTCAGGTGCAATGATGTAATCGATAATACAATAAAAATAAATATTTTAGGAATTTTACTAACGTAAAAATTAATTTCCTTCCGGACGTCTTACGTCTTTAACTGCAAGCAAAACTCTTGGATCTATAATACACGAAATACATCGACAACAAGCATAAAGCTGCTTTGCGACCATGTACAAGTTCGAACGATTTACTGCACTATTAAAGGAGGCTGGAGCATTCGAAACGCAGTTGATAAAAGAACAATAATTTTGTAACTGCATTAAATCAGTTGAAGTGGTAAACAAATGTACGAAAAGTGGCTAATTACAAGATTCCATCAATCAACACCTACCGTTTGTACACCAGCATAATAGTCTTATCATATTATTCTGTTGAACGTCTGACAAAACAGTCATACCTTATTATACTGTCGCAAATTGCTCCTTACTTCTGGTAATAGAGAACTGATATGTGAAAAACTAATTCTCTGCACAAGGACGTGTAAAATATACGAAACAGAGAGTAGCAGGAGCCAATGGTTGGCATTCGTGGGAATCTGGTACGATATCTACGTTGCTTGATCATGAAAACGTGCCAGGGTACCTTTATGTGTAACACTGCTGATGCAATCTCCCATTCTGCTAACGAACGCAACAATACGGCACAGAATCCAAGCAGAGAGGATTCCCTACTACCAATGAATTTTGAATCCATTGAGCGCCGATGTACGCGCTCCGCCGATCAACTTCATTCGCTTATTTAAACGGGATCCTCTTCGTTTCATGACTAATTACATAACTTAAAACATCCCTGTTATGTCGCCGGACGCTCGGCAACCATTTAACGAATGAAATGCGTGTAATTAGGTATCTGGTCATTTACTTCTAATTACACGCTGACCAACTCTAATTACGCTGGATAGGGTTCCGTATAATTTGTCGAAACCATTTTAGTTATCTATGTGAATTTGTGGTTTATCGCCATGCACGAATATCGCTGTTGCTTCTCGATACTGGAATCCCAACTGTCGCGTTCTGCTAATCGAACTGCGCTTGTATATTAGGAGGAAAGTGGTTTGGATCCCAGTCCCCCCCATCCGCAATTAGTTTTATCATGGTTTAACTCCCCAATTTCAGGCGAATGCTGAACTGGTTCCTTAAACTAGGCCACAATCAAATCCTTCCCTCATCATTCCACGATATAAGAAAGAAAGAAATTCAGCCACCAACCTCGTAATTTTTTCGTCCTTCGTGAGCAGTGCCCCCTTTCCAAGCGGTGTATTAGAGTAGCGCCTTGAGTGTATCTGTTGAGTGTAAGTGACTCTAATGGATGTGTGTATTGTGTGTTGTTGTTTATGTCGTATTATTATGAGAGGAGGGAGAGGATGAAATCCAGTGTCGGCGTGTAGCCAACGCCTCTCGAATAGCACTAAGGAGGGAACTAAGCTTGACGTCCGCATCCAACAGCCAGATCACCATCAACTGTATCACATCCCCTGACTTTATGAAGCACTGAGGACAGGCTTAGAATTTAATGAAGAACATGGGCACAAAGCATGGCTGTCAGGAAATTTATACCACCACCTCTCCTATCACCATCCAGATTTGAACCATGTACCTCCATTCGAGCACTGCAGACTTGGCGAGCGTCAGTGGTCTTGCTTACAAATGTAATACACCTAGTTCCCTAGATACCAGTGAGATAAACTGTAAGCTTCCTTCCTTCCTTCCTTTCGTATTTTTGTCCTTTGATGGTTGAACATACAAAGATTTAAAACGGTTTTACGCACTAGAAGAAAATGTAAAGTGCTCACCCCGAAAGAGAGGTCGCATATTTAAGCCTTATTCACATTTTACACAGGTTACACACTTTATAACATCATAAATAGCTACACTGTAGTCCTGCAATCACGCGTGGAGACATACTTCCGTACAGTGTGTGAAGAAAACTTCTCGGTAATGCAGCCCAACTCAAGGATTCCTCATCGTATACCACACATACTCAGCTAAGTTAAACTCTGATAATCGTGATGTCAGTGGGAGCCTACAGCTGTTCGACAGAGCGCTTGGTTAAATCTCAGAGTATGAAGAACTAAAAAGTAATTGTTTCCCACCTGCATGTTTCTAATTTTACTTTCGGTGTTACTGCAGTGAGATGTATCACTAACTGACGGTCAATAGAAAACACATGAGCGAAAGACTAGTAGACGAAAAAACAAGGAATGAAATGTATGTACACATATGAATTGTTAAATTTTCTTTTAAGTACAAGTCTTTTGATGTGCTATTTATTTATTTACTCGTAGTGTTACAAGTTACACGACGAGCTCGTTTCGGCGTTCTTCTAGTATACCTGTGAATTTGGTATAATAGATATAATATCGTTCCTTATGTCTACGTTAGTCTATTTCTAGGTATGGAACCCCATGTTATTTACACGTTTACTTTTTATTTGCGTGATCTTGTTTAGTTACTTTTGACGTATAAATAACACGATCATATCATAACAAAAAGACAACCGACATATACGCTCCAAGATGCTATACGGACCCCGTCATACCAGCGAAGACGTAAGCGTAAGGTGCCATATGTAGACACAGACAAACGCAGGAGTATGGAACAATTTTATATTTATTATACCGTCTTCACATGTACTGTCGATAATGGCAAAACGCCGACACGAGCTCTTCATGTTAATTGTATCACTAGGAGTAAACAAACAAATCGTGCACCAAAAACCTTGCACATAAAATAAAGTACGTCGTTCTTCTACCTCCTGCAAGCTACGGAGTCACTAGAAAGGAAATCGTTGAACTGCTAAATTCCGATTTAGTTTTAAAGAAAGCGACCCGAGCTACTAAACCAACAGTGTAATTTCGCGCAAAAAATCCTTTTTGCGCAAAGAAAACAAGCAGCTAATAACCTCTACTCTTAGTTCGAAGTGAACTGAACGAAACTTCTTACACTGTTATACTAAATGCACCTTTAAAAAAAAAGTGATTGGGTGACGTAGGATTCATTTGGGACTGTGCAGTAGTTGTGGCAACACAACTGCTTACACCACAGAAGGATATTGACAGCATTTATTATAGCTGTCAGAATGGTGTAGAGACTTTTCAGATCTTCAGAAACCTCCTGAAGCTTATGTATGAAAACAACTGTTTTGGTCCACGCTGAAGTGACGAAAGTCATGGAATACCTCCTAACATCGTGTCGGACCTCATATTGCCCGACGTAGTGCGACAACACGACGTGGCAAGGACTCAACAAGTCATCGGGGTAGTTCCTTGCAGAAATAATGAGCCATGCTACCTCTATAGTCACCCATAATTACGAAAGTATTCCCGGTGCAGGATTTTGTGCACGGTTATGGCCCATAAATATTTGATAGGATTTATGTCGCGTGATCTTGGTGACGAAACAGTTCCCTCGAATTGATCATAATGTTCGTCAAACCAATCGCTAACAACTGCGGCCAAGTGACGTGGCGCATCGTCGTTTGGGAACATGAAGGACATGAATGGCTACAAATGGCCTTCAAGTAGCCGACCATAATCATTTCCAATCAACAGCCGGTTCAGATGGACCAGAGGACCCAGTCCATTTCACATAAACACAACAAAAACCATTATGGAGCTCCTACCAGGTAGCACAGTGCCTTGTTGACAACCTGGATCAATGGCTTCATGGGGCCTTCGCCACACTGTAACCCTACCGTCAGACCTTAGCCACTGAAATCTGGATTCATGTGACCAGACCACGTTTTTCCAGTCTTCTAGCGTCCGAACGACATGGTTACAGGCCCAGAAGAAGCGCTGAACGCGGTGTCATGCTGTTAGCAAGCGCACTCGCGTTGGTCGTCTGCTGCCATATCCCATTAACGCCAAATTTCGCAGAACTGTCCTAAAGAATACTTCGTCTTACGTCCCACACTGATTTCTGGAACTATTTCACTCAGTGTCGCTTTTCTGTTAGCACTGATAACTCTACACAAACGCCGCTGCCCTTGGTCGTTAAGTAAAGGCCTCGGCCACTGGGTTGTCCTTGGTGAGAAGTTATGTCTAAAATTAGGTATTCTCGGTACACTCTTGACACTGTGGATCTCGGAATATTGAATTCCCTAAGTTTCCGAAATGGAATGGCCTATGCGCCTAGCTCCAACTACTATTCCGCGTTCAAGGTCTGTTAATTCCCGTCGTGTAGCCGTAATGACGTTGGAAACCTTTACACATGAATCACCTGAGTACAAATGCCAGATCCGCCAATGCAGTACCCTTTTGTACTTTGTGTCTCAATACTGTCGTCATCTGGGCATGTGTTGATCGCTATGCCACGAATTTTGCTCAAAAAAGGTTCAAATGGCTCTAATCACTGTGGGACGTAACACCTGAGGTCATAAGTCACCTAGACTTAGAACTACTTAAACGTAACTAACCTAAGAACATCACACACATCCATGCCCGAGGCAGGATTCGAACCTGCGACGGTACCAGCAGCGCGGTTCCGGACTGAAGCGCCTAGAACCGCTCGACCACAGCGGCGCGAATTGGTGAATTCAGATTCACAATTGAAATTTTCCAATCTTTATAAAGGATATTCATTTAACGGCATCTGAAGCTAGTGGTAGCCACTACACGTGTGAAGGTCACCACTTATCTCTATGACATTAACTGAACACGACGGCAGTTGTTTTAATTTACCCAGAGTGCGCGGGGGCGAGACATATTCTTGTTCCACGTGCCTTTGAGGGCGACCAAAACCTACCGAGACCTAAAGTATTGGCGCAGCTGGTTCGCCCCCCTCCCCGCGCGCGCCGATTACAGAGTCTTGGGACGGCCAGTAGTTTAATTAAGCGTACACAGAAGTCTGAAATGAGGCGCGCCCGCTCTAGGGCTCTCCACGTCGGCCGCAGGCGCCGCCTCAACAACGCATAAGCAGGACTTCTGCCGCGCCCTCGCGTCAAATCAACCTCCGTACAGTTGCTGCCACGTGCCGAGCACCACACTTCCGGCAGTCTTTCTATCAGTTTCTTATTTACTCAATGTAGCCCACACATTAGAACCGTCCCGCAAATCACGGAGTCTTAGGTGATATTCAGCGGAACGACATGTTGCGATTTTGAAAAGTGCTGCCAAGAGCCTATCTCAAAATGTTGCACATAGACAAATTACGTAAAATTTGATCGAATAGGCGGACAGTTTCTCTGGAGCGTAATGGACATAATGGAGCAACGAGAATAACACAAGTATATCATTCTCATATTGAAAGAAATATATAAAAATATAACAACAAAAGGTCAGGACTGGCTCAACATATTCTTATAAAATTCAAGTAAATGAGGAAGATAAATAAGGGTATTTTATGTTCCTCTGGCTTTCTAATATTAATAAAACCGACAAACTGAAAAGACAGATTCCTGATTGTAAATTGAGGAAAAAAGATTCTATGAACACGTGTCCTGAAATGCATCGTTGCCACAGTAGATGGCGCTGACGAATGAAAGTTGCTCTGACGACGTGCCGTGTTTTACTTGTGTGTTTCAGGCTGTGCGATTGACGACGCGTACAATAAGCAGCAGAATAACCCGGTGTTCATGTCGGGAACAAGCCGAGGTCGTGTTTGTATAGGGACAGGCTAATGGAAACGGTCAGGAGGCAGCACGGCTATACCAAAACACGTACCCTCACAGACATCAACTGCATCACGCAAAAATTTCAAACCCTTTTTGCGCGTTTGCGTGATTATATGGGTCCTTTAAGACAGACGAACGTGCAAGGAGGCGGTAGACTGTGGGCATCCAAGATTTGGAGGACCGGGTTCTACAAGATATTGAGACAAACTCTTGTACAAGCTCCACGAAAGTGGCCCGCCAACAATGTGTAAGCCAAAGTACGATTATGTGTATCCTGCATGACAACCGGTACTATTCCAATTACCTGCAACCCTACGTAGGCCACTTTGAACATCTGTTCTGTACTGTGTTCCTGGACTATCTGTTGTACGCACGCCGTCCATTTCCGGACAAACGTTCGTAGGACCTTTTTTCCTCCGTTACCAATCAGGAATCGATCACTACAGTTTGTCGGTTTTATTAAATTTCACCCCTACTTCTTCAGAAAGTGGAAATTATTAATTCATCCCAGTTTCAAAATAACACATGTAACACAAACAAATACCTGTTTATTCGCTGATGACCAGGTAATTACATCATCGTAGATTACATAACTAAAGAGGAGGTACTGAATAAAGTTGGGGAGAAAAGAATTTTGTGGCGTAACTTGACTAGAAGAAGGGATCTTTTTGTGGTGTCACCGCCAGACACCACACTTGCTAGGTGGTAGCCTTTAAATCGTCCGCGGTCCGTTAGTATACGTCGGACCCGCGTGTCGCCACTATCAGTGATTGCAGATCGAGCGCCGCCACACGGCAGGTCCAGAGAAACTTCCTAGCACTCGCCCCAGTTGGACAACTGACTTTGCTAGCGATGGTTCACTGACTAAATACGCTCTCATTTGCCGAGACGATAGTTAGCATAGCCTTCAGCTACGTCATTTGCTACGACCTAGCAAGGCGACATTACCAGTTACTATTGATACTGTGAATAATGTACCGTCAAGAGCGACGTTCACCATTAATGGATTATAGTTAAGTATTCAACCAGCTGCGTCCGTTTTTCTAAATTCTAATTTCCTTGTCCTGTTCCAGACCTCACGCCAGCCTGCGTGAGCTAAAACGCGTGCCTTTCGGCTTCCTCTATTATTAAGGTGTTGGCTCTCCTGCCAACCCACAACACTTTTGGTAGAACAAACTCTGAAAAATAAGTTCCTGTGGGACAAAACTGCTGAAGTCATCGGTCCCTAGGTTTACACACTACTTAATCTTGCTTAAGCTAACTGACTGCGGACCATACACACATCCATGCCCGAGTGAGGACTCGAATCTCCGACCGGTGGAGCCGCGTGAACCGTGGCAAGGCGCCCGAGACCGTGCGGTTCAAAAATATTCAAATATGTGTGAAATCTTATGGGACTTAACTGCTAAAGTCATCAGTCCCTAAGCTTACACACTACTTAACCTAAATTATCCTAAGGACAAACACACACACCCATGCTCGAGGGAGGATTCGAATCTCCGACCGGGGGAGCCGCGTGAACCGTGGCAAGGCGCCCCAGACCTTGCGCCTACACAGCGCGGCGGCAAGTGTGGGAGATAAAAATGGTAGAGCGAGACCGAGAGATAAATACAGCAAGCAGATTCAGGAGGATGTAGGGTGCACTAGTTATTCAGAGATGAAGGGGTTTGCCCCGGTTAGAGTAGCATGGAGAGCTGCATAAAACCATTCTTCGAACTGGAGACCACAACAACAATAACAACAAAAACAAGACGATTAAAAAGATAAACTGCAAACTGCTGTGCCAAGAATATTATATGAAGATCTGTACAGACAAGTCAAGAGCAATGGCATTTAGAAGAATTGAAAACATTAGATTCGATGCTCTCATTTATGTGAAGATGACAGAAAATGTAAAAAGTTTTAACAATCTTTGAAATCAAATAAGCTGCCAAGAAGATCAATAACTTGCTAAAAGGTTTTCAAAATTTCAAATATGTGTGGCACTGAGATCATCATCAGACCCTAAAGCCAACGCCTAGTTGATGTAGCCACCCTTCTCGTTCCTCGTCATCTGTGCAATCTGGTTGTGTTGCTGCAGATCGTTCCACCGATGACGGTTCTAATATGGTGTTCTGGGCCTGCCTCCTAGTTCTTTTTCTCGGGATGTTTCCTTTCAACAAGTTTATTTGTGAAACTGTTATGTGAAATTAGAAGTTTCCACTTAATTTAGTTTCTCTCTTCTGTATAATGTTAATTAATGTCCTCTCGTCTTTAATTACTTTTAGTATCTGTTAATTAGATTTGCTTTCAGCGCTGGATGTTTTTGTAGCTCTTCCTTTATCCACATCCCTACTGCTTCTAATTTTTACTTTTGCTGTTTAGTCACAGTCCGCCATTCACAAACATTCCTTAAATCACTCCAAATATATGTTTTAATAAATTTATTTCTTACTTCCATATTAAAGTGGTTGTTAATAAATTAGTCTTATTTCCAAACGTTTGCTTAATCACTGCAGTTCTTCTTTTAACGTCCATTATACTTCACTTATTGTGTGTTGCTGTGCTTCACGAGCAGCCTAATTATTCTGCTTACATTGGCATCCTATTTACTGTCGAGCGCTCGCTCCCATGTACCGCTAAGATTAAATCCGCAGTGACGGTTGAAGATTTTCTCACACATTCTTATTTCTACAACCTCTTTAATTACAGAGGACACTAGGACAAAACTTTTGCTCTCGATGCAGACAAGAGCCACAGATACTCGTCACAGTGTTTAGCTGCGGCAGGAGCGGTGGCGCCATCAGCGCAGACGTTGACACTATCTGTGATAGCTTTACGCAGTTACCGACCAATTAGGAGGCATCTACGGGCTATTTAAGGCCACCACAGCAGCACTTTCGACAGCTAGTTGCTCCTGACGAAGACAATCGAGTTAATCGTCGGAAGTTCGACATTATACCCTGAATTCACAGAACAAGAAGACCGAGAATGTTTTACACAAGAGA
Organism: Schistocerca serialis cubense; assembly: GCF_023864345.2. NCBI lineage: Eukaryota > Metazoa > Arthropoda > Insecta > Orthoptera > Acrididae > Schistocerca > Schistocerca serialis. Next base: position 999,985,249 of record NC_064640.1, on the reverse strand, counting down.
TTTTTTTAATTTTGACAAGTACCATCTCCTATAAGAATATGAGGCACTATTCGACAACCCGTCTCCCATTTATATTGACCAAACAAAGCATCTGTTTGCACAGAACAAAATAAAAAATTAATCGAGCAAATATTGTCTAGCCACCAGGAAGTAATTATCCAGGACGATTACCTCTCCTGCAACTTCGTTCGTTAAGTAAAACTTAACAGCAGTAATGTAGCCTGTCTTTTTTATTCGGTAAACAACTTCTTCCTCAGCAGACCCGTTTAAAAACGAATCACGCACTACTATTCAAGAATTGCCAACGTTATTGAAAACGTAACACAGAACTGGCTTTCATTCTATTGCACTGGCACACAGCGCAGCTACCCAGGGCACGTAACACGCCCGCATCCTCGAGTTGGCACTACACAAATGGAAACGCTAGGGAAACGCATACGACTCATTAAATCAACCATCAGTAAAATGCCCACCTTCAACTACCATAACAGGAAAGTAATTATCTTGCAGTATTTAATCTAGAACTGTTTTCACCGTACACGACATACCGTTTGAAAGTACTGCAGTACTGCAATACATGTACTCGTATTATATAGACATCAAAAAAAGTTGTGCATGACCTCCATCACGAGAGTTACGGAACCTGTATAGAAAATTGGAACAGAGATCAACATAAACATCATTTCCGCCATTTTAATTAGTCATGAAAACCGCATATTGCATGTTGTACCACAATACAGCGAGACCTTTAGAGGTGGTGGTCCAGATTGCTGTACACACTAGTTCTTCTAATACCCAGTAACACGTCCTCTTGCATTGATACATGCCTGTATTCGTCATGGCATACTATCCACAAGTTCATCAAGTCACTGTTGGTTCAGCTTGGCCCACTCCTCAACGGCGATTCGGCGTAGATTCCTCAGAGTGGTTGGTGGGTCACGTCGTCAATGAACAACCCTTTTCCATCTATCCTGGGCATTTTCGATAGGATTCATGTCTGTAGAACATGCTGGCCATTGTAGCCGAGCGATGTCGCTATCCTGAAGGAAGTCATTCAGAAGATGTGCACGATGGGGGCGCGAATCGTCGTCCATGAAGACGAATACCTCGCCAATATGCTGCCAATATGGTTGCACTATCGGTTGGCGGATACCATTCACATACCGAACAACCGTTACGACACCTTCCATGACCATCAGCGGCGTACATCGGCCCCACATAATGCCATCACAAAACAGCAGGAAACCTCCACCTCGCTGCACTCGCTGGACAGTGTGTGTAAGGCGTTCAGCCTGATCAGGTTGCTTCCAAACACGTCTCCGACGATTGTCTGGTTGAAGGACACTCACTGGTGAAGAGAACGTGATGCCAATCCTGAGCGGTCCATTTGGCATATTGTTGGGCCCATTTGTACCGCGCTGCATGGTGTCGTGGTTGCAAAGATAGACTTCGCCATGGACCTTGGGAGTGAAGTTGCGCGTCTTGCAGACTATTGTGCACAGTTGGAGTCGTAACACGACGTCCTGTGGCTGCGCGAAAAGCATTGTTCAACATGGTAGCGTTGCTGTCAGGGTTCCTCCGAGCCATAATCCATAGGTAGCGGTCATCCACTGCAGTTGTAGCCCTTAGGCGGCCTGAGCGAGGCATGTCATCGACAGTCCCTGTCTCTCTGTATCTTCTCCATGCCCGTACAACATCGCTTTGGCTCACACTGAGACGCCTGGACACAACCTTTGTTGAGCCCTTCCTGGCACAAAGTAATAATGCGGACACGATCGATCCGCGGTATTGACTGTCTACGCATTCCTTGAACTACAGACTACACGAGCCTTGTACCTCCTACCTGGTGGAATGACTGGAACTGATCGGCTGTCGGACCCGTTCTCCGTCTAATAGGCGCTGCTCATTCATTGTTGTTTACATGGGTTTAGTGACATCTAAATGGTTCAAATGGCTCTAAGCACTATGGGACGTGACATCTGAGGTCATCAGTCACCTAGACTTAGAACTACTTAAACCAAACTAACCTAAGGACAGCACACACATCGGTGCCCGAGGCAGGATTCGAACCTGCGACAGTAACAGCAGCTCGGTTCCGGACTGATGCGCCTAGAACCACTCGGCCACAGCGGCCGGCCATTAGTGACATCTATGAACACTCAAAGAGACTGTGTCTGTGATGCAATACCCACAATCAATGTATATCTTCAGGAGTTCTGGGCAATCGAAGCTTGTTAAGGGGCAATGCCGCAGAGTAATCCTCGTAAAATCGAGCTGGTGTTCCATCCGGACCTGGTAATTTATTTGCTCTTAAATCCTTCAGTTGTTTCTCTGTGACAGGTATGTTTATCACTACCTGTATGTCGTCCATACAGAGTCCATCCAGTGATCGAATTACAATGTGTTTGTACGATTCTCCATTGTGAACGAATTCTTGCACGTGAAATTTAAAACTTGGGCTTTCATTTTGCTATCAACTGCCACACCAGACTGATAAACAATTCCTTACAAGCACTCTTGTCTGGTAGTAAGAAAGCGAGAAAAAATTCGCTTTAATTGTTAGTTCTACGTTGTTTAAATTCTCAAAATTGTGAAGTAAAATGTACGCAAAAGTCAGTTTTAGATTTTGTAAGTGCAAGAAGAAGGACAATTTTAGATAAAATCTCGAGTGGCGCATATGCACCATAGCTTATGTGATCCAGTTTGAGGCTGATTTCCTGCTTCATAGATCACAAGTGTCTTACATATTATTATTCTTCTTGACTTCACCTGCACTACTGTGGTACTTTAGAAACAGTTATCGTTTACACCCTGTACACAATTCTCATTTTGGTGGGAAATGGAATTTACTTTTAGTGACCCTCTAACATATTTACTTTTATTACTCTAGCGGATAAAAGTGAACATTCTAAAACATTATTCCACTTTACAACACGGGAAACGAGCAGCAGGTTTAAAGGCCGAAGTTCAACGTCCGAGCCGACGTACCAGAAGACTGAAAGTTTACTAGTGACCTCAAAAACACAACTTATTTGTAGCACGTAGACAAAAAAGTATTGCAGGTGGTTGCAAAAACAAAAAAAATCAAAGATGCATGAATGCGATACAAGTTTTAGAGAAAATTTCATAAAGGGCTTTGGACTGACACCTTCGTCTGCGAATCAAAGACCAAATTTCAATGTACCTGGCGTGTTCTTGGTGACAAAATATGTCACCGTTAAAATTTTACCGTGATTGGGACGTGTAACCATTAGAACGAAGGTTATGTTATATGGGAAAAATACAGCGGTTGGAAAAGTGTAGAGTTGGACAGTTGCCATATGTAAAATGCTCACTAAAGATCGTAATTGTGTAAAGTCCCGACTTTGATGCAAAAGATTTTTTCTGGGTAAATTCGTTGTCCAAAATTATCATTTATTTCCGCGATGGGCAGCATCTTTTATGCAATTTAGATATTCTTTTGTTGTTAATAACGGGAAATATTGTCCGACAATGAAGTCTGATAGTGTTGTGACATTACTGAAATATGGAGAAAAATTAAAAGTGCATTATGTAAAAACAAGTACAATTAGTTTTTAGAGAAATGTTTCCTGGCTTCGTAATCTTGGTGCTCAAGTTAATTTGACGCCGAATTAGCAGTCCGGATGTGTAATGATTAAATCATGTTCAGGAAGCAACAGAGATAATTCTATATCAATCCATATTTTTAAATGATAAAACATTGTTCTTGTCGATTCCTGAGGTGTCTCTAAAGCTGACTGCATTATACGTACCTCAAAAAGGACTAAACAACGTACAAAGTGGCTGTCACTTAACCTTTTTTCCCCTTTTTTTACGAAAAGCCAGTAAGAGGTAGAAAAGCCGAGCTCTTCTTTTTCTCCCAGCTAGAAACTCTCAAACTGTACTGCCGCTGGCAATATAATCTAGCGGGCAGTGTTTACTCTCGAAAGAGCATCGATTTCGCTGTCTTGTAACTTGTGAGCTTGCGTAATTAAGCATATAGGGAGGCAGGCAATGACGACGGAGCTAGCTCGCGTGCGGGATCGAACTTCTGTCATTCACGGTACTTTGTTAAAGAGGAACACCAGCTGCGCTATTGACAACCGCAGATCGTCACCCTAGGCTGAAAAGCGCGCTGCGCGCCTCTGAATGCAGCGCGCAGAATTAAAACCGCCTAAGCGCCGTTTCTGTCTTTCACTGTGTCCTCTCTTTGTTTCGTTCTTAAAATTGTTGCGCAATCGCAAATCATCACAAGCATTGATTATGTAGGTCTTTGTCCACATTTTGCCAGAGTATAACGTCTTCAGGTGAAAATCATTATTTGCACCTTTTCGGCAAGCACATATTCCCAAAAAGTGTTATCCAAGGCCACAAGATAATAACTCCGCAGTGCACAGTTTCTACTGCACAGTTCTCTCACTAATAACCATGCTGAAGTGCAGAAGTAATGGCATGCTAAGCCTGACAGCTAGCATCAAATATCCGATTAGTGGCATCAGGCCTTCTCCTATAACCGACCAGGGTTTCAAATATACAGCATCCATTACATCATAGCTGAATATCGCATTCGATGGAACTCGGCGAATTTCTAGTGAACAAGTGAATAAGCTGAGTACAATATGATAGCCACCGACAGAAGCGATGTCGGATACTGTACAGTAACATGCGATAATAACAAACAGAGCGAACGGGCACACGTTAAATCGCTCAATTGCAATACGATTCAGAAGGATCTCAAGTCCGCCCTCGGTCCGGCCATATACACACGGTGTTTGGAAATTCCCACTATAAGCTTCTAGAATTTGTAGAGGGGAGTGAGCACATAATATTTTGAACAGGGACTCATTTCCGGAAACGTACCGTTTCCGCTCTAAGACGGTTTAAATTCAGATGTGTAACGTGTCCACGTCTGCTGAGAGAAAGAGGAGAGTCTCAGAGTTGTTTGTCCTGATTTGCAGTAGGCCATGCAGGATGAAGTGGACACTTCTTGTGGGGTCGTATGCAAAGTTTGATTTACGAAACTCCTGTAGAGACAGAGGACGATCTGCTGGCACGAGTTCCGGCAGCTACACCAGAAATTAAAGAGACACCACGTGGGATGAAGAGTGTGTACCAGAACAACATGTCTGTAACAATGTTGGTGGTCAACACATCGAGCCGCAATTGCAACGCATCAGTATTCGTCTGTATGTACAGTATGCTGTGTTCTTTGTAATAGGAATTTCCTAACATCCTGTATTCAGGTGTAACACTATTTTATTTCCTCTCTACGTCTACATACACACACCGCGATTCACAGTTCCGTGTATTGCAGAGGATACCCTGTACCACTATTAGGCATTCTCTTACCTCATCCACTCGCAAATGCAGCGAGGGAAATATCTCTGTTTACATGCTTCCGTACGAGCTCTGAATTCTCTTATACTGAAGAAATGGTTCAAATGGCTCTGAGCACTATGGGACTTAACTGCTGAGGTCATCATTCCCCTAGAACTTAGAACTACTTAAACCTAACTAACCTAAGGACATCACACACGTCCATGCGCGAGGCAGGATTCGAACCTGCGACCGTAGCGGTCGCACGGTTCCAGACTGTAGCGCCTAGAACCGCTCGGTATACTGAAGAGGCAAAGAAACTGGTACACCTGCCTAATATCGTGTAGGGCCCCCGCCAGCACGCACAAGTACCGCAACACGACGTGGTACGGACTCGACTAATGTCTGAAGTAGTGCTGGAGGGAACTGACACTATGAATCCTGCAAGGCTGTCCATAAATCCGCAGGAGTACGAGGGGGTTGATATCTCTTCTGAACAGCAAGTCGCAAGGCATACCAGATATGCACAATAATGTTCATGTCTGAGGAGTTTGGTGGCCAGCGGAAGTGTTTAAATTCCGAAGAGTGTTCCTTGAAACACCGTTTAGCAATCCTTGACGTGTGGGGCGTGGCATGGTCCTGCTGGAATTACCAAAGTCCGTCGGAATGCACAATGGACATGAATGGATGTAGGTGCTCGGATAGGATACTTACATACGTGTCACCTGTCAGAATCGTATCTAGACTATCAGGGGTCTCATATCACTATAACTGCACACCCTCACACCCTTACAGAGCCACCAGCTTGAACAGTCCCCTGCTGACATGCAGGTCCATGGATTCATGAGGTTATCTCCATAAATGTACACGTTCATCTACTCCATACAATTTCAAACGAGACTCGTCCCAACAGGCAACAAAGTCGGTGTTGACGGGCCCAGGCTAGTCGTAAAACTTTATGTCGTGCAGTCATCAAAGTGGGCCTTCGGCTCCAAAAGCCCATATCAATGATATTTCGATGGACGGTTGGCGCACTGATACTTGCTGATGAAATCTGCAGCAATTTTCGGAGGGGCTGCACTTCCGTCACGTTCAACGATTCTCTTCAGTCGTCGTTGGCATTATCTTGCAGTATCTTTTTGCGGCTGTAGCGATGTCAGAGATTTGATGTTTTACTGGATTCCTGACATTCACGGTACACTCGTGAAATGGTCGCACGGGAAAAACCACACTTCATCGCTACCTCAGAGATGCTGTGAACCATCTGTCGTGCACCGACTATAGCACCACGTGCAAACTCACTTAAATCTTGATAACCTGCCATTGTAGCAGCAGTAACCGATCTAACAATTGCGCCAGATGCTTGTTACCTTATATCGGCGTTTCCGACCGCAACGCCTTATTCTGCTTGTTTATATATCGCTATATTCAAATACACATGCGTATACCAGTTTCTTTGGCACTTCAGTGTATCTTCGCGGTTTTTGCACGAAATGTATTTTGGTGGCAGTAGAATCGTTCTGCTGTCTTCCTTAACTCGGACATGGCGATGATCCCAAACGATTGAACAGTAGTCAAGAATTGTTCGCACAGGTGTTCTATACGCAGTATCCTCGAAGTAGGGGGACAACAGGGGTATGGCCCCACTCTCGCTTGTTGAGAAATTTTCCCGCAATTTTTCCTCTCCAGACCGCCACCTTGGATACGTCATAGGAGAGATGATGGCGCCCTATGGTGGTGGTACTGTGTACTAGGTCAGTTGGACTCCAGACCTCGTGATGAACACACTGGATGGTGGTACTGCCACAAATTGCTTAAATAAAGACTGCCTGCAAAATAAAGACTTATGTCCATACTATCCAGCACAGGCTGAGTCCTTTTCCCACCAATTCCTAGGAAGAGGTGGCGGTCGGATGACATAGGTTAGAGGAGGTAGCCCAAGTGCCCTTTTTTCCCGCCATTTTCTTAGGTTAGTAGAGGTAGCCATGGTGTGTTGCATTGTCCTGATGGAATTTGATCTTCCAACCGTTTTCTGGGGGAGGGGACTGGAGGGGGGAGGGCATGAGGTTAGGTTAGTGGAGGTAGCCCAATTGACTTATCTTTCCGCCAAAATTTGAATTTCCTGCCATGACATCATTGGGACATTGCCTTATCTATCGCCGCCATCTTGGATCCTCCATCTTGAATAAATTTGGCAACAATGGAGAATGAGGCTACACCTCTGTTGTCCCCCTACTCCGCTATAGACGAGCAACGTTCTTTAGAACTCTCCCAATACACATAAGCTGACTATTCGCATTCCCTACGTCGAACTTATGTGTTCGTTCCATTCGACGTCACTTTGGAACGTTACGCCAACATGTTTAATGCACGTGAGTGTCAAGTAGTACTCCACTAGTACTGTATTAGAGTAGTATGGGGTTGGGTTTCCTATCTATTTCCATTAACTTACATTTTTTCCACATTTGCAGTAAGCTGCCATTTATCATACCAAATAGAAATTCTATCCTAATCATCCTGTATCCTCCCACAGTCACTCAAATACGACATTTTCACGTACACTAAAGCGTCATCAGAAAACAGTCTAAGACCGCGGCTCACTCTATGTGTCAAATCGCTTATATACATACAGAACAAGAGTGCCCAATTACGGTTCCCTGGGGCACTCCTAATTGGACCTTTCTGTCCCATGAACACTCGCCGTCCAGTATAAGGTATCAGGTTCGATTACTTGGGAAGTCTTCTAACCTCCAGCAAATTTGAGAATCTTTTCCATACGATCGGACGTTTATTAATAGTCTACGATGTGGCATTATATCAAACGCTTTCTGGAAATCTAGGAATATGGAATCTGCCTGTTGTCTTTCATCCACAATTCGCAGAAAAGTGAAAGTTCAGTCTCGCACGAGCGATTGAGGTAAACGTGGGAATCCTAATCATCTTGTGTCCTCCTACACTCATTCAAAGACGACACGTTCACATACACTACAGTGTCATCAGAAAGCTGTCGAAGAACGCGGCTCACCCAATCTGTCAAATCCTTCATGTATATAGAGAACAAGAGCGTCCAATTACAGATCCCTGTGGCACTCCTCATTGTACCTTTCGATTAAGGTTTATTTTCCACCAGTTCCCCCATTATACAGGGTGAACCCAAACTCAGTCAACAAAATTTCGAAGGTTATTCAGGGTTCATTCTGAGAATTTTAAGGTAAGGGATCCGTTGTCTCCGATTGCAGAGTACTTGCATTTCGCTTGAAATCTTACTCCCACTTATCTTACCTTCTTGTATCCTTATTGCACTGCAGGTCACGATAGGGCAAATATCGACGACATGCGCTGTGTGTCTTGTTTGGAGACAAACTTGTTTCATTCAGTCACGCTACCTGATATTCAAAACAGTAATGTCCACTTCACACTTCTCCCTCAATGTGTCATTCAGTATTGTTCGGTTCGGTCTCTCATTTGCTTTTTACACATCGTATGGATAGGTTTAGTGATGATTAGTTGACCGATAAGCACTTTGTGTATCTGTTTAGTGACTGCAGCGGGAGAGCGTTATAACGACGCTATGTCGAGCTTTGACCGCAGCGACAGCAACCAGATCACTGTAATTTTGGGTCCCTACAAATATTGCTTGTTTCATTACTCTTTGTTTTGTGTTGCTTGTTTTGGAAATTGTATATTACAGGCTTTTTCACGTTTTTGAAGCTAATTTCACAAAAACAGAGGTAATTGAGGTAACAAACCGCACAAATCATTATTACATTATTATTTTTAATGAGCCATGGAGAGCACGGTCCCTTTATATCAAAATACTCAGACAATATCACCAAACGACCTCCGAAAAATTTTCGTCTTCATCCTGTGAGCGCCGGTCTAAAGCTCCGATAATAAAAGAGGATGACAGCATAACCAAAAGCCCATTATCTTCAGGTCATACGTACTTTAGTGAATTCGCGTATAAAAGTGTCTTTACAATTAATACAGCAATAAAAGGGGGAAAATGTTTGCTGCGTTTGTGGTAACATTGCTTTATCAAAAGCACATGTTTGTAAACTTTAACTCATTCTATGTTTTTGAAAAGAAGCACAAGTCGTATTTTGTATTTTTTGTGTATCGCTTTCGCTCTTCGAATGAAAAAGAGCATCATCAGAATATACAATTTTTACAGTTGGCTGATAGAACTAAAGTTGAAACTGGCTGTACTATAGTAATTAAACGTATTTCAGACGTAAGTTTATGTGCTATAGTACAGCCAGTTCAATCTTTAATGCTGCCAGGCAACTTTAAAAACTGCATGTTCTGATGATGCTCTCGTTCATTTGAAGAGCAAAACCTGTAAATAAAAAATACTAAGTGTGAATTTTATATGTTTTCAAAAACTTTGTTTTAACAGTCGCTACCTCTGCAGGCAATACCCGCACTTGCTTAGCTCGTACTATTACTCTAGGAGTCTTAGGGAGCACTTCAGTTGCAAGATGTTTATTGTTTGTAAAATGTATTGTAAATTACGAAATAAATCAAAAAATAAACAGATAAACATTGGGGAATATCACATTCCGCTGCCTTTACCTGCTAAGCGACAACATATTTGACCCTGAGATAAAACGAGGGAACAAAGAATGAGAATCATGAAATAAAATACGCGCAGCGTGGGAGTGAAATAAATCCAACGCTCACAGACCGCCAGAACACATCTGACAGACCAACACCTTAACTCGGAGGCAAATGTACGTTGCGTGGCCCTAGCAACTTGGCGTAAACAAAATAATGTACCTTATTCTAGTACTGGTTCTGCAATAGTGTATGAAAAGTGAAACAATCCAACGCCAATTAATACCCTTGGAATTACATGTAGTTAGGTGATTCCTGGTTTGCTTTATGTTAATTTCAAATCTCGTTTCATCTGTATCCGTTACACAGGAGAACGACTCGTAAACTTGCATGTCTGTCTTATCCCTTTACATTCTGACTTCATCCAACTAATTATGTCTCTAGGATATCGCAAGTACTGATTAATGGATTATTATTTATTTTTCATACGACGTTTTGGAGTCTTTATACACCACCTACAAAGTCCGATATAACAGCACGAGGGAACTGAGATTGACTTTGGCAAGGAACAAATCATTAACGAGCAACAGAAACACTGGTGAATTTTGTCCGAAAATACTTAGTTTGGATTCTTCTCCGGATTTTTCTAATACAAAACACTTTCGAATCCAAAACTTCATTGTTGTTTTGCAAAGACCATGCCTATTTGTGACGCACCATTTACTCCTAGCGCTGTGAATAATGTAACTGCTTTGCACTCTTGTCTATGCGAACGTTGTACTGGTCCTCTGCTACCATCTTGTTTATAATGTAACCCGACGGGCAACACGAAAGCATCAATTACGATTTATGTATGTGCCATATATTCAACAGATCACGAGAAATTATAGATGTTTACTTACATTGTTCATTTTTGCTAAGGTCTGTGAGAAGAGTGGGAGTAAATATAACCGGCTTTATCACAAAATCCTTGCGTTATCCATTAAGGTGAAGTAGCAATTCGGCAATAGCACCAACTAACGTGCTCACGTGACTAGGTACAGCCACGCTTCGCTTAAAGTAGCTCGCAGTGTTATGTTGTAGTGCAAGCATGGAAACTGAGTGAGGAAAGCGTCTTCGTTGGCTGGCCCGACGGCTTCCGGTTAACGTGACTAAATTTGTTGACGACGAGAAAGAGAAGGGATTTGTAGTGTCACCGGACAAGGAACGGAACGTGCAGCCAAAATGTTAAGGTTGAGGGGGAGGATGGCTTGCAGTTTACGGAAGGAGGAATGTGAAGGCAAGTAAATTGGGATTCAAGTTTCTACGCCAAAGAATGAAAAGCGAGGTGCTGACAATAATAATTCTAGTAACGATGTGGTTAAATGTATTATCAGGCACCAGTTTCTGCGCTATTACGAACCATACAAATAAATACCAACTTTGGGAAAACTACACAGCTTTTGCCCCACAGAAATGAACTTCAAGTCTAGCATCGAATCTCTCAGAAAAATTATTCTGTCTCTGCGAACGAGAAGACATAGTTGCAAAAAGGGCATATCACATTAGGTTTTTACTGAAGAATAAACCATCAGAATCAAAGCGGCCACTGGTTAACTAAGATGGATTCGCACACATTAAACTGTAAATAAATGGGGGCAAAGTGGCAGTGTGCGAGAAGTACTATCGAAGGAAAGTGCCGGTCAGCGTTTAATTGTTCTGCATACAGGCTGTGACATTGTTTTATCACTTCTCGTATACGACTCAAATATCAAAACGTCGAATTGTCACTCAGAAATAGATCATGAAGTCTTTTCTTTGTTTATTTGAGCGGAACCGCATTTCATCTTTTCTTGACGAAATAAAGTATAAAACTGCTCAAATATTTTCTAAATGGTTCAAATGGCTCTAAGCACTATGGGACTTAACATCTGAGGTCATCAGTCCCCTAGACTTAGAACTACTTAAACCTAACTAACCAAAGGACATCACAGACATCCATGCCCGAGGCAGGATTCGAGCCTGCGACCGTAGCGGCAGCGCGGTTCCGGACTGAAGCGCCTAGAACCGCTCAGTCACATCGGACGGCTTATTTTCTAAATCAACAAAATAAAACTGACTGGCGACAACCCTATTATCGTTCGTAGCAGGCTAATTTATAAATTATTATAGCTCCTTTTCTCTTAATGTCAAATGCTCTCGTCCGCAATCATTTGCTGGTCACAATACATTCGGTAACTCACAAACCGGGATCGGCTTTTTCAAACGCCGTATACGGTGGTGGACAAATAAAGAAGTTAATACGATGGATAAATGACGTGGGAAAGAACTAGGAATAAATTAATTACAATTAATAAAATAAGGACTACAATAATTTTCATAAAGATTTTAAAATCGCCACGCCCTTGAAGCAATTCAGACTATACATCTCATGCGTGTCCGGTATATGTTTTACGCCTCTGCACTACACCGCTACTAAGGACAACGCTGTTGGTTTTAAACTCTAGACTCTTGAGTCTAGAGCATCATACAAATTCTTTACAGTAATGTCAAACCAGTGATCCCTTCGCAGTTATTTTCTATCAAGCGCGTGATCTGGAGGGAGTAATTAAACAGTCTCGCACAGATAACATTTTTAAACATTTCTTTTTGAAGAACGTATTCGTTCTATTGAATAAAAAAACTACGAAGACATTGAAAATCTCACTTAACAGAGTTGATGAAATCGTAACATCACATTTACATAATCTATTCGTGTTAGACCAGTGGCACTCGGAAATCGTCGTTTTAACAGGTTGGCAAAATAGATACAGGCCCAACACGTAAACGCATAGTGACATCATATTCTGATTACGAAATTAAATTTTTGTCTTAGACAAGTTGAATAGCGTGTGAAACGCGGTGCTAGACGGGCGGCGTGTGACACCGGCCCACTCGCAACAAACCTGGAGTGTACGCCAGTATTACCTTCCCCTCCCTTGCATCTTGGGCGTAACCACGACGGCGCCACACCGTGGCGCGATTACCACTTCGCTTTGCCGAGTACTACATTACAGCTTGTTTTCACAGTTAGAGAACAAGGAGGTGTCAGAAAGATACGAAATATGAACCAATAATTTCGCCTCACCCGTGACGAATGAATCCACTGCAGTCAATGGATTCTAAAAAAATGATTAGTGGCTGTCAATTAAATTTAAATTTCTCCAAAATTTTTCCCTGTGACTCTTGATACGTTTACCAAACGTAGCGAACAGAACGAACACGAATTATGTATCTACAAACCCTTTCCGTTCCATCATTTGATGGTTTCCACTGCGGTTTCCTCCGACACTGCCACGGTAGATACCAGAACGAGCTGCCTGTTAATGATGCGTGCTAATATTTTAGTGAGATACACACAAACTATACCGAATTATAATGAATATATTATAATAGGCACCATAGAAAGAACACAATTACACTGAAGAGCCAAAGAAACTGGTACACCTGCCTAATATCGTGTAGGGTCCCCGCCAGCACGTAGAACTGAACACGACGTGGCATGGACTCGACTAATGTCTGAAGTAGGGCTGGAGGGAATTGACACCATAAATCCAGGAAGATTGTCCATAGATCCGCAAGAGTACGAGGAGGTGGAGATCTCTTCTGAAAAGCACGTTGCAAGGCATACCAGAGACGCACAATAATGTTCATGTCTGGGGAGTTTGGTGGCCAGCGTAAGCGTTTAAACTCCTGGAGCCACTCTGTAGTAATTATGGACGTGTAGGGTGACGCACTGTCCTGCTGGAATCGCCAAAGGCCGTCGGAATGCACAATGGACATGAATGGATGCAGATGCTCAGATAGGATACTTACGTACGTGTCACCTGTCAGAGTCGTATCTAGACGTATCAGGGGTATCAACTGCACACGTCCCACACCATTAAAGAGCCTTCACTAGCTGGAACAATCCCTTGCTGATATGCAGGGTCCATGGATTCATGATGTTTTCGCCATACCCTTACACGTCCATCCGCTCGATAGAATTTGAAACGAGACTCGTCCGACCAGGCAACGTGTTTCCTGTCATCAACAGTCCAATGTCGGTGTTCGCGGACCCAGGCTAAGTGTAAAGCTTTGTGACGTGCAGTCATCAAGGGTACACTAATGGGCCTTCAACTCCGAAAGCCCATATCGATGATGTTTCATTAAATGGTTAGCACGCTGTTACTTGTTGATGACCTAGCATTGGAATCAGCAGCAGTTTGCGAAAGTGTTGCACTTCTGTCACGCTGAACGATTCTCTTTAGTCATCGCTGGGACCGTTCTAGCAGTATCTTTTTCCGGCCGCAGCGATGTCAGAGATTTGATGTTTTACCGGATTCCTGATATTCACGGTACACTCTTGAAATGGTCGTACGGGAAAATCTCCAATTCATCGCTTCCATATCAAAGCGTGGTGTCCGTTCTTTCAGATATGTCCGAAAGAACAGACTCCACGCATTCGTTTAATTGGTTCGTCTCGATGGGCAATGAATCCATATGCTTCAGTGCGGATGCACACTTCCTTTCGAACCCCAGCAGGACCCTAAAATTAGGTGGCGCTGGGTAGGAATATGAGTCGGCTGGGGAGTGTGTCGAGATAGCTCGCGCTTTTGCTATAAACATTGTCCGAGTGGCGGAGTAGCTAACGCAACTGCCTAGCGGGCAGCTGATCTCTCGTTTGGGTCCTGGTCCAGCGCACCTTTTTACCGCTGATTCCACGTTAAGTACCGATTCATCTAATATCATTATTTCCTTCACTTTCCTATACCTTCTCTCCCCTCCACCTTCAATTGACATAAAAAAAAATTGTGACTGCTACCTAGTTCCACGAGAGCTCATCGTAATTGCCTCCACGGTTATTATGAGTACTGTGCCTCACGCCGAAAGTGAGCACGAGCCCTCCTGTGTCAACACAAGCCGCCACGTCCACCGCTGCTGTCGCAGATCTCATCCTGAGTTCATCAGACTGCTGACGTCACTTGGAATGCTTCACCTCCATTCCACGTTCAGAGCCGCCATATTTTAAATATATCTTTACATCACAATTGGTGTTCTTAAATTTTCATTCAAGTCACCTTACATTGATACCTCACGCTTTTAAGCAATTTTAATAGTCTTTATGTTCGATTTGATATCCCACCACTATATGGTACCATGTACATATCTGTGGCGGCTGCGATGCGATATACCGCTTTTCATATAATGCCTCTGTGATTCAACTGTGTAAATATACCACTCAAGTTCATTTTAAATTACCGAACAAGGTGGCGCACTGGACACGCATTCTGGACGACGACGGTTCAAACCCGCGTCCTGCCATCAACATTCAGGTTTTCCTTGGTTTCCTTAAATCAAAAATGGTTCAAATGGCTCTGAGCACTATGGGACTTAATATCTCAGGTCATCAGTCCCCTAGAACTTAGAACTACTTAAACCTAACTAACCTAAGGACATCACACACATCCATGCCCGAGTCAGGATTCGAACCTGCGACCGTGGATCCAGACTGAAGCGCCTAGAACCGCTCGGCCACACCGGCCGGCTTTCCCTAAATCGCTCCAGTAAAAGCCAGGATGGTTCCTTACAAACGGAAAGGCCTACTTCCTTCCCCATCTTTGACACATTCCGAGCGTATGCTCTAACGATCTCCTTGTGAACGGAAGTTAAATTTTCCTTCCGTCATTTTAAATTGTTTTTAACTTTTATCTTACATTACATATTACATTCTATGACCATGCATTAAACGAGCTGATCTATAGCTTTTACATTTATCAAATTTAGTATAGCCTCTTAAATTTACAGATAACGCCACATTTTAGAAATATATGAAAAGTATTCCATTCTACATCTCCTAAAAACAGTTTACTCCTGTATACATATACTTTCAGTTCCCTGTAACTAGTAGTCTACTAGTGCCAGTAGCACCGATCATTGTAAACTTCACTTAATCTACATGCATGATCTCTCAGCACTTGTTTTTATATGTAGTGATTACATGCCTACATGGCGCTGCTAAATTTTAGATAATTTGTTCCTTTTGTTCATACATTAATGTCAAAATTTTGTTTGATAAATCAACAGATTGTGAAGGGAGACGAAAATTTAATAGTCATGGGTGACTGGAATTCGAGTGTAGGAAAAGGGAGAGAAGGAAACATAGTAGGTGAATATGGATTGGGGGACAGAAATGAAAGAGGAAGCCGCCTGGTAGAATTTTGCACAGAGCACAACATAATCATAACTAACACTTGGTTTAAGAATCATGAAAGAAGGTTGTATACATGGAAGAACCCTGGAGATACTAAAAGGTATCAGATAGATTATATAATGGTAAGACAGAGATTTAGGAACCAGGTTTTAAATTGTAAGACATTTCCAGGGGCAGATGTGGACTCTGACCACAATCTATTGGTTATGACCTGTAGATTAAAACTGAAGAAACTGCAAAAAGGTGGGAATTTAAGGAGATGGGACCTGGATAAACTAAAAGAACCAGAGGTTGTACAGAGATTCAGGGAGAGCATAAGGGAGCAATTGACAGGAATGGGGGAAATAAATACAGTAGAAGAAGAATGGGTAGCTTTGAGGGATGAAGTAGTGAAGGCAGCAGAGGATCAAGTAGGTAAAAAGACGAGGGCTAGTAGAAATCCTTGGGTAACAGAAGAAATATTGAATTTAATTGATGAAAGGAGAAAATATAAAAATGCAGTAAGTGAAACAGGCAAAAAGGAATACAAACGTCTCAAAAATGATATCGACAGGAAGTGCAAAATGGCTAAGCAGGGATGGCTAGAGGACAAATGTAAGGATGTAGAGGCCTATCTCACTAGGGGTAAGATAGATACCGCCTACAGGAAAATTAAAGAGACCTTTGGAGATAAGAGAACGACTTGTATGAATATCAAGAGCTCAGATGGAAACCCAGTTCTAAGCAAAGAAGGGAAAGCAGAAAGGTGGAAGGAGTATATAGAGGGTCTATACAAGGGCGATGTACTTGAGGACAATATTATGGAAATGGAAGAGGATGTAGATGAAGATGAAATGGGAGATACGATACTGCGTGAAGAGTTTGACAGAGCACTGAAAGACCTGAGTCGAAACAAGGCCCCCGGAGTAGACAATATTCCATTGGAACTACTGACGGCCGTGGGAGAGCCAGTCCTGACAAAACTCTACCATCTGGTGAGCAAGATGTATGAAACAGGTGAAATACCCTCAGACTTCAAGAAGAATATAATAATTCCAATCCCAAAGAAAGCAGGTGTTGACAGATGTGAAAATTACCGAACTATCAGCTTAATAAGTCACAGCTGCAAAATACTAACACGAATTTTTTACAGACGAATGGAAAAACTAGTAGAAGCCAACCTCGGGGAAGATCAGTTTGGATTCCGTAGAAACACCGGAACACGTGAGGCAATACTGACCTTACGACTTATCTTAGAGGAAAGATTAAGGAAAGGCAAACCTACGTTTCTAGCATTTGTAGACTTAGAGAAAGCTTTTGACAATGTTGACTGGAATACTCTCTTTCAAATTCTAAAGGTGGCAGGGGTAAAATACAGGGAGCGAAAGGCTATTTACAATTTGTACAGAAACCAGATGGCAGTTATAAGAGTTGAGGGACATGAAAGGGAAGCAGTGGTTGGGAAGGGAGTAAGACAGGGTTGTAGCCTCTCCCCGATGTTGTTCAATCTGTATATTGAGCAAGCAGTAAAGGAAACAAAAGAAAAATTCGGAGTAGGTATTAAAATTCATGGAGAAGAAATAAAAACTTTGAGGTTCGCCGATGACATTGTAATTCTGTCAGAGACAGTTAAGGACTTGGAAGAGCAGTTGAATGGAATGGACAGTGTCTTGAAAGGAGGATATAAGATGAACATCAACAAAAGCAAAACAAGGATAATGGAATGTAGTCTAATTAAGTCGGGTGATGCTGAGGGAATTAGATTAGGAAATGAGGCACTTAAAGTAGTAAAGGAGTTTTGCTATTTGGGGAGCAAAATAACTGATGATGGTCGAAGTAGAGAGGATATAAAATGTAGGCTGGCAATGGCAAGGAAAGCGTTTCTGAAGAAGAGAAATTTGTTAACATCCAGTATTGATTTAAGTGTCAGGAAGTCCTTTCTGAAAGTATTTGTATGGAGTGTAGCCATGTATGGAAGTGAAACATGGACGATAAATAGTTTGGACAAGAAGAGAATAGAAGCTTTCGAAATGTGGTGCTACAGAAGAATGCTGAAGATTAGATGGGTAGATCACATAACTAATGAGGAAGTATTGAATAGGATTGGGGAGAAGAGAAGTTTGTGGCACAACTTGACCAGAAGAAGGGACCGGTTGGTAGGACATGTTCTGAGGCATAAAGGGATCACCAATTTAGTATTGGAGGGCAGCGTGGAGGGTAAAAATCGTAGAGGGAGACCAAGAGATGAATACACTAAGCAGATTCAGAAGGATGTAGGTTGCAGTAGGTACTGGGAGGTGAAAAAGCTTGCACAGGATAGAGTAGCATGGAGAGCTGCATCAAACCAGTCTCAGGACTGAAGACCACAACAACAACAAATCAACAGATATGTTTTTGTTCATATTTTTTCATTATTAGATGTAATGGTAGCTGCAAATCCAAAACCGATAATCAGTTTTAATAAAATTATTATGTGACCAAGACATTGACTTTTATAACCTAATCATATAAGTTCATTGGTCTCCTCAGGAGGTACAGAAATTGTCATTTCTCACACAATGAAAGTACCTCTCACTTGTTTCAGTAGCTGAACGACTGATTTCATTCATAATGTTCTTGTAACTCCCTGGAAGATTAAAGCTGTTTGAGATTCAAACGTGCGCACACTCCGCTGCAGAGTGAAAAAAAAAATGGCTCTGAGCACTATGGGACTCAACTGCTGAGGTCATTAGTCCCCTAGAACTTAGAACTAGTTAAACCTAACTAACCTAAGGACATCACAAACATCCATGCCCGAGGCAGGATTCGAACCTGCGACCGTAGCGGTCTTGCGGTTCCAGACTGCAGCGCCTTTAACCGCACGGCCACTTCGGCCGGCTGCAGAGTGAAAATTCATTACGGAAACATAAATTTCTTGTTGTGTGACCTTCATGAACTTCCATAAAACATTATATCCGCTATTCGTGCTTTTGTGGTTTCCACGAAAGTAGCACGAGATGAAAACGTGTGAGTGAGTGGTGTTAACATTTGTTGAACGTAATTGTGTGAATAAACAATTGCGTCGATGACAGTAGGTACAACATTCCCCTCTGCTTACAGCGCACCTGATCACAAGAAAAATGATGTTTAGCTACATTTAGGACCACACTTTAGGTGGTAATGACAGCGGGGCGGGGGGAGGGGAGGTTAAGTTTCTGAAAATGGTCTGTAAGAACCTTGGCACTTCAATACACTTAGTCATTATTTAGGGCATAAATTGTTGTTCATCAATGCATATTGGTAACTGAGGGTGAATGAGAGAGGGTACTAAATATTGCGTTTTTTGTTCTGCAACGTGCCAAACCAACTGTCTAGTGTCGAAAGTCTACTTCCAGAGATACTTCTTACATGTTATGAACCTACATTAATTTACAATATGATGGCTGTACTCATGTTAAAGTTATGCATTGCGTCTAAGAATATCAACGGGTAAATGAATTGGATAAACTGACGATCTATTCACTTCGTAAAAGTTTATTGGAGAATAGGGTGAACAAATCAGTGCCTTTCTACACGCATTACATAATATATTCCTCGCAGCACTATAGAACGTGTAGAGCAAACGCCGTTATAAAATAGTTGACCGCTTGGGGTAGCCGCGCGGTCTTGGGCGTCTTGTCACGGTCCGAGCGGTTCCCCCCGTCGGAGGTTCGAGTCCTCTCTCTGGCACGGGTGTGTGTGTCGTCGTTAGTTTAAGTTAGATTAAATAGTGTGTAAGCTTAGGGACCGATGACCTCAATAGTTTGGTCCCATAAGACCTTACTACAAATTTCCAAATTTATAAAATAGATGCCCGTGTCGACCTTGGCAATGATTCAACTGACCTATCGCATAGATTACTTTCTAATTAAAAGTGATACTTGCCAAACGTCTCATTCTAATAACTGACGTTTCGTTGTCTCGAGATTCGAATGAACATTAAGCATTTTTGTTGTGTCTTATGTAGAACTCAAATATTTATCGAAGGGACAAAGGATTGATAGATGAGAGTTGATTGAAATTTTCAGCATATGGGAAAGTTGGAAAATACTCATAAAAATTTTAAGAACTGTCGCTTGCAATGTAGGGGACAATCCTATTTTTATCGTATCCGTCATATGTGCCTGCATAACAAGTATCGATCCAAAAACGTGTATAGGTGTAGAAAATATATTTTCAAAAAGCGTTTAAATTCTATAACAATAGCAACTATTAATCCACAGTAAATATTTAATGAAGGAAAAAATATTTTCATAGTGATTTATTTTTAGAACGGTGACTGAAGCAAATATTCAAAAGGATTCCAAAGTCTTACAATTCTCACCTCTGGCTACATCGAAACTGATCATACTTAAACAAAATGGCATTGAGGACGTATCATATTTGGCCGTGCCCATGACCGTACCGTGAATAAGGGCGCCCTATGTGTTGGTGTATCAGCATGGATTGTCCAAAGTATCCATGCTGCTATGCCACACAGTTAATGTAAAACTAACACTGCTGGAAAAACAAACCATAGAGCTAACGAATCTGTACTGTATGCCAGAATGCCTGCCTGAGGGCGAAATGTAAAAAGACGTTTATAATTTCAGCAGCGGTTATTGTGGTTGATTGGAAAAAGTCTCTTTCGAAGAAAGACACACTAAGCATACCGCCGACATTCGCACTGTTGTGCAGATAATTTCAGTGAAGTACGGATACAAAGATACATGGAGGTAGAGATCAAACGAAATGCAACTACTCAATAACGAGCCGCCACAGACCAAGGGTCCATTATACCGAAATACTAAGAAAATATTCCTGAACAATCTCCGCAGTTTTGTCAGCGGAGTTCTCGCGCACCCCGAAAGCCTAGGGACTGTCGTGTGTTGTGGAACGGTGCGCCAAGATCAGTGCGCCAGTGGGTGCTGATGCTTCATGATAACGCACATCCCCATATCACACCCGAGCACCGATCCTATAGTCCTGATCTCTTATCACGCCTTCGGTCCCTTAAAAAAGGCCTTGAGGAATCGACGATTCCTGTTGGACGAACACGTGCAGCAGGACACTGTGCTTCACCAAACGTGGTGCGTACGTTGTGGAATAGAGTATTACCCTAGTTAGTAGTTAAAGACAACTCACGAAGAATCATAAAAATAGGTAACGAAGTCCATGTCACAATGTTCATGTTCTAGCTAAGTTGTATTTTAAAATGTTGGAGAGTTCAAAATTCAGGAGTTTCTATGAAAGCAGCTGTAATGAAATTATATAATATGGAGTACAGTCTTTTCTGAGTGCCAGAAGTTCCTTGCCATTGACTTACTCTTGTTTCATATATCTCTGTGTAATTTTCAACACCGTGGAAAGAAATTACATACTTTTAGTTGGTTGTGTGAGCAGAACGTGCTTCAGTCACAGGAAAATGTTCTCTTAAGCTACAGGTTTTTGCTACTTCACTCTCGGAATCACCCACTGGCTGCTATGAAAAGCAATGAGTAGCTCACTGAAGCATTAGTGAAGTGGAGTCAGCTAATTCCGTTAAGAGCACGATAGCAGGTCGTAAATCACGGGACGCTTCGGCGTAGCTATCACCTAGCGCGTTCTCCTGTTAACCGCAACACTGTTAGTCGCGGTCCACCAGTGGCTGAGGGACGGGTTAACGTTCGGACCAATACCTAGGCCTTTACATGAATGTCAGCAACATCTCATGTATACATCTGTGGCCTGAGGCATATTCAGCCTTTCCTGTATTTTCTTGCCCAGCGAGGTGGAAGAACACCTATAGTAGCGGACCCATACGGAGAAAGAGAGTGCGGTGCCACGGTGATTAAGGCACTAGACTCCAATTAGGGAGGCACGGGAGTAAAATTCTCATCCGAGCATCCGTATTCAGGTTTTCAGAGACTTACGTAATTCGGTTAACGTAAATTCCGAAATGATTACTTCAAAAAGAATGCGGCCGATTTCCTTCCCTTCCCTCTACCTCTAATGACGAACACGTCGACATGACACTGAACTCAAATTTTTCGTCTTCTTTCCCGAATTCTGGCCGACGGCCTTGCCGCAGTGGTACAACCGAAGTTAACTGCTGTCGGGCTTGGATGGGTGACCATCCGATCTGTCGAGTGCTGTTGGCAAGCTGGGTGCACTCAGCCCTTGTGAGGCCATTCGACGAGCTACTTGTCTGAGAATTAGCGGCCCCGGTCACGAAAACTGACAACCGCTGACCACGTGCCCCTCCAAATCTGCATCAAGTGAAACCTGTCGGTGAGTATGACACGGCGGTCGATCTGTACCGTCGGGCCTTCCGAGGTCTGTTCGGACGGAGTTCAGCTTAGCTCCAGAATTCTGTAGTTTTAAATTTGGCCTCATCTCAAAGTTGGTTCGAAACAGCTGTGTCGTGACTGACACGCTTCTGTTTTAGGTAGTATGTCCTTCCTTCTTCGGAACTTTGATCTGACGTATCCAGTCAGTTCTAGAATTACCCACAGTTTACGATGGACTCAAAGCCACAGTACGATTTACCTTTTTTCATGTTAACAAATCATTGCTGGAGATAAAAGAAGGAATAAGTGACTGAAAAAAGCTCACCAGTACTGCTGAGGTCTTGATCCGGGATCTTCCGATTTGAATTTGGATCCTTACCAACTTAGACAAAGTGCACAAGGCATTCTGAAGATATGGTGTTAAAATCCCAGTCGCCCTATTCAGACTTCGTTTTTCCCAGATTTTCTTAAATCAGTTTAGGTCGATCGCCAGAATGTTTCTTTAGAAAAACTGGGTCATTCCCTTTCCAATTCTTTTGCAGTCCTCTCTCGGCCCCCATCTCCAGTTACCTTGACATCGACTCGACATCAATTTCCTTACCCAATTTTTCCATTCTTTCTTCGAGAAGAGCCACATTTGTTTCTGATAAACACAAAACATTAAGAAGTAGTAAGTTAGCAATCCGATACCTACTGACATTTCATAGTATGGGTAAAGGATCATCAAGGATCGTTATTTCAGCGGATTCTTTCTTAAGCGAGCAATGCGACAAAATACAATGTGAAAATGCAAACAGTCCTGTCGGAGCAACTGAGAATTTTAGCAGAGGCTCTAAATAACGCTTCAGTTGTTACAACTGAAGCGGTACTTTCAACCTCTGCTAATATGAAAATAATTTATTGTGAGACTAAGAAACAGATGGATGATAGAAATTGCTAATGGTGGTATAATTAGACAGTTGAAGTTTCAGATGACTATAACCAAATGATTACCACATAATCGATATTTTGGAAGCTACGTTGAGCTACACCAAGTGCTACTATGAGTCGCTACATAAAATAAAGAGTGGTTTATTGTGTTCGTGAGGTCAGTTTGCTTACTACTGCCTGACAGAGGAGGACTTAAGATAGTTCATTAGCTAGTTAGTTATTTTCAAGTTCCGTGGATCGTAATGATGTGGAACAAGACATGCAGTGTACACTAACGGTTGTGAAAATCATAATTCCCAGTAATGAAAAAAATTCAGATTACGGACATAACAATGAAGAGGAACATGTGATCAGATATAAGAGACATGAAGTACACGTAGACCCAGAAGCGGCCTCATTGTGTGACAGGGAGTGTCAGTGTTATGCCTGGCACATGTCGTCAAGAGCCGTCAAATCAAGTGGAAAATTGAAATCAAGTGCTATAATGCCTCTTCAACGCAGATGGGTACACTTCCAGAATATGCTTGAGTTAAATCGGTGCAAAATGATTTATTTCTGTGAAATTGCTGTGCCACAAATTGAAATTTCTGTTTCTATAGGGCGCGCTGCTATGTCAACGGTGCGTGTGAGGCACTAGTGGATAGAAGAGTTTCAGACGCAGTACCGAGTTAATACTGGGCCACAGAGATGACCTTTAGCAGGGAAATTTTAGAACCCAGAATACTGCTCTCCAAGTGCCACGTTTCAGCAAGAGAGTGCACACTTTATTCTTTAAGGTCCTCAAGCAACCATTGTTCACGCGTTACATACTGGCATACGAATCGCACGGGGATTCTCTCGCTGATTCTACGTCACGATTTTTAGAGACTCTGACTGAAGCATCTGTACACAATTATCACAGTCAAAGAGCCTTTTCAGTTGTGTAATTGTGATTAGTTGTCTTTTACCGCATATCTAATGTGTAGTGAAAAGTTTTCTTTTCACAGTCAGTTTTCGAAAACGTTAGAACACCAAACACTATGAGGTTGCCTTGTCACGTAATACAGTACCAATTGGGTGATAAAGGAAAGACTCCGTTCTTTACAGCTCTCCTAGGATAACGGTTGCAGCTGACATTCCCTGCAGATTCTGGCGGTATAATAGCTTGTTATATCCCTTACAACCATGCCCATCGTTCTTCCAAGACACCGATCCAAAGCTGTTACTAACACATGAGTTCTTTCCGGTGACGTCTGAGCCTACGATGAGTGCATTATGCAGTAGATAGCGTGCTAGTGGGCTACAGTATCATGTTACAACAGTAACTGCCGGTTCCACTGAGCGATTCCGTACGTTGTATACCGTCTTTCCAGATAACTGACAGACGAGGTAGATTCACCATATTAATGCAGTGGAGCTCCGCCATGGACAAGCCGTTTCGTATCCTGTCGGTGAGAGAAATATTCAACAACGTATTCAAGCAAAAAGGTAGGACAGATGTTATCATACCTTTCGTGGTCGACAGACTATACGTCAATAGTCTGTGTTAAATCGCAAACTTCTGGGCTGTATCTAAGGAGTACTAATCAGTGGCACTGTTGATATCAAAATATCCGCCACATGGTGACAAGCTCGGCATCCAGTTTTTTCTAACGGAGTAATATATATATAGCAGTTCCAGGTTTCATCCTGTACATTTTCTCATTCTGTCAATAAGGATGTAAACAGAACACTACATTTCACTCGCACAGATCACGGTAACTTGCACTAAATGGATGTACGTAAGATTTTAGTTGCAGCTGCAGTTTAATAGTGAACCACATTTCCAAATTTTATCTGCTAAATCCGTGGAGAAAATTCTAACCAACAATGACATGTAACTACCTACATTCACATTTTTAGTGACTGAGCTAATTTACCAGAGAACCTAGGTATCATTGGAAATCCCGATCTCTACAAGTTATTAATGTATCCAACAGCAACTGTCAATATGAGACTTTTTGAGCGCAAACACATACCCATGTCCCCACTTTAAAAGGTGGATGTTTTGAAAGAAACACCCTGTCAGCCGGCCGGGGTGGTCGAGCGGTTCTAAGCGCTACAGTCTGGAACCGCGCGACCGCTACGGTCGCAGGTTCGAATCCTGCCTCGGGCATGGATGTGTGTGATGTCCTTAGGTTAGTTAGGTTTAAGTAGTTCTAAGTTCTAGGGGACTGATGACCTGACAAGTTAAGTCCCATAGTACTCAGAGCCATTTGAACCATTTGAACACCCTGTCAGTTTATGTGCAAAATGTCGACTATTTCTTAGTTGCTTAAAAGATATAGTTATTTACCTAGCTCCCTCTTAGAATCATACATTGTACGTTAGGAAAAGAAGAAATAAAGTCATTTACCAACAGTGTTAATATATTCTCCAAAAGACAGTAGCAGTGAAATGGTTGCCTTCGTCGAAATGGTGCCGCAGGATATAATTGACGGAAAAACAATCGTAACAACAAAAAATAAATAAAGTAATAAAATTTCGGGAACACGTTTCTCTGGGTAACATATTTAAGATATCAAAATTGCAAGGTCACAGGTAAATGTAAGTGCGAGGCATTGCAAATATGGTATGCTGGTACATTGATAACCGGTGTAATCGTCAGGAAGCAGCACAACAGGCCCAATCACCAGACTGACGCACAAATTTGCATTCATGGCGTATAGGATAACCATGAGAGTGCTCCTGTTGTTATACGAAATAGCACCCCAGACCATAACTCCAGGTGTAGATCCATTGTGTCAGGTGCAGAGACAGGATGGTTGCAGGCACTCAACTGACATCCTTGTACCCAACACACGGCCATCGTTGGCACCGAGGCAGAACTAGCCTTCATCAGAAAACGCAACAGACCTCCACCCTACCATCCAACAAGCTCTTGCTTGACATCACTGAAGTTACAAATAGTGGTGGTTTTGGGTCCGTGGAATGCACGCTACAGGGCGTCTGGCTCCGAGCTGTCCTTGAAGTAACCAATTTTTAACAGTTCGCTGTGTCACTGTGCTGCCAGCTGCTGCTGAAGATGCAGCACTATAAGCCAGAGCCATACGCCTAACACGATGGTCTTCCCTGTCGGTAGCGACCGCAGCGCGGTCTTCTTGCTACCGTACATTCTCGTAACCTGCTGCCAGCAGTCAGTGGCTACATTCTTGCCAAGTCTTTCTACAGTATCGCCAAATGAACATCCAGATTCTCATAGCACTATTACACGATCTCCTTCAAATTCAATGGCGTCTTTGTCGCGTTAAAACGTTGTCGACTAACATCAACTCACCACGTCCAGTCTTAAAGGTAACTGACACTCACGACCGTTAGAGCGTGTATTTAAAGCAAAACTGATTTGCATCCTCATAATGGCGCTACTAGCGCCATTCTTATGCGGCTGGGGCGAAATTGGAATTGACATAATCTTTTATATGTAGAAACACGCCTACCAACTTTCTTTTATGTCGCACAACTCCGTTTTGATGTTGTGGTTTTTTCCGTTTATTGCAGTTAATCCACATGTACAGCGTCTATTCTTACATGAAGAAGATATTTTGCAGCATACAATTGGTCTTCAATGGAAAAGACGTTCTATTTGGGGTATGAAAGTGCTAACATCTTACGGCTATAAACTAAATGGTACTTGTGCGTGTTCTTGTGAACTGTCGTTTAAGTTCATAATTATAAAAAATTCGGTAAGAAGCTGTACCAACTCAGAATCGCGTTTTACTGTTTGACTGAGACACGTACAGGACAAAGAGTAACGAATTAACGCACCAAATATCGAAAATATTTAAGGAAAATGTTGGTGACTGGTTTCCGTAAGAGACCTCTGCTATACTAGTGAGAATGGAAGCATGTTTTCTGCTGCGAAAGAGAGCCAGAGACTATCTGAGACAAAGAGGCCGCCCTGAGGCAGCGCCGCTGTTTCATACATGCGTATACTTTTATCTGGACTGCCATCTGAAACTGACAGCTCAATTACCCAAGAGATATCTCTCAAACCTTCTAACGCTGAAGAAGAGCGCTTCATAGTAGATGTAAACAATTTATTTGCAATCAATTAACAATTTAATATCATTATTATTGTTGTTGAAATCAGCAACGCACATATACGTAAAGCTGCATTAAATAAAACTAAATTTGCTAATTTCTTCACACTGACTAGTAAACAAATACCGATTTGAGTTTTAAAAAAATATTGATGACAATTAGTTGAAATTTACAAAAGCCATCATAAGTCATTCATGTATTCATTGACATTTCGACCGAAATTGTAGCTCAAAGCATGGAGTAGCTGTACATCTATTAACAAAAAGATATATGCTGAATCTGATATTTCAGACTAAACAGTTTCTTTGTTACGGAATAAGTTGTGTACGTTTACATAATGACTAGAGATGATATGGCGAAAAACTTTAGTTAGTCGGATAAACAAAAACAAAAAGTTCGTTACTGGCGTTAATATTACGCACTCATTCACCCTTGAAATATTCTTAAGGCTCTGATGTGGCTCAGAGCCTTAGGTAATGAATCTTCACTGACTATTTTCTGTAGCTCCTGTTGTTTACTGAAGACTGTCCCAATAGAGAGCTATTTATAGGTAGACTATCTCCGCAGTTTCAGAAGATGACTGCCCGAGAACTAGATCAGATACAGAAAGTAAAAACATATTGGTGGATAGAGATTCTCTCCAAGTTTTTCATTCATAGTATGACTGCTCAATATGTACGCGACAAACGTTAACACCACGTGTAGGGTTTTAAGATTACCGTAGGCTAATGTAGACTATCATAAGTAAGCATAGACTACAGTAGCTTTCCTAGTAGATCTGGTCAGTAAAGTTGGTACCCGCGTTGTCTGTACGTTAGGTGTGTTGCATACCTTATGTGCGTTACCTCATAACGATCACTTTTTTTACGTATTTAATCAATTACCTTACTAGATTTCCCTAAAAACAGGAAGCAGTGAATGTCTAGAAACTGAGTGAGGATATGCAAAGGGCCAGATAACCTACAGAACATTTTTGTTCTGTGTGTTATCCTCCTGTATGTTACTTAAGAGTAAACATTATTTATAGCAAAACTGAAATTGTCACTTTCTAACTTAGATTTTATTCGAAAGTTGTTGATTTACAACGTGTACCAGTGGTACGCTGCAGTAGAAATAAAGAAAACGATACATATTCGTCATATAGTGCTAGATAACCCAATTTCCTCAACAAAAAGATTAAATAAAAGATATACAGAATTAAAATATATCAAACATCGCTTCGCTTTCTGTTACTCGTGAAACAACTTTCGCATTTATCAATAATAACAGGAATCTCTTGCCTATGATCATGATGAAGAACGTTTTATTGAGAACAATATACCAACAATAATTATTTATAAATATTTTATGTTTGTGCATGTGAACTGTACTTGCATGAAAAGTAATTGCTTTGGCTACATAGAAGCGCAGAACTTACCGGCGACCCTACCATTTACTAGGTTATTTATGTAGTGTGCCAAAATAACCGAAACGTAACTTTACATACATGCAGTTTATGAAGTCGCTGGTGCTGCTGCTGCTACCTGGAAAGACACAACGACTGCAGCCCGCTTTGGAAATCTGTTTATTGTGTAGCCTGGCTGCAGGCGCGAACTAATCCGATGCGTCAGTACGGAGCGGATGGCTTGTCTATATTCAGAAACGCCTGCCCCCAATGTAACTACGCTGTGGCGCGTATTACGAATCGAAACATGCAGAGATGCTCTACCCACTTACATGCTTCATTTTTCTGCATGCCTTGTAGTTTTCGCACAGACGTATTCTGAAACCCCAGAGGTACTATCATGCCATTTTTTTGTTTTGTATGTTTTCGTAAGCTAAGGGGTGTTTATAGGTGAACATTTCCACTTACGTTTTTCAGTAAACTAGTGGAATTGACGAATACTAATTCATCTGGGTAGTAAACGATAACGTTTGTGGTGCAGAAAGTGAACTTAATATCGTATCGTATGGTTCTATAGCTAGTTAATACACAACAACAGGGATGGCAGTTAAATTGTAATTTCCTTTACTGGTTCACTGGCTATAATATTAACGGCAAATGTCATCCACTGGCTTGTACGAGGGCTATTTGGAAAGTAAGGTCCGATCGGGCACGAGATGGAAACGACAGTGAAAATAAAATGAACCTTTGCACAGATGTGTTGGGCAGTGTCTCTACCCCGTCGACTGGATCAAGTCGCTCTTTTCAGTTCTGGGTGCATAGTGAACACGCAAAGATGCCCAGACAAGCAGTGTCTGCCAAGTGTGAGGGACTTGCGACAGATTTCGCCTGATGTCATGCAGCCCACATACTATAACTGTCATGCGTTTCCTTTTTCATGAAATTTCTAGACCGCACCTGCAAGGGCAATGAAGATGTTCCTGCAGCGTTTTTGACGGAAAACCCACAATACAGCCCATAATTGGCTCCCCCTGAGTTTCATCTCTGCGTACATTAACCGCTGGCTACTAAGACAACAGTTCGGCACAGACAACGAGCTGTTGTCAGGCGCAGAGAATTAGGA